>NC_090372.1:28007535-29207535 GCF_036365525.1 Heterodontus francisci
GGGAAGTACAGAACAAGGGGCTATAAACTTTAACACTAGAGCTAGGACATTCAGGGGCGATGTCAAGAAGCACTTCTTCACACAAAAAGTAGCGGAAATCTGAAACTCTCTTCCCCAAAAAGCACTTGAGGCTACAACAATTGAGAAAACTGAGATGGATAGATTTTTGTTAGTCAAGGGTATTAAAGGCTACGGAACCAAGGCAGGTAAATGGAGTAAGATACAGATGTGCCACGACCTCACTGAATGGCGGAACAGGCTTGAGGTGCTGAATGGTCTACTTAGATTCCTATCTTCCTAAGTATATACCCAATTACCTTTTGAAAGTTACTACTGAATCTGCTTCCACCACCGTTTCAGTCAGAAAAAATTCTCCTCTGCTTCCTTTGCCAATTACTTTAAATCTGTATCCTCTGGCTACCTGTAGAAACAGTTTCTCTTTCTCTACCCTATCAAAACCCTTCATAACTTTGAACAACTCCAATAAATCTACCCTTATCCTACTCTTGTCTATGAAGAACAATCCCAGCCTCGCCTGTCTGTCCACATAACTGTAGTCCCTCATCCCTGGTATCATTCTCATAAGTCTCCTCTGCAACTGCTGCAAGGCCTAGACATCCTTCCTAAAATTGGTGGTGCCCAAAATTGGACACCACACTCCATCTGAGGCCTAGCCAGTGATGTAAAAGGATTTAGCATAACTTCCTTGCTTTTGTACTTTATGCCTCTATTTATAAAGCCGAGGATCCCATGTGCTTTGTTAATGGTCTTATGGACTTGTCCTGTCACCTTCAAAGACTTGTGTGGGAAAACCCCCTGGTTGCTCTGTTCCTTCAGCTTCTTTAAAATTGTACCATTTAATGTCGAATGTCTCTCTCATTCTTTTTTTGCAGTTTCTACTTTTGCAGCATTTTAATATATTTCTGTTAAAGCTATCTAATTAAATGATGAGTGATGGCATCATTAAGAAAATTGCCTTGTAGAAATAACTGGGGTTGGGGTTGAGACAGTTAACTAACATGGGACAGAGAGCGAGCTCGTCGTTGCACCTGACCTGTTTCATTTGATCTGGTAAGTCGTGTATGATGCACAGTGAAATGTAATTGTTTTTATCTGTTGGGACAGACATTGAGGAACACAAAGTTTACCGATGTATTATGCACAAGTGACAGGGCCCACCTATTTGCAGAAAGCTTTTTTAAAACGTTGCTTTGGCTGGCAACTAGCATAAAGGGCAGGAGCAAGCGGCAACACAATCAAAACTCAACAAGAGACTGAGTAAAATTTTAGCACAGCAATAGAATAAAATAGGGTGACATTTGTTTGATGGGATCCTCTAAGACTGTGCAGGAAAACAGGGAAGCAGATGGTACAGCTAACGTGAAGAGCCTACTGTATATAAGGTGTTGACTGAGGCTCATTTGGTAGCACACTCATCTTTGGGTCAGGATTCCCACTCCAGAGATTTGAGCACAGAAATTAGGCTGATATTCTCAGTGCAGTATTGAGAGAGGGCTGCACTATTTATGTCACGCCATTCATGACCACAGGATGTCTCAAAGTGCTTTACAGCCAATGAAGTACTTCTGAAGTGTGGTCACTGTTGCAATGTAGGAAACGTGGCTGCCAATTTGCGCACAGCAAGCTCCCAAAAACAGCAATGTGATAATGACCAGTTAATCTGTTTTTGTGATGTTGATTGGGGGATAAATATTGATCAGGATATCAAGGATCACTCCCCCCGCTCTTCTTTGAAATAGTGTCATGGGTTCTTTTACTTTCACCTGAGGCAGACAGGGTGGTTTAACGCCTCAACCGAAAAGATGGCACCTCCGACAGTGCAATGCTCCCTCTGGACTGCACCGGAGTGTCAGCTTTGATATTTGTGCTCAAGCCCTGAATGGGACTGGGATGAGAGGGTTGTCCGAAGATGAGAGGCTGAGTAAATTGGGCCTGTACTCTCTCATTTAGAAAAATGAGAAGTGATCTCATTAAAACATACAGGATTCGAAAGGGTAGATATTGAGAAGTTCTTTCCCTGGCTGGGGAATCTAGAACACAAAGGCACTGCCTCAGGATAAGGAGGTAATAGTTTAGGACTGAGATGAGGAGAAATTTCTTCACTCAGAGGGTTGTGAATGTTTGGAATTCTCTACCCCAGAGGACTGTGAATGCTTGATCATTGAATATATTGAATGCTGAGATAGACAACTTTTTGTTCTCTCAGGGACTTAAGGGATATGGGGAGTGGGCAGGAAAGTGAAGTTGAAGCAGAAGATCAGCCATGATTGTATTGAATGGCAGAGCAGGCTCGAGGGCCATAAGGTCTACTCCTGCTCCCATTTCTTATGTTCTGTGTTCTTAACCAACAACCTACTGACTCAGAGGCAAGAGTGCTACCCACTGAGTCACGGCTGACACTTAAGGTGCGTCTTTCACATGAGACATTAAACCACATACCCATTTGCCCTTTCAGAGGGATGTAAAAGATCCCATGGCACTATATTGAACAGCAGGGGTGTTCTTCCTGGTGTCCTGGCCCTGAACAAACAATGCTGTTTGTGGAACATTGCAAGTTGGCTGCCACATATCCTACATTACAACAGTGACTATACTTGGCATTAAGAGAGCTTTTGGGCCAACCATCAAGAAGATCGCCCCCCTCAAATCTAAATCAGGGGACATAATCACTGACCAACGCAAATAAATGGACCGCTGGGTTGAGCACTACCTAGAACTGTACTCCAGGGAGAATGTTGTCACTGAGACTGCCCTCAATGCAGCTCAGCCTCTACCAGTCATGGATGAGCTGGACATACAGCCGACAAAATCGGAACTCAGTGATGCCATTGATTCTCTAGCCAGCGGAAAAGCCCCTGGGAAGGACAGCATTACCCCTGAAATAATCAAGAGTGCCAAGTCTGCTATACTCTCAGCACTACATGAACTGCTATGCCTGTGCTGGGACGAGGGAGCAGTACCTCAGGACATGCGCGATGCCAATATCATCACCCTCTATAAAAACAAAGGTGACCGCGGTGACTGCAACAACTACCGTGGAATCTCCCTGCTCAGCATAGTGGGGGAAAGTCGAGTCGCTCTAAACAGGCTCCAGAAGCTGGCTGAGCGCGTCTACCCTGAGGCACAGTGCGGCTTTCGTGCAGAGAGATCGACCGTTCACATGCTGTTCTCCCTTCGTCAGATACAGGAGAAATGCCGCAAACAACAGATGCCCCTCTACATTGCTTTCATTGATCTCACCAAAGCCTTTGACCTCGTCAGCAGACGTGGTCTTTTCAGACTACTAGATAAGATTGGATGTCCACCAAAGCTACTAAGTATCATCACCTCATTCCATGACAATATGAAAGGCACAACTCAACATGGTGGCACCTCATCAGACCCTTTTCCTATCCTGAGTGGCGTGAAACAGGGCGGGAAAAGTGCCTGCAGAGTCTCATCGACAGGTTTGCGGCTGCCTGCAATGAATTTGGCCTAACCATCAGCCTCAAGAAAACGAACATCATGGGGCAGGACGTCAGAAATGCTCCATCCATCAATATTGGCGACCATGCTCTGGAAGTGGTTCAAGAGTTCACCTACCTAGGCTCAACTATCACCAGTAACCTGTCTCTTGATGCAGAAATCAACAAGCGCATGGGAAAGGCTTCCACTGCTATGTCCAGACTGACCAAGAGAGTGTGGGAAAATGGCGCATTGACACGGAACACAAAAGTCCGAGTGTATCAAGCCTGTGTCCTCAGTACCTTGCTCTATGGCAGCGAGGCCTGGACAACGTATGTCAGCCAAGAGCGACGTCTCAATTCATTCCATCTTCGCTGCCTCCGGAGAATACTTGGCATCAGGTGGCAGGACCATATCTCCAACACAGAAGTCCTTGAGGCGGCCAACATCCCCAGCTTATACACACTACTGAGTCAGCAGCGCTTGAGATGGCTTGTACATGTGAGCCGCATGGAAGATGGCAGGATCCCCAAAGACACATTGTACAGCGAGCTCGCCACTGGTATCAGACCCACTGGCCGTCCATGTCTCCGCTTTAAAGACGTCTGCAAACGCGACATGAAGTCCTGTGACATTGGTCACAAGTCGTGGGAGTCAGTTGCCAGCGTTCACCAGAGCTGGTGGGCAGTCATAAAGGTGGGGCTAAAGTGTGGCGAGTCAAAGAATCTTCGCAGTTGGCAGGAAAAAAGACAAAAGCGCAAGGGGAGAGCCAACTGTGTAACAGCCCCGACAAACACATTTTTCTGCAGCACCTGTGGAAGAGCCTGTCACTCTAGAATTGGCCTTTATAGCCACTCCAGGCGCTGCTCCACACACCACTGACCACCTCCAGGCGCTTACCCATTGTCTCTCGAGATAAGGAGGCCAAAGAAGAAGATACTTCAAAAGTACTTCAGTGGCCGTTGGGATGGCCTAAGGTTGTGAATGGTGCTACAGAAATGCAAATTCTTTATTTTACTTCTCAAAATGATGCACTGGCCACAGAAGGCTGCATTGGTTCCACACTGCAACCAGTGTACCTATCTCCATAGCCTTAGACTATGACCCCTGGTTCTGGACTCCCCCACCATCAAGAACATCCTTCCTGCATCTATACTGTCATCCTGTTAGAATTCTATAGGTTTCTATGAGATTCCCCCCCCCCACTCTTCTGAACTCCAGCGAATATAATCCTAACCGACTCAATCTCTCCTCATACATCAGTCCCACCATCCCAGGAATGAGTCTGGTAAACTCCCTCTATAGCAAGAACATCCTTCCTCAGATAAGGAGACCAAAATCGCACACAATATTCCAGGTGTGGCCTCACCAAGGTCCTGTATAATTGCAGCAAGACATCCCTGCTCCTGTACTCAAATCCTCTCACTATGAAGGCCAACATACCATTTGCCATTTTTACCGCCTGTTGCATTTGCATGCTTACCTTCAGCGACTGGTGTACGAAAATACCCAGGTCTCATTGCATATACCCCGCTCTCAGTTTATAGCCTTTCAGATAATAATCTGCCCTCCTGTTTTTGCTACCAAAGTGGATAACCTCACATTTATCCACATTATACTGCACCTTCCATGCATTAGCCCACCCACTCAACTTGTCCAAATCACCCTGAAGCCTCTGTGCATCCTCCTCACAACTCAACCTCCCAGCCAGTTTTGTGTCATCTGCAAATTTAGAGATATTACATTTAGTTCCCTCATCTAAATCATTAATATATATTGTGAATAGCTGGGGTCCTAGCACCGATCCCTGCGGTACCCCACTAGTCACTGCCTGCTATTCGGAAAAAGACCCATTTATCCCTACTCTTTGTTTCCTGTCTGCCAACCAATTTTCTATCCATCGCAATACACTACCCCCAATCCCATGCACTTTAATTTTACATGCTAATCTCTTATTTGGCACTTTGTCGAAAGCCTTCTAAAAGTCCAAGTAAATCACATCCACTGGTTCCCCCTCATCAACTCTACTCGTTACATCCTCGAAGAACTCCAGTAGATTTGGCAAGCATGATTTCCCTTTTGTAAATCCATGCTGACTCTGCCCGATTCTACCACTGTTCTCTAAGTGCTCTGCTATAAAATCTTTGATAAAGGACTCTAGAATTTTCTCCACTACGATGTCAGGCTGACTGGTCTATAATTCCCTGCTTTCTTGCTACCTTCCTTTTTAAATAGTGGGGTTACATTAGCTGCCCTCCAATCTGTAGGAACTGTTCCAGAGTCTATAGAATCTTGGAAGATGACCAACAATGCATCCACTATTTCTAGGGCCACTTCCTTAAGTACTCTGGGATGCAGACCATCAGGCTCTGGGGATTTATCGGTCTTTAATCCCATCAATTTCCCCAACACCATGTCTCTACTCATACTGATTTCCTTCAGTTCTTCTCTCTCACTAAACTCTTTGTTCCCCAACATTTGTGGTATGATTTTTTTTTAGAGATACAGCACTGAAACAGGCCCTTCGGCCCACCGAGTCTGTGCCGACTATCAACCGCCCATTTATACTAATCCTACACTAATTCCATATTCCTACCACATCCCCACCTGTCCCTATATTTCCCTACCACCTGCCTATACTAGGGGCAATTTATAATGGCCAATTTACCTATCAACCTGCAAGTCTTTAGCATGTGGGAGGAAACTGGAGCACCCGGAGGAAACCCACGCAGACACAGGGAGAACTTGCAAACTCCACACAGGCAGTACCCGGAATTGAACCCGGGTCGCTGGAGCTGTGAGGCTGCGGTGCTAACCACTGTGCCGCCCTCCTTTGTGAAGACAGAACCAAAGTATGCATTTAGTTGGTCAGCCATTTCTTTGTTCCCCATAATAAATTCTCCTGTTTCTGACTGTAAGGGACCTACATTTGTCTTCACCAATCGTTTTCTCTTTACATACCTATAGAAACTTTTACAGTCAGTTTTTATGTTCCCGCAAGCTTGCTCTCGTACTCTATTTTCCCCTTCTTAATCAATCCCTTGGTCCTTCTTTGCTGAATTCTAAACTGCTCCCAATCCTCAGGTCTGTTGTTTTTTCTGGCGAATTTATATGCCTCTTCCTTGGATCTAATGCTATCTCTAATTTCCCTTGTAAGCCATGGTTTGGCTACCTTTCCCATTTTACTTTTCCGCCAGACAGGAATAAACAATTGTTGCAGTTCATCCATTTAAATGTTTGCCATTGCCTTTCCACCGTTGTCCCTTTAAATAACGTTTCCCAATCCAGCATAGCCAACTCGTGCCTCATACCTTTGTAGTTTCCTTTACTAAGATTCAGGACCCTAGTCTCAGAATCAACTTTGTCACTCTCCATTTTGATGAAGAATTCTATCATATTAAGGTCGCCCATCCCCAAGGGGTCTCGCACCACTAGATTGTCAATTATTCCTCTCTCATTACATAATACCCAGTCTAGGATGGCCTGCTCTCTGGTTGGTTCCTCAACGTATTGGTCCAGAAAACCATCCCGTATACACTCCAAGAATTCCTCCTCTACAGTATTGTGACTAATTTGATTTGCCCAATCTATATGCAGATGTTCCTTTATCGCATGCGTCTCCAATTTCTGTTTACTGCCATTCCCAACATCACCACTACAGTTTGGGGGTCTATACACAACCCCCACTAACATTTTTTGCCCCTTAGTGTTTCTCAGCTCTCCCCATACAGATTCCACATCATCAGAGCTAATATCTTTCCTCACTATTGCGTTAATTCCCTCTTTAACCAGCAATGCAACTCCATCACCTTTTGCTTTTTGTCTGGTCTTCCTAAATACTGAATACCCCCGGATGTTCATTTCCCATCCCCGGTCACCTTGCAGCCATGTCTCTGTAATCCCGACTATATCATACCCGTTTACATCTATTTGCGCGATTAATTCATCCACTTTATTGTGAATGCTCTGCGCGTTAAGGCACAAAGCCTTAAGGCTTGGCTTTTTAACATTACTTGGCCCCTTTCCACTATTTTTCACTGTGACCCTGTTTGATTGTGGCCCCTGATTTCTCTGCCTATCACTTTTCTTATTCCCCTTACTGTCTTTTGTTCTTGTCTTTGATCCCCCCTCCTCTGACTCCTTGCAAAGGTTCCCATCCCCCTGCCATTTTAGTTTAAACCCTCCCCAACCACGCCAGCAAATACTCCCCCTAGGACATCAGTCCTGGTCCTGCCCAGGTGTAATCCGTCCAGTTTGTACTGGTCCCACTTCCCGAAGAACCGGTCCCAATGTCCCAGGAATCTAAAACCCTCCCCCTCACCCTTTCTCTTCAGCCACGTATTCATCCGATGTATCCTGCTGTTTCTACTCTGACTAGCACGTGGCACTGGTAGTAATCCTGAGATCACTACCTTTGAGGTCCTACTTTTCAACTTACTTCCTAACTCCCTATATTCTGCTTTTAGGACCTCATCCTTTTTTTTAACCTACATCGTTTGTACCAATGTGTACCACGATCATTGGCTGTTCACCCCTCCCCCCCACTTCAGAATGTCCTGTAACCACTCAGACATCCTTGACCCTGAGACCAGGGAGGCAACATACCATCCTGGAATTTCTTTTGCGGCCACAGAAACACCTATCTATTCCCCTTTTTTTTAAAATTCATTCATGGGATGTGGGCATCACAGGCCAGGCCAGCATTTATTGCCCATCCCTAATTGCCCTGCTAGGCCATTTCGAGGGCATCTGAGAGTCAACCACATTGCTGTGGATCTGGAGTCATATGTAGGCCAGACCAGGTAAGGACAGCAGATTTCTTTCCCTAAAGGATATTAGTGAACCAGATGGGGCCTTACAATACCTTACAATTGAATCCCCTATAACTATTGCATTCCCACACTTTTTACTCCTCCCTTGTGCAGCAGAGCCAACCGTGGTGCAACGAATTGGGCTGTTGCTGCTTTCCCCTGAGAGGCCATTCCCCCCAACAGTATCCAAAGCAGTATATCTGTTTTGCAGGGAAATAGCCACAGGAGATTCCTGCACTGCCTGCCTAGTCCTCTTGCTCTGCCTGGTGGTCACCCATTCCCCTCCTGCCTGTGGGGTCTGAGCCTGCAGTGTGACCACCTCTCTATATGTGCTATCCATGATACTCTCTGCCTCGTGGATGCTCCACAGTGTCCCCAGCTGCCGCTCCAGCTCCAAAACCCAGGCTTCCAGGAGCTGCAGCTGAAGACACTTCCTGCACACATGCTGGTCCTGGGCACTGGAATTGTTCCCGGCTTCCCACATAGAGCACGAGGAGCACACCGCGGCTTTGAGCTCTCCTGCCATGAGTTAACCCTTTAAATTAAACCTTTTGGAGGATTTTAATATCAAATAATATCAATTACTCACGGGCCCTTCTTCCTTGGTCCTTGTTATTACAGAACTCCCTAAAAAACACTACTTACTATATATGAAATTAAACAGCACCAAACAAATTTAAGCGACATTCTTTTTGCTTTGTGCACCTGTAGCATATCACAAATCTTGTCATGGAATCAGACAATTGCTAAACCCAGTGAAAAATAACTTCAAATAGGGCTTTGAGGGTGTTCATGCAGTTATTTCCATATATTACATTCCTCCCATATTACCTTCCTCAATGAACTCTTGCTCCCCAAGGTTTATAAATGTGTGACCAAATTAAGGGGAGTGGGGAAAATGCAACAGTTCATTCAGCTCCTGCTGCACCCTATGATAACACAACCTCAACAGTATGAACTTCAGATAATGTGAACCATTTAGTTGGCCCCTAAGGGGCCTGGAAGTTGTTGCTAGCTTTAATAATTGCATCACTCATTAAGAAACTAACTCACAGGACAATTCTTCGATTGGATGGGTGACAGATATATTTAAAAACTATCCCAGAGCTGCAGAAAGTTTTATACACTCTTTGGCACTATATCGATGTTGAGAAAACAGATGGATTTCTACGGCCTGCCATTGCTTTGTCACTACATTTCGCTTGTAACAAAGATCAGTATAAAGTCAAAACTGCTCCAAAGTGATTCAGAACATTCTCTATCATTCCGTTAAAACCACCGGCTCCAGCCCACCTTGTAATGAGACATAGTGGCTTACTTTAAAAAAAAACATTGAGCCCAGTGGATGGACTATTTGTGAATGGCACAAACACTCATTTCCAGTTACATTGTCCCTTCTCCCCAGCTGAGCTGGGTCCACTTGTCACCTGATTCTGGCCCTTCTTTTTCTTCTTCTTCTTTCCCCAACAACCTGAACTCTCACTGTCCTTGCCGTTGCTGTCACTGCACAGTAGCCCATCAAACTCGTCCGTCCCCATCTGTTGTCCCTGGGCCGTTTCCGCTGCCAGCCGATAAGAAAGGTTCCTCAAGATGCAGACGCAATTCTCAATCGTCTGGTGGGAGGAAACAAAGACCAAAATGAATTGCATTGCATTATGGAATTATATAGCACCGGAGGCCATTTGATCCATTGTACCCATGTCAGCTCTTTGAAAGAACTGTGCAATTAGGCAATTGGTTCCACTCACCTTGCTCTTTCCCCATAGCTCTGCAAGTGTATATTCTGCAAGTGTATATCTTTTCAAGTGCATATCCAGAACCCTTAGGAAAGTTACTATTGAACCTGCTTTCATGTATAGTTTTTTACTTATTAACATTTTGTTTTAAATGTTTGTGAACTTACAGTGAGCCAGAATTTGCTGTAGCAGGACACCAGTGCTAGAGAGGTTGATTAACAATCATTAACAGTTATCATGTTAATAAAAGCGTACTTACTCTTGTAATGAAAAAACAACCTTCTGTGCCAAGTTTAATGGGAAATTAATGGGCAAATATAGAAAGTTTGTAAAAAGGAGGCTAAGAGTGAGATGCCGTTTTCACAAAGCTAACAGCAACTCAGATAACAATTTTTCAATATTCACATTTAACTGCACATCTACTCCTCACTTGAAGTTTCTGTATCATTTATCCATAAATAATGGTGAGTGCCATTGCCTTGCCATTAATTTGACAGGAAATTCTGGCCAATTGTGTTCCAAACTACTGTTAATGATTAAAATGCAGCAAATGCATTCTGGGCCAACAAAAGTGGCATGTTATGTGTTTCAATTGTTTTCTTTTGCTGCCTTCAATCACTCACTATCTCTCCTGCCTGGTGCTGGGCTACAGTTCCACAGGTGCAGTCTCCACTGCTGACTGTGATTGGTGATAAAACTATCATCAGTTGTAGGAATGAAACATTAGCGTCAGACGCCCTCCAGAAGATTTGGCGTGTAACGTGTTGTTTGGGGTTTGTATGCTGGGGTGGGTGGTCGAGGGGGTGGTGGTGGATGTTTAAATGATTAAACTGCTAAAACTGTACATCAGAGCTGGCTGTCACATCTGGGAAATGGGCATCTCTGAACCCTGCATGGGGCTTAGTTCTTCTACAGGCAAGATCTGTGGCATAATATGAAGCTTAGGTTTCCTCCCTGTATCTATTAACTATCTCACACACTATTAAACAAAAGCAGGGCTTCAGGGTTTGGATCAATCACATCCCAATACTGAATGAGGATTTGTGAATGAATGACATCCCTGTATCAATGTCATTTCACAATACGTAAAAGGGCTTCTTTGCTGTGATGTAAAGTTTGTTGTCACATTGGTAAGTGTAGAGGATTAAACAGTCCGAAACAGTTGGCTTAATACATGATAAGCGATGCCTTTGTGATTGACACTGTATAGTAATGGTTAGCGCTCTTTCCCTAATATAGGACTCTGCCCATGATTATTGTGGAAGGTGTAAATTGGTGGGATTGTACCAGCAACCCTCTCCTTATTCATCCCACATCAGCCTCGACAACGAGCATCAGCAGAATATGTAACTGTGGAAGGAAGCACAACTGAACAAAATACTGATCTCAATGAATGCCTAGCTCAGGGATTGCTGGGGCTAATTGCAGCAGTAGGATCAACTGAGATCAGTTCACCCAGCATAGACCAGGGATCAAATCTGGTGAGATGTATGTGAACCATTATAGGAGCTTTCTTACTGTCCTGTGAGCTTATTAACTTATACATCATCATTCTTTAGATTCAGATCTAAGCACAAAGTCAGTGGGAAAATGAAAGGGACAATTTATCAGGTGTGCACACTCCGTGCAGAGCTTCGCATCCCATCCCAGGACTGCATGCGGAGATATTGAATTCAGAGGAAAACCATACCAGACTTAAGGTCCATTAAAATGAATGGATATAAATCTTGGTAGGCTATATCACAGGCCATGATTCTCCATGTCCAATATTTCAATATCTGTGCGATCTTGGCAGGTTTGCTGCTTCCTCCTATCCTAATCAACCTGGTAAAGTTATTAAACTTTTTCTGACATTTGAGTTGCTGTGTATGGGATCATTTGAGTTGGTACACACTGCCTTGGCCATGCTACTGTTATGCTCCCCTTGTGGGCTGATGTTCCTGGCATCAAGCAATGCCTTCCTGCTCCCCTTAATTTCAGTGTAAAGTATTTGCACAACCTCACCCTTGAATCTGAGGCCTCTTGATTTTTGTTTTGCTGACTCTTAAAGGTGCTGCAGACCTTTAATTGCTACAGCAGCACACAGATTGATTTATCTCAAAAGATGAGCTCACAATAAGTAGCAGCCTTGATGCTTAGAGCTCATTTGTATTATTCAAATTAAGGATGTACTGTCAGCATGTTGCTATGCTTTTCCGCTTCTGTGTAATTACCTAGTAAATATATTCAATTATTAGTTTTAACCTGGTGCAACAACCTGACAATGTCTCTCGTAGTGGACAGAAGAGTATTCTGGGAATCCGAAGTGGCCTATGCTGTATTATAATGTAATGAAAGGATAAAAATCGGTCCAAACACATTCTATCTGATTCATAACACATATAAAGGTGGAATCTTTAGTTCAAAAGATAGTGACTGTAATGGAAACTGCTTATCTTTTTAAAAGGCAAGTTAAATACCCTGAGAAAGTCCACATTGTACTTCATGTGTGGGCTTAATTATAGTTGTATCATACACAACTTATGAAAACATACATAAGGGCATTTCAAACATGATTTATATCATGTCGTTTGTGAATACATATTTCACAGACACTTTCCCCTAAAGATAACTTTCATTCATCATTAATTTTGGGTAGCAAAAAAATCTTCATATTTTTGTGATGTCAAAGAGTTCAGCCACTCTCCGAAATCCCACCTTCCCTACCATCTTTACCCCAGATTCTCATCAGTTACGCCTCATAAAGCAAAATAAAATCTGAAAATGGTCACACCTTACTGTCAATCTCGTTGCTCCCCAGAGCGGACTGAATCACATACAACAATGCATCGGTGAGGCCATCACATTCTCTCATCCTTCTCCGTGCCTCCTCGCCAGCCGAGCTCACATTCCTGCAAAGGGGGACAGAATAGGGTCAGTAGCTACCCATCACTTGATTCCTATGATTTTTCTCCTGGGGTTTTGCTCGCAGCAGTGTCCTGGAGATTAATCTACAATTCCTGGAAACTCCAGGACAATCCCGGCAGGTTGCCAGTGTAGGCAGGGAAATAATGTTTTATCAAAGTGACTTCCTCATTTGTTTGATAATTTCCCAATAGATTGTCTTGGAGTACAGAAAATAAATGCACTTCCCACATCAGACTTAAAAACATCTGAGCAATCTGGACATCCACTCATCGCAGTTAAACTTGGGTAAAAAAATATTAGTTTGAAAATAAGTGCATTGAAATATAGCATTGCCACATTATACATGATAGGTTCTGCATTGTCGGTAGAGTTTAATTTTATATATTACTGAGTAGGTGCAACTCTTCATATGTCTCATATGCCTTCAAACTAAGGCCTAAGTTGGTGTTGAAATGCAGAGCCGAAACAATATCTGGAGCAAGTGGAAATATTGTCCTAAAGCCAACCTGTCAAAACATGAGGTAAAACCTTTAGTTTGGAAAGTGGGGCATTAGAATATAGCACGGTCCATGGCAGGGTGTCGGAAAAAGAATCGTCAACACCCCTTGCCCGTAAATAAAGAGTAAATACTTGCAACATTGAGGTTATTAAAATATTCGCAACTGACTGTTGACTAGGAGTTTTGCACAAAGGCTCCTTTTCACAGTGTTGTTATTACTAACCTATGAACTGCCTCAGAAGTGACACAGTCTCAAATCCCCAGGAAGCTATTAAAAAGCGTAAACAGCTATGGCATAGAACATCCTTTTGTACTTTCAAAGGAATCTCAAATAGTTCAGAGCAAAAACATCCTGGGGGCTAGTTCTTTCTGTCATTCTCACCGGAACTCAGCATTTGCAGATAATACAGCAGTTGTTGTCCAGTTAAAATCTCCCTTAAAGAAACACAATGGGCTGAAATTTATGGTCCCACCACCGAAATTGGCAGCCGGCGAAAACAATGGGTGGGTTGCAGATCACAGAGCCACCACAATATTAAGCACGGCGGCTCATTTAAATAGCTGGGACGAACCACCCACCCCAGCAGGCGGGCTGTCCGTCCCCGGCAATGCCATCAGCTGCCTTTATGCAGGCGCTGATGCCAATTTTAAAGGGCTTCGAGCACTACTTTTCAATTTAAATATTTAAAGAGGTAATAAAAAATTTTAAATACATTTAATTTTCCCCTCTCCCACCCCCTCCAATAACCGTAGAATTAATTACTTGCCCACTCCTCCCCAAAAACACTTACCTTGTCCACCTGATCTTCCCCCCACCTCCCACAAGTACATAAACTTTACACTATAACCTTTCCCACAATCCCCTACACCAATGATGTTAGTTTGACCCCGCTCCTCCCCGCCCCCGCACTGAGAAACTTACCTGTTCACCGCTCCTTACCAGTGTTACACCTTGATTCCCTGGATGGGGATCCGAAGGTGCGGGAGCGCTGGCCACCAGAAATCACACTGGGACAGACGGTGGGAACGTAAAGGTAATCAATTCAATAATTTACATTTATTTCAATATGTTAATAGTGGTCCCATCACCGAGCAGCTGGGGGTGTGGCCACGAGACCTTGCTGCCGCTGGCAATATCGGGCCGGTCCTTCACGGCGTCAGGGTCCATGGGGGGCCTCTCCTGTAGGCATTTTCCGCACTTCCCCCGCCCCCCCATCCCCGGCACAACCCCCGATGTCGGGGGGTCTGTAAAATTCGGCCCATTGACTTGTCTTCCAAATGAGTCTATCCTTTCAACCCAAAATTCAACCTTTCATTTTGCACTGAAGGGAATCAGTTTTTGCAACAAGAATTACTGAAGTAGGATTGCGTTATAAAAGGGGCAGGTACCATATAACATTAATCAAGGCTTGAGTGACCTCCTGCACTAGCTTCAATCAGGCCAGAAAGGAACTTCCCAGATTTCTTTCCCCCTAATTGGCCTGGGGTTTTTATCTGTTTTATTTTCATCTCCCAGGAGATGACATGGCTTCAGGTGGGGTGGGAGTGTGTATATTGTGATGCACAAGACAGCACAGTTGTGCTGGTCAAGCTGGACGAACCAGAGGGTCTTTTCCTATTGTCTGTACATACCTGCTGCTTTTAAGTATCTCAGATCTACTGATGCATATGGCAGTGAGAACTGTCATGCACCCACCACAATTCAGTTCACTCCACTTGATATCAAGAAACGGCTGAAAGCACTGGACACAATAAAGGCTATGGGCTCTGACAACATCCTAGCTGTCGTACTGAAGACTTGTGATCCAGAACTTGCAGTGCCCCTAGCTAAGCTGTTCCAGTACAGCTACAACACTGGCATCTACCCAATATTATGGAAAATTGCCTAGGTATGTCCCATCAACAAAAAGCAGGTCAAATCCAATCTGGCCAATTACCACCACATCAGTCTACTCTCAATCATCAGCAAAGTGATGTCAGGTGTTATTGACAGTGATACTAACAAGCACTTATTCAGCAATAACCTGCTCACTGATGCTCAGTTTGGGTCCGCCAGAGGCACTTAGCTCCGGACCTCATTCCAGCCTTGGTCCAAACATGGACAAAAGAGCAGAATTCCAGAGGCGAGGTGAGAGTGACTGCCCTTGACATCAAGGCAGCATTTGACTGAGTGTGGAATCAAGGAGCCCTAGCAAAATTGGAAGTATTTGTTGGAGACCAATTATCTCAGCCCCAGGACATTTCTGCAGGAGTTCCTCACAGTAGTGTCAAAGGACCAAACATCTTCAGCTGCTTCATTAATGACCTTCCCTCCATCATAAGGTCAGAAGTCGGGATGTTCACTGATGATTGTACAGTGTTCATTACCATTCACAAATCCTCAGATACTGATAGATTTTTGGTCTTTCAGGGAATCAAGGATTATGGCGAGCGGGCAGGAAAGTGGGGTTGAAGCTGAAGATCAACCATGATCGTATTGGATGGTGGAGCAGGCTCGATGGGCCATATGGTCTACTCCTGCTCCTATTTCTTGTGTTTTTGTGAAGGGGACCATGCCCACATGCAACAATTTCTGGGCAACATTCAGGCTTGGGCTGGTAAGTGGCAAGTACCACACAAGTGCCAGGCAATGACCATCTCCAACAAGAGAGAATCTAACCAACTCCCATTAATGTTCAAGGGCAATACCATTGCTGAAACCTCCACTGTCAACATTTCAGGGGTCACCATTGACCAGAAACTTAAGTAGAGCAGCCATATAAATACAGTGACTACAAGAGCAGGTTAGAGGTTGGGAATTCTGCAGGGAGTAACTCACCTCCTGACTCCCCAAGCGTGTCCACCATCTGCAAGACATAAGTCAGGAGTGTGATGGAATACCCTCCACTTATCTGGATGAATGCAGCTCCAAAAACGCACAGGAAGCTCAACACCATCCAGGACAAAGCAACCCACTTGATCGGCATTCCATCCACCATGTTAAGCCTTCAATCCCTCCACCACTGGCAGACAGTGGCAGCAGTGTGTACCATTTACAACAGGCGCTGCAGAAACTTGCCAAGCCTCCTTCGACAGCACGTTCCAAATCTGTGACCGTTACTGCCTAGATGAACAAGGGCAGCAGACACATGGGAATAGCACCAACAGCAAGTTCCCCTCCAAGTCACACACCATTCTGATTTGGAATTATATCACCTGATCTTCACTGTCATTGGATCAAAAACCTGGAACTCCTTTCCTAACAGCACTGTGGGTGTACCTACACCACATGGACTTTAACGATTCAAGAAGACGGCTCACCACCACCTTCTCAAGGGCAATTAGGGGTTAGCAACAAAGGTTGACCTTGCCAGCAACACTTACATCCCATGAATGAAAAAAAAACAATGGTATGTCCTAGTCCTTCCCTTCGCAAGGAAAAGATGAGAATACCAAGCACCAAATGTTTTTGTTGAAAGATATTACTTGATTAAAACTAGATTTGCTGTCCTGTAACAACACTGCAACCAGCAGGGCCTACCCATATATGAAACTCTCTGAAGTGTTGTCCCCTAGATTCAGTGAGTAAACCAATTAATTCTCCACCAAATGTTAATGGCTGTCTGTTCAAACAGATGTTACATTCTACCAACATTCTTTTGAGCACCGTGACAGTGCTTTCTCAGTGGAAAGCTATTCATTACACGAAAATGATTCTGTGACAATGTGCCTAAGTGGAATTTGTAAACAATTATTAAGATACTCTATTCACATCATCCACTGTGCCAGCCAACTGCTCAACTGTGTCTGGGCTGCATGAGCAGCTTTGTTCATCATTCTGCTTCCCCATGCCTTGTGCCAGCTGAGCACAGACTGCGTGAAACTGCTGAGCGGGATGAGGATGGCCAATGTGTCTGGAGGGATGCATTATGGGTTAAGGGACCTGTTTTGAATCCTTTGATCCCTGTCCACAACAATCCTGTTAGGTCTCTAAAGCAGCAACTGCTCCAAATTGCCAGATTAAGTGCTGTTTTGAATCACTTTGTCAGAGCAGTAAAATTGGGAGAGTCGCAGAATGCAAAAGGGGGATTGTAGAGTATGGGATATCACATGGGTGGTTGTGAACTGAGGTGGAGCGTGGGATATTACATAAGCTCGGTGACAAATTAGAAGGTGGACTTTGGTGAAAATGTACTGAGAAGAGGAAATCAAAATGATGAAATGAAATATAATTGATAACAGAAGCTGTTAAGACTTCACTAAGATATGATGTCTATTTTTAGCAGAATTGTGAGTCCAGCTGTATCCTATTTTCCACATGAGCACTCAGACCAATATGATAAGGCTGTGGTCGGATAAACTAAACTGAGCTGTGAATGAACAAGGAAATCAAACAATATTTAGTTGTTCATCCTATCTCCAGAATGTCCCAGGACGTCTCACAATAAATTACTTTTTAGGTGTAGAGACTGTTGTATCATGGGCTAACTCAGCAGCCATTTTGCACACAGCAAGGTCTCACAAAAAGCAATGAGATGAATGACCATTTATTTCTGATTTTCAGTGGTATTGACTGCGGGACGAATGTTAGCCAGGACATAGGGAGAATTCACTGTTCTTCTTTGAATAATGCCATGGGATCTTTTACATCCACATCAACAGGCAGATTTGGGGCTGGATTTTATAAGCTCGCTGCTTTTTCAAAAATGGTGGGCTGCCCGCGTGGATCACATATTGCGGATTCGCCGCAATATATAGTGCGGCGTCTCATTTAAATGGCTGGGGCAGACCGCACCCCCCCTCCGCCCCAATGACACGGAGAGGGTGGGCAGTCCATCCCCGGCAATGACATCAGGCGCCATTGCACAGGCGCTGATGCCACTTCTAAAGGGCTTCAAGCCCTTCCATTTCATTTAAATATTTAAAGATATAGTTAAATAAAATGGATTCAACAAAATGAAATATTTCTAGCTCCTCTCCCACCGCTCCTCTTAACCATATAATTCATCCCTTGCGCTCTCCCCCCAACAAAATACTTACCTTGTGCACTTGACCTTCCACCACCCCCACCAGTTTGTAAACTATGCACTTTACCCCTTCCCACCATCCCTTACACCAATCGAAGGAGTTTGACTCCGCTCCCCCCCTTCCCGCATTGTGATACTTTCCTGCTCCCTCCTCCCCACCTGTGTCCCGCATCAAATCCCTGGATGGGTATCCAAAGGTGCGGGAGTGACGGCCACCGGCATTATTATGGCACCGGAATGGATGGTGGGAGCGGGTAAGTACTTAATTCATTGATTTAAATAAATTTCCCTATGCCGAGTGGCGGGGGGGCGAGTGGGGGGGGGGTGGGTGGGTGCCACCATGAGGCCTCACTGCCACCAGCAATATCGGGCTGGGCCTTACTGGCGTCGAGGCCCGGATGCATTTTCCACCCCACACCCCCCCCACCCCCGCCACGACCCCTGACGTCGGTGGGGGGGGGGGAACAGGTGGGGCTGTAAAATCCAGCCTTTGGTCTCAATTTAACATCTCACCCAAAAGACAGCACCTCCAACAGTGTAGCACTCCCTCAGTACTGCACTGGAATGCCAGCACAGATTACATGTTTAAGTCCTGAATCCTATCAACTGAGCCAAACTGACACTTGTTATTCATTTTAATTATGGTTATAAGTATTTCATTATGGCAAAATAAAAGTATTTTATCATATTAATTTAACTATTGGAAAATTGTTAGACCCGTGAATTGGATGTGCTGACCTCTGTGTTGGATTGTCCGATTTATGCTGCCATTGAGTGAGCTGTTAGATTGATAACTTGACATTTCAGTAAATTCCTCTGTGAGGGTATGGTGTCGGAAGAAATCATGGATTAGGGAAAATCTAAAACAGAGGAAACTGTATGGACTCTGTCAACTAAACACACTTGATAAGCTGAATGGGCTTTTCTTTGTATACATTTTATTTCATTTTTAATTTACTATTTGAACTGGGTTTGCCACTTTCACTGGAATCATACCAGGGCTAGAAGGGTTAAGTTATGACAGGTTACACAAACTAGGCTTGTATTCCCTTGAGTATAGGAGATTAAGAGGTAATGTAATTGATGTGATTAAGATGATTAGAGGATTTGATAAGGTAGCAAGAGAGAAACTATTTCCTCTGGTGGGGGAGTCCAATACAAGGGCGCATAACCTTATAATTAGAGCCAAGACATTTGGGGTAATGTCAGAAATCATTTCTTTATACTGAGGGTGGTGGAAATCTGGGACACTCTCCCACAAAAAACTGTTGAGAAACAGTTGAGGCTAGGACAATTATAAATTTCAAGGCTGAGATTGATAGATTTTTGTTGGGTAAAGGTAAGAAGGATTACAAAACAAAGGCAGGTAAATGGGGTTAACATACAGATCAGCCATGATATAATTGATTGGCGGAACAGGTTTGATGGGCTGAATAGGCTACTCCTGTTCCTATGTTCTTTAATACACTGTTGAACAGTGCAGGTATGCCTTGAAAACGTTCACACAGACACGTAACTTTCAACACACTATTTAGCAATGTTAAGTACTAGGAATAGTAAGCACTCATCCTAAGAAACTCCTCGTTAATTAGCTTTTTTCAGGGAAAGAGACAATTCATTTAGAAAAAACAAAGTCCCATTAACATGGCTGGCATGGATTTGATGGGCCGAATGGCCTCCTTCTGTGACATTATGAGTCTATGACTTATGATTCTATAACACAGATCCTTTGTGGGTTCCTGCATTCACCCACGTTAGTTGCTAAACTAATGTGAAGGAGACACAACATAACCCACATAAAACCTGCTGGGCCTGCGACTGGTTCTTTATGTTCTATAAATAGTCCCATTCAAGAGAAGGCAATGTAAGGTGACAGACATCAGCTCATTGCAGCTATTTAGTAGGTCAGCAGCTAAACTGGAGGCAACAAGCCTGTAAGTCCGAAAAATCACAAAAAACAATTACTCAAAAGGACTAAATTACAAATAATCACCAGAAGATAAATATTTCATTCAGCCTTTATAATCCTCCCCAACATTTAAGTCCAACATATAAGCAGCCAACTATATCTTAAAATGATGCCAACCATTTGCCAATACCACAAGGAAAGAAAGACATGCATTTATACAATGTCTTTTACAACCTCAGGATACCCCAAAGCTTTTTATCAATGAATACTTCTGAAATGCAAGCATTGTTGTAATGTGAGCAACGTGGCAGCCAATTCGAGCACAGCCAGCTCTCACAAACAGCAGTGGCCAGATAACCGAGCATTTTTTTTGAAAGTGATGTTGTTTGAGGGATAAATATTGGCCAGGACACTAGGGAGAACTCTTTGAAGTAGTACCATGCAATCTTTTACAACCACCTGAGGGCAGACAGGGCATCAGTTTCATGTCTCATCTGAAAGACAACACCTCTGACGGTGCAGAGTTCCATCAGTACTGCACTGTGTCTGTCAGCCTAGATTTTGCGTTTATGTCTCTAGCGCAGCCCAAGGTAAGTCCCGGGAAGGGGGAGGTCAGTGGTGGAGCAGCAACGAAAGGGGATCGAGGATACTGTGTTTCTACTCCTCCTGAGTACACAGTAATGCCTTTTGAAATTGACATTTTGATGCTAGCAGCTGATCCCAAACCAATTTCTGCATGAGGGGGTCTAAAACAGGTCCTCATTTACATAAGTACGAGACCTGACCTCTGCTTTAGGTGGCATCCTTAAAGTTGCCTTTACCAATATGGCCCCACCTGTAATTTAGGCCCAATTCGGGTGTGGAACTCTGCACCTGAAATGGGTTCTTCTTGCACCCTATCCCCCAACCCGCTTACCAGCTAGAAATCAGACAAAGCAGGGACCAATTTCTAACCCTATATGTGGATTGTACATCGCTGCAGAAAATATTTGTCCTCTGTAGTTTATTGAAGCAATTCTATTAAGGTTGAATTATGGATGAAAGCTTTAGTTTCTCTTTTTCTTACAGAGTCCTGTGGCTGGGCGACACTTTATCAAAACGATAACAGCATAAATCAAGGGCTGTAATCAACATAAGTGTTGTCACTCCTGAGATGTAAACTAATCCCAGCTCCAGAAGGACCCATGTCACACAAGAATTATGAAACCGTAACTAACGCTGTACTTCTCTATTTCATGTTAGGTGATGCATTTTACAGCCACTACAAGTATAATATTGAGCTGCACTCCAGAGCATTTACAGTGATTAAAAACAGTGCAACAACATTACAAATTCACAAGCCTGACAACCATTTTAATATGCACACACTTCATTTTGTTTTCAAGAAAGTAGATTCATACTTTCATTTTCCAGCCCAGAAAAATCCTGGATAGATGAACGTGTCAGGAGAAAAAAAACAATCGCATCATTTTTCTTCACAGTCTCCATCCATACTTCATTACTGTTTTGAACACTGTTATGACTAATAGGAATCTATCAACCCTGGCTGCCAGAGCATTCCTGGTCTAAGTGTGGCTGCCCATTTTACTTGGCTGTGCCTCTCCGCTGATTCTGTAATAGTAACGCGGAGCTTGGAAGTGTCATTTAACATTTTTAGCCCAGATCTTCATCTATTTTCTTCCCATAATCAGAACGGTGGGGGTATTCAAGAGGGTCAAATCATGAGGCTATTTTCTGAACAGTTGCACTGCTTGATTTTTATTCCATTTATTCCACCATCAGATCATTGAATAATACAACAACATAATCACATGTGAGGTCATGCGCAACTTTTGAAGGGGAGAGTTCCACACAAACCTTCACACGGCTTTGCTCATAAAAACTGAGGAAGTGGACAATAATGTCTTCAAGAAACATGGAATTCAGAAGTTACTTTGGAGAAGAATTTAGGATTCCTCAAATCCTAACACATAAAATCCAATTTTTCTCTTTTGCAGAAAACTAGGAAAAGTGGCCTTCAAGCCCAACTCCAGGCCTTCAGCATCTAACGTAGATTAACACTCCAGTGCATTCAGACGAGATATTAAACTGAGGCCCTCCCATGTGGATATAAAAGCTCCTAAGACACTGTTCGAAGAGGAAAAGCAGAGTTCTCCTCGTGATCTAGCCAACATTTTATCCCTCAACCAATATCATTGAGACAGATTCACTAGTTATACATCTCATTGCTGTTTATGGGAGCAGCTTGGCTAGAGGCACGGCTAGTTCTGAAGCCCAAGTCTTCAATACTACAGCGCGATGTTGTTGGGGCCCATAGACTTGGCTGTATCCAGTGCTCTCAGCTGTTTCTTGATGTCACTTGGAGTGAATCAAATTGGTTGAAGACTGGCATCTGTGATAAGTGGTAAAAGAAAGAAAGAACTTGCATTTATACAACCTCAAGATGTCCCAAAGTGCTTGACAGCAAATGAAGTACTTTTGAAGTGTACTCACTGTTGTAATGTAGGAAACATGGCAGCCAATTTGTGCTCAACTAGCTTCCAAAAACACCAATGTGATACTGGCCAGATAATCTGCATATTTAGTGATATTGTTTGAGGGATAATATTGGCCATGATACTGGGGAGAACTCCTCTGCTTTTCTTTGAAATTGTGCCACGGGATCTAATGTGTCTAATTGAGATGACAGATAATGCCTCGCTTTAATGTCTCATTGGAAAGGCGGCACCTCTGACAGTCCAGCACTCCCTCTGCCATGGAATGTCAGCCTAGATTTTTGTACTCAAGTCTCTGGAGTGGGGCTTGAACATAACAGTCTTCAAAGGTGAGCGTGCTACTTGTTAAACCATGGCTACCCTGGTGGTAGGGATCAGACAGTAGTCAGGGTTGAGGATCATATTTATTTTTTTCCAATACTCAAATAAAACTTATAAAAACTTTATTGATACTTAAAGCATCAGTTTCCCAGGTCTACCTCACCACCACCTCTCTTGACCCCTCCACTGTTTCTAAATTGTCAGACTGCTTGTCAGACATCCAGTACTTGGTGAGCATAAATTTCCTTCAACTCCATTCCTTAGCCACCAATTCCATCCTTCTCCCTGGCAATTGTCTAAGGCTGAAACAGACTGTTCACAACCTTTGTGTCATATTTGACCCCGAGATGAGCTTCTGGCAACATACCTGCACCATCACTACGACTGCCTATTTCCACCTCTAACATCGCCTGAGTCTTCCCTGCCTCTGCTCATCTACTGCTGAATCCCTCATCCATGCCTTTGTTACCTCTAGACTTGACTAGTCCAATGCATTCCAGGCCAGCCTCCCACAATCAGCCCTCTGTAAACTTGAGATCATCCTAAACTCTGCTGCCGTGTCCTGTCTTACTCCAAGTCCTGTTCACCCATCACCCCTGTGCTCACTAACCTACATTGGCTCCTGGTTAAGCAATGCTTTGATTTTAAAATTCGGATCCTCTTTTTAAATCTAGGTTATCAGTGGAGAATTCTGGAATTTCTAATGAAAAGATTTGATGGACTGTCATTGATTTCTTTTACAATTGTGTGTTTGCTGAAAGGCCTTTTACTCATATAAACCTAAAGAATGGGAGAGGGAAACCATTTCATTGAAGAACAATTTCAGCAGAACATTCAGGTGTGGCACAAGTTTCCAATCCTAGCAGGAAGAATCATGAGTTTGTTTTTAAATCCATTATTATTATACTAATGATGCAGATTGTTCCTTTAAAGCAAAGTGATGTTCAGGCTCTCTACGCACATTTCAAAGTGACCTTCTCTGGATGAACAGTGTAATGGATAATTAGCCTCATTATTACCAATCAACAGTGCCCTGTCTATGTGCCTATCTTATTATGGTATTGATTGTACCTCCTGTGTATTCTGTGAATGAAAGCTGTAATTTGTGCAGTAATATCCATTATCAGACATCTCATATCAGTCAAAATGGGTTCAGGAAGGGGGCAGGTAAACAGCTGAAGCGTTCACACATTTGGCTGTCATCCAGAAAGTTGCCCATTGCTCAGATTTACTTCCCCCAGAGATGCTGACTGCCCTTGTGGGTTTCCAGCTCTTTGTTTTCAACTTCATCTGACATGTGGGAGTCTTTCAAATGTCAGCTGATTAGAATCCAGGACCAGCATGTTCCTGTGAGGAAGAAAGACAAGTTTGGCAAGTTTCGGGAAGCTTGGATAACGCGGGATATTGTGAGCCTAGTCAAAAAGAAAAAGGAAGCATTTGTAAGGGCTGGAAAGCTGGGAACAGACGAAGCACTTGAGGAATATAAAGAACGTATGAAGGAACTTAAGCAAGGAGTTAGGAGGGCTAAAAGGAGTCATGAAAAGTCATTGGCAAACAGGATTAAGGAAAATCCCAAGACTTTTTATACGTATCTAAAGAGCAAGAGGGTAACCAGGGAAAGGGTTGGCCCACTTAGGGACAGAGATGGGAATCTATGTGTGGAGCCAGAGGAAATGGGCGAGGTGCTAAATGAGTACTTTGCATCAGTATTCACCAAAGAGAAGGACTTGGTGGATGATGAGCCTAGGGAAGGGAGAACAGATAGTCTCAGTCATCTCATTTTCAAAAAGGAGGTGGTGTTGGGTGTCTTGCAAAGCATTAAGGTAGATAAGTCCCCAGGGCCTGATGGGATCTACCCTAGAATACTGAGGGAGACAAGGGAGGAAATTGCTGGGGCCTTGACAGAAATCTTTGCATCCTCATTGGCTACAGGTGAGGTCCCAGAGGACTGAAGAATAGCCAATGTTGTTCCTTTGTTTAAGAAGGGTGGCAAGGATAATCCAGGAAATTATAGGCCGGTGAGCCTTATGTCAGTGGTAAGGAAACTATTAGAGAGGATTATTCGGGACAGGATTTACTCCCATTTGGAAACAAATGAACTTATTAGCGAGAGACAGCATGGTTTTGTGAAGGGGAGGTCGTGTCTTACTAATTTGATTGAGTTTCTTGAGGAAGTGACAGAGATGATTGATGAAGGAAGGGCAGTGGATGTTATCTATATGGACTTCAGTAAAGCCTTTGACAAGGTCCCGCATGGCAGACTGGTACAAAAGGTGACGTCACACGGGATCAGAGGTGAGCTGGCAAGATGGATACAAAACTGGCTCGGTCATAGAAGACAGAGAGTAGCAGTGGATGGGTGTTTTTGTGAATGGAGGGATGTGACTAGTGGTGTTCCGCAGTGATCAGAGTTGATGATCCATCTGGGCCTCCTCCTGAGGTCCCCACCATCACAGACGCCAGTCTTCAGCAAATTCGATTCACTTCACGTGATATCAAGAAATAGCTGAAGGCACTGGTTACTGCAAAGGCTATGGGCCCTGACAACATTCCAGCAATAGTACTGAAGACTTGTGTTCCAGAACTAGCCACACCCCCTAGCCAAGCTTTTCCAGTACAGCTACAACACTGGCATCAACCCAGCAATGTGGAAAATTGCCCAGGTATGTCCTGTGCACAAAAAGCAAGACAAATCCAACCCGGCCAATTACCACCCTATCAGTCTACTCCCGATCATCAGGCAAAGTGATGGAAGGGGTTGTCGACTGTGCTATCAAGTGGCACTTGCTCAGTAATAACCTGCTCACTGATGCTCAGTTTGGGTTCTGCCAGGGCCACTCAGCTCCTGACCTCATTACAGCCTTCGACCAAACATGGACAAAAGAGCTGAACTCCTGAGGTCATCAAGGCAGCATTTGACCGAGAAAGGCATCAAGGAGCCCTAGCAAAACTGGAGTCAATGGGAATCAGGGGGAAAACTCTCCGCTGGTTCGAGTCATACCTAACGCAAAGGAAGATGATTGTGGTTGTTGGAGGTCAATCATCGCAGCCCCAGGACATTACTGCAGGAGCTCCTCAGGGCAGTGTCCTAGGCTCAACCATTTTCAGCTGCTTCATCAATGACCTTCCCTCCATCATAAGGTCAGAAGTGGGGATGTTCGCTGATGATTGCACAATTTTTAGCACCATTTGCAACTCCTCAGATACTGAAGCAGTCTGCGTAGAAATGCAACAAGACCTGGACAATATTCAGGCTTGGGCTGATAAGTGGCAAGTAATATTCGTGTCACACAAGTACCAGGCAATGACCATTTCAAACAAGAGAGAATCTAACCATCTCCCCTTTATGTTCAATGGTATTACCATCACTGAATCCCCCACTATCAACATCCTGGAGGTCACCATTGACAGAAATTGAACTGGACAAGCTACATAAATGATGTGGTTACAAGAGCAGGTCAGAAGCTGGGAATTCTGTCGTGAGTAACTCAACTCCTGACTCCCCAATGCCTGCCCACCATCAACAAAGCACAAGTCAGGAGTGTGATGAAATACTCTTCACTTGCCTGGATGGGTAAAGCTCCAACAGAACTCAAGAAGCTCGACACCATCCAGGTCAAAGCAACCTGCTTGATTGGCAACCCATCTACCACCTTCAACATTCATCCCCTCCACCATTGATGCATAGTGGCAGCAGTGTGTACTATCTACAAGACACAGCAAGGGCAAAACAGTTGCAAGGGACTGGAGTTTGGGGTGGTGGAACTTGCTTCCACCAAGATGCAGTTGTCCAATGGGGTGGGAGTCTGTGATGGATATTAGACCAACCATCCCCCCACATCAAGGGGTCATGTCTGCAAGAGTTGCCAGGTAACCCTGGATCTCTATCCTTTACACCTTTGAAAGCCTTCAATGGAACTCAGGCCAGCTGAGAGTTGGGAAATGGCATGAGTCCTTTGCAGTATGTTAGATGCTTGAAATGTATTCATGGGCATTATTGCACATTCTGAGTTGGGTGTTTTCTTGGACTTGTTATAACAAAATTGCATTCAATGGAATCACCTGTTATGAACCTGAGGGATAAATTTTTGTCTTTGCCACTTCGGCAGAGTGCAGTAAAGGAAATCTGGCAGGAAGGATTGCACTTCCCTTATAGGACCCACAAGATCTTCCTTCGGTTAATTTCAGTAGAAGGGAAAATCCAGTGACTTCTGTTATTGACGTGCAGTCCAGTGCAATCGCCAATCATGCACGTTGCCCTTTTTTAAATTAATTCTTGGGACGTGGGCGTTGCTGCCAAAGCCTACATTTGACCATCCCCAGTTGCCTGTGAGAAGGTGGTGATGGGCTGCCTTCTATAATCACTGCAGTCTGTGTGATAAGCATACTCCCACAGTGGTGTTAGGTAGGGAGTTTAAGGATTTTGACCCAGTGACAATCAATGTCAAGATAAGAATCTATCCCCATCCATTTCAACCATTTTGTTACCAGGTTGAAAGTAACAAAGAAAAACAAGAGCTTGAATTTATGGAATGCTTTTTATGTCTTCAGGGCAAAGCAAAGTGCTTCAAGGCCAGTGAATTATTTTTGAAGTGTAATCACTGTTGATATGTAGCAGCAAATTTGCACACAAAGGGGCCCCAGCAAAATTGAATTCAATGGGAATCAGAAGGAAAACTCTCCAATGGCTGAAAGGAAGAAGTCTGTGGTTGTTGGAGGCAAATCATCTCAGCCCCAGGATATCACTGCAAGAGTTCCTCAGAGCAGTGTCCTAAGCCCAACCATCTTCGGTTGCTTCATCAATGATATTCCCTCCAACGTAAAGTAGGAAGTGGGGGTGTTTGCTGATGATTGCACAGTGGTCTGTCCCATTTGCAACTCCTCAGATACTGAAGCAGTCCATGCCCGCATGCAGCAAAACCTGGATAACATTCAGGCTTGGGCTAATAAGTGGCAAGTAACATTAACAAGTGTGAGGCAATAACCGTCTCCAACAAGAGAAAATCTAACCACTGCCCATTGACATTCTGTGGCATTACCAATACTGAATCTTTTCACCATCAACATTGTTGGGGGGAAGGGGGTCACCATTGGCCAGAAATGTAACTTAACTGGACCAACCACATAAATACAAGACCAGGTCAGAGGCTGGGAATTATGCAGTGAGTAACTCACCTCCTGAGTCCTCAAAGCCTTTCCACCATCTACAAGACACTTGCTGGATATGTGCAGCTACAACCATACACAAGAAGCTTGACACCATCCAGGAAAAAACAGCCTGCTTGATTAACACCCCATCCACCACCTTAAATATTCACTTCCCTCCACCACCAGCACATCATGGCTGCAGTGTGTGCCATCTACAAGATAAACTCCTGAGTTTAACAAAGGAAGAGGTTAACTTTATTGTTCCTAAGCCGAACTAATGAAAATAATAAACTACGCGACAAATTTCACTCACACACACAAACACACACTTTAGGTTTACACACACACAAATAGGTTTTAGAGTGGGGAAAGGTAGATTGGTTGAGTCAGAGTCCGTAGAAAACAAGGGGTATACAGTCTGTGGGGTTTGGTGATTCGGCTGGCTTCTAGCTGCATTTGGTGGTCCTCAGGCTTTTAGTTTGAAGAGGTAGATGACTGGTTCAGTGGATCTCTTGGAGACAGCGATGCAGATGATTTTCTCCAATTGGGTTTCTGACTGTTTCTGGAGTATGCAAAGGCGGTCAGCGTAGTCAGTCAACAAGCAGGAATTGAATCGTTCAAGCTGGAATGGAGAGAGAGACAGAGAGAAAGAGGGACCCCCATGTAGGTCTGCACGTGTCCAAAAGCTTCTCCTCTGCTGCGCAGAAAGCACCAGCTTAAAACCACAGATGGGAAGGGGCTTGTCACGTGACAGTCACTCAGTGATTCAAACATAGTAGCCAGTTAGCAGTATTTCTCTCTTGCTGAAAGGAACAGATAGTTCTTTTAAACTTCCTTGGTCTTGGTTCTTGCTGGGAAATGAGCAGACATTTTGTCTCCCTCCTCACAAACCTTGCAATGTAGGCTACAGTGTTGCAAATTAGGTGGGCATCCTAAGCTGCCAGCAAAGTCATCTTCTATCTGTCCTTTTTTAAACGTCTTTTAAAAAATATATAAATTCATATCTCCAGTCAGATTAAAGAAAATTATCATTCAGCAAAGCAAGTTGGTGTGACAGTAATTAATAAACCCCTGCATATTCAATTTTATAATCCTCTGGGTAAAGTTTCTGGTTTTCATGTGTCAGCTGGAGGGCCGCTCATGATCGAAAATATCAATTCAAGCCATCTATGGCTTGTGGGCTTTATTGCATCTGCCTCAGTTCAGCTGCAGTTAGTAACTTAAAAGCTGGGCACATGATAAACAAGAACATTCAAGCATGGTCTTAGTAATACAATTAAGATTTATGGGCCTATTGCCATGTACCATGTAGTTATTGTTGTGTGATTGCCTTTAAGATTAATGTACCGTTAAGATCTTAGTATGCCAATGAGCTAAGCACCAAGATGCAGTCATGTGACTCGGTGCCAGAGCCACTCTGTAATGGGAACACCAAGAGGCATGTCCTGTAAATAGTTGGCTCTGCACTGTATATACTTGTTAGCTGTTAATAAACCTGTTTGAGATCTTCAATCAACTGAACTCCACACATCTTATCTCTGTTGCATCAGACGACATAAAAAGATTCCCCTTACATGGTGGCAACTGTGGTGAAAATTCAGAATCCAAGATTGAAAACTACAGGGAAAAAACTACCTACAGCTAAAAGAGAGAAAGTTAAAAGAAATACTGGCCAAAATTTTACACTCCTCAAACAAGCGGGCTGGTGGTGGGGCAGTGGGGGCGTAAAATTTGGTGGGAGGCAGGGTGGGGGCCGAACCCGACCCCCTCCCGCCCCCATTGCAATTCAATGCAGAGCGGCAGCGGCGAGAAACGGCATGCCTGCCTTAGGCCAATCAAAGCCCATAAGTAGCCAACTAACTGGCACCTAAGGGCCTCCGTCCGCAGCCACGGGTATTTTACCCTTGGCAGCCGGATGGCAGAAACCTCAAAAAGCCCATCTGATGAAACCAGGCGGCTTTCTTGCGGGCTGTTGGGGGCATTCCTGATCGGGCACCCTGCGCCCCATGGAGGGCCACCCCCAAGGTTCCAACCACCCCCCAAAGCACAACACTCCCCCCGTCCCCCTAACCGGCCCCCCTTGCCTCGCTGGGGCCTGACCAATTATCCTTGTCGAGGCCCTAAAATCTTACCTTTTTTCCGGGGCCATCCTTCATTATCTTGCGATGGCTGGGTGTAGTCCCAGCAGTGGCCATCACTCCTGGTGGTGCTGCTGGGACTGAGCTGCTGGCCCGCTGATTGGCTGGCAGCTCCATTAGGCAGGACTTCCTGCCTCAAGGAAGTGGATGACCCGCCCAAGACCAATTAAAGACCTGGGAAGCGGCAAATCCCGGTCTGGCTCCCCAGGCCCAGCGGAGGCGGATGCACCACTGACTTTTTGGCCGGTGGACAGGGCCTCCTGCCCAACGAAAAATTCAGGCCACTGGCCCAAACAGTACAAAAAAGAAAAAAAACTCATGTCAAGCTGTAGAAGACGGAGCTGAATGACAGGCTGCAAATCAATCACTGTGAGTGGGCGAGTCAGTGTGCAGTCTGTACAGGAACCCCAGTTAAAAAAAAAGCTTTGAGGTGCTTGCAAAATTTATTTCTTCTAGAAGCTCAGTAATAGAAAAAACAGGGGAAACCCAATCCCTCCCTCAGGTTGATTGATTGTTTTCAAAGGCACCCCCACGCTGATCAGGTCAGCGCCATTACAGGAGGTGTCTGACAGTAAAGAGCGTGGGAATCCTCCATTCACACAGCTTGCAGCTTGAGTTGTAAAAAGAAACTATTAAATCACCCCAGCGTGAAGAGCTTTCATTCACTCAGCCAGAGTTTAAACTAACTCATAAAACCGCTCAACCGTGAAGAATTGCCCATTGAACTGCTCTATAAACAAACCCTAGTTTAAAAAAAAGCACTTGAAATGCCTATTTCCCAGCTGTATAAACAGACAGAGAAGAGTGCTGGAAGCTGGAGAAACAGAGAAGCTGCTCCAGTCTAAAGAAGAGAACCGTTTTTAAAGGGAAAACAAATACAGAGTCTTAAAGCAAGTTTTAAAGCAAACGGACAGTAGAATGATGGATACTAATTTTCCCAGCATGAACTGGAAAGCGTTAAATATCCTATCCGAGTTCAAACTGGATGCAATTATGTTTTACAGACCAAGTAATTGTCGAACCAGAAAAAGCAGGCTGTAAAAATAATGATAGCACTTGGAAATGAGGGATTGCACAGAATCAATACCTCTGGGTTATCTGAAGAGGACCAGAAAGATCCCACAAAGATATGGAAAGTGCTGGAAGATGAACTCTGATTGAGAGTGAATTTTCAAATTCACTGCCTGGAATTAATGTCTTACAGGCAACAGCCACAGAAATCAATAGGCTAGTTCATTAGTACAACCGAAGTTAGGGCCACGAATACGATTTTTCAGATGTTGAGTTGTCAGACCGAAAATGGAGCTGATAATGGTATCAACACCTACTGAAGCATTTCAGAAGGATCTCTTGGGGAAAAAAAAAGGTTACAGCATTGATGAACTGCTGGAAGATGGCGGGAAATAGAAAACCATTGTAGCTGGACAGCAGCACCTACAAGCACGAGATGCAGCCAACTGTATCGGCACCATAACCAGGTCGAAAAGAGCAAGCAAGCTGTGTGGTAAGTGCAGTCTGTCCACTCACGGCGAATTTGCCCTGCTTTTTGTGATCTGTGCAGGACATGTGGTGCAGAAGGACACTGGGCCCACCTTTGCAGAAATTCTGTCTCCAAAGACACAGCCAGAAGTCAGTCAGATGCAAACGAACAGATTACAGGGCAACAGCAGCAAGGAAAGTTCCAGAGACCGGCGTAAACGCAAGCCGAAACACAAAATCCAAGGCAAAACAGACCTGAGACAAAATCAGAGTGAAGTAGTTCTCAGACAGAAGAGAAATAGGTATTTCATATTGTGATTCTGACACGTCATGTTCATGAAGTCCCACAACTGGAAGCTTTCGCCACTATCAACATCATATGCCCAAAAAAAGCCGGCAAACATACACTCAAGGCCAAGATTGACACCGGAGCTGGTGAAAATATCCTACCAGACTGAATCCTCAAACACATGCACCGGAGTCATTGGAAATCAATGATTTAACCGATGACTGCCAAGTTATCTGCATATAATGGGTTACCCATCCCATGCAGGGGCACATTAACAATGCATTGCAGATACGGCAAGTCGGCATGGAAACCACAAACGTTCTACCTAGTAGACACGAATGGAGCAGCAGTAGGAGGACTACCAGCGTGTAAGGACCTCAACATCAAAACTATCCACGAGAACATTGCCAAGGGGAAATCTCCAAGGACCAGAACCCTCTCACGGACACTGATCATCATCAAATGGTGCAGTGTGGAAACCCAGCACCAATTATGCCGCACCTTCACCTCTGATCTCTAGATAACCGTCAGCAACACAACGAGCCAAAATGGACAGATACCTCCATGAGGCCAAGATCACCTCTCCCAACAAATCCTTGACCTTGAGTCCAAGATTTTCAGACGTGGAGATGAGGAGAGGCGAAGGACACGCAATGCCTTAAAGAGGCAGAGGAGGAATGAGTTGAAGCATTGTCTGTTTGATCTTCGAGATAAGGTGCTGGAGCTTTCAAAAAATGATAAGGCCCCCAATGTAGTCATCTTGAGGAAAGCAGCAGAGTGTATTAGCAGGCTGAAGGCAGAGCAACAGAAACTGAATGCAGAGAGGGAGAAACTTGAGAAAGAACAGCAACAGATGAGATGCAAATTCCCCGAGCAAAAGTTGTCAAACCACTGGGACGATATATGGACTTTTGAGCCTCTCTATTTCTAAAGTTCATAATCTCTATACCTATGTAAATAACTTTGATGTTATCTAATTTTATATGTTTCTTACTTTTAGGATACAAGACTTATCTTTGGAAAGAAAGGGTCTATTGTGTGATTGCCTTTAAAAGTAAAGTACCTTTAAGATCTTAATATGCCGATGAGCTAAGCAACAAGATGTAGTCATGTGACTCAGAACCAGACTCACTCTGTAACTGTAACACCAAGAGGCAAGTTCTGTAAATAGTTAGTTCTGCACGGTACATACGCGTTAGCTGTTAATAAACTTGTTTAAAATCTTCAATCAACTGACCTCCACGCATCTCATTTATGTTGCATCAGAGAACATAAAAAGAGCCCCATCACAGTCATAGACACCCTGCAATTTCTTAAAGGCTGGTTACCTTCTCAAGGGCGGTGGAAAAAGAGATTGCTGCAATGGGATATTTTCCAAACCCTTTACCAACCCTGCCACATCCAAACCCTGGCACATTGAAACCCGCTCCCAAATGCTCCCACACCTAAAGCCTCTCCCAAACTCTGGTACATCTAAATGCTGTCCGAAAATCTGTCACATCTAAACCCTGTCATAGCTGAACTACTTTACAACACTGCCCCCTCTAAACCCTGTCCCAAATCTTGCCACATGTAAACCCTGTCCCAAACACTGACACTTCAAATGCTCTCACAAATCCTGCTACATCTAAACTATCTCCCAAATCCTGCCACAACCAAACCTCTCCCGAACCCTGCCCCATCTAAACCCTCTCCCAATCCTTGGCACATCCAAACTCTCTCCCAAATCCTGCCACAACTGAATCCTCGCCCAACTCCTGTCATATCTAAATTCTCTTCCAAACCTTGCCACATCTAAACCCTCTCCCAAACCCCGGCACATGTAAACCCTCTCCCAAACCCTGCCACATCTAAACCCTCTCCCAAACCCTGCCACATCTAAACCTTGTCCCAAACCCTGCCACGTCTAAACCTTGTCCCAAACTCTGCCATACGTAAATCCTCTCCAAAACCTTGTCAAAAAATCTCCCACATCTAAACTCTGTCTCAAAACTGCCACATGTAAACCCTTTTCCAACCTTGTTACATCCAAACCTTTCCCAAAACCCTGTCACATTGAGATCCTGTCCCAAAACTGCCACATCTAATACAAAAGCAAAATGTTGAAAATCTGAAACAAAAACAGAAAATGACGGAAATACTCAGTCAACGACCTGAAAAAATATTTTGTTTCTCTATTCACAGATGCTGCCAGACCTGCTGAGTATTTCTAGCATTTTCTGTTTTGATTTTTGCCACACCTGAACACTACAAACTGTGCCAAGTGTAAACCCTCTCCCAAACTTTGTCACATCTAAAAACTCTCCCAAATTCTGCCACTTCTAAACCTTGTCCCAAACCCTGCCACATCTAAACCCTGCCACATCCAAACCTTGTCCCAATCCCTGCCACATCCAAACCTTGTCCCAAACCCTGCCACATCCAAACCTTGTCCCAATCCCTGCCACATCTAAACCCTATCTCAAACCTGCCACATCTAAACCTTATCCTAAATATTGCCACATCTAAACCCTTTCCCAATCCTGCATAAACCCTCCCACATCTCACAGTGGCGCAGTGGTTAGCACTGCAGCCTCACTGCTCCAGTGACCCGGGTTCAGTTCTGAGTACTGCCTGTGTGGAGTTTGCAAGTTCTCCCTGTATCTTCATGGGTTTCCGCCGGGTGCTCCGGTTTCCTCCCACAGCCAACGATTTGCAGGGTGATAGGTAAATTGGCCATTGTAAATTGCCCCTAGTGTAGGTAGGTGGTAGGAGAATGGTGGGGATGCGGTCGAGAATATGGGGTTAATGTAGGATTAGCATAAATGGGTGGTTGTTAGTTGGCACAGACTTGGTGGGCTGAAGGGCCTGTTTCAGTGCTGTATCTCTAAATAAATTAATTAATTACATTTGTTTAGCAATCCCTGTGCTTGATTGCATTGGCCCAAAGCCCATCCAATCTTTTCCCGCAGTCTTCATTAAGATCTGACCAGCGAGCTGCAGACTGGGCGTCCCAAGGTAACTCGCTAGTGAAGACTTATCAGGGCACAGCAGTTTAAAGCTCTCACTGCCATACTCTCTGAAGTAAGAACAGTTGCCTTTAAGTCTGACATCATAGATATTTGTGGTATTAGTTTTGACTTCCTGATGTGTGGTGACAATCACAAATACACGTTCCACCTGCTCTTCTCATCAGGCTCCCTCATGGTTATCTTCCATCAAAGTATGTTATCATATTTCAATGTGAGATGAAATCTTCAATAAAAGTGACACCCTAATTATAATCTTCAAATGACACTCCCCTCTTACGTTTATGCCGTAGTCCAAAAAGCCTAGCATTATGAACTTTATTGCCGTGTGGTCACTGTCTGTCAAACTCTAGACTCAGCAGCAGAATCAGCAGTGAGATCCCCTGTATCCATTTGCAATGCCCTGTGTGAAATGCTGCCGAGCAGCTCATCTCTTGCTTGCTGCCCTGAGCTTTAGAAAAAAATTCCCACCGGTGGATTCCACTTCAACTGCCTGACAAGTGATCTGTGGAGTCATTCATATGATTCCGTGTGCTCAGCAAGTGAAAGCTTTTCAACGAACCCTTTCACTTCTCATTCTCCCAGCAGACTGCTTAGTTTTTTCTGCCGTATTCCTCTGCAGGCAATCAGTCCTGACAGCGGTGCAGACTAGAGGATGCCTAACTTGTTCCATTCGAAAGTAGAAAGGGGTTTGATCTGTGTTCTGTTCGGGATGAAGTTTTTTAACAGGCAAGTTAATGTTCCGTTATCTTGTTTCACAAAGAAATCTCTGAACCACAGCCTGGCTTAAAATAATTGGATCATTCTTGTCGACAAGGATAAAGCAAAAGTACAAAACGATTAACTCTGACGCTTTATAATCACGTCTGTGACAGCTAGAGTATACCAACATTTAATAAAAGTGCTCAAATAAAGATGCAAAAACTCATTGTAAACAATAGTGTAGCTTGTGGTTTAAGGCCGAATGCTGCTTGCTCGTCAAAGCTGCCAGCCTTGTGCATAATGCGTTCTCCACTATGTCCTTACTGGGAATTCCCAAACTACTGTATTGTTTTAATGTAAAACAATTTTAAAAAATGAATTTCCTACACCTACCTTGGGGCTTTGACTGATTTGCTAAGTCTTGCACCAGTGGTAGTACTCTTGCCTTTGAGTGAGAAGGTTGTGGGTTGAAGACCCAGTCCAGAAATCTGAGCACATAATCTAGGCTGTCAAAGGTGTGGTCTTGTGATGAGATGTCAACTAAGGCCCTGTCTGCCCTCTCAGCTGAACATAAAAGATCCCATGGCATTATTTTGAAGAGGAATGGAGTTCCCTCCAATGTCTTAGCCAATATTTATCCCTCAATCAACACCTGAAACAGACCATCTGTTCATTGCTGCATTGCTGCTTGTAGGATCTTGCTGTGCCATTATATTTCCTGTATTTCTGCACTTCAATAGTACTTCTTTGGCTGTAAAGTTTTTTGGAACATCCTGAGGTCTTGAAAGACACAATATAAATGCACTGTAGGCACTTTTTTCTTTTATAAGTTGCTGCTCCTCACCATGCCATTAGAGAAGGGAGGAACTCCAGCTTTCCTGTCATTTTAACCCTCAAGTCCATTAAAAAAACACAGAAATGCTGCATATATACAGCAAGTCAGTCCTCACTCAAGAGAAAGATAGGTTAATGTTGTGGGTGCGGCCTTTCCATTTCCAGCATTTTGTTTTTTATTTAATTGGTGGTCTTACTTTTTATCCTTACTATAAAATTAACGTACTCCCTAAAAAGGCAAAGACTTTTTTTTAAACTTCAATTCATTCTCATTGTGTAAGAATTATTCTATGTACTTTAGGGTCATATGTGATTTGGAGCCGATTTGTACGGAGAGTTAAAGCAATATGAAATGAAACCACCTCCAAACAAACACATACATACAGGATTATAGTAATATCCCACCCTTAACTAGGTGATTCCCCAGCTAAAGTACAGGCTATTGATTTAATTTCTACTTAAGCATTATGAGAAAGGAATGCTCATTTAACAAATGTGTCTTTGTTGAATACTGGGTTAAAATCCTATCAGTTTCCCTTTGGGAACTGCCGTTGATCCAGCCAGACTGACAAGCTGAAGGTCTCCTTCCTCTGACAGTTATAAGGGCATTAAGTGAAATGCGTTTGGCAATTCCAATCCAGCTCAACCCAGTTCCTAATGGACAAGAATCCATAGCTCAAGATTGCCGACAACTCAACATTAATTGGCACTAACCTGCCCATCACCCCATACTCATCTAGGAGTTCAGTCACACTCGAACCACAAAAAAACTCCAAGGTGGAAGACAGCTTACGTCCACTTGGGCCACCTACCTACTATCCTAGTTGTTTCCAATATGTTTGTCACCAAGCTACTTGTCCTGTCATACCTTGAAAACGTCTAGGCTACTTGGCCGTACAAACTTCCTTCAATAAGCTAATCTAAAAACTCACCACTTTCAGAGCAAAATATTACTGGAGCCAAATATTTTTCATCTGACTGCGTTCTACCTGACCTGGGAGTACTTCACTGGCTGTAAAGTGCTTTGTGTCATGCTGAAGTCATGAAAGTTTGAACATAAATTCAAGTCTTTCTGTCTGGAAGTGCTTGATACTGACACTGGCCGTGCAAATAGGAAAACGTGCTCAAATTCCCTACATCTCACCTCACCCTAAAATTGCAATATCCTTTAAAAATTGTGAATGAGAATATATAGATGCCCACCATAAAAAGACTTATTTTTCCAAAAATTATTCTGAAGGTCAGATGTAGCAGCATTATATTAAAGTGGAATAACACATCATAAAAGAATGTTTAAATACTTAAAGTACAAGTGGATGGATTGCTAATCACTGCACTGATCCCAATTTATGCTTGGAATCTGCTGTTAATGAAAACACCATTTAAAGCTGAAGCTTCCTACAGGCCATTAATCACAAAGACAGCTGCTGCTCAGGTTGATTGTGAAGGTGAGAGGCAAAGGACAAATCCATGAGGCTACCTGCATTACCACACAAAAGAAAAATAACGATGTGACTTTGTCCATTGTTATGGCACCAGTTGCCAACTTATTAAGAAAATGGACTTTCTCAGGACTCTCTCTGAACCACTGATGAGGACAATATACCGAGTAGGCGACTAATTGGGAAATCACAGGTGCAATTATTCACCCACAGGACGAGGCTCCACTACAGGGTCTTGGAAAGTTCCACTCACTGTGTCCCCTTGGGCAGAACTGAGATCTGTTTCTCATGAGTATAATAAAAGCAAAATACTGCAGATGCTGGAAATCTGAAATACGAACAAGAAATGCTGGAACTACTCAGCAGGTCTGGCAGCATCTGTGGATAGAGAAGCAGGGTTAATGTTTCAGGTCAGTGACCCTTCATCAGAACTGGCAGATGTTAGAAATATAAAAGGTTTTAAGCAAGTAAAGCAGGGGTGGAGCAAGAGATAACAAAAGAGAAGGTGTTGATAGGACAAGGTCACAGAGAATAACTGACCAGAAGGTCATGGAGCAAAGGCAAATGGTATGTTAATGGTGTGCTGAAAGACAAAACTGAGCAGCCTGACCCCAAGCACAGCCATGAAAAAAACAGTGGGTAGGCTGTTTCTCATGAGGCCTGAATTAACCAATTATAAAGTAAGCAACCCTTTTCCCTCTTTTCCAGCTGCCAGTTCCATGTACTTAATGTCAGCCTTGATTCAGTGGTAGCATTCTCAACTATGAGTCAGGGGATTGTGGGTTCAAGTCCCACTCCAGAGGCTTGAGCACAAAATCTAGGCTGACAATCCCAGCGCAGTACTGAGGGAGTGTTGCACTGTCAGAGATGCCATCTTTCAGTTGTGATGTTCAACTGAAACCCCGTCTGCCTTCTCAGGTGGATGTAAAAGATCATTTGCATTTGAGTAGGGAAGTCTTGGGCCAATATTTATCACTGAACCAACACCTGAAACAGATTATCTGGTCATTATCTAATAATTGTTTGAGGGATCTTGCTCAGTGCAAATTGTCTGCTGTCATTACACATTGGCTACACTTCAAAAAGTACTTCCTTGGCTGTAAAGCACTTTGGGACATCCTGAGGTTGTGAAAGGCACTATATAAATGCAATTTCTTTTTTCTTTTCTGCAGTAGTGACACATATTAATAAGGCCACTCAAAAAAAGCAAACAGAGCACTCGCGTTCATTTCTAGAGGCACAGAATTGAAAAGCAGAGGAATTATGTTAAACTTGTGGAGAATTCTGGTTAGAACACACGGAGTACTGTGAACAGTGCTGGTCTCTGTGTTATTAAATATATATAGAGGCACTGGAGAAGGTGCAAAAAAGATTCATCAGTTTAATATCAGAATTGGAAGGTTATATCCATCAGGAAACTTTGAGCAAGCTGGGACTCTTTTCTCTAGAAAAGAGAAGAATTCGGGGGAAGGGGTTGCAGGGAATGGGGGGCTGATAGAGATCTTCCAGATTATGAAAGAGTTCGATAGGATTGATGTAGAGAAGATGTTTCCACTTGGGGGTGACTGAGACCAGAAATCAGGGTCATAAATATAGTCACAAATAAATCCAATAGGGAATTCAGGAGAAACGTCCTTACCCAGACTCTTGTTAGAATGCGGTACTTGCTACCACAAGGAGTAGTCGAGGTGAACAGCATGGATGCATTCTAGGGGGAAAGCTAGATAAGCAAATTAGGGAGAAAGGAATAGAAGAAAATGTTGATGGGTTTAAATAAAGAACGGTGGGTGGAGGCTCATTTGGAGCATAAACATCAGCATGGACCTGTTGGGCCGAATGACCTGTTTCTGTGCTATAAATACTTTGTAACACTTTGATATTACTCAGCATTGAGGAATGGGTCATTCTAATAATTCTGCCAATTTATTCCCCTGTGTTTAAGCTTTGAGACACAGAAAAGCTTTGACTTTATCAGATTCCTGGCAAGTCCTAAAACACATATGTGAAGTTCCAAAAAGAATAGCGGTAAAAGCTGTGACTGTGAGCACGCAGTGTAAGAGGAGGGTGTAGCTGAGCTGTGCAGTGCTGGAAGATTTCAGGTTCGATCCCTGGTCTGTGCACAGTTAGCTGATCTCAGGTAGCAGGGCTGCAATGGAGATGCTAAATTTGGACTCAATGGGTGGAATCTTGCTGACTCTGTATTTTCACGGGTGGCGGGATCATTTCCAGGTCGAAAACCCAGATCTGCAATTGACAGGACTTCCAGTGCAATCTTCCTGAATGCGTTCCATTAGTAACCCACCTCCGGGATTGCCGCCCAATTAGGGATGGCGGGTGAGATGAAGCAGGTGTGCAAATGAGCTTGCAAGATTTAAAGGCTCACTGGCAGCCTCCACATTAGCTGCACTGAGATTAATGCCGAGTTGCTTTGGAGAAGTGGCTTCTGCAGGAAATGGAAGTGATGCAGACTGCTTCACCACCACCTCTCTGGAGGTTATGTTGAGGGCAGTGAGGCACAGAGGCAGATACTTTTTCCAGAGGATGGGAGAAGGAGGCCAGCCAGCGTGACCAAGCAGGCAATGGCTGGAGGGAGCTGAAGAGGTCAGCAGCAGCAGTGTCATGAACAAGGCCTGGGTACAGTGTTGGAAGTGATTCAATGACCTCTTGAGGACTGGCAAAGTGACATATGCCTCTCAGTTGGCAGCCATGGCTCTCTCAACTCCTAAGAAGTCCTCTGCATAGGAAGGCAGAAAGGTATATTAATTGCAGCATCACAGAGGAATGTCTCACAAGGTCCCTTTGTCACCTTTCATATACGCGGACAGCTCTCATACTCAGCCGTAAAGAGATAACCTTGTGCATCCATTCCACAGTGAAGTCAATCAAATGCTACATCGCCTTATAATTTGCACACAGCGCCCCTCATATTCCTAACACTCTTCTTGTTCTCATTGCAGGAGAAGACAGCAAATAACATCCACGTGAGGTGTCAAACCGAAGGTGGAGCCTGTTACTGGCAATCCTGACACCAGTGGAGGAGGAAGCTGGGAGATTGGCAGGGTGGCAGCAGGCCAGGCCATGGCTGAAGGAGAGATGGGGGGCAGCAGACAGCAGGCAAAGAATTATGTTTCAATCGTCGAAATGGTTCTGAGCAGCTTCTCCAGTTGGGCATTTGTATCCATGAGTATACATTTCAAGCTCAGCAGCATGTGTGGGTCTGAAACCACTATCACCTACATGCTTCACTAACTGAGGTCTTATCTCTCCCACAGGGGCAATGTCAGAGGCGCAGCAGGAGCTGCATGTGGAGACAGCACAGATCTCAGAGGAGGAACAGCACTCTGAGGAAACACCACCGCTTGAGGCATGCGCACTCTCCACCAGTGCAGAGACACTCACCTCAGTGGGGCCTCAGTCGTGGGTAGAGCGGGTGGCACAAGCGGAGAAGCAATTCACATGTGAGTGGAAGCAGATGATGAAGGCAGTGACAGCTGTGGGGAGTCCCCATCAGAGGGCTGAAAACAGCTCCAGCCATGATCAGCTTGAAACAGATGCTGAGCCTCAGGGGGACTACCTGAAATGGGTGCTTGTGGAGCAGGAAAGAGAAATGTGTGGTCATCTATCAGAGTTTCCGAGGCAGTGCGCACCTTTGCGCAGAAGTCCATCCATGTCGTGAGTGACATGATGACTCAGGCATATGAATGCATAATCTCCTCCACTCAAATAATGACCACCCTCACGGAGAGTCATATGCGACAGGCCAATCAGTGGATGCAGGACCAGTGCAAAGATCTCCACAGTATGTCAATAACCTTGAGTAGCATTTATCGGTCAATTGCAGTAATGGTTCAGAACTGCATGGAAACGCAGCCAAGTGCTCACACGCTCTTGGTTATCAGGGAAGTGCAGGTGAGTCCTTAAAGGGAAGAGGGAGCCAGGCTCCACAAGGCACACCTCCGCACCCCTGCACCCCCCAACCCTGGTCTCTAGCCGGCCCCTCTGACAGAGCCACAAATGCTGCATCCTGCCCCCTTGACCGAGGCTGTCCATGCGCAGGTGGGGCTGTCTGCGCATGGGTTCTCACAGGCACTGCAACCTAGAGGACGTGCGCCATGAGCATCTCATTCACTAGAACAGACAAACGAGCAGGCTGCTCCACATCTGCTCCAGCCACTGGGATAGAAACATATAGAAGTACAAGGAACAGAATGCGGAAATGGCCTTAGTTGCACAATGGGATTCACTTGGGTACCTTCTTTAATGTCGCTGGCACGATGAACAACATGAGTGCAATGAAACTGTTTGTCTTTGCCATCTGGTTCGTCTCATGTAGTCCCATTGCATATTGAACATTAGGAGCTGAATGGATGTCGGCTCAATGAATGTGATGGGTCACAGTTAGAGTGGGAGGGGTAGTGGGTTGGGTTTACTTGAATCAAGCAGATCTGTCCTTTGTGCGAGGTTTGGATTGTGACCACAACTGCTGGCACTGGGGCCCAGGTGCCAATGGTGCATTGCTGCACTCAGGAAAATCTTGAGGGCATTGTGGGCTTCCGTGGCATGCAGGTCAATGGGCACAGGCATTAGCTGGACCGCTGGATGGGCATGCTGAACTGGCCAATTGCTATCTTCCATCTCCTGCTCCTCTGAGGATACTGAGCTGTGCCAGTTCCATTCCTCTCTATAGCACCAAGTTGTGCAGTTGCAGCACACCACCACTTTCTGTAAGACCCTTGAAGGTCATATTGGAGGGGATCCCCAGACCGGTCAGGGCACCGGTCATCAAATGGCAAAAGCTGTATTATCTTCAGTGGATACCCCTTGTCACCCAGAAGTCATCCACAGAGACTATATGGTGGACTGAAGAGTGAAGGCACCGGAGACAGCCTCAGTATGAATATGTAATGGCAGCTACCCAGAAACCTTGCACATACTTGCAGGATACTTTTGCAGCGGTCGCATACCAGCTGCACATTGAAGGAGTGAAATCCTTTCCTATTTACAAAAACACCTGGCTGGTCTGACAGAGCCTTGATGGCCACGTGGATGCAGTCTATCACTCCCTGTACCTGAGGGAATCCTGTCATGGAGGCGAAGCCGACAGCCCTCTGGGCCTGACTTGCAGCATTGGTTTGGAATTTGATGTAGTCTGATGCCCTCACATACAAGGCATGTGCCACCTGAGTGATGCAGTTATGGGCGGCAGATTGCAAGATCCTACAGATGTCAGCAGCCGGTCACTGGAATGATGTGGATGCAAAGAAATTCATTGCCGCAGTCACTTTAACTGCTATAAGCAATGGGTGTCCACCTGCTCCTTCTAGCCTCAGGTCCTCATCCAGAAGGACACAGAGGCCTGTGACCATCTACCGCGAGAGCCGCAGCTGTCGGAGAGACTGTTGCTCCAAGAGGTCCAGGAAGCTGACTCTTTGCCTGTAGACGTGCTAAGGATAGCACCTTCTTCTAGTTCCTGGCCTTCGATCAATCACTCTTCATCAGCATCCAGCTGTATTTGGGTGTACTTCACGCTGCAGCTGCTGCTCCTGTTCCAGTTGCTGGCCCTCCCCATGTGGCTACTGAGTTGGGTGACATCGCTGCTCCTCCTCAGTGGTCCAACCAACCTCTGAATAAGTGGACCACATGTCCCTGTGCAGGCTCAGATACCCGTTGAGGTGTCAAATGATGCTGCAGGAACCTTCAGCAATTTCTTTATCCCGAACACTATCAGTAAGAGTAGTCTCAATGAGCTACTCCTGTATGGCAAGCCTCTGCCTATGGCTAACCTCAGGCTTGCCGCTTTCTCCCTTTATAGTTCTGAGTGCTTCAAAGTTTCAGGGCTCAAAGACTTCCCACTGTACACTTGCCTCCTCTAACTTCCCAAGTTCCAGATGCTGTGTGTAACTCGCACTGCTGGTAAAAGGCCATTGCCTTTGGAAAATAGCTCTTAATTGGCTCCTTAAATACTTTAATTGACTTCCCGCTGCTGCATGGATTGCCGACAACGGACACAATCCGCCCCTGTGAAAAATGGTAGGAGGAGGGAAGACACCAGTTTAATGCTCCGACACCTTTTTTTCTGCTTTTTCCTGGCAGCCACCTCCAAACCTGCCTCCAACGGCCTGGGAAAATTCCCCCGCATGTCCTTGGGCTAGTGAGAGAAAACAATATCTAACCAAGGGTCTTGTTCCTGATCTCTGTTGGATAGTGCATATGTGTTGATATATACAGGACACACTGCAGTACCTTGCTGAGGCATCTTCAACATGAGCTCCCAAATCCATGACCCCCACTGCCTAGAAGGACAAGGGCAGCATGGGAACACCATCACCTCCAAGTTCACCTCAGACACACACCATGCTGACTTGGACGTATATCACCATTCTGAGAGAAAGGAAGAAGGAGCCATTGGGAATGAGTTACAAACCACTGCCAGATAATCATGCCACAGGGTCCTCTAGCTGCCTCTCAGTCAAGCAAGAGCTTGTTTCTTGGGGAGAGATGGTTGTTAACAGGGGTTAAGTTACGAGGAGAGATTACACAAATTAGGCCTGTTTTCGCTAGAAATTAGAAGGTTAAGGGGTGATCTGATTGAAGTCTTCAAGATATTAACAGGAAAAGACAGGCTAGATAAAGATAAACTATTTCCACTGGTTGGAGATTCTAAAACTAGGGGGCATAGTCTAAAAATTAGGAGCAGACCGTTCAGGAGAGATGTTAGGAAGCACTTCTTCACGCAAAGGGTGGTAGAGGTTTGGAACTCTCTCCCACAAACAGCAGTTGAAGCTAGAACGGTTGTTAATTTTAAATCTGAGATAGATAGATTTTTGTAAAGCAAAGATATTAAGGGATATGGGCCAAAGGCAGGTATATGGAGTTAGGCCGCGGATCAGCCATGATCGCATTGAATGGCGGGACAGGCTCGAGGGGCTGAATGGCCTACTCCTGTTCCTATCCTCCTATGTTCCTTTGTGAGTGAGAGAGAGAGGGAGAGAGAAGCTAGGAGGGAGGTAAGCATGAGAGTGATTGAGAAAGAGCAAAGGAGAAAAGGTAGTTAAGATAAGATTTTAAAAGGATAAAAATACACGGTAGTGGCAAAGCCTTTGGCTCCGGAAGTCTCTTCCCAAACCCTTTTCCTTGCCACCTTTTTCCCCATTTCCATAATCCTCCTCAAAATCTAAGTCTTCCACTGCATCTGCTGACGTATTCTGTAACTCTTCCCACAACTCCTGCAGCTGTACAGCAGCTTGGGATGCCTGTTATTTTATGTGTAAGTTATTACAGCTTCGCATGCTGAAGCACCTGGTGCCTCAGCAGATTGCTGCTAAGAGAATGGTCTTAATTGATAAACAGAAATTTGTTGCTGATCTAATTTTCATCTTTCTGGAAATCAATTGGATTTTCTTCTCCCCAGTCCAGCTCCCCAACTCCACAGAATGCAATGTTTTTGACAAGTCAAAGCTGGCGTTCAGAGACAGCACTGTGAACAGAATGGATGAAGCTTCACAGTCTCAGATAGGCCAGGGATATCAGAGTATTACACATATACAATGTCAAAATGCTTTCTATCAGTGTCTTAAAACCCAAGTTTTAAATCTCCATACACACTACTGTCTCTACATGGGTATGAATAGAATAATTGGATTACACAGGCATTTGCAGTGACTTGTAACAGAAATATAATACGCAGTAGCTATGGCTACAACTGTAAATGGTGGGATTGAAAACAAATTTACAAGCTGCCAAAATGACAAACAGTGGATAATAAACGGCTGCCACAGCATAATTGGCTTCTCATCTCTGCATGGGTGAACAGGGCAATTTACAGGTGCTGGAGATGTAAAAAAATTATTCAAGTTCTTTCTCACAGGCAGTTGGGGTGCTGGGGGCCGGAAGTGAGAGAAGAGCATTAGAGGACTATTATCAGTGGTAGGTGAAAGGATTCACAGCTTTGCTCCAAGCATGCATGTGCAATTGAGACCACTAACACTTGAAATTTGCGATCTCCCGGGCAGAATCTTTGTTAAATGTTACAATGTTGTCCTCCAGTTGCTTCCAAGCCTCCAAACGTCAAGTTGATTGATGTATCCCTGACAACTGCAAACAGCAGCTTGCTGTTCGAGTAGAAGGGGGCAAATCAGCCAGTGACAGATCTTGGAAGTGGGCCGGGCACTCACCAGGACTGATGACTCAGAGAATCTACACTATGGATCGATGAAGGGTCACTGACCCGAAACGTTAACTCTGCTTCTCTTTTCACAGATGCTGCCAGACCTGCTGAGTGGTTCCAGCATTTCTTGTTTTTATTTCAGATTTCCAGCATCTGCAGTATTTTGCTTTTAGTCTACACTATGGGTCGGCCTTGACTCAATGGGTAGCACTCACCTCTGAGTCAGAAGGTTGTGGGTTCAAAACCGGCTTCATAGACTCGAGCATATAAATAAGGCTGAAAAGCCACTGCTAAAGGAATGCTGCACTTTTGGAGCTGCTGTATTTCGGAAGCGATGTTAAACCTTTTCCCTCTCAGGTGGATGTAAAAAATCCAGTGGCACTATTCAAAGAAAAGCAGGGGAGTTCTTGCCAGCATCCTGGCCAATACTTTTTCATCAATCAAGACATAAAAACAGATTATCTGGTCATTATCACATTGCTGTTTGTGGAATGCTGCTGTGTACAAATTGGCTGCTGTGTTTCCTACATTAGAACAGTACTTCAAAAGTACTTCATGTGCTAAGAAGCACTTTGGAGTTTCATAAGGGCATGATTTGCTCTATATAAATGCCAGTTCTTTCTTTTTGTCTAGTTCTGTACCTGATTAAATCAAGTAACCTTCATCCATCTACACTATCTGTATCATTCTGCCTGCGATACATTTGGGTTATATTCCTCCTCAGACATCTTTTCACCAATGAATAGTTGCTCAGTCACTTTCACTCTCTATCCTGGAATGTATTTGTTTGCTGCCAGCTTGAAATGAGAACACTCCTGTCGTTTTAGCAACACTGATTGTGCGCCATGCTTTTTGGCAATTACTTTTTAGCTGTGCTGCTATTTATAGGAGAGATTTGGTAGATTGTTATGAGCCATTTGTCTTATGTTCTAACATGTATTGTAATGCTTAATGTCACAGAATCACCAGTACGACTGCCAGTCACACCAGGGAGAGAAAGCAGCCAACAGATGGATGAATTTAACTTCAGCACAAATAAAACATGGTAGATAAATATCAAAGGTGATTTCTTAACTTTCAACCAAGGTCAGAAGGGTGTATTTGTGTATCACAGACCAATATTGGCAAAATAACTCACTTAAAGGATATGAAAATGTCGCTTACCAAAGAGGGTAAAATGCAATTGGTTTATCTGAATTCAGAGCTGAAATTTTAACCTTGAGGTCAATCCCAAATCTCTGTCATTTTAAAACCTTTACCTGTTTGTATTGTTGTGCTTGAGGGTTCTTTTCTGCATATGCTGAACACAGTGGTGAATGCATTCCATGTAGAAGATGGATGATGACCTCTGTATTGAGAGGTCAATGGGCAAGATTAATTACTGCACATTTATCAAGAGAGTCTGCAGCTGATCTGCAGTAACTGAGACAGTCGAATACAGACTAACTGTTAAAGTACAACCTCGGAGGCAATACACTGACTACAGATGAGAAGCCCGACCATGTTAGACTGCAACCAACCCTATAATTTTTGATTTTGCCTTTGTGAAACATTGTGGCTTTTTCTTCATTAAAGGCTCCATATAAACGCAAGTTACTGCTGTGATTTTTGACACTAATTTTTCACTTTAGAGAATACACTTGAGGGAGAGTTTCTTTTAATGCATATAGATCACTTGGACACACATCAGATGGAGAGGATGCTACTATTAAGGCCTGGCCTAATTTACTGTCCATCCGTTTAAAATGGCAAGTTGAGTGGTCACGGTTACGGGCCTTCAATCCTTCCTACCTGATTGGCCTCTGTGCATCTCGCCTAAATGCATTCAGAGGAAAATCTTCCCTTTTCCCTTTTGTGGGATGTAAAAGTATTTCAGCAACCACAACATGCAATTATATAGCGTCTTTAATGAAGTTAAATGTCCCAAGGTGCTTCACAGATATGTTACAAAACAAAATTTGACACCAAGACACATAAGGAGTTATTAGGACAGATGACCAAAAACTTGCTCAGGGAGGTCGGTTTTAAGGAGCGTTTTAAAGGACAAAAGAGAAGAGAGACGGAGAGGTTTAGGGAGGGAATTTTATGGAATGATTAATATAGGGGGTGCTCAAGAGGCCAGAATTAGAGCACTACAGATATCTCAGAGGGTTGTAGAGCAGGAGGATATTAACAAGATAAGGAAAGGCAAAGCCACAGAGGGATTTGAAAAGAAGGATGAGAATTTTAAAATCGAGTTGTTGCTTAACTGAGAGCCTATGTAGGCCAGCTAGCACAAGTGATGGGTATATGGGACTTGGTGCTAGTTAGGACAGGAGCAGTAGAGCTTTGGATGATCTCAATTTTACTGAGGGTAGAACATGGGAAGCCAGCGAGGCCAGCATTGGAATAGTCAAGTCTAGAGATAACAAAGGTATGAATGAGGGTTTCAGCAGCAGATGAGTTGAGGCAGGGGTGAAGTCAGGTGATGCTACGGAGGTGGAAATAAGCAGTCTTAGCGATGGCGTGGTTATATGGTCAGAAGCTCATCTCAGGGTCAACAATAACACTAAGGTTGCAAACAGTCTGGTTCAGCCTCAGACAGTTGCCAGGGAGATGGTTGGAGTTGGCAGCTAAGGAACGGAGTTTGAGGTGGGATCCATAAACAATGGTTTCAGACTTCTCAATATTTAGTCAGAGAAATTTCTGCTTATCCAGTACTGGATGTTGGACAAGCAGTCTGACAGGTTTGAGACAGTGGGAGGGTTGTGAGAGATGGTGATGAGGTAGAGCTGGGTATCATCAGTGTATGTGTGGAAATTGACACTATGTTTTCGGATTACGTCGCTGAGGGCAAGCATGTAGATCAGAAACAGGAGGATGCCAAGAATAGATCCTTGGGGAACACCAGAAGTAATGAACTTAGAATAGGAAGAGAAGAATTGCAGGTGATTCTCTGGCTACAACTGGATAGATAAGAATGGAACCAGGCAAGTGCAGCCTCACCGAGCTGGACAACAGTGGAGAGGAGTTGGAGGAGGATGATGTGGTCAACTGTGTAAAAGGCCACAAACAGATCGAGAAGGATGAGGAAGGATTTTTTTCCTATGTCGCAGTCACACAGGATGTCATTTGTGACTCTTATAAGTGTCTTTTCGGTAACATGGTAGGGGCAGAAACCTGATTGGAGGGATTCAAACATGGAGTTCTGGGAAAGATGGGCATGGATGTGGAAGGCGACAACATGTTCAAGGACTTTGGAATGTGGCATTAGTTTGCAAGGAAGGAGGGGATTAAGGGTTTTTTTGAGGAGAGGAGTGTTGACAGCAGATTTGAAGGAGAGGAAGACAGTACCTGAGGAGAGTGAACGTTAACAATATTAACTAACATGGGAGCCAGGAAGACAAGTTGGGTGGTCAGCAGTTTAGTGGGAATAGGGTTGAGAGAGTAGGAGGTGGGTCTTATGGATACAATGAACTCAGAGAGGGTATGAGGGAAGATAGAAACAAAACTAGAGAAAGATGGGAATTGAGGGCTAGAGCAGGGGAGAACCTTAGAGGAGGTTTGGCCCATTGCAGTGGGGAAAAGAAGTTGGGGGTTATCTTTGCATTCCAGGATGATCCTTGAATAGTGAACAGTTGTAGCAGACACGAGAAGGACCCAATAATGCTTTACGTAGTCCAGTCAGATTTTGTCCGCCATGTTCTTTCATGTCTGCGTCCCTTGGGCCTAAGAGATGTGGTTATGGGGGCCTTACTAGGGGATTGCCAGGGTGAGAGAGTAATTGTTTAAATGGGGACTAGGACATCAAAGGTGGAGGTGAACGTATGGTTGAGCAGATCAGTAGCTGCAGAAAAGTCATGATGAATTGAGGGCCAAAGGCTCAACAGTTGTGATTTTGCAAGTACAGTTGTCAGTGAGTTGAGATGTTTTTTTTTCCCAGGGCCAGACACAGAAGGAAGTAGGGTGGCAGGAGGATGTGGGTGGAGAGTGATACAAGGAAGTGATCAGAGAGGGTCTTATCTGTGATTAACATGATGGGAGTAGCGAGGCCACATGAGATGCAAGCAAATGGCTGTGAATGTGAGTTGGGGAGTTTATATAGAGTAGGGTTGTCCAACCCGCCAAAGTTTTCCATTCGGCCCGCGGACAAAAACTGTACTCGGCCGTTCCTACTCCTTGCTGCGCGGTTTTTGCCCTCAGTCTTTTGCTTTCAGCTTCAGGGGTGTGAAATTTCTTCTGTCCTGCCAAGGATTTCTATTACAATCAGCCGTCCCCGCTGCTTTCAGTGAGTGAGCGCCTGCTGGGAAATGTAGTTGCCCTGCACCCGTTCCCTATGGACAGAACCGTAATCCAGGATGACTACTCTCAGAGAGCACCACATACCTGCGTGGTGATTGGCTGTGGCCCAATGGCGTGACCCTGGAGGTTAATGAGTGGAGTGGGTCACAACAGAGACAGTAGTTGCGGTCAGCCTGAGGAACTGACAGCATGCTGATTAAAGTGAAGGTGAGCCTGAGGCTTGTGGCCTAGGCCCGGTGGGAGGGAAGCAGAGAGAGAGGGAGAGAGAGACAGACACAGAGAAAGGGAGAGAGAGACAGAAAGAGAGAGAGGGAGAGAGAGACAGACACAGAGAGAGGGAAACTTAGAAAACATAGAAACATAGAAAATAGGAGCAGGAGTAGGCCATTCAGCCCTTCGGGCCTGCTCCGCCATTCAAAAAAGATCATGGCAGATCGTCTAATTCAGTACCCTGTTCCCGCTTTCTCCTCATATCCCTTGATCCCTTTGGTACTAAGAAATATATCTATCTCCTGCTTGAATATATTTACTGACTTGGCCTCCACTGCCCTCTGTGGTAGAGAATTCCATAGGTTCACCACCCTCTGAGTGAAGAACTTTCTCCTCATCACGGTTCTAAATAGCATACCCTGTATCCTGAGACTGTGACCCCTGGTTCTGGACTCCCCAGCCAATGGGAACATCCTCCCTGCATCTAGCCTATCTAGTCCTGTTAGAATTTTATAGGTTTCTATGAGATCCCCTCTCATTCTTCTAAACTCTAGTGAATATAGGCCTAGTCGACCCAATCTCTCCTCATATGTCAATCCTGCCCTCCAGGTATCAGCCTGGTAAATCTTCTTTGCACTCCCTCCATGGCAAGAACATCCTTCCTCATAAGGAGACCAAAATTGCACACAACACTCCAGATGTGGTCTCACCAAGGCCCTGTATAACTGCAGTAAGACATCCTTGCTCCTGTACTCAAATCCTCTTGCAATGAAGGCCAACAAACCATTCGCCTTCGTAATTGCTTGCTGCACCTGAATGCTTGCTTTCAGCGACTGGTGTACAACAAGGACACCCAGGTCTCGTTGCAGCTCCCCCTTTCCCAATCTATCAGCATTCAGATAATAATCTGCCTTTCTGTTTTTACAACCAAAATGGATAACCTCACATTTATCCATATTATACTGCATCTGCCATGCATTTGCCCACTCACCCAACTTGTCCAAATCACATTGGAGGTTCTTTGCATCCTCCTCACAGCTCTCATTCCCCTCCCCAGCTTTGTGTCGTCTGCAAACTTGGAAATGTTACATTTAGTTCCCTCCCCCAAGTCATTAATATATATTTTGAATAGCTGGGGCCCAAGCACTGATCCCTACGGTACCCCATTAGTCACTGCCTGCCACTGGGAAAAGACCCATTTATTCCTGTTCTCTGTTTCCTGTCTGTCAACCAATTCTCAATTCATGCCAGTATATTGCCCCCAATCCCATGTGCTTTAATTTTGCACACTAACCTCTTATGAGGTTAGGGAGAGAGAGGCAGACACGAAGAGGGGAGAGAGAGGCAGAGAGATGGAGAGAGACAGAGAGACAGACACAGAGAAGGGGAGAGAGAGAGACAGAGACAGAGAGGGTAAGAGAGAGACAGACAGAGAGAGGGGGAGAAAAAGAGAGACAGACAGAGGGGAGAGAGACAGACAGTCACAGAGTGGGGGAGAGAGATAGAGACGGGGAGAGGGGAGAGAGAGACCGACACAGAGGGGGAGGGGAGAGAGAGTTATACGGGGGAAACAGACAAACACAGAGAAGGGAGAGAGAGAGAGACAGACACAAAGAGTGGGGAGAGAGAAACGGGCACACACACGCACACACACACACAGACTTGCAGACAGAGAGTGGGAGAGAGAGAGACAGAGAGATAGAGGGAGAGGAAGAGTGACAGACACAGAGCGGGGGAGAGACAGAGCGATCAAGGTCACTCCTGATAGATGAACATCTGTCTGGAATACTCTGCATTGCTACATCAAGTGTGCGGGCAGATATTAACTACTTGTGCAAGAAAAAACAATGCCAGGTATCTCACTAAATCAGAGGTCAACATGGCAAATTAATATATTAGTCTTCTCATTTAAAGCTTGTTCACAAAAAGGCACATTTGTTGTTGTTTTGATTATCAAAATAAGTTTCTAATGCCTTTATCCTTTCAAAATGTGCTCATCGGCCCTCTATGTAAAGCAAAATTTGTAATGTGACCCCTCACATGAAAAGGTTGGACACCCCTTATATCGAGGGAGAGTTTAAGCGAGGGTAGCGAACTCAGAGGAGAGACAGCATGATGAATTGAGATGGAGGTTTAAACCACTGAGGATGCGAAGTCGCTTGGTGCAGAGGCTGAGCGAGGAAAGCTGTGAAGATATCTCAATGGGAAAAATTTTATGGTACTTGGGTGGGCGGTAGGGAACGAGGATCTTAAATGAGAGGTAAGGAGATGGAATAAGGTGAGGTGCTTAAATCCTGTAAGAAAGTTTGTGGAAGAAGGAAAATCCATTGTCGATTTGGGTAAAGGGCAGTAGGTAGAAAACTCCACCAACTGCGCTTTTGACAGGGAGACTTGACCTTTGGCAGTGTAAACTTCTGACCTATTAGTTGAAATTTTATGAACCAGCAGCTTGGACTTATAAAATGACCCCTGTTTCTTTTAATTCATTCTGGGAATATGGGCATCATTAGTGAGGCTGGCGTTTATTGCCCATCCCTAGTTGCTCTTGAGAATGTGGTGGTAAGTCATCTTTTTGAACTGCTGCAGTCAATTGCTGTTTGTTGGATAAGTGAAGCATAACTGGGGAGGTGACCATAATTCTGCATATGGTGAGTACCTGACTCTGACTTGAGTCACTGGGAAACACTAAACGGAGGCCAGACACATCCTAACAGAGCAGGAGAGAAAACCAAGTGACTGAGTAAAAAATAAAAAGGGGAAATAGGAAATGAATAAGCACAATGTGACTGTCAATTTATAGTGTGATAATCAGCCTAATGAGAAGACACAACCTGAAGCTACAAGATGCATCTATTATAGCAGGTGCATGTATCCTGTACACTGGGTCTTTTGTGTAACATGAATAATGACTAACACCTATTGTGGCATTTTCACTAGTTCACCTAACTTATTGGATAGTGAGCCAATAAGCAATTAGCATTCATCAAAAGGGCACTGCCTAGCATGGTCGACAGTATTACAATACTCAGAGAGCTCTCCACCTCTGTGTGTGTAGTCTGTTCTCTTGTCCTGTCTCTGTATTATATTGGTCCTCAGCAGAATCTTTGGATTCTTTCAGGAAGGTCTCAAAAATGGGCCTTATTTGAGGGGAGAGTGAGATCCTCACACTGTGATAATGAACTGATACCATATCAAAAGGAATAAGAAAGAACTCTCACTTGAACCGGAAAACTGCTGTATGTTCCTGTGTCTGACAAAGTGACTCTCAGATTCCAAGTAATGTCATGCGCATGTGATTGCTGCGTCTGCATTTCTCACAATCAGGATGAAAAATAGGATCTTGATATATATTTAAAGCATGTCCTTTGGTATTCCTCTTGAATAAAGTTTTGTGTGAAAATGCTCCTGTGAATCATCTTGGGACATTTTACTACATTAAAAGTGCTGTATAAAAACATGCTGCTATTGTTAAATGAACCGCTGCCAATAAGTAACATTGAATGGGAATTTCCTCAGAACTCCGCCCACTCCCTTGCTCAAACTTTGGTGGAAGCTCTGATTTGGCATGGAAACCAGGGCTGAATTTTATGGGCTCCCTAGGGATTTGAATGGAGGCAGGGGACCCATAAGATTGTGGGAGAAGTGGGGGGGGGGGGGGGGGGGGGTGTTGGAGTGCCTGTTGCCTTCCCAATGCCTTCCAACTTAGTCCCGGTTGTGGAAGACCGAGGATGGCCCTCTCCTCCTCGCCACCTGCCAGGCAATTTGAGGCCTTTAAGTGGCCTGCAGCTCAATTTAATGTAAGACGGAAAGGCCCACTGCCACATGGAGACACTGCCACCTACTAGTGAGGTCGCGGGAGTGGTCCCTCCTTTGGGGGTAATCCAGGGTCTCCAGAGGGCCTGCCCAACAGTGATGGCCACGCCCCTGGAAAGACCCCACCCCCCCCACCACCCTCACTGACCCCCCTCATCCCGTCGCCAGGGCCTGTCTGAATGGCCTCAGCGAGCCCAAACCCACTCACCTGTCCCCGGGTCTTCATCACTCCTCTTCTGCAGCGCCTCCTGCAGTACTGGCAGTGGCCACCACTTCCAGTGGCGCTTCCTTTGCAGCAAAGCTGCCAGCCAATCAAAGGGCTGGCAGCTCTGGCGGCGGGAGCTCGTCCCTTAAAGGAACAGTGACCCTGACGACGGGCAGTTAATTGCCAGCCCGCCATTAAATAGTTCCCACAGCCTTCCGGCCAGCTGCCGGGACCCCTGTCACTGGGTCTGCAATGGTGGAATGGGTGAAATCCGGAAGAAAATTCCCCACAATTATTTTCTTGCTGTTGATTATTTTGAATACTTTCACTCAGTGACCACTGATGACATTTTCGGAAGCCATTCGGCGGGCGACTGAACCCAAAGGCGTGAGCGAGCTGAATTAATGCCACTGACAGATAGTGATGGGGCTGTGATGACGGAAGACTGCCTGCCTGTATTAATTCAGTCATCTCACACAATTACTGAACCGAAAATAAATCAGAAGGATCTTTCTTGCTTTTCACAATGAAGGAGGAATTAATTTGTTGAAAGTGAAGTGTCAGCCATAGCTTTGTGGTGGGCATTCTTGCTGCTGAGTCAAGCCCCACTCCAGAGATTTAAGTACATAATCTAGGTTGACACTCCTAGTGCAGTACTTGTGGAGTGCTGCACAGTCGGAGGTGTCGTCTTTCAGATGAAATATTAAACTGATACCATATTTGCCCTCTCAGGTGGAGATATAAGATCTAACAGAATTATATTGAAGAGGAAAAGGGACGTTCTCCCCAGAGTCCTGGCCAACACCACTAAAAACAAAGATTATCTATTCATCATCAAATTACTTTTTTTTATTCATTCATGGGATATGAGTGTCACTGCCGAGGCTGGCATTTGTCGCCCATCCCTAATTGCCTTTGAGAAGCTGGTGGTGAGCTGTCTTCTTGAACTGCTGCAGTCCGTGTGGTGTAGGTAAACCCACAGTGCTGTTAGGTAGGGAATTGCAGGATTTTGAGCCTGTGACAATGAAGGAGTTTGTGGGACCTTGCTGCATGAAATTGACTGCCGCGTTTTGTACATTACAATAGTAGCTGCACTTCAAAACTATTGGCTGTAAAGTGCTTTTGGATGTCCTGAGGTTATGATGGGAGCTATATAAATACGAGTTCCTTCCTTTCTTAATTTGTTCCCAGAGCAAGAAAAAGCACTTTGTTTTTTCACTCTCCTTTTTCCTCCTCACCAACATTTTATTCCAGGTCATCTTTGCTTTATACACTAACTAATTCCTACCCAAAATAATGGAAATTCCTGACAGGATCGAGAACACACCCTTCCACACAACATGAACTCAGAGAGAGGCTCAATAATCCTTGCGTAAACATAAATACAACAAATCCAGGAGAGAAACATATTGATAGGCTATACCACTTAGTGGGGATACTGCCAAGTACTTCAGTCAGCGCCAAATGGCTTCTCACTAGCAATTGCAAATGATGGGTGATAGATCCAAGCCTCAACCTGTCAAAACAAGCCAGGGTAATTTGAAGGGGTGTTTCTACACCTCGTTATTGGCAGCAAAAATCCCGATTACATTGGCTAGGTTCTAAATTTTAAACTGCACAACAGACAGAGGTAACATTTTACCGCGCATGGTAACAGGGCAAAGGTTGTACCAACTGACCTCAGGCACCCAGTGGCATTCCGCAAGACCATTGATGTGTGGAGCTGAATTTTCCGGTCTTCCTGGTGAGGTGAGATATCCCAACCAGAGTGTGGGATGATGATCGCGTTGGTAAGCACCACAAGTGCATCCTGGATAATTGGCATCTTCAATGCATCACATGATGACAGGTTCCACAGGACACCTTCAAAAAGAAAGATGACGAGATGTTAATACATTTGTCAAAGGAGAAGGGGAGAGGATTACACAACATAATGCTGAAAACCCCATTGCACTTCTGATGCCAGTTTTGCACTGCAGTGAACGTGAGTAGAAAATAGTTAGTGTGTTGTTTAAAGAATGGCAGAAGCTGTACTGCAAGAGAATCCTATGCATTTGATTTCTCTACAGAAGCACTTGAGTGGGTCACACCAAGGAGATAACACCTACTGCTTATCATGCTCGAGACTCAGAGAGAAACCATACATGGTACCTTACATGGAGAGGTTTTTTTTGAAATTCTGTGAGTTATGATGACCTGGAACACACTGCTGAATGGATGGTGGAAGCAGATTCAATAATAACTTTCAAAAGAGAATTGGATAAATACATGAAAAGAAAGAAAATACAGGGCTATGGGGAAAGAGCAGAAGAGTGGGACTAAGTGGATAGCTCTTTCAAAGAGCTGACATGGGCAAGTTGGCCCTAATGGCTTCCTTCAATGTTGTATGATTCCAGAATTCTATGCTGATAGAAACTAGCCCATTGATATTTAATTGAAAACAGGTATGGTGACCTTGGGAAGGAGAGATAAAGAAGTTATGAATGTGACAAACAGTATAATGGAAAATGAAGTCATCTTCACCCCATCAATCAATAGTATAACCTTACATATTAGTCATGGGTATACATATATAATATATATTTTTTAGCTTAGAGATGTACAGTTGCTTGCTTTCCGCTTCTTCTGCTTCGGTTATGCCGGCATCATAGACTAACATTTGTATTTCGCCAATAGGGGCAGGGTGAAGAGGCAGGCACCCAAAAGCATTTGTATTCATAATTTGTAGTCAGAAAAGGTATATAAAACAACAAATGGGAACAGTAATTTGAATCTGATCTGGAAAGAGTGAGCTCAAGGAACTGTAAGGGGGAGCCACTGGCGTTGTGGTAATGTCACTAGAGTAGTAATCCAGAGCCCAGGTTAATGCTCTGGGGACATCCGTTCAAATCCCACCATGGCAGATGGTGAAATTTGAATTCAATTAATAAATCTGGAATTAAAAGCTAATCTAATGGTGACCATGAAACCATTGTTGGTTGTTGTACAAACCAATCTGGTTCACTAATGTCCTTTAAGGAAGGAAATCCGCCGTCCTTACCTGGTCTGGCCTACATGTGACTCCAGACCCACAGCAATATGCTTGACTCTTAAAATGCCCTCTGAAAGCAAGCCACTCAGCTCAAGGGCCATTAAGGATGGGCAATAAAGCTGACCTCGCCAGCGACGCCCAAATCCCATGAACGAATAAGAAAAAAGAGACTTTGTTTCACTTGATTGTAAATATTTTTCCTGATTTGGTGGATTAAACTTTGAATAAATGAAACTTTGCTCATTTTTTGAACTAACATCAATATAGCTAGCTAGTTAATAATGGGTACCCCAGAGAAGAGACAGCACAGTACGTATTGTAAATGCAGACTGCAGGGCTGATTCCTCATGCAGTCTGATAGTTACCTGCTACTGACTAATTCCGCTACTTATTTAAAGTGAACCTGTAACTGATAAATCACCATGGTGGACAAATGTAATCAGAAAAATTTATTGAACAATTTATCCTTGTCCATAAAGCAACAGACACGACACTGAATGTGGTCCGACATAATGACCCAATTGAATGGGTTAAGGTCCTCTGTGATGAGGAGTCTAAGGAAAAGTTGGAACAGGAGAATGAAGGGTTTTAAGCAGCCCTTAGACATGTGACACATGTAGGCCAGACCAGGTAAGGACGGCAGATTACTTTCCCTAAGGGACATTAGTGAACCAGATGGGACAGCAATCGATCATAGTTTCACAGCACCATTTGTGAGATGAGCTTCTAATTCCATATTTTCTGTTTATTAATGGAATGTAGTTATGAACTTAAAATTTAACCAGATGCTATGGTGGGATTTGAACCCATGTCCCCAGGGCAGTAGCTTGGTCTTTGGATTACTAGTCCAGTGACTAGTCCACTCCACCATCATCTCCTCTGTAATTACCAGTGTCGTTTAGGTAAGGCAGACTTTGGAAAGATGAGGCAGAAATTGACCACAATGAACTGAACATAATTATTACCAGATAAAAGTACAGGCGAACAGTGGAAGATGTTCAAAGAAATAATTTGTTAGAATACAAAATCTGTACGTACACCTAAAAGGTAAGTGCACTGCCAGACTGACTTACAATGGAGCATCTGCTGGCCACTGTCTCAGTTTCCACTGCAGCATAGATGGAGACCTAATGTAATCAGTATTGCAGTGGAAGCTCAGATAGAGGTCATGAGATCCCTGGGTGCTGGCATGCAGGTTCAGGCTGCTGCTATGTAGTCTGTGAGTGCTTCCATCCATGCACAGTCAGTTGCCAACATGGATACAGATCTCAGAGCTCGAAAGGGTATGCAGGCTCGAACAGCAGTCCAGCAATCTGTGGTCCAGTAGATGATCAGGCTTGCTGAGACGTTGCCCCATGGAAATGGCAGTGGTACTGTGGAGCATGAACCTACTGACCTTCTCTCAGGATGACAGCATTTGTATTCTCACCAATGTCACTCCATCAGTGCCCTTGCTGTTGCCTCTCAGCCAGCCAGACCAGATTGCTGCCACCCATGCTGATGTGGGTTTAAAGCTGGGCTCTCAAGGCTTAGAGGTGCTTGTGGGCATCCTCCAATCATCGGCAGTTTCCCCCAGTGAAAGTCAGCAGCCTTCTTCCAGTCATGCTGCAGTCATTGGGTAGCAGTGCACAGGAGCACTAGTCCAGGCAAGAGTTTTAACTTTGCAGGTTGACCTCCATCAAGGCTGGACTCCTGCCTAAACTCGGACAGGTGTTTCCATGTCTGATACTTTTCCATTGTCTAATACTGCCGATACTGGGTCTCGACTAAGAGGTAAGTTTGAGCTTTGAACAGATTCTGCAGTTAATGGTGTGAATGCAAAGGGAAACATCAGGATCCTGATACTCCTTATTCTTTCAAACATCAGTGAGGAAACTGTGAGCTGAGGCTCGGCAGTGACAAGATAGAACAAAATATTGCTATCGCTAGGCACAGTGCATGATAAAACAGAAGTGATGCTTTAATAAACTCAAGACACTCGTATTTCCAATATATAAAAGCCCATTGATTTTCCTTTCACAAAGCAAGGATCAAAATGGGCCAAAATGACTTGTAATCACTGTCCTCAATCAGAGCACCAGACCGAGAGATACACAACTGACTGAATCATAGACCTGGAGCTAGAAAATGCATTGCTCCTTATATACACACTTTAACAGAGATAGGTCCTCTGGGGCACCTGTGTCAATCACTCAGGCCATGCTCTTTAGGGGTATATGATGAAAAAGCGACCTGAGGTCAGATGCAAACTGTAGCAACTCAAAGAACAAAGAACAGTACAGCACAGGAAAAAACCATTCGATCCTCCAAGCCTGCGCCGATCTTGATGCCTGCCTAAACTAAAACCTTCTGCACTTCCGGGGACCGTATCTCTCTATTCCCATCCTATTCATGTATTTCTCAAGATGCCTCTTAAACGTTTCTATCATACCTGCTTCCACCACCTCCCCCGGCAGCAAGTTCCAGGCACTCACCACCCTCTGTGTAAAGAACTTGCCTCGCACATCCCCTCTAAACTTTGCCCCTCTCACCTTAAACCTATGTCCCCTAGTAACTGACTCTTCCACTCTGGGAAAAAGCTTCTGACTATCCACTCTGTCCATGCCGCTCATAACTTTGTAAACCACTATCATGTCGCCCCTCCACCTCCGTTGTTCCAGTGAAAACAATCCGCGTTTATCCAACCTCTCCTCATAGCTAATGCCCTCCAGACCAGGCAACATCCTGGTAAACCTCTTCTGTACCCTCTCCAAAGCCTCCACGTCCTTCTGGTAGTGTGGCGACCAGAATTGCACGCAATATTCTAAGTGTGGCCTAACTAAAGTTCTGTACAGCTGCAGCATGGCTTGCCAATTTTTATACTCTCTGCCCTGACCGATGAAGGCAAGCATGCCGTATGCCTTCTTGACTACCTTATCCACCTGCGTTGCCACTTTCAGTGACCTGTGAAACTGTACGCCCAGATCTCCCTGCCTGTCAATACTCCTAAGGGTTCTGCCATTTACTGTATACTTCCCACCTGCATTAGACCTTCCAAAATACATTACCTCACATTTGTCTGGATTAAACTCCATCTGCCATTTCTCTGCCCAAATCTCCAACTGATCTATATCCTGCTGTATCCTCTGACAATCCTCATCACTATCCGCAACTCCACCAACCTTTGTATCGTCCGCAAACTTACTAATCAGACCAGCTACATTTTCCTCCAAATCATTTATATATACTACAAAGAGCAAAGGTCCCAACACTGATCCCTGCGGAACACCACTAGTCACATCCCTCCATTCAGAAAAGCACCCTTCCATTGCTACCCTCTGTCTTCTATGACACAGCCAGTTCTGTATCCATCTTGCCAGCTCACCTCTGATCCCGTGTGACTTCACCTTTTGTACCAGTCTGCCATGAGGGACCTTGTCAAAGGCTTTACTGAAGTCCATATAGATAACATCCACTGCCCTTCCTTCATCAATCATCTCTGTCACTTCCTCAAAAAACTCAATCAAATTAGTGAGACACGACCTCCCCTTCACAAAACCATGCTGCCTCTCGCTAATAAGTTCGTTTGTTTCCAAATGGGAGTAAATCCTGTCCCGAAGAATCCTCTCTAATAATTTCCCTACCACTGACGTAAGGCTCACCGGCCTATAATTTCCTGGATTATCCTTGCTACCCTTCTTAAACAAAGGAACAACATTGGCTATTCTCCAGTCCTCTGGGACCTCACCTGTAGCCAATGAGGATGCAAAGATTTCTGTCAAGGCCCCAGCAATTTCTTCCCTTGCCTCCCTTAATATTCTGGGGTAGATCCCATCAGGCCCTGGGGACTTATCTACCTTAATGCTTTGCAAGACACCCAACACCTCCTCCTTTTCGATAATGAGATGACTGAGACTATCTACACTCCCTTCCCTTGGCTCATCATCCACCAAGTCCTTCTCTTTGGTGAATACTGATGCAAAGTACTCATTTTGTACCTCACCCAATATATATATGTATAAAACTCATCAGCAATCAAATCCTGTTCACTCATCATCCCTGTGCTCGCTGACCTACATTGGCTTCAGGTCCGCAAAACTTTGATTTCAAAATTCTCGTCCTTGTTTTCAATCCCTCCATGGCGTCACCTCTCCCTATCTCTGTCACCACTTGCAACCCTACAATCATCTGAGATCTCTGTGCTCCTCCATTTCAGACCTCTTGTCTATCTCAATTATCAATCTACCACTGGCAGCTGTGCCTTCAGCTGCCAAAGCCCTAAGCTCCAGAATTCTCTCCCTAAACTTTTCTGCCTCTCTACCTCCCTCTCCTCCTTTAAGGCACTGCCTAAAACCTACGTCACCTACTTTAATAACTCAGTGGCTCAGTGTTAAATTTTGTCTGATAACACTTCTGTGATGTGCCTTGGGATGTTTTATTACCTTAAAGGCACTACATAAATGTAAGTTGTTATTGCCATCATGCAAAAAAATATATGAACCAGGCCAAAGGATGATATACTGATATTGTAAAAATCATATAAAAGGAGTAAAAGTTGTTAACTCTGGTTGGATGTATTCCAGGAGTTCTGATCACATGACTGTCAATTGCGCAATGTCTGATCATCACGCATGTGTCAGCAGCTTGTAAGCATTATTGCTTTTGCTGTTTGAAGGTTTGGATCTGTGTAATAGAGAGTCGTTGCTCACTGTTTTACGCTCGCAGCTGCTGCACGTTTAGCTCAGAAAAACAGTGTGAAGATTTATTTTCCTCCTGGGTTGCTAACAGCAAATCAGTCTTCCATTCCAGCAGCTCCAGGACTACCTGGGAGGGTGGGCAACCCTAGCTAGGACACATTTGGGAACATTGTTGCATTGTCTGTCTAATATCAAGTTTAATGATTTACTTTTGTTGTGGTTTTATAATTGTAATTATAATTAGGGCCTGTATTAGGTAAAGACCTGTTGCAGGACCAGTGGAAATGCTGGTGCTGTGACCTTTGCAGAATGGCATGTTGAGAGCCTTCACGACTTACAGAATCTTATTGACGCTCATCACTTTGGAGGTGAAGCTGCCGTATAACGACTGCTCGGCATTAATTATGCTGAGTGGAGCCTGATGCCTCCGAACAACAGGGCCTGGGCTCTGCACTGTGATTTGCCACACTTTCATCTCCCAGTCTAACGGTAGGTGCTTTCCTTAAGGGAGGGGAGACCAATGAGTATGTATCAAAGCCATGGTGCTCTCGCATTCCTTGGAATTGGTTCAGTTTGAGGGATTGGTTCTTTCACAAACTGTCAAGGAGTTTTAAAAACACAGTCACTCAGGGGTGATATGCATCCTGCCTGTGCGCTCATCCAACTTGAAAGAGGGGGTGATGATACCGTTTAATGTAACTGAAGTTACAGAAGCTCCATACAAATTCTCAAAGGGTGATGGAGGATCACCTTCCGAGATGTCCATCAGCCAATGGATCCTTTGGTTTTATAAAAATTCTCCAGCAGAGAACTGACAATCCTCCTTTAGTGATCAAAGGCACAATTCAAATAAATGGGATGATGATGCGTCTTTAAGATTACAACAGTGACTACCCTTGAAAGGTATGTCATTGGCTGTAAAATGCTTTGGGATGGCCAAGGCCATGAAAGGTGCCATATAACGGCAAGTCTTTCTTACGTTCTGTAAATATACTGCACTAAGGAATTTTATGTGAACTCATTAAGCAGTAGTACAACCAGAAAAAAGCCCTCCCCCCAGATATTTACCCAGATGTTTTGAAGCAGTTGACACGCAAAAAAAAGTTTTGAACTGCTTTCCCAGTTCTGCATATCTGAGAGGATTAACTTTCCCTCTAAACTGTAGTCTTGTTTCACTGTGGATCTGAAGGTAAATGAGTATTAGCATCACCTTAGTATTTAACAATCTTGCTACAATATTGCCTTTGTATGCTCTGAGCTTGGTGGGACGCAATCCCTCAGAAACATAGGGAGAAAATTTTGGATCAGGCCTCATAACGTGCCCAAGGATCACAATGCTTAATCAACCTGTGCCATTGAAAGTAACGCAGGCAACATGCAAAATTTATGCTGATCTCATTTCCATGTAAGTGGCATGTAGCCAAGCCCTAAGCATGCTGCTGAATGCTTGTGTGCTCAGCAAGGGGTCAACATTCCTGTTTGGCTTGCACCAATTAAAGCTAGTCTGCACCTCTTAAGGGGGAAGTGCATTCTGGCTGCAGAAGCTCATTTAACTGGCTGGGAAACACATTAGGAGCAGGAAGAAACCTGAGTAATGGCACAGCAGGCCAGAGGGATGGTTCCTAGGTTTTTGGATGCAGCGCTGGAGGCCTTTGTGCAGAAAGTTGAAAGGAGCAGAGAGCTGCTCTATCTGGGGGCTGTCACATCTCAGGCTAAAACAAAAACATTTGAAGTCACAGATTTAACTTTAACAAAGATTTAACAAGTGTTTAATGAAGAATTCTGTTCACTGCTATGCCTATCTGACCTGACAACAACCCCCGGGTCAGGTGTTTTCCCCAAACACAAGCTTACTTTCAGTTTCTCTTCTAAGTACCGTATAGTCTCTAATACTCAAGCCCACACATACAATCATGACGTTCCTCCCTTATCAGATTAAAACATGTCCACAATTTTCCTGCTTTAGGTATGTAGCTTAAATTCTATCTCTTACCAAACATACTGTAATAAATTTTCTAACCAAACTTAACAAATCATTATTTTCCTAACTTACCGAGTAAATGAATTTCTTCAATTACATTTGCTTTCAAGGGCAGTGTTCGGCATACACTCTATTGTTTTGAACATAATCACAACACAAAATCTTCATATCACTTTGGTGGTCCCCTCTCATGCTGCGGCCTTCCTGTTTTCTCAGGAACTCTGATCAGCACATCAGGATTAGGAAATGTTGTCGGCCCCTCTGGAACCAATGTTTTTCCCTCTGGATAGCAAGCTGTCTGCCTGCAAACAGCATCACTGGCTTGGACATCTGGATTGCTGAATGTCAGCTTAACCTCAGCTCCTACATCTGGTTCATCTGCTACTGTGTGTTTGTCACCATGATACTTTTTGACGCATGAAGAATTTCTGTCATCCAGTACTCCTTCTGGCGACTGCACAGTCACACTGTTTCCCTTCTTGGCAATAACAGTGTACGGCTTGGGATAATATGGTGTATCCATCTTACGCTAACTCTCCCGTCTCAGCAATACTACATCACTTGGCATCACATCTGACTGTCTAGCTCTCCTTCTGTGGTCTGCATAAAACTTTGCAGAACCCTTTTTCTCAGCATCATGATCTCGAACCTCCTGATCAACTCTAATATCCCTCAGCTCTAGTAGCTTGGTGCATATTTTGCGTCCAAATAACAACTCAGCCGGGCTCTTTGCCATCATTGTGTGTGTGTAGTTGCTCTATACATGGCCACATATGACAACAACACCTTCTTTCAGTCTTTACCCTCAGTCTGAGCAATCCTCATCCGTTTCTCGAAGGATTGGTTTTGTCTTTCCTGTGGCCATTGGGTGTTACTCTGTGATGTTGAATGCCTGTGACTTGCATGTAATTTGCAAAGGTCTGTGAAATAAATTGTGGCCCATTGTCTGAATACAAAATGACTGGTAGACCATGCCTTGCAAATATTTCAGTCAATGCAAACCCCGTTATCTTTGCCATTGTAGACTTCATTACCACATACTCATAATAACAGCTGTAATAGTCAATCACCATGAGTATGGACTCTCCTGATGGAAATGGGCCTAAGAAGTCAACTGCTACATCCTCCATGGTGCAGTCAGTAACAGCGTACTACGTACTGGTTCTGGTGGATTGAGTCTACTGACAAGCAGACATCCATGACATGTTTTGACAAACTGCTGCACATTTTTCTCCATCTTTGGCCACCATACTTTGTTTCATAAGTTTTGCTTAGTACCAACTACTCCCAAATGACCCTCATGAGCTGGCATCACCAGTCTAGGCTTAAGCTTTCGTGGCACTACAAGTTTGTTACCTCAAAGCACACTTGTCAATTGTGCACATTTCATCTTGTATAACGATGTATGCTCTGAATGGGTAATTCACCCAATTTCCAGCTTGGATTCTCTTTCTGATGTCATTCAATTCTGAATCTTTGTCTGATGCTCTTTCAATTTCTCGAGTTGTCATTGCTGTGGGTGTCGCATGCACTGCCACAAACCGCATGAATGATTCAGCTTCCTTCTCTAGTGAAGATTTGTGTGTTTGATCTTCCCTCAGTAGTCTGACAACGAGCCAGCAATATTCATCTTTCCAGCAATGTGAACCACCTTGTACTTGTATTGTTGCAGTCTCAAAACCCATCTTTCGATTCTGGCGCATGGTTTGGATCTTGGAGAATAAATAATCTGTAATGGCTTGTGATCTGTCATTAACTAAAACTTGATGCCAAACTAGTATGCATGGAATCTTTCACACCAATCCTAGGGCCTCTTTCTCCACCTGAAAATATCTCCTCTTCACATCTGTCAGAGATCTGTTCGCATAAGCAATGATTCTCAGTCCCTCAGCATGCATTCGCACCAGCACTGGCCCTAATCCTAACAGGACTAGCATCTGCAATGACTTTCGTTGGTGCATTTGAATCATCATATCCCAGCATTTGAGCACTTGTCAAGTTGTCTTTCAAAGCTTTGAATGTTGCCTTCCATTCTTCATCAAATCTGAACCGTTCATTTTTTCTGGTTAACCTCCTCAATGGATCAGCCAGGGTAATGAAGTTTGGGATATACCTCACACAATAGATCACAAATCCCAGAAAACTTCTCACTTCGCTGACAGTTTATGGTTCATGTGCCCCTAATATTGCTTCTATCTTGTCTTTGGCAGGATTGATTCCACTGTTTATGCCCCATGAACTTTAGCACTGTCGCGCCCAGCAAGCACTTGTCTGCATTTACCATTAAGTCCTGTTAACTGCAATCTAGCCAATATTAATCTCAGCCTTTGTTCATGTTCCTCTCTATTGACTCCATGAATAATGATGTCTTCTGAGATATTGGCTGTTCCTGGGATCCCTTGTATCACCTTATGGATTTTGTGTTGGTAAATCTCTGGTGCCGCTTTGTTGACAAATAGCAATCTCTTGTACTGGTAAAGTCCATAATGAGTGATAAAAGTTGTCACCTTCCTTGAATCAGGATGAAGCTACAGCTGGTGATCTCCCAATTTTAAGTCTAATTTCGAGAATACCTTGCTTGTTGACAACTCTTGAAAGAGTTCATCCACAGTGGGAATTGGGTGACATTTTCTCACTACCGCTTCATTTACTTGTTGCATTATAAACACAGAGTCTGATGTCACCATTTGGTTTCGGCACTACCACAACAGGAGTCACCCATGGTGTTGGTCCTTCAATTGGCTCTATGATGTCTTGGTCAACCAGTTCCTTGATCTTTGGCTCAATTTTCCCTCTCAGACCAAAAGCTGTTCTGCATACAGGTTGAAAGAACTACAGGCTTCACATTCTCGTCAATTGAAAATCTCACTTGGCGGTTGTGCAATTTCATAATTCCTTGAAACATTGGTCCAAACTCCTCTCGAAGCTCCACATAGGAATTCACAGAATTCAATTTCAATCCAATGTGTGGCACCCCTGGGGCTTGGGCAGTTTCTCTACTCAGAAGAGGCTCACCAGCATCCTCAGTCACTATGAATTCTGCCTCCACACTCTGATCCTCAGCTCTCACCCTCAAAGTGAAGTATCCAACAGTTTGAAGCGGCGTTTTAGATGGGTAAGGAAAAAGTTTTTTAGCACATTGTCGAGATGTATACTTGATTCTCTTCATCTTCAGTTCCTCCCACAATGCTCTGCTGATGACATTACTGTCACTGCCTGAATCTACAATGTTGCTCACTTCAACACCCCCAACAATCACTGGAACCTTTTCATGGCTGCTTCCATTGACAGAAAATGGATTCTGCTGCTGAGGACTTTGATGGGGTGGCATATAGAAAAAGGCTGATGGGTGTGCACAATGAAATGCTTGGTGTAATGGCAGGGCTGCGAGAGAGCCTGCTGTCACCATCAAGGAGTGCGGAGGAGTCCGGCTCCAACTTGGCACAGGACTTCACACAGAGCTTGGAGCTCATCCTTTCCAGTGTGGAAGTGGTGGCCAACTCCAGGAGAACATTTACCACCATAACTATGATACAGCATCTGATTGCCGATATCTCAGCTTCCATTGCAGCTCAGGCAGACGCCACGCAACATCTGAGCGAGATTGTGAGATCTCTGCTTGTTGCCATGCAGGGTCAGACTGCTGCCATCGTGGTTGCAGATACCACTGCTTAAATAGGCTTTCAGGGTGGCACAGCAATGCAACAATCTATGCTCTCGCAGATTACTAAAATTGTTGAGGTGCTGCTCAGGGAGAGTGACAGGGCCTCCATGGAGCCCGAACTTGCTGTCCCCTTTCAGGATGACTGCATTTGTTCTCCCATCACTGCCACTCCACCAGTATTGCCTGTCAGATAATCAGCCCAGACTGCTTCTGCCCATGCTGAAACGATGCAGTCAAAGCTGAGTTCTCGAGGCCCAGGGCTGCTCAAGGGCATCCTGAAAGGCCATCTGCAGTCTCCCCCATTGAAAGTCAGCAGCCTTCCATCAGCCCTGCTGCAGCGCTGAGGTAGTGCTGCGTAGGAACACTATGACAGGCAAAGAGAACTGCAAGGTAGACACTAAGGGAATGCACAAGGGTGATTGGGTGATTAGTTAAGTATTGTACGGAGAATTGGATGTTTTGTTAGATAAAGTTGATGTGAAATTGTTGTTCTGTGGTGTCTTTTATTGCAGGATTGTGACCAAGGGGATGCTTTGAAAGACCGCGACAGAGGCATGCTAAAATGTGGAAGCATTGAGCAATGGTGATTTGGGGATTCATTCAGGGGAACTGGAGTCTGGTGATACAATCACAAGCAGCCCATCTGGACTGTGGATGTGCCAGCTGCTTCAAACATGAATTGGGAGACACACTCCTGAGAGTACTGGAGAATTTTCAGAAGCACACAACTCCTTCCACTTCTTTCTGACTTAACCAACTTCTCTCATTAATGATTTAGATGCGAATATAGGAGGTATGATCAGTAAGTTCGCAGATGACACAAAAATTGGTGGTGTCGTAAACAGTGAGGAGGAAAGCCTTAGGTTACAGGACGATATAGATGGGCTGGTAAGACAGGCAGAGCAATGGCAAATGGCATTTAATCCTGAGAAGTGTGAGGTGATGCATTTTGGGAGGACTAACAAGGCAAGGGAATTTACAATGGATGGTAGGACCCTAGGAAATACAGAGGGTCAGAGGGACCTTGGTGTTCTTGTCCATAGATCACTGAAGGCAGCAGCACAGGTAGATAAGGTGGTTAGGAAGGCATATGGGATACTTGCCTTTATTAGCCAAGGCATAGAATATAAGAGCAGGGAGGTTATGTTGGAGCTGTATAAAACACTAGTCAGGCCACAGCTGGAGTACTGTGTACAGTTCTAGTCACCACACTATGGGAAGGATGTGATTGCACTGGAAAGGAGATTCACCAGGATGTTGCCTGGGCTGGAGCATTTCAGCTATGAAGAGAGACTGGTTATGCTAGGGTTGTTTTCCTTAGAGCAGGGAAGGCTGAGGGGGGACCTGATTGAGGTATACAATATTATGAGGGCATTGATAGGTTAGATAGGAAGAAACTTTTTCACTTAGCGGAGCGGTCAATAACCAGGGGGCATAGATTTAAGGTAAGAAGCAGAAGGTTTAGAGGGGATTTGAGGAAAAATGTTTTCACCCAGAGGGTGATTGGAATCTGGAACGCACTGCCTTAAGGGGTGGTAGATGCAGGAATCCTCACAACATTTAAGAAGTATTTAGATGAGCACTTGAAATGGGATAGCACACAAGGTTACGGGCCAAGTGCTGGAAAATGGGATTAGAATAGGTAGGTGCTTGATGACCAGCACAGACACGATGGGCCGAAGGGCCTGTGTTTATTGTATAACTCTATGACTATGACTCTCAACCGCTCCAACAATAAAGTACTTCCACCAACTTTGCAGCATAAAGTGAAAAGCACCTCACTTAAAAGTTGGATGGTTATGCCTTTAATTAGTACTGGTGGGGGGAGGAGTTTCCCTTGTGCAGCTGAATGCATACTCAGCCGTGTGAGTTTAAAAGAGGACTTTAACTGGAGCAGCAAGGTCCAAAATGGCAGGTCAGGTGTCAAATCAGCATTACACGCTGACTGACATCATGATCCGCCCACTGTGCATACTTCTGGTGCACACACAGGAGCCTATGCTATTGTCTTCCACAACATGGCGACAGGCGCGAGTTGCGCCTGAAGTGGTCCCCACCATTTTTTTCATCAAATGGCCCCTAGGATGCCGAAACCAGCAGGTGCTCTGGAGCTGGATTTTGGGGCTATAAACAGGACTATTATGTTAGACTGACTAGCCTGCTGCTATTCCACTGAACTACTTTCTCCCATCTTGACCCTGTATATTTCCTTATTTGTTCAGTCTCTGACCCACCCACATGACTGACTGACTCAACCAACATCACTTAAAAAAAAGAGATCATCTCTTTGATTGTGGGTTGGTCCAGTGCGCCAATTGGTTGCCGTGTTTCCTGCATTACAAGAGTGACTGCACTTCAAAAGTACTGCATTGGCTGTAAAGTGCTTCTTTTTTCTGATCAGTGTGCTATTCCACTGCCCCACCCTATAATGTAAGGTCTGGGAAGACACTTTATAAAGGGAGTCCAAACCAGGATACACAAAAAGTAATTGCAACTTCTGTAATTCAAGTATTATCTGAATGTATTCCTCTGCTTTTGGCTTATTGGCCCTCAATCACTTTGTAATGTATGTTAGTGAAGGTGACTGAACTGCATTAATAGTTAATCCTTTGCAGTTGGGAATAGGTTAGGTTTTCAGCTTGTTTTCTCGCATTTTTCACCTGTTTGAAGAAATATTCAAAGATTGTTTAATACTTTTATTGAAGATTGAAAGGAATGCTGGCTTGTTTTGGTGCAAGTAATGTGAAAACAGCTCATTATCACATCTGTTGCTGTGCACATGATTAAACACCTTACAGAACATCCCCTTGCAATGCACTTATGTCACAACACTGCTGCAATATAACCAAAGGTAGCTCTCAAGTACCTTTTTGTGGCAGGGGTGGGGTTGGTTGTGCTGGTGGGGGGACCTCACGCCACACCTCCAGAAGTACAGTGAAGTACATGGTGAATATATCACTGTTGTTTCCTGGCGTTGCTCCGGGGCTTTGTTCTGGCCCATCCCTTGACAGTATTAAATTGTCAACTATGTAGCATGGAGCTCAAATCCCATCTCGGCCAGACCAGGTGAGGGTGACAGCTGCCCTTCTTTGATGGTATTGGTCAACTAGTTAGTTTCTTTTGACTATCGGGCAGTGTTTAATGCCATTTAAACTAGGATCGGCCCACTGGTGCCAGTTGTGGCTCAGTTGGTAGCATGAATCATAAGGTCCCGGGTTCAGGCCTTACTCCAGGGCTTGAGCACAAAAATTAAGGCTGACATTGAGGGTGTACTGCACTGTTGGAAGTGCCACTTTAAGGATGCAGTGTTAAACTGAGGCCCATCTGCCAGCTCAGGTGGATGTAAAAGATCCCATGGCGCTATTTCAAAGAAGAGTAGGTAAGTTCCCTCCCAGTGGCCTGACCAATATTTATCTCTCAAACAGCATCACAAAAACAGATTAGCTGAGCATTAACACATTGCTGTTTGTGGGTGTTTGCTGTGTACAAAATGGCCGCTGTGTTTCCTGCATTAAAACAGTGACTACACTTCAAAAAGTACTTAATTGGCTGTAAAACACATTGAGATGTCCTGCGACCATGAAAGGTGCAATATAAATACAAGTCTTTCTTATTTCACAAATTACCAGATTAATTGATTCAATAACTCCTGCATTTTCAGTCCAATATCATAACCATGAGTCTCTGATGCCATCTTGACAATGAGGAGGTTGAGTGTCAGGAGATTAGTCACAATCTTGCACGATTGCAATGGTTTCCCATTGTTGCTCATTTCACGGCCCACAAATTACACAGTGCTGAGTGCACACCTCTGCCACATACAATAATGCACTCTTTGCAATGTTTTGAAAATTTCTGTAACGCTTTTCCCCGTTTAAAAGAATCCTGTACTCCTTCTCACTGTTCACCACATTCTGTATTCCTCACTTTCACACATTCCTGCACTCGCATTCACTCCCACTTTTTAACATATTCCTGTACTCCTTCCCTCCATGTTTAACACATTCCTGTACTCCTCACTGTTTAACACATTCCTGTACTGCTTTTCCCTGTTTAATACATTCCTGTACACCTGCTCATTTTTAACACATTCCTGTACTGCATATCTCCATTTAAGACAGACCAAAATGCTTCTCCCTGTTTGGCACATTCCTGGATGGCACCCATCCACCACCTTAAACTTTCATTCCCTCCACCATCGCACAGTGGCAGCAGTATGTACCATCTACAAGATGCACTACAGAAACCTGCCCAGCCTCCTTCGACAGCACCTTCCAAAGCCACAACCTCTTCTACCTAGAAGGACAAGGGCAGCAGACACATGGAAACACCATCATCTGCAAGTTCCCCTCTAAGCCACTCACCATCCTGACTTGGAACTATGTCGCTATTCGTTTACTGTCGCCTGGTCAAAACCCTGGAACTTCCTTCTTAACAGCAGTGAGGGTGTGCCTACCACATGGACTGCAACAGTTCAAGAAGGCAGCTCACCACCACCTTCTCAAGGGCAATTAGGGATGGGCAACAAATGTTGCCTTGCCAGCGATGTGCACATCGCATGATTGAATTAAAAATGGGGAATGATTATTTACGTAACATTCAATGGGTATACTATCTTCAGCATGCTCATTGTATAGAATCTCACCTAAAATATTTGACAAATAGAATCCCATATCCACTACCTCCAAAACAGCCAGTGTTTCGGCAGCCAAAGTAGTTTTAACAACCCTTTTTAGTATCTTAGCTTCCCAAGCTAAAGGACAACATTTTTCATTCTACCCATCAGAAATATTGTGAAACCAGCTACACTAGAATATCTATCAGGAAGATTTGCATGTGAAGCATCGCTAAAAATGACTAGCTTCATTTTCTTTGGGTCACCGAATGATGGGAACTGCAGTATGTATTTATCCAGATTTAATTTAAATATTGACATGAAGACCCCCACCTGCCAAGAATGAGGCACATTAATTTCATCATATGAACATTAATTTTGAACTGTTGCTGGAGTGAAGAAATTACTTGTTTGAAAAGAGATCACTAGACACTTGGCTGGAGAACATTTGCACAGAAAGAGACAGTGCTTGGAGAGACAAAAGAATGGCTCAGTGATTCAATTAACAGAGATTGGGCTGGGCAATGCTGATCCACATCTTGTTGGGGTAAGAGACAGCACTACACCAACCCCCACCCCCCTCCCCCAACCGAAAGCTTTGGAATCCACAAACGCAACAGTGTTTGTTTAAACAGTTAGTTACATGACTAACCTGCTGGTCAACTTGGAGTTTTGAATTGTGCTCACAGAACAGTTTGGGAACAGACTGCAGAGATTGCAACTGAACCTGGAACAAGACAGCCTCTCTCCTGGCTGGCTCTCTCTCGCTTTCTCACAGGCCTCCGGACCCACTGAAAACACATAAACCTCAAGAGAGAAAAGACTCCTACATCGAAACAAGTTGAAGCGTGCACTGGGCCCCAATGAACAGCAAGACTTACTGGCAACCAAAGACTCCACATTGAACTCAAAGGACTGTAATTACAACCCAACTGTTGCCTCAAACCTTTCCCCTTTATTTTTTCTACTTTTTCTGTCTCTATCTGCATGTGTGTTTACCGCGTATGCATGCTAGCATGGTCGCGTTGCGTATTTGCAGTCGTTAACCGGATTAGAGTTTAAGATCAATAAACTTACACCTTTCCCGTTTAAATATAAGAAAACCTGTCTGATTTGATTTCTTTGCCTTGCAATTGGAAAGCAGTGAACAAGGATTCACTGAGGGGGAGCTAAAAACACAGTGTTTTTAAAAATTAAACCCTGTTACGGTTAAACCAGGCAAAGACTGAGAGGGAATCCTTAGACCCCTTCTCACCTGGTCGTAAGAATATTTTATTTGCCCTTAAAATATTCTCAACTTTAGGATGTTTCATTGCAGTACTTAACTTCAACACATCAAAATTAGCATCTGGTCTAGTCTGTGTGCACAACCAGTTCAACTGACCAATTAAGCTTTGCCCTTATTCTTTAGATATAATATCATCTTCCTGTGATGACCTAATGCAATTGGGTTGGGAGTAGCACTCTCTAAATAGGGTTGTTGATTTAAAGTTATTCCAGACCTACTTTGCTTAACATCTAAACCAATATATTTAAAAGCCCCACAATTGTCTCCCAATTTTAAATTCTTCTCTAATCTTAATAACACATATCGCAAACGCCACAGTTCCACCCCCTAAGAAATCATGAACATGCATCATGATAATACCTGATAGGTTTCCTTTATGACACCAATAAAACAATGCGGTATCTGCTTTACTTGAACACAACTGATTTTCAGCAAAGCAGATTTTGCTGGAAAAATAAAACATACCCTCGAAGCGTTATTCAGGCCATGGATACATTTGTTTAGTTTGCATAGTTTTCCTTGTTCATCTGCTCCATCTTTGGGAGTTTTCAGAGTCATAGGAATGGAGAGGGGTAGTATGAATGGATGGCTGGAAGAGATTGCTGAGATAAGGTCTTCAGCTGCTGAGGCTTAAGCTCTGGAATTCCCTGCTTAATCCTCTCTGCCTCTCTACTTGTCTATCCTCGTTTAAGACAGTCCTTAAAAGCTACTCTTTGGACAATTGCTCACCTACCCTAATACCTCCTTATGTGTTCCCAACCCAATTAATTGTACTAGGTCATCGCAGGAAGATGACATTATATCTAAAGAGCTATGGCAGGTTTCCTGTTCCCTCCTTTGGAGCTGAGAAACAGGAATTGGTCATTCAGTTCCTCAAACCTGCTCTGCCATTCAATTAGATGATAGTTGATCTGTACCTCAACTCCATTGACCCGTCCTGGTTCCCTAACCCTTGATACTATTAACTAGCAAAAAAAAATCAATCTCAGTCTTGAAAGCTCCAATTTTCCCAGTATCTACAGCATTTGTGCAGAGAGAATTATACATGTTTACTATCTTTTGTGTGGAAAAGTTGCTCCCTGATTTCACTCTGAATTGACCTAGCTCTAATTTTACGATTGTACCCTTGGTCTTGATTCCCCCAACCAGAGGAAATAGTTTCTCTGTATCTACCCCATTGAATCTTCTTAACATTTTGAACATCTTGATCAGACAATCCCTTAATCTTATATACTGAAGACATATTCTACTATTAACGTTGACTGCCATTCTAAATTCATTGCTTTGCCATTCCTCCCCTACATTTAAAAGCCTCCTTAGTAAAACACTTCACTTTCATTTGCCTTTTGCACCCCAACACATACACCCCAACTTCTGCTTTTCCCCCATTTGACATCCGCCATTTCCCACCATCCCATTAAACACCGTGACTTATCTTTCAGGGTCCAAGGAGTGCTATAGAAATGCTGTTGATATTCCCATCATATTGGATTTAGACTCAAAAAATACCATTACTCTTGTGACCTTGACTGCTCCTGTCCTGAACTCGATATGGTTGTAAAGTTTCTCATGACTTCCCACAGAATCGTGTGATGGCTCTGTAATAATGCCAAGGATTAGATTTCGGGAAGAATGGAAAGTCTTGCTGTACTCACCTTAGCTCTCATCCAAAGGCCCTGACCTGTCGGTGCCTCAACTGCCTCTTTAGCCAGACCTCATTTTTCACATGAACAATCATCCATATCCCAGGCTGCATCTCACTTGCTGTCTACAAGATTTAAGTTATAGTTTTGGAAATGAACCCTGATGGTCAAATTATTTTTTAAAAGCTCCACTTAGAAACAACTTTGATCCAATATTATATGACAATGAAATAGGATTGTGGTACTATTCATGCATGTGAGCCGCATGGAAGATGGCAGGATCCCCAAAGACACATTGTACAGCGAGCTCGCCACTGGTATCAGACCCACCGGCCGTCCATGTCTCCGTTATAAAGACGTCTGCAAACGCGACATGAAATCGTGTGACATTGATCACAAGTCGTGGGAGTCAGTTGCCAGCATTCGCCAGAGCTGGCGGGCAGCCATAAAGACAGGGCTAAATTGTGGCGAGTCGAAGAGACTTAGTAGTTGGCAGGAAAAAAGACAGAGGCGCAAGGGGAGAGCCAACTGTGCAACAGCCCCAACAAACAAATTTCTCTGCAGCACCTGTGGAAGAGCCTGTCACTCCAGAATTGGCCTTTATAGCCACTCCAGGCGCTGCTTCACAAACCACTGACCACCTCCAGGCGCGTATCCATTGTCTCTCGAGATAAGGAGGCCCAAAAGAAAGAAACTATTCATGCAGTATAGCTATACTATATAACTATTAAATGCTAGTTAGGACACGGCTGGAGTACTGTGTACAGTTCTGGTCACCACACTATGGGAAGGTTGTGACTGCACTGGAGAGGGTGCAGAGGAGATTCACCAGGATGTTGCCTGGGCTGGAGCGTTTCAGCTATGAAGAGAGACTGGATAGGCTAGGGTTGTTTTCCTTAGAGCAGAGAAGGCTGAGGGGGGGACCTGATTCAGGTATACAAAATTATGAGGGGCGTAGATAGGGTAGATAGGAAGAAACTTTTTCTCTTAGCGGAGGTGTCAATAACCAGGGGGCATAGATTTAAGGTAAGGGGCAGGAGGTTTAGAGGGGAGTTGAGGAAAAATGTTTTCACCCAGAGGATGGTTGGAATCTGGAACACACTGCCTGAAGGGGTGGTAGAGGCAGGAACCCTCACACATTTAAGAAGTATTTAGATGAGCACTTAAAACACCATAGCATACAAGGTTACGGGCCAAGTGCTAGAAAATGGGATTAAAATAGATAGGTGCTTGATGGCCAGCATGGACACGATGGGCTGAAGGGCCTGTTTCTGTGCTGTATAACTTTATAACTCTATAACATCATCGATAGTGGAATTGATGTCCATTTTGAAAATGTTTGAAGAGACAAAGGCTTCCTCTCTTTTAACCATAGATGCTGAGGCTAATTACAATGTCCTCCCCATGGTGATCCCCTATCAAATACAAAGTGATACGAAACTACAACGAATGACATGCAACATTTGTGATGACACAGCGAAGGTCAATATTCTAGTTTCACAATAATGAGTGCTGATTGTTATTATTAATTGTTGAAAAAACTTCTGGCAAGCTAACCCGAACAGCTACAAACATTCTGGCTGTGTTGATATCTTATTCATCACAATCGTGCAAACGGCTCCCTGAGGCTATGTGTTTTGACAGTAGAACAAAGAGATGAGTAAATATGTCATGACTAGCACTGTCATATTATTAGGTCTGTCACTCTGTGGGATACCTCGTCAATGAACACTCATCACAGTTGCAAAGCGCCTTTCCAGTAGATGTGGCAGGCATCTAATTATACTTGCCTAACAGATTAAAGGTGCTACAGACAGCAATAGCAGTCTGCATGAGGCACAGACCGAAACACAAGGCCATCCTCTGCCAGCAAATAACTAGGTGCTATTCACTGAGGTATATCGTGCTGAAGCCTTATGCTACACCTCTTATTGTATTTCCTTCAGCTCTCATCACGGTGTGTGCCAACACATCTGCCACCATTAATGTTGATGGAGTGATTACCATTGCTAAAGAATGAATTCCCCCTCGTCCTCATCTTTCATTTGCAACACCACCATACAATGGGAGGTGCTGAATAGTTCCATCTAGTTGGCACTTTACAAGCCTCCCGTGAGATCTCAGTCAAACAGGAGAAGCAGAATTCATATTCCAATTGTTGAATCAGCCCAGCAACAGGCCAATTAGCAGTGCTTTTCTTCACAGGAGCCATTTGATGTTATCCCACTCACCTGCTTGCTCCCAGACCCTTGACATTCCCCCCTTTCAAGCAACTATCTAATTCCCTTTCAATGTTTATGGGCTCTGTTTCAAAAATGGTTTGTACCACAGATTTCCATATTCCTACTATTATTGGTGTAAAGGCATGTTTATCTAATTTTCACTTTAATCACATTTGTGATTATCTTAAATTTGAGTCCTAAGAACGGGAGTAGGCCATTCAGCCCCTGCAGCCTGTTCTGTCATTTAGTAGATCTGTACCTCAACCTCTGGATATCCCTTGATAACCTTACTCAACAAAAATCTATCGATTTCAGCCTTGAAAGTTCCAATTGTCCCAGCGTCCAGAGCCTTTTGAGGAAGAGAGTTCCAGATTTCCACTACCCTTTGTGTGAAGAGGTGCTTCCTGATTTCACTTCTGAATGGCCTGGCTTTAATTTTATGATTGTGCCTCCTTATCCTGGACTCACTACTAGAGGAAATAATTTATCTCAATCTATCCTTTTGAATCCTTTTATCATTTTACACACCTCAATCAAATCACCATTCAACCTTCTAATACTCAAGGGTATACAAGCCAGTAAATAAAGCCTTTTAGCCCCAGCATTATTCTGATGAATCGGCACTGCATCCCGACCGAAGGAAAATATGTCCTTCCGGAGATATTCAGAATTGAACAAATGGGGTCTGAGCAAGGCAGTTCTCTCATTATTCCCACTGGCCAGTCAGACAGTGATACCATTTGTCATAATCTCCCATAATCTCAAAGGCATCTATCAGACAATGGCTCATTAAAATAATATTTAAAAGCGGGGACGGCATGTCCAATGGAAAATCCAAGTGGGTTTTGTCTTGAACCTGATGTAATAAATCAACTCACTCAGACAAAGGAAAGAGGGTTTCATTTCCGACTTTGGGCAGCCAACAGCTATGGAGTGCAGAAAAGATAGAATCTAACCTGTAACCAGCTCCCTGATCTCCACGTCAGGAGTTTTCCGAAGCAGTCGCACTAGTGCAGGAATCCCACCGCAGTTTTTCAAGGCAATTTTGTTGTCGTCATTTGCCTTCCCATACACCAGGTTTCTCAGGGCTCCACAGGCACTGCGATGCACTTCTTGCATCCGATGGTCCAACAGGTCTACCAGCAACTGGATTCCACCTTGTCTTCTTATCTATAAGATTAGTTCACTTGTTAATAGTCAATAATTAATCTCATTGAAAGAAACATAATGAAGGAACAAACGTCAAAAGGAGAACAGAATCCTATGGCTTAATGAACTGACCCCAAATATTAAAAAAGGCAAGCTATCCAGACAAATACTAGTGATTCTGTCACATTCATCTCGAATTCAGCAGGCCTCCCTGTGTGTCTCATTTGCAACGAGAAATTTGGCAAAAACAAAAAAACAAATCTTGAGAGTCATTTTACCAAAAAAACATATTACCTTTGCCAAAAAGTATCCGGTTGGAAATGCCAGAATGAAAGCTGTGGAGGAGCTGAAGAACAAGGCAGACAAATCTAGGAACAGGTTCGCTGGTTGGATGAAGTCATCAAGTAGCTCATCTACTGCTAGTTTTGTGGCAGGTAAGAAATTGTGAAATGAGGAAAGCCATTCGGAGATGGTGGCCAGAATTTTACGCCGCCCCAGCGGGTTGGATGGTGGCGTGAGAGCGGCATAAAATTAAGTGGCAGGCTCTGGGAGGCCTACCCGCCCCGATTCCACCTTCGGACAAGTTTACGGCGGTCGGGCAGGAGGTTGGGGTGGGGGTGGGAAATGGCCCGCCCGCCCGAGGCCAATCAAGACCCTTAAGTGGCCACTTAATGGCCCTCACCCGCCTCCACGGGTATTTTACCCGTGGCAAGTGGGTGTGCTGGGGACATGAAAGGCCGCCCAGCGATAGCTGCGGGCTTTTCCGTGCCCGGGGAGGGTGGGGTGGGGGTCAGTGGCAGTCGGGCACTGGATGCCCGATTGAGGGCCACCCCCGCCTCCCAACCCACCCCTGGGACCCAAGACACCTCCCTCCCCTCAAAGGATCACTCCAGCCTCACCAGGGAAAGACCGATCCCCCTGGTGAGGCATGCCCCTACTTACCTTCCCTCCTCGATCCATGACGTTGGCTGAGCTGCAGCCCCAGCAGTGGCCACTGCTCCCGGTGGCACTGCTGGGACTAAGAGCTGCCGGCCTGCTGATGGGCTAGCAGCTCACTGAGGCGGGGCCTCCTCCCTCAAGTGGGTGGAAGTCCCGCCTCGGGACAATTAAAGCCTGGGGATTCATAAAATATGGGACAGATCCCCAGGCTAGGCAGAAGCGGGTTCACCACCGACTTTCACGTCGGAGTCCGTCTCCCATCCATCCACGGTAAAATTCCGGCCGGTGACTATGTAAACAAGTGCTTTACCAAGTCTCAGAGCAGCTGTACAGTGATTTTGAAAACGAAAACAAAATTATTCAAAAAAATTAAAGACATGCCTTTATCAGCAAAGTCCGGGAGGGACAGAAGAGTGAAAATGAAAATATCACCAGCCAACAGATTAAGGATATAAATTCAATTCCAGGCTTCTCAATTGCCGGTGATGAATCATGTGATATTGATATAGCATGGATTGCTCTTCTCTGCAGGTGTGTGAACAGCATTCATAAATGTATCTCTGTCTTGTTTTTCATTATTATTGACATTTGAGTAACAGCACTGTAGCTGTTAAGATATTGTGTTTTTGACTAAATTTTAGAAAATGGCTGTTCTTGTTATTAAGGTTGCCAATCTGTGGTCTAGAGTGTGTGCTCAACTGCCTGGAGTAGGACTTGAACCAGAAGTAGGACTTTACAGATGGTCATCATGGAGAAACCCAGGATAGTGCTTTGTTAACTATTGGCCTTTTAGATGATCCCTTCCCCAAACTATAACATCAACTTTCCCCACTCTAGAGCCCACAGATTTTGTGTCTCTGGTGTCATCAACTGGCATGTCAGTTGTTGGTATCCAAATTGAATGCAGCTTCTCTGCCCTAGACCCAGCCCCTGCCCAAATCCCAGTCCCTGCCCAAGCCCTGAGAACTATTTGGGAAGAGCCTGTGAAATTTCTTTACAGTAAAGGTGTAATCGGAATGCAAGCTGGTGTCAGCATTTCTGAGAGTCTGGATCAGAAAAGCTTCAGTGTGTCAAACTTGAAATGGGTCGGTAATTGAGATATTCATCCAATTTCGCACCCCCGCACCAACTTCCCAGTAAAGCCTTCTCCCAAACACCAGGCACTAACAGTCTTGGGCACTTATAGGTTCATTGACGGAGCCCATCTTATTAAAAAAGGTGGATAGTCTGCTGTAGAAGTCCTGTCTGGGGGAGCATGCTGGGAACTCCACTGGGAGAGACCCTTTAAAAAACTGAAAACAACATAGTGCTACCAGATCTTCTGGGGTCCAGGCCTCAATTCCAGAATGGAAATTGCCGCCACCCCAATGGTTCCCCCACAACTGCCACTGGTCGGGGAACCTCTGCCCTCTATAATCTATCTATTGGGACCCCCAGGAGTGGGAACCTACAATCTAAGTGCTCCCCTCCATGGCAACGGTTGCCAACTCTGGTTGGATGTTTTCCAGGAAGTTTCACCACACGATCTCCAGCCACTCCGCCCCCATGTTCTCGCCACTGGATGCACTGTCTGCCAAGCCAATTGGAAAGTCTTTGTTACCTGTTGGACTGACAGTCAAGAATCATCCCAACAGCCTTTTTTTCCTATCTTCAATATAACTAATTAACGAAAAGTGATCAAAGAAAATGAAGAGAAAACTCATCTGTTTTTTTAAAGTTCCTGCAATTTTTCCTCCTGAAAGAGTAACTTTTCATTCCATGAGACTCCTAGCTATGGCCCTACGCTCCCCTTATGACAATGGCCTTGGAAACATGTGGATGGAACCTCTCCCACCTCACAAGGCCCAGCCCTGGAATATCTACATTCTAGCCTATTTTCTGACATACTTGTCATAAAGATATGGCCACAGATTTTTGGGGCATCTCTCTCTGTCAATGTAAGTGTGAAAATATTATTAAGCTGTTCCTTAAAAAAAATTCACTAATAAGTAACCCTTAAAATCAGACTAACCTAGCGGCTCTACAGGCAATTGATGCTAAAATTCGCTTGTTTAAAACTGGAAGTGTCACATACTTCAGATCCATAATCTCCAAGCAAATTAATGTAACTGTCTCCGATTCCTCGACAATAATCTAATTCGCTTCAGTTTCATTCTCTTTCTAAACTTCACACACCAAAAGTCCACAAGGTGTGGCACAGTCTCAGTGACTACTCCCGTTAGGTGTCAGCAATGGCTCAGTGGTGCCTTGGATAATCACATGTGCAGGAATTGTCGTCAACTGCAGCAGCTCAAGCTCCAAGTACTGGAAGTTGAGCAGCAGCCGGCAACACCTTGGTGCATCCACACTATTAAGAGTTTCATGGATAGCACATTTTATAGATGTGGTCACCCGCAGCTTAAGAGCATACAGGCAGAGAGGGAATGGGTGACCACCAGGCACTCAAGAAGGACCAGGCAGGTAGTGCAGGAGTTGCTGAGTGCATCTAACTCTCCAACCAGTACTCCATTCTGAATACTGGTGGGAATGATGGTTCATCTGGGGGCATGCAGCCAGAGCCTAGTCCACGGCACCACAGTTGGCTCAACTATACAGGGGGGCAGGGGGAAGATGGGAAAAGCAATACTGATAGGGGATTCTATAGTTAGGGGAGCAGACAGACATTTTTGCTGCTGCAGATGTGAATCCAGGATGGCACGTTGCCTCCCTGGTGCCAGGGTCAAGGATGTCACTGAGCGACTGCACAGCACTCTGAGGGGGGGGGGGGTGAATAGTCAGTGATTATGATCCATATTGGTACCAACAACAAAGATAGAAAGAGGGATTAGATCTTGCAGGCAGAGTTTAGGGAGCTAGGAAAGAAACTCGCAAGCAGGTCCTCAAAGGTAGTAATCTCCGGATTATTCCCAGTACCATGCTCAAGTGAGTATAGAAGTGGGAATATAGAGCAGATGAATGTGTGGCTGGAGAGATGGTGCAGGAGGAAGGGCTTTAGATTCCTTGGACATTGGGACCAGTTCTGGGGTGATGGGACCTATACAGGCTGGACGGGTTGCACCTGAATTGAGCCGGGGGCAAAGTACTTATGGGGCAATTTGCTAGTGCCGTTGGGGAGGGTTTAAGCTGACTTGGCAGGAGTGCGGGAACCAGGAGATAATACAAGAGAGGAAAATCAAGGTGCACAAAGAGATAGATAGCACTAGGGTAGGAAATAGCAAAGCATTAGGTGGGTGTGGTCAGAGCAAGAGGAAATGCAATAAGGTCTAAATTAGATTTACTGAGCTTGAACGTGCGGTGTGTGGTAAATAAGGTTGGTGAGGTGCAAGTGCAGAAAGCCAGATGGAAATATGATGTGGTTGCAATAAATGAGACCTGGCTCAAAAATGGGCAGGACTGGGTACTAAATATTCCTGGATACAAAGTGTTCAGTAAAGATGAGGAAGGAAAGAAAGGAGGAGGGGTAGTAATTTTGATGAAGGAGACCTTTACAGTGCTGGATAGATGATATCTGAGAGGGATCAAGGACAGAATCTACTTGGTTAGAGCTTAAAAACAATACAGGTACCATTGCATTGTTGGGTGTTTTCTATAAGCCACCAACCAGTGGGAAAGATAGTGTCATGAAGACCCCACCTGCCAAGAATGAGGCATATTAATTTCATCGTATGAACATTAATTTTAAACTGTTGCTGGAAGGAAGAGATGACTTGTTTAAAGAGATCAGCAGTGGCTGGAAAACATTTGCATACTAACAGACAGTGTCTGAAGACAATAGAACGGCTCCCTGATCCAATTAACACAAATTGGTTTTGATCACCAGACATTGAATATGTAAAAAAGCCAGCATTCCAGGGTGCCTGCTAAGATGGAGAATCCACAAACGCAGGAGATTGTTAAAAAAAAAACAACTAGTCACATGACTAACCCGCTGGCCTAGGTTTTTGGTTTTGAACTGCTCACAGGACAATATGGGTCACATTGCAACTGAACTTGGAAGAAGAGAGCCTCTCTCCTGGCTAGCTCTCTCTCTCTCTCATGAATCTACGGATCCACTGAGGTCACTTGAACCTCAAAAGAGAAAAGACACCTACATCGAAACAAATTTTAAAGCGTGCACTGGGCCCCAGTGAAATGGCAAAACTTACCTGGGCGGCACAGTGGCGCAGTGGTTAGCACCGCAGCCTCACAGCTCCAGCGACCCGGGTTCAATTCTGGGTACTGCCTGTGTGGAGTTTGCAAGTTCTCCCTGTGTCTGCGTGGGTTTCCTCCGTGTGCTCCGGTTTCCTCCCACATGCCAAAGACTTGCAGGTTGATAGGTAAATTGTCCATTATAAATTGCTCCTAGTATAGGTAGGTGGTAGGGAAATATAGGGACAGGTGGGGATGTGGTAGGAATATGGAATTAGTGTAGGAACAGTATAAATGGGTGGTTGATGGTCAGCACAGACTCAGTGGGCCGAAGGGCCTGTTTCAGTGCTGTATCTCTAAACTAAATTTGCAATCAAAGACTCTACACCGAATAAATCCCAGCTATTTCCTTAAACTTTTCCCCTTTGTTCTTTCTACTTTTCTGTCTCTATCTGCATGCGTGTTTATCGCGTATGCATGCTAGTGTGGTCGCTTCGCGTATTCGTAGTCGTTCACCGAATTAGAGTTTAAGGTTAATAAACTTCCACCTTTCTTGTTTAAATCTAAGAAAACCTATCTGGTTGATTTATTTACCTTACAATTGGAGAGCAGTGAACAAGGATTCACTGAGGGGGGAGCTAAAAACACGGTGTTTTAAAAATTAAACCCTGTTACTGTCAAACCAGGCAAAAGCTGAGAGGGAACCCCTAGACCCCTTTCTCATCTGGTCGTAACAATAGAGAGGAACAAACTTGCAAGAAAACTTACAGAGAGGTGCAAGAATTATTATTTATTCAGAGATACAGCACTGAAACAGGCCCTTCGGCCCACCGAGTCCGTGCCGACCATCAACCACCCATTTATACTAATCCTACACAAATTCCATATTCCTACCACATCCTCACCTGTCCCTATATTTCCCTACCACTTACCTATACTAGGGGCAATTGCTAATGGCCAATTTACTTATCAACCTGCAAGTCTTTGGCATGTGGGAGGAAACCGGAGCACCCGGAGGAAACCCACGCAGACACAGGGAGAACTTGCAAACTCCACACAGGCAGTACCCAGAATTGAACCCGGGTCACTGGAGCTGTGAGGCTGCGGTGCTAACCACTGCGCCACTGTAGTTATAGAGTAGTTAAAATTGGAAACTTTAATTATCCTAATAAAGACTGGGACAGTAATAGTGTAAAGGGCAGAGAGGGGTAAGAGTTTCTAGAGTGTGTTCTCGCGAATTTTCTACATCAGTATGTTTCCAGTCCAATGAGGAAAGAGGCATTGCTGGATCTGGTTCTGGGGAATGAGGTGGGCCTATTGAATTAAGTGCTAGTGGAGCATATATAGGGGACAGTAACCATCGTATCACAAGGTTTAGGTTAGCTATAGAAAAGCAATCCAGAGTAAAAATAATTAATTGCCTGTGGGCCAACTTCAATAAGGTGGGAATAGATCTGGCCCAGGTAAAGTGGGCCGCAAAAGTGGCAGGCAAAACTGTAACAGAATAATAGGGTGCCTTTAAAGTTGAGATACTTTGGGATCTTCTGTATGGTGAAGTAGCTGGGGCAGGGTGACCAATGGGGCATCCAAAGCTCCACTTCTAGGATGCTTGCAAGCATGACATGAATGCCCTAAATGTCAATTATCACACTTAGGAGTCACAAACTTGCGAAAGAGGGAAATGGTGACACATCCTATGGACTGGTGTGTACTACCACGATGACCAGTTGCTACAGCAGCTTGGCAACAGGTGCCAATGTCAAAAACAACAACTCACAGTGTCACTTGGCAGCTTCATGTGCAGCACTTCTGGCAGAACCTGCCTCTCAAGGACTGGCCTTGTAGGGCAAACAAATACAGAGCTCCCTGGATGACAAAGGACATAGAGAGTAAGATGAGGCAGAAAAACGGTGTATTTGACAGATGTCAAGTGGATAATACATTTGAGAACCAGGCTGAATATGGAGGGTTCATAGGTGAAGTGAAAAAACAAATAAGAAAAGCAAGAAGAGTATAAGATACTGGCAGCTTACACAAAAGGGAATCCAAAAGTCTTCTATAGGCATATAAATAATAAAAAAGTGGTAAATGGAGGAGTGGGGCCAATTAGGGACCTAAATGGGGATTTAAGCATGGAGGCAGGGGGCATGGCTAAGGTACTAAATGAGTATTTTGCATATGCCTTTACCAAGGAAGAAGATGCTGCCCAAGTAATAATGAAAGAGGAGCTATTTCTGACACTGGACGGCCTAAAAATTGATAAACAAGAGGTATTAGAAAGGCTGGCTACACTTAAAGTTGATAAGTCATCAGGACCAGATGAGATGCATCCAAAGCTACTGAGGGAAGTAAGGGAGGAAATTGCAGAGGCACTGGCCATAATCTTCCAATCTTCCTTAGATACAGGGGTGGTACCAGAGGACTGGGACATTGCAAATGTTATACACCCTTGTTCAAAAAAGGATGTAAGGATAAGCCAGCAACTACAAGCTGGTCAGTTTAACCCCAGTGGTGGGAAAGCTTTTAGAAACGATATATCAGGACAAAATTAACAGTCACTTAGACAAATATGGATTAATTAAGGAAAGCCAGCACAGTTTTGTTAAGGGCAAATCATGTTTAATTAACTTGCTTGAGTTTTTTGATGAGGTAACAGAGAGGGTTGATGAGGGTAATGTGATTGATGTGGTGTACATGGACTACCAAAAGGCGTTTGATAAAGTGCCACATAACAGGCCTGTCAGCAAAGTTAGACACCATGGAATAAAAGGGACAGTAGCAGCATGGATATGAAACTGGCTGAGTGACAGGAAAGAGAGAGTCATTGTGAATGGTTGTTTTTCAGACTGAAGGAAGGATATAGTGGAGTTTTTTTTAGGGGCCGGTGTAGGACCCCTGCTTCTCTTGATGTATATTAATGTGCTAGACTTGGGTAGACAGGGCACAATTTCAAAAATTTCAGGTGACATAAAACTTGAAAATATCATGAACTGTGAAGAGGATAGTGATAAACTTCAAGTGGACATAGGCAGGATGGTGGAATGGGCGGACAAATGGCAGATGAAATTTAATGCAGAGAAGTGTGAAGTGATTCATTTTGGTAGGAGGACCAAAGAGAGGTAATACAGATTCAGAGGTACGGTTCTAAAGGGGGTAAAGGAGCAGAAAGAAAGACTTGGGGGTATATGTGCACAAATCATTGAAGGTTGCGGGGCAGTTTCAGGAAGCAGTTCGTAAAGCATACAGAATGCTGAGCTTTATAAATAGGGGCATAGAGTATAAAATCAAGGAAGTTATGATAAACTTGTATAAAACAGTGGTTTGGCCTCAACTGGAGTTCAGGGCTGGATTTTATGTTGCTGCCGCCGAGTACGTGGCGCTGGCGCCATTTTTCAAGAGCTTCAAGCCCTTAGAAGCAATTTTAATTTTTAAAGGGACCAAAGTGTGAAAATTTAATTTACACATTACATTGCACTCCCCTCACCCACAGCCCCAAAGAATAATCGAGTCATTAATCAGCCATTCCCCCCCCAAAAAAACTTTGATTCAGATCACAACCTTACGCCCCTGACCTTTAATAACTTTAACCCTCAACCCCTTCCCACCATCCCCCCGTCCCACACTAAGAAACTTACCTCCTCCCCCCCCTCCCCACAGGTGTTGCGCCTCGTTTCGCCGGACAGGGATTCGAAGGTGCGGCAGTGCCGGCTCTTCAGGAGGCGACGGGAACATGATTAATTCAGGTGAGTTAATTTATTTGAATATTCAACTCCGGGTCCCATCACCAAGCAGCGGTAGGGCCACCATGAGGCCTCACCCCCGTTGGCAAGATTGGGATGGGCCCTGCCAGCTTAGGGGTCTGTGGTGGGCCTCATCTGGAGCAATCTTCATGCTCCACCCCCCCCACCCCCCCACCGCCAAGGATCCCGACGTCGAGGTCCCTGTAAACTCCAGCCCATAGATTCCAGTTCTTGGAACCACATTTTAGGAAGGATGTGAAGGCATTGGAGAGGGTGCAGAAAAGATTCCCGCGAATGATTCCAGGGATGAGGAACTTCAATTACGTAGATAGATTGGAGAAGCAGGGGCTGTTTTCCTTGAAGAGACGATCAAGAGGATATTTGACAGAGGTTTTCAAAATCATGAAGGGTCTGGACAGAGTAGATAGGGAGAAACTGTTCCCATTGGCAGAAGGATCATGAACCTAAAGACACTGATTTAAGCTGATTGGCAAAAAAAAACTCTACATGAGAGGGAAAAAAAGCAGCAAGTGGTTAGGTTCTGGAACGCACTTCCTGAGAGTGTGGTGGAGACAGATTCATTCGAGGCCTTCAAAAGAGGATTGGATAATTATTTGAAGTGAAAAAATGTGCAGGGCAACAGGGAAAAATTGGGGGAGTGGGACTAGGTGAGTTGCTCTTGCAGAGAGTCGGCGCGGACACGACAGGCCAAATGGCCTCCTTCTGTGCTGCAACCATTTTATGATTCTATGATAACTTTGCAGTTTCAAGAGTGGGTCCAGAGATTTGAACACAAAATCTAGGCTGACACTCCAGTGCAGCACTGAGGGAATGCTGCACTGTTGGAAGCGTCATCTTTTGGATTAGCTATGAAACTGAGGTCCAATCTGCCTTCTTAGGTGGACACAAAAGATTCCATGGCATTATTTTGAAGGAGAGTAGGAGAACTCTCCCAGTTTTCTGGCCAATATTTATCTCCAACCAACAACACTAAAAACAGATGATTTAGTCATTATCGCATTGCTATTTGTGGGATATTGCTGTGTTTCCTATATTACACCAGTGACCTCAGTTCGAAATACTTCACTGATGGTGAAGCACTTTGGGATGTCTGAGGTTGAGAAAGATGTTAAAGAAATACAAATACTTATTTTTTCTTCTTTTATTATTTGCTCCCCAGCTATACAGAGCAAAGAAAGCTAAAAAAAATAACTAGGTTAATTTTCAGGCACACAGTAAGACTGCAGTGAGATAATTAACTGGTTGTCCCACTTAGAGCATCTGTCAATCATTTCCGTGCAAGTGGACCTCAAACAATATGTTGTGCTTCCTATCAGTCATTTTCATTATGTTAAAAGCAAAATACTGCGGATGCTGGAAATCTGAAACAAAAACAAGAAATGCTGGAATCACTCAGCAGGTCTGGCAGCATCTGTGGAAAGAGAAGCAGAGTTAACGTTTCGGAACAGTTCCGAAGAAGGGTCACTGACCCGAAACATTAACTCTGCTTCTCTTTCCATTTTCATTATGTTGTTGTTTGAGGTCACTTGTGATATTAATCTGTGTGAAAGTTCCATTGTATACTGTCGACCCTGACCGGGCACTGGGTGTCATTAACCCATTAAATGGGCAGTTCCGTTACATTAAGGGTTGCTATCAGAGCATACAGGTTGACAAAACAGACACCAGGAGAAGCAACCTCTACAGCTAACTGCGATGTCAAACTTCCTTTAAACAACTGACTGCGCCTTCTACGAAGTTCAGGATACCAATATAGCCGGTGTCCAGAAGTAAAGATAGAACACTGGATGATCTTTCTGTCTCATAAGATAGGGCGTCCCATTATAAAAAGGCATATTGAAAGCAAGTATTTATAGAATGAAAATATCTTCATATACTCTTACGTACTGTGCGCTGCTTTTAGCTTGCTGGCTATTACTTCGACATAAATTCCTATCCACATTATGTTAATGCCGCTGTCAATCTGAGGGGCTAAATTTTCGCTATGGAGGCAGGAAACAGGAGCCGGGACTGTTTCCAGGTCCTGAAACTGCCCTGGGTGGACATGGTCACTAACCTGGAATTTTGACCAGAGCGCCCACTTAATTGGCATGGAGACAGATTCCCTATCCAGTTAAGGGTGGCAGGTGACCTCTCAAAGCCGAGCGAATCAGAGGTCTACCAGCTTCAGAGGCTGCAGTGCAAGGTAAGTAACCGGGAGGGTACTTCAAAAAGAGGGTGGCAGCTCAGCCACTTTTAAAAACTTGAATTAAAAAATACAAAAAACAGCTAGGCCACCACTGTTGGGGAGGGGCTGGGTGGGGGTTGTGTCGGGCTGTCTCTATGGCAGCCTTTGGCTGTACCCCCGCCCAGGCAGGCAAGAAGGGCCTGTATGCCTGCCTGGAACACTGGCACCCCAGCCTGCCACTGGGTGCCCATCTCCAAGCAGTTGAACCGCCCCTGTCGCATCAGGAAAATTCCAGTTGGCTTCCGTAATCCCTGGTTAACAAGACTCTTAACAAGCTTAATTGCCTGCCCACCTCTTGGGCCTGGCGGCCTTCCCAGGCCCCGAATGTGTGTCGGCCAATGGCCGACGTCAGGAACGGGGTCAGGAAGCCGGCATGCAGGCCAGCTTGGAAATTTTCGGGCTCCTTCTGCCTCCATTCCCGATGTTGCTCGGGCCTGAAAATTCAGCCCGAGGTGTCAGTTGTGGCTAACTGGTAGCACTTTTGCCTCTTAACCCTCTGAGTAAAGAAATTTATCCTCATCTCTGTCCTAAGTGGCTTCCCCTTATTTTAAAATTGTGTATCCTGGTTCTAGACTCCCCAACCAGGGGAAACATCTTACCTGCATCTACCCTGTCTATCCCTTTAAGTATTTTGTAGGTTTCAATGAGATCACCTCTCATTCTTCAAAACTCTCGAGAATACAAGCCCAGTTTCCCCAATCTCTCTTTATAGGACAGTCTCGCCATCCTGGGTACAAGTGTGGTGAACCTTTGTTGCATTCCCTCAATGGCAATAATATCCTTCCTAAGGTAAGGGGACCAAAACTGCAAAACACAGTATTTGGGTGCGGTCTAACCAAGGTTCTATACCATTGAAGCTAGACCTCACTACTCCTGCGCTCAAATCCTTTTGCGAAAAAGGCTGACGTACTATTAGTCTTCCTAATTGCTTGCTGCACCTACATGTTAACTTATTAATGAGGACACCCAGGTTCCTTTGTACATCTACACTTTCTAATCTCTTACCATTTAAGAAACGGGGGCGGCACAGTGGCGCAGTGGTTAGCACTGCAGCCTCACAGCTCCAGGGACCCGGGTTCGATTCTGGGTACTGCCTGTGTGGAGTTTGCAAGTTCTCCCTGTGTCTGCGTGGGTTTTCTCCGGGTGCTCCGGTTTCCTCCCACAAGCCAAAAGACTTGCAGGTTGGTAGGTAAATTGGCCATTATAAATTGTCATTAGTATAGATAGGTGGTAGGGAAATATAGGGACAGGTGGGGATGTTTGGTAGGAATATGGGATTAGTGTAGGATTAGTATAATTGGGTGGTTGATGGTCGGCACAGACTCGGTGGGCCGAAGGGCCTGTTTCAGTGCTGTATCTCTAATCTAATCTAATCAAATACACTGTACATCTGTTCTTCCTACCAAAGTGGATAACCTCATATTTCGACCAGGTGAGAAAGAGGTCTAGGGTTCCCTTTCACCTGGTCTTACTGTAACAGGGTTTAATTTTAAACACACCATGTTTTTAGCTCGCCCTTGGTGAATCCTTGTTCACCGCTTTCCAATTATAAGGCAAAGAAACCAGCACAAACAGGCTTTCTTAGGTTTAAAGAAGAAAAATTGAAATTTATTCACCTAGTTTTGTGTCATCTGCGAATTTGGAAATATTGCATTTAGTCCCCACATCCAAATATATATCTATTGTGAACAGCTGAGGCCCAAGTACTGATCCTTGTGGTACCCCACTGGTCACAGCCTGCCAATGCGAGAATTACCCGTTTATTCCTACTCTCTGTTTTCTGCCTGTTAATCAAACCTTAATCCATACAAGAATATATTCTAATTCAGTCCTTCCAAACACTGTCTGCTAATATGCAAATGTCTTTTCCAGCCACGGCTGATCTGTTTAACAAGTCCTTTCTTAACTCCAGTAATAGTTTAAAATCAATGTACATGACAAAATTAATGTGCCTTGTTCTTGGCAGGTGGGGGCCTAGCATGACACTCACATTTTTCCAAATTATATTCCATCTGCCATGTTCTTGCCCACTCACTAAGTCTCTCCAAATCCCCTTGAAGCTGCTTTCCATCTTCCTCACAACACACATTCCCACCCATTAACCAAATTAGAATATATTTTGGTCCCCTTACCTTAGGAAGGATATTATTGCCATAGAGGGAATGCAATAGAGGGGAAGGGAAAGGGAAAACGACAGGGAGTATGATGATAAATAAAAAGGTAAGCAGCAGGCTAACATGTGTGCAGGAGGGTTTAAGTTCAAGGCAGACGATGAAAGAAGCAGAAAGGAAGGATAACTCAGGAGTTAATATTAGAAATGTTGGGAATCATGAGGGTAAGAAAGCTAGCATAAAGGCACTTTACCTGAATGCTCGTAGCATTCGTAACAAGGTTGATGAGTTAACGGCACAAATCATTGTGAATGAATATGATTTCGTAGCCATTACGGAGACATGGTTACAGGTTGGTCACAACTGGGAGTTAAATATCCAGGGGTACCAGCCTATTCGGAAGGACAGACAGGAAGGTAAGGGAGGTGGTGTAGCTCTGATATTCAAGGACGACATCAGGGCGGTGCTGAGAGATGATATAGGTTCTATGGAGAATGAGGTTGAATCCATTTGGGTGGAAATTAGAAACTCTAAGAAGAAAAAGTCATTGATAGGCGTAGTCTATAGGCCACCAAATAATAACATCACATTGGGGAGGGCAATAAACAAAGAAATAACTAATGCCTGTAAAAATGGTACGGCAATTATCATGGGGGATTTTAATCTACATGTAGATTGGTCGAACCAGCTCAGTCAGGGTAGCCTTGAGGAGGAATTCGTTGAGTGTATCCGTGATAGTTTTCTTGAACAGTATGTAATGGAACCGACGAGGGAGCAAGCTATCCTAGATCTAGTCCTGTGTAATGAGACAGGAATAATTCATAGTTAGGGATCCTCTTGGAAGGAGTGATCACAGTATGGTTGAATTTAGAATACAGATGGAGAGTGTGAAGATAAAATCCAATACCAGGGTCCTGTGCTTGAACAAGGGGGACTACAATAGAATGAGGGAGGACTTGGCTAAAGTGGACTGGAAACAAAGATTTTATGGTGGGACAGTTGACGAGCAGTGGAGGACTTTCAAAGCAATTTTTCAAAGTGCTCAGCAAAAGTATATTCCAGTGAAAAGGAAGGACTGGAAGAAAAGGGGTAATCTGCCATGGGTGTCTAAGGAAATAAGGGAGGCTATCAAATTGAAAGAGAAGGCATACAAAGTGGCCAAAAGCAGCATGAAACTAGAAGATTGGGAAAACTTTAAAGGTCAACAGAAAGCTACAAAAAGAGCTATAAAGAAAAGTAAGATAGAACATGAGAAAAAACTAGCACAGAATATAAAGACAGATAGCAAAAGTTTCTTTTAATATTTAAAACGAAGAAGAGTGGCTAAAGTAAACGTTGGTCCTTTAGAGGATGAGAAGGGGAGTTTAGTTATGGGATATGATGAAATGGCCGAGGCATTGAACAGGTATTTTGTATCGGTCTTCACAGTGGAGGACGAGGACATTAATAACATGCCAGTAATTGACAAAGAGACGAACGTAGGTGAGGACCTGGAAACAATCATTATTACGGAAGAGGTAGTGTTGGGCAAGCTAATGGAGCTAAGGATTGATAAGTCTCCTGGCCCTGATGGAATGCATCCCAGGGTACTAAAAGAGATGGCGGGAGAAATAGCAGGTGCACTGACGGTAATTTTCCAAAATTCGCTGGACTCTGGGGTAGTCCCAGTTGATTGGAAAACAGCAGATGTGACGCCACTGTTTAAAAAGGGAGGTAGACAAAAGATGGGGAATTATAGACCGGTTAGCTTAACCTCTGTAGTGGGGAAGATGCTTGAGTCTATTATCAAGGAAGAAATAGCAGGGCATCTCGACAGAAATTGTCCCGTTGGGCAGACGCAGCATGGGTTCATGAAGGGCAGGTCATGCTTGACAAATCTTTTGGAATTCTATGATGACATTACGAGTGAGGTGGACAATGGGGACCCAGTGGATGTGGTGTACCTAGATTTCCAAAAAGCCTTCGACAAGGTGCCGCACAAGAGGCTGCTGCATAAGATAAGGATGCATGGCGTTAGGGGTAAGGTATTAGCATGGATAGAGGATTGGTTGACTAACAGGAAGCAGAGAGTGGGGATAAATGACTGCTATTCTGGTTGGCAATCAGTCACAAGTGGTGTGCCTCAAGGATCGGTGTTGGGACCGCAATTATTTACAATTTATATAGATGATTTGGAGTTGGGGACCACGTGTAGGGTGTCAAAGTTTGCAGATGACACTAAGATGAGTGGCAGAGCAAAGTGTGCAGATGACTGTGAAACTTTGCAGAGGAACATAGATACATTGAGTGAGTGGGCAAAGGTCTGGCAGATGGAATACAATGTTAATAAATGTGAAGTCATTCATTTCGGTAGGAGTAACAGTAAAAAGGATTATTACTTGAATGGTAAAAAGTTGCAGCATGCTGCTATGCAGAGGGACCTAGGTGTCCTTGTGCATGAATCGCAGAAGGTTGGTCTGCAGGTACAGCAAGTAATTAGGAAGGCAAATGGAATTTTGTCCTTCATTGCTAAAGGATTGAGTTTAAAAGCAGAGAGGTTATGTTGCAGCTGCATAAGGTACTGGTGAGGCCGCACCTGGAGTACTGTGTGCAGTTTTGGTCTCCTTACTTGACAAAGGATGTACTGGCACTGGAGGGGGTGCAGAGGAGGTTCACTAGGTTGATTCCGGAGTTGAGGGGGTTGGCTTATGAGGAGAGACTGAGTAGATTGGGATTATATTCATTGGAGTTCAGAAGAATGAGGGGGGATCTTAAAGAAACATATAAAATCATGAAGGGAATAGATAAGATACAAGTAGAGAGGATGTTTCCACTGGCAGGTGAAGCTAGGACAAGAGGGCATAGCCTCAAGATTAGAGGGAGCAGATTTAGGACTGAATTAAGAAGGAACTTCTTCACCCAGAGGGTTGTTAATCTATGGAATTCCTTGCCCAGTGAAGTAGTTGTCGCTTCTTCAGTAAACGTTTTTAAAGCTGGTAGAAATCTTTTTGAACAATAAAGGAATTAAGGGATACGGTGAGAGCGCGGGTAAGTGAATCTGAGTCCACGAAAAGATCAGCCATGATCTTATTGAATGGCGGAGCAGGCTTGAGGGGCCGGACGGCCTACTCCTGTTACTAGTTCTTATGATCTTATGAACAAAGGTTCACCAGACTTGTTCCCAGGATGGCGAGACTGTCCTATAAAGAGAGATTGGGGAAACTGGGCTTGTATGCTCTAGAGTTTCGAAGAATGAGAGGTGATCTCATTGAAACCTACAAAATACTTAAAGGGATTGACAGGGTAGATGCAGGTAAGATGTTTCCCCTGGTTGGGGAGTCCAGTACCAGGATACACAATTTCAAAATAAAGGGGGAAGCCACTTAGGACAGAGATGAGGATAAATTTCTTTACTCAGAGAGTTGTGAATCTTTGGAATTTTCTGCCCCAGAAGGCTGTGGAAGCTCAGTCATTGAGTCTGTTTAAAGCAGAGATTGACAGATTTTTAAATGACATAAAGGGATATGGGGATAGTGTGGGAACAAGGCATTGAAGTGGATGATGAGCCATAATCATATTGAACGGTGGGGCAGGTTCAATGGGCCAAATGGTCTTCTCCTGCTCCTATGTTCCAATAGATACTGTCCATTTATTAAAGAGTCTGGTTAGTTTGTTAATTTCCTGGTCATGTTCCAGACAATACAGTCTATTCCACTTTCATGGAGGTTCCTATATAATAGAGGACACATTGTGACCAGGCGCAAGATATGATTTATGTTCTTACAAGTGAGGTTGCCCTGACAAATAAGATATGATCAACCCAGAGAGAATGCTTCCACAACAGTAATCAATTTTTCCAAATATTTCCATCACTTTTTAAAATTCATTCTTGAGATTTGGAATCACTGGCAAGGCCAGCATTTATTGCCAATCCATAGTTGCCATGGAGATGGTGGAGGTTGGCCTTGTTGTTGAACTGCTGCAGTTCGTGTGTTTCCCACATTGCTGTTAAGTAGGGAGTTCCAGGATTTTGACCCAGCGATGTGTTATGTGTTCAATGGCTATGTGTTCAAGTCGGAATAGTGTGATGGTGCTCCCACAGTGCTAATCGTACACACTGCAGCTATGGTGTGGTAGTGGTGGTACAGGGAAGAGATGTTTAAGGCGGTGGATGGGCTAATGAAGAAGTGGATTGTTCTGTCCTCGATGGTGTCGAGCTTCGTGACATGTTAGGGTAATTTCACTAATTGCACTTTCCCAGTGGACAGCTGTACTCCAAGGGAGCAAAAGGTCAGAGATGGGATGACAATAATTAAGTCAATTCTTCAAATCCAGCTTTCCATTGGGATGGTTGAATTACTCTATCATTTTACCATTGGTATTTTCAAACCAAACAACAGCTACAAGATTACACTACCAATGCTAAACTGATACCAATGATAACTGTCCATTTGGCTCAGTGCTAGTACTCTCACTTCTGAATCAGAAGGCTGTGGAGTCAAGTTCCTCTGTAGGACTTCATCACAAGTCTTTCTTTTACTGCAGTGCTGAGGGAGGACTTTGTGTCAGAGGTGCCATCAGATGAGCTGTTAAGCTAAGGCCCCGACAGCCTACTCAGATTGACATAAAGCAATCACAACAAACGATTCAAAGAGCAGGGGACAGCCATTTATCCTTAAACCAACACCACCAAAAACAGATGAACTAGTCAGTCACATCATTGCTATTTGTGGCACTTTGTTGTGCGCTGATTGGCTGTGGTGTTTGGTTATGAAACACTCAGAGGCTACATTTCAAAAGTAATGAATTGGTTATGAAGTATTTCAGGATGTCCTAAGGTACTAACATAAATGCAAAACCCTTCTTTTTCGGCCCTTGGACCACAAGCAGCAGTTAGGAAAGCTGGGAATGCTTACACTGGAGAAAAGGGTAAATGTTATCCAAGGGTCAGAAGGGTATACATAAGCGTTATAGGAAGGAGGATGGAACCAGAGTTAGTGTGCAGGGATTCTGCTGGGAGCCAAAGATGATGGCGCCAGTTTTGCCAGTGTTAAAGCTGAGGAAGGAGAGGCTTTTCTGCAAGTTTTTCCACTGCCAGCAACAAGAAACATGGTAACAGAGGACCGGTAATAAACACTAACACCTCCCCTTACATCATTTAGTAATTAGCTGGTGGATTTCCCATGGTGCAATGAGTCAGAGAACATGCTGCTTTTTAATAAAGGAGTAGGTGAGAAAGCAATAGGATGCTTATAGAAAGCAGAAAAAAACATTTGAAAGAGTTGTGGGCCTAAAATTTGGTGGACATGTGCCTATGTTACAGATATAAAATAGGTGTCAAAGTGTACAAAATGGTGGGTGATGTGCACATGCAGGAATAAGCCGCTGCAATATTAGTAAAAGCAGAAAAAGAGGTGTCCAGTGCATGCAAATAAGGGGTCTTCTGCCTGTTTGAGCACCCTGTGCTGCATTGGACAGCCCTGCCTGCCCAGACCAGCTGTGTTCAGGAAAAACAATTCTACCAGGAGTGTTCCTCCCAGCTCCACTGCACTGCCAATGACTCTTACTGGCTTCCATTTGACCTCTCTTGATTGCTGCCTGCCCCCTCCAAATTGCTGCCACTCCCTCTTCAGGTTGCGCCCTCCCACCACCAATTGCAACCCACCCTCTCCCAGACACCTCACCTTTCCTGGGTTGTAACTCGATGGCCTCATGTAAATGTGGGCCAAGGTCCAATATTGGGTGGGCCTTGGGCCTACCCATTCAGGCACAGGGCTTGCTTCCTACAACCAGTTAGCTCCGGCAGGGTAGCGCAAACCAATTTCTACGCTGATCTGGTCAGAACAGACTCATTTCCACTATACTGAACATAAAGCAATTCAAGAACAATAAATCAGTCTACTCTGCAGTTTCTTAAAAAATCACCATTTCTTGAGATACTTGAAGAATTTGGAATTACTGTCAACAAGAAGAATTGATAATTAAAAATCTCCTACTTTTGGAGAGACAAAATATTTCAGATTTGTAAGAAAGTAGAAGCACTGGAGCAAGTAATTCAATAGCAATAATGAAAATCTATCAGTAAAGAGCCTGAAGCCTCTGAGAAGATGGTGTGCAAATTATAAACCAATGTATTTTGTACCAGAGATTTACAAAATACACGTCGTTATACATATATCTCCTTCCTATCTCTATGGCTTCCCTCTATACATTCCTCCAATTCTGTCCTCTTGTGCATCCTCGATTTTTATTGCTCCACTGCTGGCAGCCATGCCTTCAGCCATCGAGACGTAAAGTCCTGTAACTCACTTCCTAAACCTCTCTGTCTCTCTACGACTCTCTCCTCCGTTAAAACCTACCTTTGTGACCATGACCTGTCCTAATATCTCTATGAGGCTTGGTATCAAATTTTGCCTGATAAACACTGCGGTGAAGCTCCTGAGACATTTTACTATGTTAAAGGCGCAATATAAATGCAAGTTGTTGTTGATGAGACAGTAAATTGAAGAAATTGAAATTGCGAAGACGAAAAAGGGGCTGATTTATTCCCCTCCCTACCCTACCCCTGAAAACAAAATTACTATTACTCTTGGGGAATACAGGTTTTAAGAAAAAGTAATTTTAATTCCTAATCACAAAAAAAATTAACAGAGATGGTCTATAAAGGATTGCAAATGCTGTATTAGGCCATAAAAGCAAAATTACTGCAGATGCTGGAAATCTGAAATAAAAACAGAAAGTGCTAGAAATACTCAGTAGGTCAGGCAGCATCTGTGGCGAGAGAAGCAGAGTTAACGTTTCAGGTCTGTGGCCTTTCATCACAATATTTGACCTGGTTTTCTCTATGCTTTGTACAGTAACACATGATGGTCCCTCCTTATCTCAACTTCCTCCAGCCCTCTAACTCTCTGGTAATTCTGTGATCCTCCAACCGCAGTCATTTATCCATCTCCCACTTCCTTCACACCACCATTGGTAGCCATGCTTTCAGCTGTCAAGGCCCGAAGCTCTGGAATTTTCTCGTTAAACGTCGCCGATATTTCACCTCACTCTTCTCCTTTAATACCCCCCTTAAAACACGACTAAACTTTTGGTCACCTGTGATAATAGTTATTATTATAATTATATAAATATTCTAATGCCCTACTCACAATTGATTTGGTGCCAATATTTGTCTGATTATGCTTACATGAAGCATTTTGGAACATTTATTAAAATGCTCTTTATAATATAAAAGCGTTCTTGCATACCTATCAGATATTGAGGGACCCAGACTCTACACTGAAGAAGAACATATTCTTCCCCGAGTTTTCTACTGCATATTACCTACTTTTCAACTTGGCTGTCCATGAAACAACCCTTGGTGAAGATAGCAGTATTAAAGACAATAGGCCAGTTAACCCATCTGATACTCTATGACAGGCTAGACAATGAGGTACCCAAGTTAATTCCAACAATTCTGTTTATGCACCAAAAGCCATTTGTGATTTTTGCATTACTCAACCTCTGTGCAATGCACTGCATGCTGCCATGAAGAGGAAGAGTGAAGTGTGGGTGACATAACTGGAGAATCTGCTTATCAACTTACATAATCAGATCTGTATTATAAACAACCAACTCACCAACCCATTGTCTAAGTAAGGAAAAGAAATTCTATGCTGCTTCAAATTTCTAACTCCAGCCTTTACAAAGCATATAACAGAATTCCTTCTGCTGCGGCTGACAACTGACAATGACCAAATTCAACTGGGAAAACTAGCTATGCTGAAGCATTTTATCAAAACTGTTCTTTTGTACAAAAAAAGTGATAAGATAAGGAAAATCAGTTTCTGAATTGCATAACATGTCCTGTTCTAGCAAAAGGCAATATATACAATGGCCAGTCATAGTTATCGAGAGTTAGAGGGGGGAATAGAAATGGTGTAATTTATCATCCAATGGTGTGCTCTGCTCACTGAGGAGAATGAGGAAAACATGAAGATCTGCAATTGCAGACACGATTACAGACATAAATTTCTTCTTTTACCCAGAAAGTGGTTGGAATGTGGAAATCACAAGAACACACAAAAGAACACAAGAAATAGGAGCAGGAGTAGGCTAAATAGCCCATCGAGCCTGCTCCGCCATTCAAAATGATCATGGCTGATCTTAAGATTCAACTTCACTTTCTCACCTGCTCTCCATACCCCTTGATTCCCTGAGAGACCAAAAATCTATCTATCCCAGCCTTAAATGTATTCAACGCTGGAGCATCCACAACCCTCTGGGAGAGAGAATTCCAAAGATTCACAACTCTTTGAGTGAAGTAATTTCTCCTCATCTCAGTCCTAAATGATTGGCCCCTTTTCCTGAGACTGTGCCCCCGTGTTTTAGAGATCCTGACCAGCGGAAATAATCGCTCAGTGTCTACCTTACCCAGCCCCTTTAGAATCTTATATGTTTCAATGAGATCACCTCTCATTCTTCTGAACTCCAGAGAATACAGGCCCAATTTACTTAATCTCTCATCATAGAACAACCCCCTCATCCCAGGGACCAATCTAGTAAACCTTTGCTGCATTGCCTCCAATGCAAGTATATCCTTTCTTAAATGCACACAGTATTCCAGATGAGGTCTCACCAAAACCTTGTAAAATGTAGCAATATTTCCTTATTCCTGTACTCCAATCCCCTTGCTATAAGGGCCAACATGCCATTTGTCTTCCTAATTGCTTACTGTAGCTGCATCTTAACTAAGTTGCACAACTTTTAAAACATATTTCTACTCTTACGACCAAAATGTATAACTTCACCCTTCCCTACATTATACTTCATCTGCTATCTTGTTGCCCACTCATTTAACCTGTCTATATCTCTTTGCAGCCTCTCTGTGTCTTCCCCACAGAGGGAGACAGAAGAACAAACAAACAAGTGGGCACATTTCTGACTGCATAAACAATAGGGCAATAATAGTTGGGGATTTCAACTATCCTAATATTAACTGGGATACAAACAGTGTGAGTGGCACAGAGGGCATGAAATTCTTGAACTGCACTCAAGAGAACATTTTTAGCCAGCATGTAACAAACCCAATGAGAGGGGGTGCAATTCTAGATACAGTCTGAAGAAATGAAGCTGGCAAGCGGATGAAGTAGCAGTGGATGACCATTTTGGAGATGGTAACCATAATACCGTTAGATTTAGCATTATTATGGAAAAGGACAAGGAAAGGACAGGAGTAAAAGTTCTAAATTGGAGAAAGGCAAATTTTATGTGGCCGAGAGGTGATCTGGCGAAAGTGGACTGGATAAAGCTACTTGAAAGAAAATCAGTGGCAAACCAGTGAGAGGCATTCAAAAGTGAGATTCTACGGGCACAGTATAGACATGTCGCAACAAAGAAAAAGGGTGGTACTGCCAAATATAGAGTTCCTTAGTTATCTAGAAGCATACAGATTAAGATAAAGTAGAAAAGGAAAGCTTACAACAGTCACAAAGAACAGAATACTTAGAAAGCCTAGAGGAATATAGAAAGTGCAGGGGTTAAGTAGAAAAGGAAATTAGGAAAACAAAGCATATTGGCAGATAAAATCAAGGAAAACCCAGAGATGTTTTATCAAATACACAAAGAGCAAGAGGGTAACTAAGGAAAGGTTAGGGCCTATCAGAGATGTACAAGGTAACTTATGCATGGATGCAGAAGATGTGGGCAGGGTTCCTGATGAGTACTTTGTCTCTGTCTTCACAAAGGACAGGGATGATGAAGACATTGTAATTAAAAAAGAGGAGTGTGAAATATTAGATACGATAAGCATTTTTTTCTTCTTCTTCTTCTTTGGCCTCCTTGTCTCGAGAGACAATGGGTAAGCGCCTGGAGGTGGTCAGTGGTTTGTGGAGCAGCGCCTGGAGTGGCTATAAAGGCCAATATTAGAGTGACAGACTCTTCCACAGGTGCTGCAGAAGAAATTGTTTGTCGGGACTGTTACACAGTTGGCCCTCCCCTTGCGCTTATGTCTTTTTTCCTGCCAAGTGCTAAGTCTCTTCGACTTGCCACACTTTAGCCCCGCCTTTATGGCTGCTCGCCAGCTCTGGCGATCGCTGGCAACTGACTCCCAGGACTTGTGATTAATGTCACAGGACTTCATGTCACGTTTGCAGATGTCTTTAAAGCGGAGACATGGACGGCCGATGGGTCTGATACCAGTGGCGAGATCGCTGTACAATGTGTCTTTGGGAATCCTGCCATCTTCCATGCGGTTCACACGGCCAAGCCATCTCAGGCGCCGCTGACTCAATAGTGTGTATAAGCTGGGGATATTGGCCACCTCGAGGACTTCTGTGTTGGAGATACGGTCCTGCCACCTGATGCCAAGGATTCTCCGGAGGCAGCGAAGATGGAATGAATTGAGACGTCGCTCTTGGCTGACATACGTTGTCCAGGCCTCGCTGCCATAGAGCAAGGTACTGAGGACACAGGCTTGATACACTCGGACTTTTGTGTTCCGTGTCAATGCGCCATTTTCCCACACTCTCTTGGTCAGTCTGGACATAGCAGTGGAAGCCTTTCCCATGCGCTTGTTGATTTCTGCCTCGAGAGACAGGTTACTGGTGATAGTTGAGCCGAGATACGTGAACTCTTGAACCACTTCCAGAGCGTGGTCGCCGATATTGATGGATGGAGCATTTCTGACGTCCTGTCCCATGATGTTCGTTTTCTTGAGGCTGATGGCTAGGCCAAATTCGTTGCAGGCAGCCGCAAACCTGTCGATGAGACTCTGCAGACACTCTTCAGTGTGACATGTTAATGCAGCATCGTCAGCAAAGAGGAGTTCCCTGATGAGGACTTTCCGTACTTTGGTCTTTGCTCTTAGACGGGCAAGGATGAACAACCTGCCCCCTGATCTTGTGTAGAGGAAAATTCCTTCTGAAGACTTGAACGCATGTGAGAGCAGCAGGGAGGAGAAAATCCCAAGCAGTGTGGGTGCGAGAACACAGCCCTGTTTCACGCCACTCAGGATAGGAAAGGGGTCTGATGAGGTGCCGCTATGCTGAATTGTGCCTTTCATATTGTCATGGAATGAGGTGATGATAGAAGAAGTACTAGAGGGTCTGACATCCTTGAAAGTGGATAAATCACCAGGGTTGGATGGATTGTATCCCAAGCTGTTAAAGGAAGCCAGGGAGGAAATAACAGATGCTCTGAGGATCATCTTCAAATCCTCACTAGATGCAGGCAAGGTACCAGAGGATTGGAGGTCTGCAAACGTTGTACCATTGTTTAAAAAGGGTGCGAGGGACAGATCAAAAAATTATAGGCCCATCAGTCTGACTTCAGTGGTGGGCAAATTATTAGAATCAATTCTGAGAGATAGGATAAGCCATCACTTAGAAAAGTACGGATTAATCAAGGATAATCAGCATGGATTTGTTAAGGGAAGGTCATGTCTTACTAACTTAATTGAATTTTTTGAGGGCATAACAAGGAGGATTGATGAGGGTAGTGCAGTAGATGTTGTCTACATGGATTTTAGTAAGGCATTTGACAAGGTCCCACATGGCAGACTAGTCAGAAAAGTAAAAGCCCAAAGGATACATGGGAACATAACAGTAACAGTAAACAGTAAACAGTAACAGAAAACAAAGGGTAACAGTCAACAGATATTTTTGCAAATGGAAGGCGGTTTCCAGTGGCATTCCACAGGACTCACTGTTGGGTCCCTTGTTGTTTGTGGTATATATTAATGATTTGGACTTAAATGTGGAGGCATGATTGGGAAATTTGCAGATGACACAAAAATTGGCCGTGCAGTTGACAGTGGACAGGATAGTTGTAGACTCCAGAATGATATCAATGGTTTGGTTGAGTGGGTGGAAAAGTGGCAAATGGAATTCAATCCGGAGAAGTGTGAGGTAATGCATTTGGACAGCGGGGGGGGGCAAACAAAGCAAGGGAATACACAATAAGGGGTAGAAGAAGTGAGAGACCTTGGAATGCATTTCCACAGGTCCCTGAAGGTCGCAGGACAGGTAGATAAAATGGTGAAGAAGGCATATGGAATGCTTTCCGTTATTGGCCAAGGTATAGAATACAAAAGCAGGGATGTTAAGCTGGAACTGTATAAAATGCTAGTTAGGCCACAGTTGGAGTATTGCGTACAGTTCTGGTCACTACATTACAGAAAGTACATAATTGCTCTGGAGAGAGAACAGAGGAGATTTACGAGAATGTGGCCAGGGCTTGAAAGTTGCAGCTATGAGGAAAGATTGGATTGTCTGAAATTTTTTCTTAGTTTCCAACATTCACCTTTATACAGCCATCCTCTGCTACCATATTATATTTCAGAAAGCCTGGTGGTGAACTAGAGCCAATTTTTACACACTCTTGTATGCTTTTATTTACCGAGATACACATTACAAACATGCATCTCCTAACCCAACCAGCACAGTTTTAGTCTGTTCCTAATTATAGGAGCACAAGTGAATTCCCAGTTAATGTCCACAACTGGTATACAATTAAACAAAATTAATATACAATCAACTTGGGGCTGGACAGAAACTGTTTCAGTTTATTCTCAGTAGGTATCCAAAAGGAAATGCAAGCCATTCTTTTTTCATTTATTCATGGGATGCGAGCATCACTGGCAAGGCTAGTGTATATTGACCATCCCTAATTTTCTTTGAGAAGATGGTGGTGAGGCATCTTATTGAACTGCTGCAGTCCATGTGGTGATAATACTTTCATACTGTTAGGTAGGGAGTTCCAAGATTTAGATCCAATGACAGTGAAGCAACAGCAATATATTTCCAAGTCAGGATGCTGTATGACTTTGTGGGGAACCTGGAGGTGTTGGTATGCCAATGCACCTGTGGCCCTTGTTATGCTAGCTGATAACGGTTATGGGTTTGGGAGGTACTGTCGAAGATGCCTCGGTGAGTTGCTGCAGTGCATCTTGTAGATGGCACACACTGCAGACATATTGCGCCAATGGTGGAGGGACTGAATGTTTAAGGTGGTGGGTGGGATGCTGATCAAATGGGCTGTATTGTCCTGGATGATGCAGAGCTTCTTATGAGTTGGAGCTGCACTCATCCAGGCAAGGGAAGAGTATTCCATCACACACCTGACGTGACCTGTAGGTGGTAGAAAGGCTTTGAGAAATCACGACTCACTCGCCACAGAATATCCAGCCTGTATTTATGTGGGTACTCCATTAATTTTCTGGTCATTGATGACCCCCAGGATGTTGATGGTGATAGATTCAACAATTGTAATGCCACTGAATGTCATGGGGCAGTGGTTAGACTCTGTAGGTAGTCATGCCTGCCACTTGTCTGGCGTGGATGTTAGATTTCTACTTTTGTCAGAATTTATGCAGCGGGAAATCTTTTCAATGATATTATTTCATCTTTAAACTGATTGTAGTTTTCCTGGTAATGAGCTGTTGATTAACACTGAACAAATTTACATTCAGGTTGTTCATCTTCTAGTCTGGTTCTCAGTCTGAGTTCATCAATGCCACTGGCTACTGTACGTTGGCAATCACCATCATAGCTCCCAGCAATTAAAAATTAACCCAAAATTAAAAGCAGTTTAAAGGAGGAGAGACAAGTCGAGAGGTGTAGAGATTTAGGGAGAAAATTCCAATGCTTAGCACCTAGGCAGCTGAAGGCACAGCTGCCAATAGTGGAACAATTAATATTGGGGATGTGCAAGAGGCCAGAATTGGTGGAGTGCAGAGATATCGGAGGGTTTTAGGGCTGCAGGAGGTCAGAAAGATAGGGAGGGATTTGAAAGCAAGATGGAGACTTTAAAATCAAAGCACTGCCAGACCAGGAGCCAGTGTAGGTCATGCAAACAGGACAGATGGTGAACAGGACCTGGGTATGGACAGAAGAGTTTTGGATGAGGTCAAGTTTCTGGAAGATGGAAAATGGAAAGCTGGCCAGAACAGCATTGGAATAGTCAAGTCTAGAGATAACAAAAGCATGAATGATGGTTTCAGCAGGAGATGAGCTGAGGCAGGGGCAGATACAGCAATACTGTGGAGGTGGAAGGTGGCAGTTTTGGTGATAGAGAAGAAATGTGGTTGGAAGCTCACCTCAGAGTCAAATAGGACACCAAGGTTGTAAATGGATTAGTTCAGCCTCAGACACTGGGAGAGGGAGGGAGTTGGTGCCTAGGGAACTGAGTCTGTGGCAGGGACCAAAGCCAATAACTTTCGTCTTACCGATATTTAGGTGGAGAAAATTTCTGCTAATCCAGTACTGGATGTCGGGCAATGAGTGTGAGAAATCAGAGATCATGGAGGTGCTGAGAGAGGTAGTGGTGAGGTAGGGCTGGCTGTCTTCTGTGTCAGTGAAACTTAACATGTTTTTGGATGATGTCGCCAAGGAGCAGCATGTTGGTGAGGAATAGGAGGGGGCCAAGAGAGGATTTTTGGAGGATTCCAGAGGAAATGGTGCAGGTAAAGGAGGAGAGCGAGGTGGAGAGACAGAGACATTAAGGGTAAGAACTCCAAAACTTAGGACCTAGGCAGCTGAAGGCATGGCTGCCAATGGTGGGGCAATGGAAATCGGAGGAGCAGAGAGATATCAGAGGGTTGTAGGGCTGGAAGAGGATAAGGAGGAGTGAGACCATGGTGTGATTTGAACACAAGAGTGAGATTGTTAATTTAATCGGGTTTACGGACTGGGAGGTGATAGGTGGATACATCATAGTACACTGCAGTAAAGTAAAATAAAATATGGGAACCTCAGTGTAATTCTTAAAATTGAGTAAAGCTCATCATCACTCCAATCCCATCCTCTCTTACATTTCCAAACCGAGGCACGTCTGCAAAAAAGCAGTGACAGGAGTTCTCAAACAAACCTAGTTAACGTATTCACAGCAGGAGCAAAATCTTTGCTTCAAAAAAGTGGATACAACTAGTATGGGTGTCCCTTCACATAAAAGTATAAATTGGCATGCCTTGGAAGAAAATGCTGATTTGTCTTCTAAAACGCTGACAAGCTCATACATAGATTAAAATATGGACGGTCAGCTGAAAAACCAAATGGTTGACATGTAAGTTCAGCTTAGCGTCTGCATTTTATAAATCCTGGGATGATCCTGCTTTAAAGTTTTTTGGGATTTCAAAGTACGAGACATAAAACTCCAAATGTATCAGACATTTCTTGTATCCAATGACACAGTGCAAGTTGTATCAGACTTTCTCTCTTCAATATAACTTGAGAAACAGTGCGATACAGTAAGCAATGGGTTATAAATGCCTAAGAAAGAACTTGCATTTATATAACGCCTTTCATGACCTCAGGACATACAAAAGCATTTTATAACCAATGACGTACCTTTGACGTATAGCCACTGTTGTAGGAAATGCGGCAGCCAATTTGCACACAGCAAGGTTCCACAAACAGAAATGTAATAATGACCAGACAATCTATTTTAGTGATGCTGGATGTGGGGTAAATATTGGCCAGGACACCAGGGAGAATGCCCTGCTCTTCTTCAAATAGTGCCATGGGATCCACCAGAAAGGGAAGATGGGGCCTCAGTTTAACGTCTCACATGAAAGACAGCAATTCCAACAGCACTCCACTGATGTGGCAGGGTGGATTATGGATTCAAGTCTCTGGAATGGGACTTGAGCCCATGACCTTCTGACTCAAAACCAGGAATGCTACCACTGAGCCATGCCTGACCTGTTGGGGCTCCTTGACTTGTTGGGCCCTGCCAGTGACAATTTTCATACCAATGTTTGTCAAAGGGTTATCACCGGTGTGAGTTTTCACATTGTTTTTCAGACCTTTCCTGAGCATTGGGAGCTGTTGACAGCCATAATCGTAAAGACACAAATGTAACTTTTGAGCAACTAGGAATGTACAACGTCGTCCATTGGCCATTTAGTATTCAAATGTTGCTGCTGGGACTCTTGAAATCTCACCATAGCATAAATGAGGCAAACGTGACCCACCAATAGCCACACCACATTCCAGCACTGCTCCCACTGGCAATTGTTTCCCAGGCTGTAAACCTGGCATCACACAGTGCATATATTTTCATTTTTCCTTGATGCTCAGTTATCTCCTCAAATGGTGGAAAACTGAGTGAACAGCATTTGAAGGTACAATTAACAAATATCACCTTACGTTGATTCCAAAATAAATAATAATTAATTTTGATGCTGATTAGGGACTGACTAACTATCATTGGCATGTGGGCGGACTTCATAAGTGGGTTTCAGTTCTACCATTTGTGATGGAAAAGCGTTAAGCTAATCATTTAATGGGTAAATAATTGCTAAGCACAGCTGACTGCTGGCAGGTTGAACATTGCTATTTCTAAATAGGAGATTATTTATTTAAACAGTACAGTAATGCACATCCACAGTGTACTCACCTCCGCCTTGATCTTATTGTCTCCAAAGCACAGGTGTTGCAGGTAGGCTGCTGCATTGGACTGCACTGAAGGGAACTGGTGCTGCAACATCTGGATGACCTCTGGCAGCTCAGGATCCCGCCAACCAAACTCTCTGCGGAAATATATTAAAATGATACTGAATTATTCTGAACAATTCATTCATTTGTTCAGCAAAAACAACACACAATCTTGGCTGAACAATATACAGGCATCCTGAATAAGTGTGATCTGTGTTATCCCTTGTCTCTGGCTTGTTTTTCAGGCACAGCCATTGGGGTCCTGAATATGAGCATTATCTATTTCACCATGTACAAACCAGACTTCATGTGGTGCTGCTTGGAAAATGTTGTTCTATATCATATCAATGAATCATTTTCATCATTATCCATGAAATGACACCAGAATATGAGACTACTGTCATTTTGTTATGATACTGTGACTCAAAACTGGTACACAAATAAAGTGGATTAGAGTACAATGAGGAGAGGAATAGCAGCACTGCAGATAAAGACACATTAGCTGAAGAAGTGTGTAAACAATTATGAATTAATGTACAACATAGGAACAGGAGTAGGTCATTCAGCCCCTCAACCTTTTCCACCATTCAATGAGATCATGCTGATCTGTATTCTAACTCTATCTTGTCTCCACATCTCTTAATATCCCTGGTTGGCAAAAAAAATCTATCAATCTCAGATTTCAAATTATTAACTGAATTACTATCGACTGCTTTTTGTGGGAGACAGTTGCTTACTTCTACCACCCTTTGCTTGAAGAAGTGTTTCCTAACTTCTCTCCTGAATAGAGTGGCTCTACATTGAAGGACATGTCCCCTTGTCCTAGACTGCCCCACCAGCAGAAAAAGGTTTCTGTATCTACCCCATCAAATCATTTCAAAGTCCTAAAAATTGCAACAAATCACCCTTTAACCTTCAATATTCCAAAGAAGACAAACTTAGTTTATGTAATCTCTCCTCAAAATTAAACCTTTAGAGACCTAGTAATATTTTGGTGAATCTGTGTTCCACTCCTTCCAAGGCCAATATATTCTTTCCAAGGTGCAGTGCCCAGAACTGTACACAGAACTCCAGATCTGAACAAAGGAAACTATGAAGGTATGAGGGGCAATTTGGCTAAGATGGATTGGGAAAATACATTAAAAGGTTTGACAGTAGACAAACAATGGCTAGTATTCACCGTTTACAGCAAATATACATTTCTCTAAGGCACAAAAACCCAACAGGAAAGGTGAATCAACCATGGCTAACAAAAGAAGTTAAAGATTGCATTAGGTCAAAGGAAGTGGCTTATAAGGTCGCCAGAAAAAGTGGTAAGCCCGAGGATTGGGAGGAATTTAGAGTCTAATAAAGGAGTGCCAAGAAACTGATAAAGAAAGGGAAAAAAGATTATGAATGCAAGTTAGCTAGAAACATAAAGGCAGACTGTAAAAGCTTCTTTAGGTATGTGAAAAGGAAATGATTAGCAAGGACGCATGTGGGTCCATTGCAGGTGGAGACAGGAGAGTTTGGTGGAGAATGAGGAAATGGCGGAGAGACTAAAAAATTACTTTGTGTCTGTCTTCATGGAGGAAGACACAGAAAATCTCCCAGAAATACTAGGGAACCAAGGGACTTGTAAAAATGAAGAACTGAAAGTAATTAGTAACAATAAATAGCTAGTATTTGAAAAATTAATTGGATTGAAAGTTGATAAATCCCCTGGACCAGATGAGCTACATCCCAGAGTATTGAAGGATGTGGCTAAGAGATAGTGGATTAGTGGTTATCTTTCAAAATTATATAGATTCTGGAAAAGTTCCTGCAAACTGGAAAGTAGCAAATGTAACCCCACTATTTAAGAAGGCAGCGAGAGAGAAAATGGAGAACTACAGACCTGTTAGTTTGATGTCAGTAGTAAGGAAAATGTTAGAATCTATTATAAAGGATGAGATAACTGGACACTTGGGAAAATAATGATATGATTGGGCAGAGTCAACATGGATTTGTGAAAGGGAAATCATGTTTGACAAACCTGTTGGGAGTTTTTTGAGGATGTTGCTTGTAGCATAGATAAAGGAGAACCAGTGGATATGGTGTATTTGGATTTTCAGAAGGCTTTTGAGAAGGTCCCACACAGGAGGTTAGTAAATAAAATTAGAACACATGGGATTGGGGTTAATATACTGATATGGACTGAGATGGTTAACAGACAGAAAACAGAGAGTAGGAATAAATGGGTCATTCTCAGGATGGCGGCTGTTACTAGTGGGGTACCACAAGGATCAGTGCTTGAGCCACAGCTGCTCACAATCTATATAAATGATTTGGATATGGGGACCAATTGTAATATTTCCAAATTTGCTGATGACACACAACTACATGGGAATGTAAATTGTGAGGAGGATGCAAGGAGGCTTCCAGGGGATTTGGACAGATTAAGTAAATGGGCAAGGACATGGCAGATGGAATATAATGTGAATGAGTGTAAAGTGATCCACTTCGGTAGAAACAACAGAAAAGCAGAGTATTTCTTAAATGGTGAGAGGTTGCTAAGTGTTGATGTCTAAAGAGACCTGGGTATCCTTGTTTGTGAGTCACTAAAAGCTAGTATGCTGGTGCAGCAAGCAATTAAGAAGGCAAATGGTATGTTGGCCTTCATTGCAGTAAAGATGTCTTGCTGCAATTGTATAAAGCTTTGGTGAGACCACACCTGGAGTATTGTGCACAGTTTTGTTCTCCTTATCTAAGGAAGGATATACTTGTCATAGAGGGAGTGCAAGGGAGGTTCACCAGACTAATCCCTGGGATGGCGGGATTGTCTTATGAGGAGAGATTGCAGAAACTGGGCCTGTATTCTCTAGAATTTCGAAGAATGAGAGGTGATCTCATTGAAACGTACAGAATTCTTACAGGGCATCACAGGGTAGATGTGGATAGGATGTTTCCTCTGGCTGGTGACTCTAGAACCAGGGGACACAGTCTCAGAATAAGGGGCTGGTCATTTAAGACTGAGATGAGGAGGAATGTTTTTACTCAGAGGGTGGTGATTCTCTACTCAGAGGGCTGTGGAAGCTCAATCACTGAGCATGTTCAAGACAGAAAGCGATAGAGTTCTGGATACTAATGACATAAGGGATATGGGGCTAGTGGGGGAAAATGGCATAGAGGAGATGATCAGCCATGATCTGTTTAAATGATGGAGCAGGTTCAATGGGCCGAATGGCCTACTCCTGCTCTTATTTCCTGTGATCCTATGTTGTCTAACTGGGGCGTTGTTTAGCTGCAGCAAAACATCCTTCCTTTTATATTCTAACCCTCTAGTTAGAAAGACTAACATTCCATTAGCCTTTTTGATTATTTTTGTACCTAATTACAACATTTTAGTGATCTGTGTACATGGACCCCTAAATTTCTTTGGACTTCCACTGTTCCTAGCTTTTCACCATTTGAAATACACTCAGATCTCTTTTGGTCCAAAATGGATAATCTCACACTTAACCTGCATTGAAATCTATCTACATCCATAGACATTCCCTTATCTACTACTTGAGTTACTTCCTCAAAAGTAGATTAGTTGGACACGAACTACCCTTAACAAATCTATATTGACTCTAATCAGCTTAAATTTCTCTAATTGCTCAGCCACTCTGACCTTGTTTATGAATTCCAACAACTTCCCCATAACAGATGTTAGACTAACAGGTCTATAGTTTCCTGGTTTCTCTTTCAGACCTTTCTTAAATAACTCCATCAATGGATTTCTGTTTTATCTACTGTTTATCTTTTGTTTTACTGTGAATACAAGATGAAGAGGCCCATAATGCAAGCATGAACAAGACTGAAAATGCAAGATAACCTAAATCAGGAGGTGATTCATTGAAGCCCAACTTGAGCTTTAAAAATCTAAAGACTGTAAAAGGGAGGAACTTTGGGGGAGGTAAGAATTTGTACAGCATTGAGGCACTTGGGAAGATGGATTTGTGAAGCCTGCCTGCTGAGTTTTGATTTCAATGTTGTGGGTAAGAATAGAAGGAAGAATGCACTGCATGGAGTTGAGAAGTATAGAAGGAACAAAAGAAAGAGTTCAGAGAATCAGAACCTCCTATGGTGCTAAGGATAAAATAAGGAGATAAGGAAGGTTTAAGTAGAAGGAGAAAGTTTGGAGGCTCGATCTGAGACAACACATATTTTTTTCTTGTATCTGGCCTACATTGCCAAAGAAGTGTTAAACTAACCTCCTTCAATACAGTAGCAACATTCTAGTCTTGGAAGTGCTTAGACTTTACACAGAATTATGGGCTGTTGATGGGAAAGAAAGTGCATAGTACAAAGAAAAACTTAAGCTTCTTGGAGGCAGCGTTAGCAATGCAGATGATATGCAAGTTTAACTTGATACCAGAGACCAAGTATGTAGGTCAAACAAGGACTAAGGGAGGAGTTGCAGCTGTTTATTAGACCACAAGAAAATATAGAAACTGTGTCTTTGAACAATTGAAGGAAACAAGATTTTCACTGCCTGATTGAAGGGAGAACAAGATGTATCGATTTAGACATTGGATTGAGAGAGATCTGGAAGTTGTGTCCATTGGGAGCATGTAACATTAAAGAAGTTGATTAGTGTAGAGTAAAATCATCATTGTTGGTCAATGAGTGGAGGAAGCCACTGCTATGAGGAAGGAACAGAGTAGAAGAGAGGACAAAGCTCTGTGGAACATCTGAGTTAAGTTAGAAAATCAACCATCAACAACAACACAGATCTCAAAACAAACATATTATACACACACTTATAAAGAGTCCTAATAATTAAATAAATCTGTACATTTCATAATCCTCCTTTACAACATTAACATTTTACAGAATTTCTGCAGCGTCTATATAAAATATACAGAACATTTGAAAGCCAGTTGTCATATTTTCCTCCTTTGTGATAAAGTGGGTTAAATATCTGTTTTTTCAAGTTTCAAACCAGTCAAATGGAGAAATTCAGTTTTAAAATATGATTTTCCTGAGAGCACAATTTCATTGGCAGCAATGAAAAAAACAACCAATCATAATGTGCCTTCAAAAATGAACCTTTCATGCTTATCTGCTGATCAGCCACCTAAACCAGTATATCAATATTTAGAGAAACTGTGAAGTTCAACTGTTTATTTAGAAAACAAGATTTCCATTTATATAGAGTCTTTCATGGTCCAACAATATCTGAAAGTTCTTCACAACCACTTAAATACTTTTTGAAGTATAGTCAGTGTTGTAATGTAGAAAAAACTGGCAGCATTTTTGTACACAGCAAGATCCCACAACAGCAATGTAATAATGACCAGAAAATCATATGCTGAGTGAGGTTGGTTGAGGGATAAATATTGCCCAGGATAAAATAAAATAATAAAAAGATGACTCGATGACTTGCAATATATTAAAGATTTCAAGGGATGTGGGGATAATGCGGGAAAATAGCATTGCGATAGAAGACCAGCCATGATCCAGTTCAATGGCAGAGCAGGTTCGAGCGGCTGAATGGCCTACTCCTGCTCCTATTTCCTATGTTCCTATAATGTAGAAACTGTGCAGCAAATATGGCAACTCGTTACAGAAAAGATTACCACCCATGTCAACAACTGTTGAGGATGTGGTGAGATCTGTTGCACCATTTGTTGTGAAAGTGCTTCCAATTTTTAATATTTTTTGAGGACTCATGTTTAAAAATGGTGGAAATGGATTCATTTGAAAGACCAAAGACACTCCATAGATGCTGGACTTTATTTTTTAAATGTCACTGGAAGGACTTGAGATTGTGTTCAAAAACAAATCCTTACTGGAAGTCACATGTCTTAAGCTAAGTGAACAGCAGGAGCTTTGGTGACTGGGGAAGTTATTTACAGAGAAGTGGCATGTCAAGATTTATGGTGGTCAAGAGCTGGTTTCGTATTGAATATTGTTTTGAGTCAGTTGGGGGTAAGTCTGCTAAGACAGACGTGCATAGTACAAAGAAAACTCTCCTTTTCCACCTCTTTGAGAAACCCTGAGAGTCTAGTGTGTGGACTGGAGAAATTGATGCCGCATTTCTCCAGAAAAGTTTGCCAGTCTAATCCTTGATGTCGCCTGAAGAGAACTGCTCCAAAAAGATTGCAGTGACAGCCATCTAAGAGTATCTGGATGCCAGACTAAAAGGGCCTGTGGAGAACATCGCACATCTTGTCCTTTTTTCCTTCCAGAATTAACAAGTATTTGGCCCTTTTTGTAAAGAGATCTCTGCAGAGGAAATTCTTTAATTTTGCTTAAAACGGTGTGTGTGTGTTGGGTTAATTTAGAAGAGAACTTTCATATTTCAACCTGGGTTTTTAACAAGCTTTGCATCTGTGTTGAATAAGTCTTCCTTCATAATAAATTAATAATTTTGTTGGTTATTAAGGAAACCTGGTTAGTAGATCTTATTCTGAAACAAAAATAAAATATATAATTGGCCACATCGGTGACTGGGTAAAACATTTAAATCTATGTTGTGACCCGCGGAGAAGTGGAACGAGAGAAAGTCAGTGCACTCCTCCAGCCTCAGTCGTAACACATTAAAGAAGGAAAAGTGACAATAGTACTGCAAAGATGCATCAATGTGAAAGAATGATACAGTCACTGGAAGGATATATACAAAAAACATAGTGGAATGTAAGCAAGGTGAGTTGCCAACTCTGGTTGGATGTATTCCTGGAGGTTTCAAAATATGGTTGCCTGCCACCAACTGCCCCTTCTGGACAAACAGACTTTTTCCCCTTTTATAAATACTTTTATAACTAATAAAGAATAGTGTTCAATGAAGATGAAAATTATACAAGAATTTTTTTACAGTCCCAATGATTTTTCTCCTGAGTTATTTGCAGCAGTGTCCAGATTAATCTTTAATTCTTGGACACTCCAGGGCAATCCTGGAGGGTTGGCAACCTGAGAGCAAGGCTGTAACTAGTGAGAGAGAGGTGAAGTTGGGCAGAATTAGCCATGCATACAGCACCCACTACAGTGGTCAAGAACTTCCAAGGGTCAAATCATCCTGTCTCATTCAATACTGTTCTCATTTATAAAGGCAAAATCTATATATAATTACAGAGCTCAGAATAAAATGCACAAAGTGCACATACTACTACATATGAGGACAGAATAGTAGACTTGCTTAGACAGGAATCCCGAGGTGGTTTTGGGCCTTGGATGGGGTAAGGGTGCACTGACCAACTGCTATCCACTATATTGTTTTTATATATTTCAGGAATTTCACAATATGTTACAACAACATGTCCACACATGATAATTAGTGCATAATGCTTGATGTCGAGTCAACAATGCTCAATGGATACATGTTTATGTATTCAGAATAACCCAAATATCTAAGTAGAGTGGTTCAGTCAGAGGAAAAATCACCACAGCACCATTCTCAACTGAACTGGACACAAGCCGAGATAAGCGCACTTGGGCAGATTACAGTGAGGTTGAGATGGGGGTTGATGAGGGGCAGCATGTATTGGCAGAGGTCCAGTGTTCTGTGCTCCCCACAGTTGCATGAGAATCCAATTTCAGTAGGTCTACTTGAAAGAAGTATTATGAAGCACATAGTCCATGTTGACAGTCCATATTGATGGTGGACAATTAAACAACTAACTGGATGAGGTGGCTCCACAAATATCCCCATCCTCAATGATGGGGGAGCCCAGCACATCAGTGCGAAAGATAAGGCTGAAGCATTTGCAACAATCTTCAGCCAGAAGTGCCAAGTTGATGATCCATCTCGGCCTCCTCCTGAGGTCCCCACCATCACAGATGCCAGATTTCAGCCAATTCGATTCACTCCGCATGACATCAAGAAACGACTGAAGGCACTGGATACTGCAAAAGCTATGGGCCCTGACAATATTCCGGCAATAGTACTGAAGACCTGTGCTCCAGAACTTGCCGCGCCCCTAGCCAAGCTGTTCCAGTACAGCTACAACACTGGCATCTACCCTGCAATATGGAAAATTGCCCAGGTATGTCCTGTACACAAAAAGCAAGACAAGTCCAACCCGGCCAATTACCGCCCCATCAGCCTACTCTCAATCATCAGGAAAGTGACGGAAGGTGTCATCAACAGTGCCATCAAGCGGCATTTGCTTAGCAATAACCTGCTCAGTGACGCTCAGTTTGAGTTCCGCCAGGGGCACTCAGCTCCTGACCTCATTAGAGCCTTGGTTCAAACATGGACAAGAGAGCTGAACTCAAGAGGTGAGGTGAGAGTGATTGCCCTCGACATCAAGGCAGCATTTGACCGAGTATGGCACGAAGCAGCCCTAGCAAAACTGAGGTCAATGGGAATCAGGGGGAAAACCCTCCGCTGGCTGGAGTCATTCCTAGGGCAAAGGAAGATGGTTGTGGTTGTTGGAGGTCAATCATCTGAGCTCCAGGACATCACTGCAGGAGTTCCTCAGGGTAGTGTCCTCGGCCCAACCATCTTCAGCTGCTTCATCAATGACCTACCTTCAATCATTAGGTCGGAAGTGGGGATGTTCGCTGATGATTGCACAATGTTCAGCACCATTCGTGACTCCTTAGATACTGAAGCAGTCTGTGTAGAAATGCAGCAAGACCTGGACAATATCCAGGCTTGGGCTGATAAGTGGCAAGTAACATTCGCGCCTCACAAGTGCCAGGCAATGACCATCTCCAACAAGAGAGAATCTAACCATCTCCCCTTGACATTCAAGGGCATTACCATCGCTGAATCCCCCACTATCAACATCCTAGGGGCTACCATTGACCAGAAACTGAACTGGAGTAGCCATATAAATACCGTGGCTACAAGAGCAGGGCAGAGGCTAGGAATCCTGAGGCGAGTAACTCACCTCCTAACTCCCCAAAGCCTGTCCACCATCTACAAGGCACAAGTCAGGAGTGTGATGGAATACTCTCCACTTGCCTGGATATGTGCAACTCCAACAACACTCAAGAAGCTCAGCACCATCCAGGACAAAGCAGCCCGCTTGATTGGCACCCCATCTACAAACATTCACTCCCTCCACCACCGATGCACAGTGGCAGCAGTGTGCACCATCTACAAGATGCACTGCAGCAATGCACCAAGGCTCCTTAGACAGCACCTTCCAAACCCGCGACCTCTACCAACTAGAAGGACAAGGGCAGCAAATGCATGGTAACACCACAACCTGCAAGTTCCCCTCCGTCACACACCATCCTGACTTGGAACTATATCGCCGTTCCTTCACTGTCGCTGGGTCAAAATCCTGGAACTCCCTTCCTAACAGCACTGTGGGTGTACCTACGCCAAATGGACTGCAGCGGTTCAAGAAGGCAGCTCACCACCAACTTCTCAACAGCAATTAGGGATGGGGAATAAATGCTGGCCTGGCCAGCGTCGCTCACATCCCATGAATGAATTTAAAAAAAAAAATTTTAAAGTCACCTGTCTTCATACACCTGACAGCTCTGAATGCATGGTCCTTCCATTGAGCAAAGCTTCATGCCAAGAGTGCTGTCTTCTAGAATATATACTCAAATCTCCAAGCAGACAAACTACATATCATCTTTGAGGGGAGATAAGCACTTCTTGTGTCCTGGGCAACCACATGTGCAGGAAGTGTCATCAGCTTAGGAGCTTGAGCTCCGGATTTCAAAGCTTGAGCAGCAGCTGGCATCACTGCATCCACGAGGTTGAGAACTACATGAATAGCACATTTCTGGTTGTGGTGACCCCACAGCTTTAGGGGGTGCAGGCAGAGAGGGACTAGGCGACTGCCAGACAGTCAAGCAAGCCCAGACACATAGTGCAGGGGTCTGCTGAATGCATCTCACTCTCCAACCAGTATTCAGTTCTGTATACTGGTGAGGGTGATGGTTCCTCTGGGGAATACAGCAAGAGCAAGTCCACAGTACCGTGGGTGGCTCAGTGGTGTGGGGGGAGGGGGGGAGGCAGAAGAGGAAGGTCAGGAAAGCAATACTGATGGGGGTCTCAATAACTAGGGAAGCAGACAGGTATTTCTGCAGCCGCAGACGTAACTCTGGGATGGTATGTCCCTCTCTGGTGCTTGGATCAAGGATGTCACTGAGAGCTGCAGAACATTCTGAGTGGGCAGGGTGAACAGCCAGGGGTCATGGTTCATATGGTACTAATGACATAGGGAGAAAGAGAGATGAGATTCTGCAGGCAGTTTTCAGGGAGCTAGGAAAGGCTTTGAAAAGTGAAAGCTCAAAGGTAGGAATCTCCGGATTACTCCCAGTGCCATGTGCTAGTGAGTACAGAAATAGGATAGTGCAGCTGAATGCCTGATTGGAGAGATGGTGCAGGAAGGAAGACTTCAGATTCCTGGGGTATTAGGACTGGGTTTTGGGGGAGGTGGGACCTGTACAAGCTGACGGTTTGCACCTCAAGAGGGCTAGGACCAATATCTTGGTGGGGAGGTTTGCTCGTCCTGTTGGGGAGGGTTTAAACTAGCTTGACTTGGGGACAGGAACTCGAGTGTAGATTCAGAAGAAAAAAAAGCAAAACTGGAAATAGAAGGCAGAAAATTAGTAAGCGAAGAGAGGAAGGCTGGAAAATGGACATCAAAAGAGTTGTTCGGTGATTAAAGGCATAAATTTCAGTGCACGGAGCCTAGTGAATCAAGATGATGAGTTGAGGACACAGATAGACACTTGGCAGGATGATATTATAGCTATTACTGAAACATGGCTTAAAGAAGGGCAGGGATAGCAGCCTAACATTCCTGGTTACGGGATTTATAGACAGGATGGAGAGGGGATAAAAACAGAGGGGGCTTCGCAATATTGGTTAAAGAAACAATCACAGCTGTGAGGAGGAATAATATGCTTGAAGGAGCATCAAAAGAAGCCATATGGGTTGAACAGAGGAACAAAATAAGGGGCAATCACAGTGCTGGGTGTACCTATGATAGACCGTCAAACAGTCAGAGGGAGATAGAAGAGCAAATATGTAGTCAAATTGCTGAAAAGTGCAAAAACAAAAGTGCAGTAATAGTAGGGGATTTCAACTACCCTAATATTAATTGGGATAAATTCAGTGTAAAAGGTACAGAGGGTGCAGAATTTTTCATGTATTCAGGTGAAAGGGATATCAGTGGGAGAGCATTTTAGTCGTAGTGATCATAATTCAATTAGAGTTAGAGCTGTTATGGAAAAGGATAAAGATAGGTCAAGAGTACAAAGTTTTAAATTGGGGAAAGGTCAATTTTACGAAGCTGAAAAGTGATTTGGCAAAAGTTGACTGCAAAAAGCTACTTGAAGGTAAATCAGTCTCAGAGTAGGGGGAGGCAAAGAGCAGCTAAAGAGGGTTCAGAACCAATATGTTCCGAAAAAAAAGGGATGGGACTCATACATCTAGACCCCCCGGATATCAAAGAACATACAGAGTAGGAGAAGGCAAAAAAAGAAAGCTTATGTTAGATGTCAATAGCTCAATATTGCAAAAAGCCAAGAGGTATATAGAAAGTGTAGAGGTGAACTTAAAAAAAAATTAGGAAAACAAAATAGAGACAGCATAAAAAAAAACAAATAAAATCAAGGAAAACCCAAAGATATTTTATAAATACATTAAGGGCAAGAGGATAACTAAGGAAAATGCAGGGCTAATTAGAGACCAAAAAGATAATTTGTGCGTGGAGACGCAAGATGTGGGCAAGGTTAGAACATAGAACATAGAACATAGAAAAATACAGCACAGAACAGGCCCTTCGGCCCACGATGTTGTGCCGATCTTAATGAATACTTTGTGTCTGTTTTCACAAAAGAGAGAGACGAGGCAGGCATTGTACTTAAGGAGGAGTGTGAAATATTGGATGGGATAAACATAGTGAGGGGGAAAATTTAAGGTGTTTAGCATCCTTGAAACTGGATAAATCACCAGGTCATAAAATGTATCTCAGGCTGCTAGGAAAAAGAAAAGAAGAAATAACAGAGGCTCTGACCATCATTTTCCAATCCTCTATGACTACAGGTGTAGTGCCGGAGGACTGGAGGACTGCTAACATTGTACCATTGTTTTAAAAGGGAGGAAGCAATAGCCTGAGTAATTACAGGCCAGTCAGTCTAATCTTGGTGGTGGGTAAATTATTGGAAAAAATTCTGAGATTCGATATAAGAACATAAGAAACAGGAGTAGGAGCAGGCCATTCAACCCTTCAAGCCTGTTCCGCAATTCAATTAGATCATTGGCTGATATTCTACTTCAACACCATTTTCCTGCCCTATCTCCGTATCCCTTGATGTTTCTATCGATCTCACTCTTGAACATACTCAACCACAGAGCCTCCACAGCTGTCTGGGCAGAGAATTCCAAAGATTCACCACCCTCTGAGTGAAGAAATTCCTCCTCACTGTCATATACAGAGGCACAGATCAATCAAGGACAGTCAGCATGGATTTGTTACGGGTAAGTCGTGTCTGACTAACCAATCATCACATTAAAGGAAGGATGTGATCACACTAGAGAGGTTACAGAAGGGATTTATGAGGACATTCTCAGGAATGGAGAATTTTAGCTATGAGGAAACATTCATATGAATCATAGAAAGTTTAAGGCACAAAAAGAGGTTACTTGTCCCATCGTGTCTGTGCTGGCCGAAAAACGATCCACCTATTCTAATCCCACCTTCCAAAATTTTGTCCGTAGCCCTGCAGATTACGGAACTTGAGGTGCATACCCAGACTCCTTTTGAATGAGTTGAGGGTCTCTGCCTCAACTACCCTTTCAGGCAGTGAGTTCCAGACCCCCACCACGCTCTGGGTGAAAATCTTTTTCCTCATCTCCCCTCTAATTTTTCTACCAATCACTTTAAATCTATGCCCCCTAGTCACTGATCTCTCTGCTAAGGTGAATGGGCCCTTCACCTCTACTCTATCCAGGCCCCTCAAAATTTTGTACATTTTGATCAAATCTCCCCTCAGCATTCTCTGTTTCAAGGAGAACAACCCCAGCCTATCCAATCTTTCCTCATAGCTGCATTTTTCCAGTCCTGGCAACATCCCTGTAAATCTCCTCTGTACCCTCTCTGGTGCAATTACATCCTTTCTGTAATGAGGTGAGCAGAATTGCACACAGTACTGAAGTTGTGGCCTAACCAATGAGTTATACAGTTCCAGCATAACCTCCCTGCTCTTATATTCTATACCTTGGCTAATAAAGGAAAGGATTCCATATGCCTTTTTAACCACCTTATCAACCTGTCCTGCCACCTTCAGGGATCTGTGGACACTCACTCCAAGGTCCCTCACTTCTCAGTATTTTCCCATTAATCATGCATTCCTTTGCCTTGTTTTACCTCCCCAAATGCATCACCTCACACTTAGAGTCATAGAGAGATACAGCACTGAAACAGGCCCTTCGGCCCACCGAGTCTGTGCCGACCAACAACCACCCATTTATAATAACCCTACATTAATCCCATAATCCCTACCACATTCCCACCATTCTCCTGCCACCTACCTACACTAGGAGCAATTTACAATGGCCAATTTACCTATCAACCTGCAAGTCTTTGGCTGTGGGAGGAAACCGGAGCACCCAGTGGAAACCTACGTGGTCACAGGGAGAACTTGCAAACTCTGCACAGGCAGTACCCAGAACCGAACCCGGGTCGCTGGAGTTGTGAGGCTGCGGTGCTAACCACTGTGCCATTGTGCTACAGGTTGAATTCCATTTGCCACTTTTCTGCCCATCTGACCAGACCATCAATATCTTCCTGCAGCCTACAGCTATCCTCCTCGCTATCTACCACACGGCCAATCTTTGTGTCGTCTGCAAACATCTTGATCATGCCCCCTACATTTACGTCCAAATCGTTAATATATACCAGAAAAAGCAGGGGACCTAGTACTGAGGCCTGCGGAACGCCACTGGAAACAGCCCTCCAGTCACAAAAACACCCGTCAACAATTACCCTTTGTTTCCTGCCACTGAGCCAATTTTGTATCCACCTTGCTGCATTTCCCTGAACCCCATGGGATTTTATTATTTTAACCAGTCTGCCATGTGGGACCTTGTTAAAAGCCTTGCTAAAATCTACGTAGACCATATCAACTGCACTACCCTCATCTATCTTCCTTGTTACTTCTTCAAAAAACTCGATCAAGTTGGTCAAACAAGATCTTCCCTTAACAAATCCACGCTGACTATCCTTGATTAATCTGTGCCTTTCTAAGTGACAGTTATCCTGTCTCTCAGAATGGATTCCAGTAATTTGCCCACTACAGAGGTTAGACTGACTGGTCTGTAATTATTCGATCTATCCTTCAGTCACCTTTTAAGCAGAAGTACAATATTAGCAGTTCTCTAGTCCTTTGACACCACACCTGTATCTAGTGGGGACTGGAAAATGATGGCCAGACCTTCTGCTTTTTCCTCTCTTGCTTCTTTTGACAGCCTAGGGTACATTCCATCCAACCCTGGTGATTTATCAACTTTCAAGGATGCTAATACCATTTATACTTCCTCTCTCCATATGTTTATCACATCCATTGGATAGGCTGGGTTTGTTTTCTCTGGAACATAGAATTCTGAGGGGAGATTTAATTGAAGTGTGTAAAATTATGAGCGGACTAGATAGAGTCAACAGGATTGACCTCTTTCTGTTAGCAGAGAATTCAATAATGAGGGAGAATAGATTTAAGGCAATAGAAAGATTAGAGGGGAGTTAAGGAGTATTTTTTTACCCAGAAGGTTGTGGATGTCTGGAACTCACTGCCTGAAAGGATGATAGAGGCAGAAACCCTCATCACATTTAAAAAACACTTGCATAAGCACTTGAGGTGGCATAACCGACATGGCTACAGAGCAAGAGCTGGAACATGGGATTAGAGTGAATAGCTCTTTTTCAGCCGGCACCATGGGACAAAAGGCCTCCTTCTGTGCCGTAAATTTTTCTATGTTCCTTTCTCATTCTCCAAAGGACTGCAAAACTCTTGGCTTTGTCAGAAGGAAAACATCAGGGTCACACCTTGGGACGTGTACACTAGTGGATTAGTTTCTGGTGGGAGTAGCAGATCATTCACAGTATAATAGCTCTTTATATTTAAGTATGGCACAGGATTTCTGATAAGCAGCTGAACAGCTCAAGGCAGACTGTCAGTGAAGCCCCAAACCATGGGGGCGCTGCCAATTTGTTAAGAAAATCTATTTACCTTTAGGTGCCTCTTGTATTGTACATAGCTTGGGGCATGTTACATGTTCTACTGGTGCATCTCCGCCATTTACACCACACTGCATCATTTACACCACATTATACCATTTTCACCACATCACACCATTCACACAATACATCACATCATTTACAACATATCACACCATTTACACCACATCACACCATTCATGCATTACACCGTTAGCATGACATTAGAGCATTCACACCACATTACACTATAAACACTACATTACACACAGAACCAACATTACGTCATTCAACCCATATTAGCCGAATCACGCCACATTACAACCAGACCAACATGACATAACTTTTTATTCACATCAACTTTTTCCCTCATGCATGTCAGAGAGTGGGAAATATGTATAAAATTGTGTCAAGTGAAAGAGAAAGGGAGTAACAATTAAGTATGTGAATTGTTAGAATTATAATTTTGTGTTGGCTTCAAACCAACAATTTGCAATCAAGGCTTTTGTTTGAAGAAATTCTGGACAGTTTCCACCCAGTGCCATAGGGTAAATCGCCACTCAACAATTGTGTGAGTTAATAGTGATTTGGGTGATAGCATTAAGGCAAACCAGAAGGTATATTCAGCAGTTTGGGAGAATGAAAGATAACACAAACGTGCAGGCATTGCTTTCCCGAGGCTCCCATTTATAAGCAGATTTGTCAGTTTAATGTGAGGTAAGTCCTGACTGTGCCGTATCTGATTTAACAGCATGCAGCTCTGCTGTCACTGGATTCAAAGATGAAAATCTTCCACATCCCAGTAAACACAGATTACACTATGTAATTTTTTTCAGTGTGTTAAATTAGACTGCTCAATTGCAAAGAGAATTGTGCCAGTTATGACCCTGCCCCACTCAACAAGTTACAAATTCCAAAATATTTGCAGCACTAAAACTGGCCATTCAGTCCAACAGGTCCTTGCCCGTGTTTATGCTCCACGTGAGCTTCCTCTCACCCCATCAATAGATTCTTATATACTTTGTCCCTCAGGTGCATATCTAGCTTCCCCTTAAAAGTATCTATGCCATTCACCTCAACTACTGGATGTAAGTTCCATATTCTAAACACTCTCTGGATAAAGAAGGTTCTCCTGAATTCCCAATCGAACACTTTCACAATATTGAAGACTTCTATCATGTCACAATTCAGTCTTTTTTCCACAGAAGAGAGCTTTGGCACGTTCAATCTTTCCGTGTATCTGCACTTGCTGAAAACCTATTATATCTCGAATTTTTGGCAGTACTGATGAAAGGCAACCCATTGCCCTTCATTTTTACACCTTAGAAGGAAGAAAGATTTTGCATTTATAAAAGCCCCATTTCATGACATCGGGGCACCCCAAAGTGCTTTACAGCCAATGAAGTACTTTTGAGGTGTAGTCCCTGTTGGAAACGCGACAGCCAATTTACACACAGCAAGCTCCCACAAACAGCAATGAGATATACGACCAGACAATTTCTAAAACTGATTACTTGCTTATTATCATATTATAATATCGTACTGTCAAAAGTTAAAGCCAATTAGCTGCCACCACATATATAGAAAACTATAATGAATATAACAACTTGCGTAGTGCCTTTAATGTAGGAAAATGTCCCTCTGGTAAAGCAGATTTTTTTAAAAACCCTATATAAAAACCACAGTAATGGCCATGGTTCAATGGTAGCACTTTTGGAGTTAGCAGGTTGTGAGTTCAAGTCCTACTCCAGAGCTTCGAACACACAATCTAGGCTGACACTCCCAATGCAGTACTGAGGGAGTACTGCACTGTTGGAGGTGCCATTTTTCAAATGAGATGTTAAACCGAGGCCCTGTTTGTCCTCTCAGGTGAATGTAAAAGCCCCTTCGACAGTATTTCAAAGAAGAGCAGAGGAGTTCTTGCAGTGTCCTGGTCAACATTTATAGTTCAAACAACATCAAAAAACAGATTAACTGGTAAATTATCTCACTGTTGTTTGTGGAACCTTGCTGTGCGTAAATTGGCTGCCATGTTTCCTACATATCTACGCTTCATTAAAGAAATGTTTCAATGGCTGTAAAGCGCTTTGGGATGTCCTGAGGTTGTGAACGGTGCTATACAACCACAAGATCTTTCTTTTTGTTTTCAGTGAGCTGGTTAAAACATGGTCAAAACAGCGCAGAAATATTCCTGCTTCTTCTAAGCTAATGCAAAAAGCTATAGAATGATACAACACAGAAGGAGGCCATTCAGACCATTGAGCCTGTATGTGCTCTTTCAAATAGCTAAATAATTACTCTTTCCCCATAGGTGAGCAAATTTTTCCCCTTCAAGTATTCATCCCATCACCATTTGAAAGATGCTAACGTACATGCTTTCACCACCTTTTCAGGTAGTGCATTTCCATGTGAAAGCAAAAAATGAATCAAACAGGTCTTATGTATCAGCTTGGCTTAGTTGGCAGTGTTCTAGTGTGAGTTGAAGTTCTATATCAGGGCGTGAGCTGACTCTGTTGAGGGAGTGTCACATTGTTGCAGGCGTGATCTGTCAGAAGAGGCCATTGAGCCACGGTCCTGTCTGCCTGTTCCAGGGGTTCCAGCAGATGTCAAAAATCCAATCCATTATTGAGGCAGGGTGGTTGTTCCTCCCAATGCTCTGGTCCAACATTCCTCCCTCAACCAACATCACCAGCAGCACTGATCAACTGGTCATTCATCTCAGTGATGTCTATGGGATGTTGTCAGCACCAAATAGATGCTGTGCTTAAAAACATAGGAAAAGGAGTAGGCCAAACCACCCCTCCAGTCTGTTCTTCCACTCAATTAGATTGTGGTTGATGTGTACCTTAACTGTCTACCTACCTTGCTTCCATAACCTTTAATGGACTTGTCTGACAAAAATCTATTATTTCAGTTTTGAAATTTTCAATTGAAATAGCCTCAATAGCTTTTTGGCAGAGAGAGTTCCAGATTTCCACTACCCTTTGGGTGAAGAAGTGCTTCCTGGCATCAACCCTGAACGGCCTAGCTCTAATTTTAGGGTTATTTCCCCTTGTTCTGGACACCCCCACCAGAGAAAATAGTTTCTCTCTAACTACCATATCAAGCCCTTTAATCATCTTAAACATCTCAGTTAGATCACCCCACGATCTTCTATACTCAAAGGAGTACAAGCCGAGTCTATGCACCTTGCTATATAACAACAATCAATACAACATGAAACACTTTGAGATATTTCAATGATGTGATATGATGCCATATAAATGCAAGAATCATTTATCTATAATGTATTACAAAATCCTGCCGCTGCATTTTTCATTATCAGTTCTTATGTCCACATTATAATGGCAGTTTCCCATGTAAAACATGTCAGGATGTAACTTTACCTTTTCCCTATCAGTGTCATTACTGGCAGGAAAGTGTAATTACCACATAACAAGGTTACATGGACAGTTTGCATAAGTCTTCACATCCTGGTCCAATTACCCTGCTTCATCCAAAGACTACACTTGATCTTGACTCTCTGGGCTGAATTTTGTCGGTGTGGCCAGGGTCCCAACGACGGGCTGCAAAGCCAGGTGGAACCTCACCTCAGCAGTGTGGGGGACCCCTGGCCGCATCATTCGGCGCTCAGGTAATTAACCGCCTGGCGTGGGGCTCCCATCTCTTTAAAAAAAAAATGGGAGCCTGCCTCCAAGAGCTGCTGGCCAATCAGAGAACCAGCAGCTATTCAGTCTTAGCAGCACCACTGGCAGTGGTAGCCACTGCTGCAGCTGCCAAAAATAGACACTGCAAGGTCACCAGGACCAATCAGGCAGGCCCCAGCGAGGGGTGGAGGTTGGTGAGGGCGGAAGGGTGGGGCTATGTTTTCATGGGGTCCTCTCTGAGGCCACAGGAAGGGCTCCCCCCACACCCTCAGCCCACAGGGAGGCCACCAGGTTTTACTGGGCAGTCTCCCCATGTGGTGGGGAGGCCCATCAGTTGCTGGTAAAATGCCAGTGGCAGTAGGAAGAGGCCCTAATTGGCCATTTAAGGGCTTCAATTGGCCTCTGGGAGGGAAGGCCATTCTTAACCATCCCCGCTGTTGATAAAATTCCATAGCAAGGGAACGGCAACGTGCACTCCACCCCTGGCTTCCTTTGCCATTTTATGGCCCCTCCCCATCCCCTGCCTCCCAGCCCGTCCTCAGAGGGCTAGTAAAACTCAGCCCCCTGAGTGCAATGTCAGGAGAGATCAACTAGCATTTATTATCACTTTGATGCAGACATTAAGATGTAAGTAACACTTCCAGGATTGAGATGTCCTCGAAGTCAGGAAGCCAAGAGTGGATTTTCACATGCTAACTCCCTTTCCACCCATTCTGACATTTTCTCTATTAGCAAATGGAAGAAAATATATCTTCTGGTGCTTTAGTCAACTGAAGGAGCCTTATAAGCAGGGGCTATGAGGTCACAGGGAAGTGAACAACTTCTTTGCACCAGGAAAAAGTAATCAGAAATGTGTGATCAACATTTAGTTGAGATTATTCAACAAAGACAAATATGATTCATGCTGTCTCAAAGGATTGTTGCAACTACTTCTGTCCCAAGTTCAATGCTTCACCTCACTGAGTCCCCAATCTCAGAGTATGGGCACTTCCCTGAAAAAAGAGAGAAGACAGACAAGAAGGTCATCACCTGCTCTCTTTTACACCCCATTCTTTGCACTCTGGGACAAGGTCATCTAGTACCCCTTTGATCACAGATGGGGTGAGACATGAGAAGATAAGGACGGTACTGTCTTTCCGATCAGATGTTAAACTGAAGCCCCGACCGGAATTTTATGCCATCCTGCAGGAGCGGGCTGGTAGCAGGGGAGTCGTAAAATTGAGTGGGAGGCAGGGGTGCCGTTGCTGACGCGTTCCCGCCCCCGCTGAAATTTTACGAGGGGCTGCGGAAGCGAGAAATGGCTCTGCCGCCCCAGGCCAATTAAGGCCCTTAAGTGGACAACTAACTGCCATATAAGGGCCTCCTCCCACCACCCCTGGTATTTTACCAGTGGCGGGCAGGTTGCTGAGGTTCCCCAGAAGGCCGCCAAGTAAAATCTGGTGGTCTCCTTGAGGACTGGGGGCAACCTCCTGCTTGGGCACTCCGTTTCTCACAGAGGGGCCCCCCCGCTACACAACAGCCCCCTTCAGAGGGGCGGAAGTTCCGTCCAAGGCCAATTAAGGGCTTAGGGTGGGGGTGGGTAAAATCCTGGCATGGCTCCGCAAGCCTGGTGGAGGCAGGCTCGCCCCTGACTTTTTGGCTGGTGGGCAGGACCTCCTGCCCAACGTAAAATTCCGGCCCCCATCTTCCCTCTCAGCTGAGTTTAAAAGATCCCATGGAATTATTCGACAAGGAACAGGGGAGTTTACCCGGTTTCCTGGCCAATATTTATCCCTCAACCAATATCACTAAAATAGGTTGCCTGGTCATTACCACATTGCTGTTTGTGCCACCTCGCTGTGGACAAATTGGCTGTTGCATTTCTCCATATTAGAATAGTGACTACACTTTAAAAAAAAGTGATTCATTAGCTGTAAAGCACATTCGGACATCCTGAGGTTGTGAAAGGAGCTATTTAAATGCTAGTCGTTCTTCATGTAAATATGTTTTAAAAATGGTTTATTTTTTAAGTGATAATGAATGAAGGAATAACAAACTGACCTTGTTGTAATCTTTAGATCACTTTCTTTCAGACAAATACATTTAAATGCCCAAATGTTTCTATCTAGCAGTTGGAAAAGCAATTCTGGAATTAGCAAGTTAATACGCACACCTGGTAACTAAAACAAAACCTTTCACTAAGATACCCTTGTGGGAAAAAAAATCTACAGCAGTCTTTATTAAACAATTATTTGACATTCTATAAATTCTTGGCAAAGCTAATTGGCCACAGCCCTATTAAGTATTTGACGTTTATCTGCAATAATTCATTTTAGTTGTCCAAATAATCTTTGCAAATACATTATGATGAACTTGAGCGATTAGCGGAATCTTGTACCACATGTTTTAGTCACAATGTCCTGGCTGTGTTTTATAGTCTAAATTGGTGATGTTACAATGCCCTTTAATTTGGATGGGGAATGCCTCTATTAACACGTCTCCTGCACAGTTCACTGTGAAAAGCAAAGGATTTTCAATCATTCCTTCACACAAACACCAGTGAAGAAGGGAGTTATTTGTAAAATATTACTTGTGGTTTTCTAGGTATGTGGGTGTTGGATTGACTTTTTACTTCAATTGTGAGTTGGCAAACAGGACAGAACTGAGGCAACTGCGTAACAGAAAGGACACTGTTGCAATGCTTTTTGAAATCAAGACATGAGGGGCTCAACATTACAATTCAAGTGGTCATCTGCACAGATAGACCACCTGTTTTGACAAGCAACCTAGCTACAACATTCCCAAAGGTGACTCTAGAGTGATACATTGTGCAGTTAGACCTCTTTACAGAAAGGCATCCTGTTCGTAAAGGTGTCCTACCAGGTGGAACTGCACTCGCCTGGTTCCATTCTCATCTACCTAATCATAGGCAGAGTATATAAGAACAAAAGAACATAAGAAATAGTAGCAGGAGTAGGTCATTTGACACTTAAGAGCCTGCTCTGCCATGCAACAAGATCGTGGCTGCTCTTCCACCTCAACTCCACCTCCCCACTATCCCCATATCCTGTAGTATCCAAAAATCTATCAAACTTTGTTTTGAATATACTCAATGTATGAGCATCAACAGCCCTCTGGGGTAGAGAATTCCAAAGAGTCACAACCCTTTGAGTGAAAACAATTTCTCCTCATCTCAGTCCTAAATGGCCAAACCCTTATTCTGAGACTGTGATCCCATGCTCTAAATTCCCCAGCCTGGGGAAACATTTTCTCAGCATTTACACTGTCAAGTCTCTTAAGAATTTTATATGTTTCAATCAGATCACCTCTCATTCTTCTAAAGTACAGAGAACATAGGCCCAGACCAATCAATCTCTCCCATAGGACAAACCCCTCATCCCATGAACCAGTCTAGCGAACCTTTGTTGCACTCCCTCTAGGGCAATTACGGTATGTTCTTCCTTAGGTAAGGAGACCAAAACTGTACACAGTGCTCCAGGTGTAGCCTTACCAATGCCCTGTATAATTGTAGTAAAACTTCTTTTTCTTATACTCCAATCCCTTTGTAACGAAAGCTACAATACCATTTGCCTTCCTACTTGCTTGCTGAACTTGCTTGTTAACTTTCTGTGATCATGTACAAGGACACCCAGGTCCCACTGAATGTAAACATTTCCTAGTCTCTCACCATTCAAAAAAAGTTTGCTTTTTTATTTTCCCTACCAAAGTGGATAACTTCACACTTCACCACATTGTATTCCATCTGCCGTTTTCTTACTCACTCAGCCAAACTGTCTATATCCCTCTGCAGCCCCTTCACCGCTTATTTTCCCATCTAACTTTGTATCATTAGCAAACTTGGATATGTTACGCTCAGTCCCCTCATCTAAGTTATTAATATAGATTGCAAATAGCTGAGGCTCAAGTACTAATCCTAGCTGTACCCCACTAAGTACAGTCTGCCAACCAGAAAATGTCTCATTTACTCCTATGCTTTGTTTTTGTCCATTAATCAAACCTCAATCCATGCTAATATATCACCCCCAATCCCATGACTCCGTGAGTATCACTTGCAATGGCTTCTCTTCCCACTCCCGCACTGTTACCTCTGGTGTCTGCCAAGGATCTATCCTTGGCAGCCTCCTATTTCTAATCTCCATGCTTCCCCTCAGTGACATCATCCGAACACATGGATACTGACGACATGCTGCTCTACCTCACCACCAACTCTGCCAACTCCTCCACTCCAATTGCTCCAGTACTGGATGAGCATAAATTTTCTCCAATTAAACATTGGGAAGACCAAAGATATTGCCTCCGATCCCTGCTCCAAACTACATTCCCTAGCTACCTAGCTATCCCTCTGCCTGGCAACTGTCTGAGGCTGAAACAGACTGTTCAGAACCTTGGTGTCATATTTGACCCAGAGATGAGTTTCCGACCATATATCCACACCATCACTAAGACCAACTGTCTCAGCTCATCTGCCGAAATCCTCATCCATCTCTTTGCTGCCTCTAGACTTGATTATTCAAACACACTCCTGGCCGGCCTCCCGCATTCTACCCTCCATAAACTTGAAGTCATCCAAAACTCTGCTGCCCGTGTCCTTACTCATACCAAGTCCGTTCAACTATCACCCCTGTGCTCACTGATCTACACTGGCTCCCGGTTAAGCAAAGACTTGATTTTAAAATTCTTATCCATGTTTTCAAAGCTCTCCATAGCCTCACCCTTCCCTATCCCTGTAATCTCCTCCCGTCCCATGACCCTCCAAGATATCTGGGCTCCTCTAATTCTGGCCTCTTGCGCATCCCCTATTTTAATTGCTTCCCCATTGGTAGCCGTGCCTTCAGCTGCTGAGGCCCTAAGCTCTGGAATTCCCTCTCTAAACATCTCAACCTCTCTATCCTTCTTTAAGATGCTACTTAAAACCTAACTCTTTGACCAAACCTTTGGCATCTGCCCTAATATCACTTCTGTGGCTTGCTGTCAGATTTTTGCCTCATAATGCTCCTGTGAAGCACCTTGGGAAGTTTTATTACATTATAGATACTATATAAATACAAGTTGTTGCTGTAAAAATGATCGCATTACAGATAGGCAGCTTTTTGAGAGCATTTTATCCTTTAAGACACACTCCAAATTCACCTTTCCCAGGACCTTAAGATGGTGAAATATCTCTTCCTGCTTGCTTTAAAAGTCACATTTACTGTTCGTAAAATCAACACTTTATGATAGGCCTCATCTTCTTTCTTAACAGTGTTGCCAATCCTCCAGCATTGTCCTGAAATCTCCAGAATTGAAGCTTATTCTCCAGGACACTGCTGCAAGCAACATTGGAGAAAAATAATAGGAGGCATTAAACAAAAAATTCTTTAAACTTTTTCATTTACTAGTTGCAAAAATATTTGAGGTGGGGAAAAAAGGTTTTTGACTAATAGTCATGATTAATATAACTAGGTAACAAACAGTCTATTTGCTTTGCAATGGGTATGGGAAGGCAGTGTGCTTGGACCATGGACCATTGGCAGCAGTGTGGGGGCAGGACAGTTTGAGGCAGGAGACCATGTAGTAAAACCTCCAGGAATACACCCAACCAAAGCTGACAGCTCCATCATCGACTTTTGTACAGTTACCAGAAGGGGTAACATTTATAGGACGATTTGCATGTCTATCATTTTTTTGTTTGTTCACATTTGGATGGCAGTTACAGGCTGGGTTCAGGTTAATTCAGCAAGTAACACAAAGTTGATGTGAAGTAACCTGGCACAGCACAGCACAGCTACCACCATGGCTCTCAGAAGGAACAAATTAAATAGAAAGAAATTCTATTGCACCTCTCATGACCTCAGGACATCCCAAAGTGCTTCAGAGCCAATGAAGCACTTTTTTTTTGAAGTACAGTCTCTGTTGGAATGTAGGAAACATGGCCGCCAATTCGTACACAGCATGGTCCCACAAACAGCAATGTGATAATGACCAGATCATCATTTTTTAGTGATGTTGGTTGAGGGGTAAATGTTGGTCAGGACACCAGGAGAATTCCCCTGTTCTTCTTTGAATAGTGCCATGGGATCTTTTACATCCACCAAAGTTAGATACCATTTAACCAAGTGGCTTTGCTAGAGCGTATGTAGTGTCAGATGTGCTGAAACTGTAACCCATAAGTCATTAAGTGGCTATGTACAATACAGCTAGGTTGAGTTATAATGCGCTTATTCTTTGAAGTTATGAGCTTGCCAAGGCTTTCAATTGTAAGTTGCAGGTGTAATGTTCGTGCTATGGACATGCAGTTAGCAATGAAAGCACTACAAGGTGGTGTGAGGGCTTGACATGGTCCAGCAGGGAATTTGCAACAGGCTACCTGGCAACACTGTGCAGCATACAAATAGGGCCATTAACCAGGTAAATGGAACTATTGGGTAGGCTTACCTTGGCAGCTTCCTTAAGGTGTGCCATCTTCTCCCACATCTGTTCCCAGGTGTTTCAGCTGCTGCACGCAGGGTTGAGCCTGACCGCCACTTCCTGCAGGGCATGCTGCTTTGCTGAACTCTGGAGTGGCAAACAGAGCAACCCTCCTCACACCCAAATCATACAGCAGCACCTTCACTTCATCAGTTATCAAGCAGGGTGTTTGTATCTTGCACCATTCCATTGGTAGCTCACACTCTGTTTCCTGCCTCCACATTTATTGTGCCAGTCCCTGGGTATTGCAAGCTACTTTTTTGTTCCTCCAAAAAGCCTTCAGAAAAGCTCAAGTAAGTTTCAAATAATTTATAACCTTTTTGAAGGCTACTACAATATTTGTCCCCATATGCAACCACTTAACTTTTAAATGGCTGCATCCCTTTAAATGCAAACAATTCAGTAAGTAAATAGACCAGGATGCACATATATAATTCCATCCCCCATTTTAAAGTCACACATTCTGTTCTTATTCTTACATTTGCAATCTTAATTAACTACTATATCCACATTTATAACAGAAACTGCCTATGTAAACTTGCCACACTATGATCGCAATTGACATTGTCACTCGGAAAGCTGGTCAGTAGTAGGTGTACCAGTGACTTGGGGTTGGGGGGTGGGATAGGGGTGGGATGGGGGTGGTGGGAGGGGAGAGAGGGTGTCATTGCAGCTTAATTTTACATAGTTAGTTCCCATTATAAATGTGGACATAGGAATTTATAATGGAAAAAGTTGACACAGAAGTGGCTGAAGGCAGAAGGTTTGTAACATATTCTAATTATTTTCCACTGAGACTTTTTTCCGGGAATACTCTCATGGTCCTAATTTAATAGAAGGTTGTTTGATTCACCAGTGCAGCCTTGAGCTGCTGACTGAACTTTCACACTATTGTGGTGAGGTGGGTGGTTAAGGTTGTTCTGGTTGGGCATTTGTGAAGATTTCTTGCAGTCAGTTTTTCTAGAAAATGCTGTAAGAATGTTTGTAAAAAGCACCAAATGTAGGATGTCTGCCTGAATGAATTTACAATCCTGCAACACAGTAACATCCTTTCCCCCGTCTATTATAATACAATCCTGCAACACAGTAACATCCTTTCCCCCGTCTATTATAATATAACTTATATAGAACTACTCCCTCCACCAAAGCCATGACTTTCCTTCCCAGCATGATACGCAGCCAACGTCTGCAGGGTAGGGAGTCATTCCACCCATCCAGGGTAGCTATCATCGACCCTGGTGACTTTCCTGAGGTCAGATTCATTTTGTTATTTTTTTTTGCTGGACTTTAAGCAATATTCCCATCTGAACTTGAGAGTTGACCACTTGGGGCGGCAAGGGCAACTAGGCTGGGCCGGGAAGATAAGAATGACTGTTTCTGCATAATCTGCCCAGCAGCCTGAAGGAAGTGCGCATTCTGTTGCCTCCGGCCAAGGAGGAGAAAACGTACAGCTGTGGATCTGCCCAGTGATTGGCCTGAATGGATCGCGCTTCAATGTTACAAGATTTAATGCATCTCCGAGCAACACTGGACACTGCTGTCCCAGGGCAAGTGGTGCCCAGCGATGTAGAAGGAGATGATAGCAGAAAATGTCATGCACACCAACAAAAATGTATATATATAGCACCTTTAACACTGTAAAACGTCCCAAGGTGTTTCACAGCCAATGTCCTGCTCAACACTCGTCCCTCAAGCAACATCATCAGAATTACTGGTCATTTATCTCATTACTGTTGATGGGATTTGACTATACAAATTGACTGCTGTATTTAATTATAAACAACAGCTACTACATTCTGAAAGTAATTCATTGGCCGCAAAATGCTCTGGGACATTTAGAGGGTCTGAAAGGTGCCAAATTAAGTAAATGTGTCCTTCTTATTCATTATTGCCACTAAATAATTTGTCTTAAAAATATTATACCATATGTATATACAATAGGGTGGCACAGCGGCACAGCGGTTAGCACCGCAGCCTCACAGCTCCAGCAACCTGGGTTCGGTTCTGGGTACTGCCTGTGTGGAGTTTGTAAGTTCTCCCTGTGACTGCATGGGCTTCCTCCTGGTGCTCTGGTTTCCTCCCAAATGCCAAAGACTTGTGGGTTGATAGGTAAATTGGCCATTGTAAAAAAAAAATTGCCCCTAGTGTAGGTAGGTGGTAGGAGAATTGAGGGAAGCTGGGGATGTGAGAGGGAAAATGGGATTAGTATAAATGGGTGGCTGATGGTCGGGGCGGACTCGGTGGGCCGAAGGGCCTGTTTTGGTGCTGTATCTCTCTATGATTCTATGTTTTAACGTTACTGTTCAAAATGTATCCACAGAGGGGCACAACCTGGTATTGATTAGCGTGTTATGAACCGTGTGCCTGTATGAAGCAAAAATGTGCTTTGCCACAAATTACCTCACAGTTCTGAACATACTGTTATGGCTACAGGTTGCCACTTGCTCAAATGTAGTGCATGGCACAGTAAGGCCAATGCAAGGTAGCAGGGGAAAGAAGACCACAGTAAACCCAGTAAGTACATGGAGGATCCACAGCTCTATGAACACCACAACCTTAAAAACAACCTCCCCTTGATCGAATTCTATTTATTCACAGGTGATTCATTCATAGATTAATTTTATCTTTGATTCTTCTAACTTGCAATTTGATCCTCTTGTATATTTGATGACTATAGGAGTATTTAACTGGAGGCAACTGTTGCAATGTCAAAATATACCATAGATTGGACCCTGTTGATCATGGAAAGTGGAGAATTTATATTAGAAAAAAAAGAATTGCATTTATGTAGCACCTTTCATGACCTCAGGACCATCCGAAAGTGCTTTACAGCCAATTAACTACTTTTGAAGTGTAGTCACTGCTGTAATGTAGGAAACACGGCAGCCAATTAGCACACAACAAGGTTCCACAAACAGCAATATGACAATGACCAGTTATTCTGCTTTTTAGTGGTGTTAGTTGAGGGATAACTATTTGCCAAGACGAGGGGGACTGTTCTTCTTCAAAATCGTGCCGTGGGATCTTACCTGTCCACCTGAGGGAGCAGATTGGGCCTCTGTTTAACCTCTTATCCGAAAGACGCCAACTCTGACAGTCCACCACTCCCTCAGAACTTCATGGAATACAGAGTTACGATACAAATAGGGTAAGATTGCCATTAGCATAATGCATGATCGGACAAATCAACTGAAATGTACTTTGTGGTGTGTTACGAACAAAAAAGGTCCCAGGTGTTGGGTTCTATTAGAAAGTGAGCATGTATGGACTTCATGTGAGGGCTTTGTGGTTGGGCTCAGCACGTGGTGCTCTCCATAGTTAAATAGCCTGTCATCATTCATGGCTTCCACTCACTCAATAGTGGCTTCAGGAGAACTGGAGAAAAAATGGGGGAAGAAACATTCTGCATCAAAACTTTTGCATGAAAACGACAGTTACAGGTAACAGCATTGCTTGGAAGATAGCTTCACAGGCAAAAATCCTACGGGTGTAACCTTAAAATTAAAGCTCGGCCATTCAGGGGTGATGTCATGAAGCATTCCTTTAAACAATGAATCGGGGAAATCTGGAACTTGCTCCCCTCAAAAAACTGTTGTGGCTGGGTCAATGGAAAATTTTAAAATGAGATTGATAGATTTTTGTTAGGTAAGATTATTAAGGGATATCGAATCAAGGCAGGTAAATGGAGTTAAGATGCAGATCAGCTATGATCTAATTCAATGGCAGAACAGGCTCGAGAAGCTGAATGACCTACTCCTGTTCCGATATTGCTATGTTTCCTAAGAAAAGCTGTGTGTGATGCTTAACTGCTGGTGATCTTCCTTAATCCAAACTTTGTTTTTGGTACCTCTGTTTGAAATAGGCGTGAACCCACAGAAGTACCACCACAGTAGCCTGAGTCTAGTTTAACTGGCCATAATGGTAAACAGGGTAAATTTACACTGGGCAGATTATTGGTTTAAAATACATTGCTTTGATTGCTGGCTGCATAAAGCAAATTCCATTCTGGAAAGGAAGAAATCACTCTGATTTAATTCAAGTTAGCTTAAGAGGGTTTCCAATTCTTATCAACTATTTATGTAAGCAATTCAAATCAGACCTTAATTTGACTGTGTTGGAGTGTTGCATTTAGTTAAATGGAAGAGAAGTGCGGCAGTGTTTGATTGATGCCTTTCATTTCAATCATTGCAGCAGCAATATAATTTAAATTATATACGGCTCAAAACCTATTTATTTACACCACCTATCCATACTGGCAAAACTCCTACAGTCAGACAAGGAGGTAGACTGCAGAATACAACAGATAATCCTGCATTCCCAGTGGGAAAGATCAAGAGATTGGGACTACAGTGTCAAAGCCGATCTCTGTCCCAACAGCCCTTTAATGCAGTTCCTTGCTGGGAGTAATAGGTGGGCAATCATCCCTATTGGGTGATGCAGACAACAGATAAGTCTCAATCACACTTGGCAATGACATGTGATGCCAACAGGCTACAGAAAATAGTCACTCTGAATAACAGCAATTACAACCTGCTTCAGTTCAATATATCTGGGATTCAATGCTGCCCAAGGACCAATATCAAGGTGTTCATTTTTAAAAAGGCCAACTAAAAGGTGTGAGGGAAAAGCTTAAACAGATTGAATGGGGAGACCTGTTTAATGCCTCAGTTGAGGACAAATGGAACATCACCATAGAATTGAAGGGATCAGTTGTAAGGTACGTGAACCATCGTAGCAAGCCACTTACATGGCAGCGATTGTAGAATAAACCTTACCCATGGTAAAATGAGCTACCGGGCAATGAGCTGCTGGTGAATTGGTGGACACACAATGTCTGCGCAAAGCTGGTCACTGTGCAGAAAAGCTGCAGAACCATTAAGTACTGAACAAGCTACAGTTTGTACTGCAGTTTACAGATGGTTCGTGATCAGGGACAACAGGGTGTGATTGCAAGTGAGGCAGGTAGGGGGATCCTGAGTTCAGGAGTGGAGGAGCCTCAGTCTTTGACCTTGTCCAACAGGTACGAGATACTTGCTCCCTGTGTGGATGAGGAAAAGGGCTGCGGGGAGGATGAGCCAACTGACCACGCCACCATGGTGCAGAAGGCCATTCAAGAGGGGGGAGCAAAAAGACGAGTGGTAGTTATAGGGGATTCTATAATTAGGGGGATAGATAGTATCCTTTGCAAGCCGGATCGGGAGTCCCGCATGGTGTGTTGCCTGCCCGGTGCCAGGGTGCAGGACATCTCCGGCTTGAAAGGATATTGGAGCAGGAGGGGGAGGATCCAGTTGTTGTGGTCCACGTTGGGACTAACAACATAGGCAAGGCTAGGATGGAGGACCTGTTTGGGGATTATAAAGCACTAGGAACGAAATTAAGGAACAGGTCCTCGGGGGTCATAATCTCCGGATTACTGCCCGAGCCACGTGCAAATTGGCTTAGGGATAAGAAAATTAGGGAAGTAAACACGTGGCTAAGGGAGTGGTGTGGGAAAGAGGGGTTCCATTTCATGCGGCATTGGCATCAGTTTTGGAACCGGGGGGATCTGTACTGATGGGACGGTCTCCACCTGAACCGATCTGGAACCAGTGTTCCAGCGAAAAGGATAAATAGGGTGGTCTCCAGGACTTTAAACAAGTGAGTTGGGGGGAAGGGAAAGGGAAAACGACAGGGAGTATGATGATAAATAAAAAGGTAAGCAGCAGGTTAACATGTGTGCAGGAGGGTTTAAGTTCAAGGCAGACTATGAAAGAAGCAGAAAGGAAGGTTAACTCAGGAGTTATTATTAGAGATGTTGGAAATCATGAGAGTAAGAAAGCTAGCATAAAGGCACTTTACCTGAATGCTCGTAGCATTCGTAACAAGGTTGATGAGTTAACGGCACAAATCATTGCGAATGAATATGATTTGGTAGCCATTACGGAGACATGGTAACAGGTTGGTCACGACTGGGAGTTAAATATCCAGGGGTACCAGACTATTCGGAAGGACAGACAGGAAGGTAAGGGAGGTGGTGTAGCTCTGATATTCAAGGACGACATCAGGGTGGTGCTGAGATAATATAGGTTCTATGGAGAATGAGGTTGAATCCATTTGGGTGGAAATTAGAAACTCTCAGAAGAAAAAGTCATTGATAGGCGTAGTCTATAGGCCACCAAATAATATCACATTGGGGCGGGCAATAAACAAAGAAATAACTAATGCCTGTAAAAATGGTACGGCAATTATCATGGGGGATTTTAATCTACATGTAGATTGGTCGAACCAGCTCAGTCAGGGTAGCCTTGAGGAGGAGTTCGTTGAGTGTATCCGTGATAGTTTTCTTGAACAGTATGTAATGGAACCGACGAGGGAGCAAGCTATCCTAGATCTAGTCCTGTGTAATGAGACAGGAATAATTAATGACCTCATAGTTAGGGATCCTCTTGGAAGGAGTGATCACAGTATGGTTGAATTTAGAATACAGATGGAGAGTGTGAAGATAAAATCCAATACCAGGGTCCTGCGCTTGAACAAGGGGGACTACAATAGAATGAGGGAGGGCTAAAGTAGACTGGAAACAATGATTTTAAGGTGGGACAGTTGACGAGCAGTGGAGGACATTCAAAGCAATTTTTCAAAGTGCTCAACAAAAGTATATTCCAGTGAAAAGGAAGGACTGGAAGAAAAGGGGTAATCTGCCATGGGTGTCTAAGGAAATAAGGGAGGCTATCAAATTGAAAGAGAAGGCATACAAAATGGCCAAAAACAGCATGAAACTAGAAGATTGGGAAAACTTTAAAGGTCAACAGAAAGCCACAAAAAGAGCTCTAAAGAAAAGTAAGATAGAACATGAGAAAAAACTAGCACAGAATATAAAGACAGATAGCAAAAGTTTCTATAAATATATAAAACGAAAAAGAGTGGCTAAAGTAAACGTTGGTCCTTTAGAGGATGAGAAGGGGAATTTAGTTATGGGATATGATGAAATGGCCGAGGCATTGAACAGGTATTTTGTATCAGTCTTCACAGTGGAGGACATTAATAACATGCCAGTAATTGACAAAGAGACGAACATAGGTGAGGACCTGGAAACAATCATTATGACGGAAGAGGTAGTGTTGGGCAAGCTAATGGAGCTAAGGATTGATAAGTCTCCTGGCCCTGATGGAATGCATCCCAGGGTACTAAAAGAGATGGCGGGAGAAATAGCAGGTGCACTGGCGGTAATTTTCCAAAATTCGCTGGACTCTGGGTTAGACCCAGCAGATTGGAAAACAGCAGATGTGACGCCACTGTTTAAAAAGGGAGGTAGACAAAAGATGGGGAATTATAGACCGGTTAGCTTAACCTCTGTAGTGGGGAAGATGCTTGAGTCTATTATCAAGGAAGAAATAGCAGGGCATCTCGATAGAAATTGTCCCGTTGGGGAGGCGCAGCATGGGTTCATGAAGGGCAGGTCATGCTTGACAAATCTTTTGGAATTCTATGAAGACATTACGAGCAAGGTGGACAATGGGGACCCAGTGGATGTGGTGTACCTAGATTTCCAAAAGGCCTTCGACAAGGTGCCGCACAAGAGGCTGCTGCATAAGATAAAGATGCATGGCGTTAGGGGTAAAGTAATAGCATGGATAGAGGATTGGTTGACTAACAGGAAGCAGAGAGTGGGGATAAATGAGTGCTATTCTGGCTGGCAATCAGTCACTAGTGGTGTGCCTCAAGGATCGGTGTTGGGACTGCAATTATTTACAATTTATATAGATGATTTGGAGTTGGGGACCACGTGTAGGGTGTCAAAGTTTGCAGATGACACTAAGATGAGTGGCAGAGCAAAGTGTGCAGATGACTGTGAAACTTTGCAGAGGAACATAGATACATTGAGTGAGTGGGCAAAGGTCTGGCAGATGGAATACAACGTTAATAAATGTGAAGTCATTCATTTCGGTAGGAGTAACAGTAAAAAGGATTATTACTTGAATGTTAAAAAGTTGCAGCATTCTGCTATGCAGAGGGACCTGGGTGTCCTTGTGCATGAATCGCAGAAGGTTGGTCTGCATGTGCAGCAAGTAATTAGGAAGGCAAATGGAATTTTGTCCTTCATTGCTAAAGGGATTGAGTTTAAAAGCAGAGAGGTTATGTTGCAGCTGTATAAGGTACTGGTGAGGCCGCACCTGGAGTACTGTGTGCAGTTTTGGTCTCCTTATTTGAGAAAGGATGTACTGGCACTGGAGGGGGTGCAGAGGAGGTTCACTAGGTTGATTCTGGAGTTGAGGGGGTTGGCTTATGAGGAGAGACTGAGTAGATTGGGATTATATTCATTGGAATTCAGAAGAATGAGGGGGGATCTTATAGAAACATATAAAATTATGAAGGGAATAGATAAGATACAAGTAGAGAGGATGTTTCCACTGGCAGGTGAAGCTAGGACAAGAGGGCATAGCCTCAAGATTAGAGGGAGCAGATTTAGGACTGAATTAAGAAGGAACTTCTTCACCCAAAGGGTTGTTAATCTATGGAATTCCTTGCCCAGTGAAGTAGTTGACGCTACTTCAGTAAACGTTTTTAAAGCTAAGGTAGATATCTTTTTGAACAATAAAGGAATTAAGGGATACGGTGAGAGCGCGGGTAAGTGGATCTGAGTCCACGAAAAGATCAGCCATGATCTTATTGAATGGCGGAGCAGGCTCGAGGGGCCTGACGGCCTACTCCTGCTCCTAGTTCTTATGTTCCAAGGACACACCACAATACCATTCTATTGGGATATACTATTAGACTCTGCTCTGGTGCTCATATCCTAAATCACCCCTCGTGCTTGCCAACTTTTAACGGCTCCCAGTTCGGCAATGACTTGAACTTAAAATACTCATCCTTGTGTTCAAATCCTTCCAAAGCTTTGCCCATCCATATCTCTGTAACCTTTTCCAGTTCTACAAGCCACCAAGGACTCTGTATGCCTCCAATTCTTGCCTCTTGTGCATCGTTGATTTCCTTCACCCTGTTGATGGCTGTGCCTCCAGCTGCCTCGCTCCTAAGCTTTGGAATTTCCTCCCTAAACCTCTTCGCCTCTCATACTTCTTTTAAGATGCTCTTTAAAACTTTGCTCTTACCTGTCCTAATATTTCTTTACGTGGCTCTGTGGTCAATCTTTGTCTGATAATGATTTTGTGAAGCACCTTGGGATTTTTTAACCATGTTAAAGGTGCTATAGAAATGCAAGTTGTTGTTGTAAACAAAACAAAAGCAGCAGCATTATTTTTTGTGAAAGATACTTTCTTTTTATTTATTTGTACTTTCTCACCTTGTTTTGTTTTGAATTATATTCTCTGTCATCCAGCTGTCCCAACAAGTCTGCAGTGGAGAGGGTAGGACATACTAACTGTGGAACCCCTGCCAGCCATCAAAATGCACCAAAGAGATTCCCAAGCATAATGAAGCTCTCTGATTTCCAGCTCAATAAGCATTCACACCAGGAACTGAGTGGACCACAACTTAAACCTGTGCCTGTCTCAGTTCTGCCCCAGGTTTCGAAAGGAAATATAGAACCAGGTTGGATTGCGTCAGTAGAAGAAGACGAACTTGCATTTATATAGTGCCTTTCATGACTTCAGGACATCACAAAGCGCTTTACAGTCAATGAAGTACTTTGAAATGTCGTCACTGTTATAATGGAGGGACACATGACAGACAATTAGTGCATAGTTATATCCCACAAACTGCAATGTGATAATGGCTACATCATCTGCAGTAGGTGTTGATTGAGTGATAAATAATGGCCACACCACTGTGGAAAATTCCCCTGCTCTTCTTTGAAACAGTGCCACTGTATCTATAACTTCCACATGAGAGAGCAGATGGAACCTCGGTTTACCATCTCATCTGAAAGACATAGTTTATTGCGAGTGGAATTGAATACAAAAGTAGGGAGGTTATGCTTCAGCTATATAGGGCATTGGTGAGACCACATCTGGAGTACCGTGTACAGTACTGGTCTCCTTATTTAAGGAAGGATGTAAATGCGTTGGAGGCAGCACAGAGAAGGTGTACTAGACTAATCCCTGGAATGGGTGGGCTGTCTTATGAGGAAAGATTGGACAGGCTAGACTTGTATCCATTGAAATTTAGAAGAGTAAGAGGCGACTTGATTGAAACACATAAGATCCTGAGGGGTCTTGACAGGGTGGATGTGGAAAAGATGTTTAGGATGTTTCCTCTTGTGGGAGAATCTAGAACTAGGGGTCACTGTTTAAAAATAAGGGGTCGCCCATTTAAATCAGAGATGAGGAGAATTTTTTTCTCTCAGAGGGGCGTGAGTCTTTGGAATTCTCTTCCTCAAAAGGCGGTGTAAGCAGAATCTTTGAATATTTTTAAGGCAGAGGTAGATAGATTCTTGATAAGCAAGGTGGTGGAAGGTTATCGATAGTAGGTGGAAATGTGGAGTAATCAGTTCAGCTGTGAACTTATTGAATGGCGGAGCAGGCTCAAAGGGCCAAGTGGCTTACTCCTGCTCCTAATTCGTCTGTTCATATGTACTTCCAACAGAGCAGCACTCCCTGAGTACTGCAGTGATGTGTTAGCCTGCAGTATGCACTCAAGTCTCGTGAGTCTCAGTATCTGGAATAGCCTATTCTGAAAGCTAAGAATAGCCTCTTCCATGTTAGGTGGCCAGGTAACAAACCATGTCAGCTGATGTTTGATCCACTGTAACACTAGTGTCTAAAATAAATCATTAAATTAACAAAATTGGCCCATCACCTTTTGCCAAGTTCAAGAAATGACATGGGGCAGGCCTGGAATGGTGGTTTGAAGTCTGATGTTTGCTGATCAAAATTCATTGGAACTTTTATCATTTTAATTGGCTGTCAGCTCAGTGGCAACATTCTCACCTCTTGAGTCAGAAGCTTGTGGATTTAGGTCCACTCCACTACTGGGTGAGTGCTACACTGTTAGAGATACGAGAAGGAAAACACTGATAAATCCCACTGTAAGGTGGGCCGTGAAGACAGCAAAAGAAACATAGTAAGAGAGGGACAGATAGATAAAGCGAAAAGAAGACATGGCAATATCAACTAAATGGCACAATTTTAACCGGGGTGCAGGGACAGATAGATCTAGGGGATTCACATACACAAATCTTTGAAGGTTTCAGGACAAGTTGATAAGTCAGTTGAAAAAGAATACAGCATCCTTGGCTTTATAAATAGAGGCATAGAGTAAAAAAGCAAGGATGTTCTGGTCAACCTTTACAAAACAGGGTCAGGCACCAGCTGGAATATTGAGTCCAATTCTGGGCAACATACATTAGGAGCTACGTTAAGGTATTTTGAAAGGATGCAGGGGAGATTTACCAGAAAGGTACAGGGATGAGGGTCGTCAGTTATGTGGTGAGACTAAAGGAATTGGGGTTGTTCTCCTTGGAACAGAAAAAGTTAAGGGAAGATTTAATAGATGTGTTTAAATGATGAAGGGTTTTGATACAGTAGGTAGGGAGAAACTATTTTCACTGGCAGGAGGGTCAGTAACAAAAGAACACAGATTTAATACAATTGGCACAAAAAGGCAAAGTTGAGAAGATTTTTTTTTTACACAGTGAGTTATGATGATTTGGAAAGCACTGCCTGAATGATTGGTGGTGGTGGTTTCAAAGGTAACTCTCAAAAGAGAATTGGATATATAATTGAAAAGGAAAAGTTTACAGAGCTACAAGGAGAGAGCAGGGAGTGGGACTAATTGGATAGCTCTTTCAAAGAGCCAGCACAGGCACAATGGGCCCAATGGCCCCTTTCTGTGCTTTAAGATTTTCTGATTATATTAAGGGGGTAAGAGGGAGAGGAGGGAAGGAAAATATATTCATTCAGCTTGGTCAACCACATATGACAAATAAAGCTTGCTGTTTGCAACAGGTTTTTGTTCCTACATGGGGCAGGATCTCAAGTGTGCAACTTGTAACTGAAATTGTCACAACTACAGCTCTGTGTTGGGAGCTCTGCTATTTGGGAAATGGCTTTTCTGCCCCTAAGCTTGGCCATCAGATGTTGGTCTTTTTCTTTCCCATCAGAATTGTCATTTATGGAGATTACAGCAGCAGCTCCACACACAATAGGAAGAAACTCCCATTCGCACCACTCGCCGAATGAAATAATGGTGAACAAACCACTACCTGGCAAACTGTCCTGGTTCGACTAATTGCTCACTAATCCTTCTCATCTCTGTTTCCGCTCAATCATTGAATAGAGCTCCCTGAGGCACCAATGGTCATAATATGATTCAACTAACTGCCTAACAGATTCACTGTGGTTGAGTTGGGAAATCAAAACACCTTGGGGGTTGGGGAGGGAGCTTTCGCCTAACGCATCCAGGGGTAAACTGATGGCATTTGGTCAGCCACCAGTTTAACACCCCACTCAATTTTATTTTCCAGAGAAGGTAGTGGAAATGGAAAATCTAGCACTGTAAAATGGGCAGCCAACCCGATCTCGTCAGTTTTCTGCCAAGTGCTTTAGATTAAAACTGCCTACCTCATTTCTGCCTGGTTGACATATTGTTTACCCTCTCAGGTGGACGTAAAAGATCCCCTGATATTATTTTGAAGAAGAGCAGAGTAGTTTTTTCTGGCATCCTAGCCAAAATTTAACCTCAATCATCATCACTAAAAACACATTAACTGTTCATTATTGCTGTCTGTGAGCAGAATCTCATCACCTCTGAAATGTTTCTGCCATCGGCAACAAAAGTGGGTCCTGACCCCAATGGTCTCATCTGGCCGGACGGTGTCACAATCTTATGGGAGGTGGCAAATTAAGAGGCCCGCTCGACATTTGCCGTCCAATTAAGGATGGCAAGCGGGTTTCCGAAGTGGAAGGCCCAATCAGAGGGCCCGAAGCTGAGGCAGAGGTGGGCACTGCTGAAGCGCGTAGGGGACCGCGAAGGCTTCTCAAGATGGAGGCACTCTCCAAAGCCATATGAAAATTAAAAAATGAAGAATGGCTACATCTGGCAGGTCATTGTTTGTAATCGCAGCTGTGGCCCACTGCTCTGCGCAGCTCCAGGGCGGGGGGGCGGGTTTAGAGGACGCATCAATAGCTACCTGGCCTGCTGCCAGGAGGCCGCCTCCAGGTACTTGCCAGGCTTTAACGTTGGACCTTGGCGTCTGACATTGGGAAGATCCTGACGGTGGCAGCAATTTTCCACCAACTGGTCCTTCAACTGGCCTAATTGGCTACCGGCACTGCCAGCTGGGTAGCCGCTCCTGCTTTGACCCCGCCTCTGGCAAGACAGCTCAGAAGCGGGAATGCGTCAGGGAGCCGACCCGAAGCACTATCTTTAGATTTTACTCCTGGCCCTGCTTCCAACCCTGCCTCCATGGGCCAGGGCAGATTCCGCTCTGTGGGAGCTTGATGTGTGCAAATATGTTGTCACATTTCCAACATTACAACAGTGACTGCACTTTAAAAGTACTTTGTCAGCTTTAAAGTGCTTGAGGACATCTTGAGGTTTTGAAAGGTAATCTATCAATGCAAGTTCTTCCTTTTCTTTTCAAAAGGTGCAGAATATATCAGCCCTGTATGATTCCAAAAGGCCGGTACCAAATTGCTTGCTGGTTGGAACAGTTGATGTGGGTAAGGGCACATATGGAAACCAAAGCCCATTGGATAACTTGGGATTATGTATGTTATATCAGGCCCCAGGTTGATTTCAGCCAAATCTTCTCATCAGAACTCTGATGCACTTTTTAGTTCAGAAAATGTTGCTCACAACTGCTCCAGAGGTTTTTGAGATATGACACATTCATATTTTTAACAGTTTCAAATATTTTAGCACTGGAGTTATTACAGTAAAAAGTACTGGATTATTGGGAACTTGGTAGAGAAAGAGAGAAAGGAAGGAATCTAAGAAGGAAAGCAAAGGGTGAAAAAAGAAATGGGATGGAAAAATGAAACAAGGAATGAAAGAAATAATAAAGAAAAATGAATGATATAAAGAATCAAAGACTTGCATTTATATCGCACCTTTCACAACCTCAGCACATCACAAAGCTTTGGACTGTCAGGCTAGATTTGCTGTTTGAGTTCCTGGAGTGGGTCTTGAACTCTCAATCTTCTGACTCAGAAGTGAGAGTGCTATCACTAAGCCACAGCTGGTATTATTATGCTGTTGGTTAGCACTGTGTGGGGGGAGGAGGGGGTTGGTTCAAATTCAATCTCAACTTTGCTGGCTGTTAGAGCTTGGTGTCGAATTTTTTTTAATTCATTCATGGGATGTGGGCGTCACTGGCTATGCCAGCATTTACTGCCCAATTGGGGACTATACAGCCCAGTTGCCAGTTAACAGAAAGCTCCTAACAAAAAGAAAGAATTGCATTTATATAGCACCTTTCATGACCACAGGACGTCCCAAAGCACTTTACAGCCAATTAAGTACTTTTTTTGAAATTTAGTGACTGTTGCAATGTAGAAAATGCGGCAGCCAATTTGCACAGAGCAAGATCTCACAAACAGCTATGTGTTAAAGACCAGATAATCTTTTTTAGTGATACTGGTTGAGCTATAAATATTTGCCAGGGCACTGCACAGAACTTCCCTTTTCTCTTCTTCAAAATAGTGCCATGGGATTTTTCACATTCATCTTGAGATGGGATCTCAATTTCACATTTCAGCTGAAAGAAGGTTTTCAAACCAAATGCCCATGGAACCAAAGCGATCCGCATAGAAATCCCTGGAACCTAGAGTAGTTATATTTGTTTCATATTTGTTCACTTACTTGTGCATCATTTCAGTTGCTGTATGCTATATTGGACATTTCCTACAATAATGATACTGTTTTCCTTTGGGTAGTTAGGATAAGGGGTTCCTGGAAGTGTGCCATTATTTGCAGGGGTCCTCCAGGAATGCCTCATACTTTCAGATACACTCAATAGTAACTAACATTGGAGAAGCTGTGCTCCATGTACAGACAGAGCTCTGCCAACCTTGGAGTGCTTAGTCCTTAGACATGATGCCCAGAGTAGAAAACTATACCACTTCCCAGCACAATCACTCACTTGATGAGTTGTAAAAAGGACAGCTTTATTTGATTAAAATGAATAAATGAATTGCAATTCATCAACACTGATGTGAGATTAGCATACATAATGCACAATTCACGTTAATAGACCAGGGTAAGAACAAAATATTTACAACAGCCAATTATCAGGAGGTATTTTATTGGTCTCCTTTCGCAGGTGAAACAAAATCAGCATCGGAAGCAAAGATTGGAAAGATTACGTTATGAAAGTTGAGATAAAAGAATCAAATGAAAGGATGCCTTGTGAATTTTTAAAATGTGAATGCAATCAGTCATCAGCTGATTCCTTAGTTTCACCTGATGAGATTAGATTTAGATGATTTTATTTTACATTTAGAGATACAGCACTGAAACAGGCCCTTCGGCCCACCGAGTCTGTGCCGACCATTAACCACCCATTTATGCTAATCCTACACTAATCCCATATTCCTACCACATCCTCACCTGTCCCTATATTCCCCTACCACCTACCTATACTAGGGGCAATTTATAACGGCCAATTTACCTATCAACCTGCAAGTCTTTTGGAGGAAACTGGAGCACCCGGAGGAAACCCACGCAGACACAGGGAGAACTTGCAAACTCCACACAGGCAGTACCCAAAATTGAACCCGGGTCGCTGGAGCTGTGAGGCTGCGGTGCTAACCACTGCGCCTCCCCAACCACTGCGCCACTGTGCCGCGACGGCATGGACCAGAACCAGAAGTTGAAGCTGTTGTACGCTGCTGACTTTACCAGTTCAATAATTCCTTCATTCGGCAATCTTAACAGGGAAGAAAATCTCTCTGAATCCAAACTGATCTCAGTGTAGGTGACATGTCTTATCCACAGTAATTAAACAACAGTGGGTGCAATTTTGTTGACAATTTGAACTGGTGGCCATTATAGACAGATGGTAGGATTGCTTTGCGGCCATTTGAGGTTTATACAAAGTCATCTGCTGCTCTGAAATTGCTCATTTATGTGCTATTATGTATCCCCAAAGACACATTGTACAGCGAGCTCGCCACTGGTATCAGACCCACCGGCTGTCCATGTCTCCGCTTTAAAGACGTCTACAAATGCGACACAAAGTCCTGTGACATTAATCACAAGTCGTGGGAGTCAGTTGCCAGCGTTCGCCAGAGCTGGCGGGCAGCCATAAAGGCGGGGCTAAAGTGTGGCGAGTTGAAAAGACTTAGCAGTTGGCAGGAAAAAAGACAGAAGCGCAAGGGGAGGGCCAACTGTGTAACAGCCCCGGCAAACAAATTTTTCTGCAGCACCTGTGGAAGAGCCTGTCATTCTAGAATTGGCCTTTATCGCCACTCCAGGCGCTGCTCCATAAACCACTGACCACCTCCAGGCGCTTACCCATTGTCTCTCGAGATAAGGAGGCCAAAGAAGATGTATCAGTTATGGATTAATTGGTAGCACTCTCGCATCTGAGTCAGAAGGCCATGGGTTCAAGTCACACTCCAGAAATCTGAGCACAAAATCTAGGCTGACACTCCAATGCGGTGTTGCACTGTCAGAGGTGCTGTCTTTCAGATGAAATGTTAACTGCGGTTCCCTCTTAAGTAGACGTAAAAGAACTCACAGTACTATTTTGAAGAACAGGGGAGGTTTCCCTGGTGTCCTGGCCAATATTTATCCCTCAAGCAACACAACCAGCAGATTATCTGGTCATTATCACATTGCTGTTTGAAGCACCTTGCTCTGCTCAAAATGGTTGCTGTGTTTCCTAAATTTGAACAGTGACGACACTTCAAAAGTAATTTTTTGGCCAGAATTTTACATGGTGGCGGAAGCCCCACCTGCCATCTTAAAGGTCGGGGCGAGCCCACCTCCTCTGGGCCTGGAAGCCATGCAGTGATTTTGCGTGGCCCAGGCCCTGAACTGGCCTCGAACAGGACATCTGCCCCGCTCAGGCCGTAAGTCCCGCCTCCAAGAGCTGCTGGCCAATCAGCGGGCTGATAGCCCTTCAGTCCCAGCAGCATGACCAGGAGCAGTGGTCAATGCTGGGACTGCACCCAGTGTGAGGAGCAAGTGGGACACTGGCCCCAAAAAAGATGTGTGGTTCGGGCCTCACCGGAGACAATCAGTTGGGCCCTGGAGAGGGGGTTGGAACATTAGAACATAAGAAATAGGAGCAGGAGTAGGCCATTTGGCCTCTCAAGCCTGCCGCGCCATTCAATAAGATCATGGCTGATCTGTCCCAGACCTCAACTCCTCTTTCGTGCCAGCTCCTCATAGCCCTCAATTCCCTGATATTTCAAAAATCTATCTACCTTCTCTTTAAATACTTTGTGATCTAGCCTCTACAGCTCTCTGGGGTAGAGAATTCCAGACATTCACTACCCTCTGAGAGAAGAAATTCCTTCGCATATCAGTTTTAAATGAGTGTCCCTTTATTCTGCAACTATGTCACCTAGTTCGAGATTCCCCACTAGTGGAAACATCTTCTCAACATCTACCCTGTCAAGCCCCCTCAGAATCTTGTATGTTTCAATAAGATCACTCCTCATTCTTCTAAACTCTAATGAATAAAGGCCTAACCTGTTTAGCTGTTCTTGATAAGTCAACCGCTTCATCCCAGGAATCAGCCTAGTGAATCTCTTTTGAACTGCCTCCAATGCCAGAATATCCTTTCTTAAATACGGGGACCAAAACTGTACACAGTACTCCAGGTGCAGCCTCACCAACACCCTGTACAGTTGTAACAAGACTTCCCTATTTTTAAACTCTAATCCCCTAGCAATAAATGCCAAAATTCCATTTGCCTTCTTAATTACTTGCTGCACCTGCATGCTAACTTTTTGTGTTTCATGCACAAGAACACCCAGATCCCTCTGTGCTGCACTTTTTTGGAGTCTTTCTCCATTTAAATAATAGTCTGCCTTTTGATTCTTCCTACCAAAGTGCATGACCTCACACTTTCCTACATTAAACTCCATCTGCCAAGTTTTTGCCCACTCACTTAAGCTCGCAGATTCCTCATGTCCTCATCGCAACATGCCTTCCCACCTATTTTTGAATCGTCAGCAAATTTGGATATATTACACTCTGCACCCTTCTCCAAGTCATTAATATAGATAGTAAATAATTGAGGCCCTAGGACCGATCCTTGTGGAACTCCACAAGTTACGTCGTTCCAACCTGAAAAAGATCCATTAATCCCGACTCTCTGCCTTCTGTGAGTTAACCAATCCTCAATCCATGCGAGTACATTACCCCCAATACCGTGAGCTCCTATCTTGTGTAATAATCTTTTATGTGACACCTTATCGAATGCCTTCTGGAAATCCAAATACACTACATCTACCAGTTCCCCTTTATCAACTCTGCTTGGTATATCCTCAAAGAACTCTAGCAAATTTGTCAAGCATGATTTCCCTTTGACAAAACCACGTTGACTCTGTTTGATTGCATTAAGCTTTTCTAAATGTCCTGCTATTTCTTCCTTAATAATGTTGGTGTTGATCAGGAGGGCAGGGGAAGGTGCTCCTGCAGGGTGGCCTTTGCTGCTGGGGGGCCTCTGTGGGGCACAGGGTGCCTGATCAGGAGGGCCCCTTCCCAGTAACCACCCCCCACCCCAGGCCTACAAGGAGGCTGCCTGGTATTATCGGGTGGCCTCATCAGCTGATGAAGTGTCCGGCCGCCACTGCTAATATACCAGCAGTGGCGGGAGAAGGCCCTTAAGTAACAATTACTTGACCACTTAAGGGTTTCAATAGGCCTGGGATGAGCGGGCTGTTTGCCACCTCCCCCACTGCAGGTAAAATGGCAGCGGGGGCAGGTAGGTGACAGGAATGGCACCCCCCAACCTCCCACTCGATTTTACATCCCCTCCTCCCGCCTGCTCCTGGGGGAACACGTAAAATTCTGGCCATTGTCTGTAAAGTACTTTGGGGCACTGTGAGATCATGAAAGGCACTAGATAAATGCAAATACTTCTTTCTTTCTTTCAAATTCCCTAGCTGCTCACAAATATTTTGAGATTCTGGAGTCATGCAGCAATTGTATCATGCAGTAGTTTTTAAAAAGAATCTCTTATAACAGGTGAAAAATGTGTCAGCTGGTGCTGTCCAATAAACTAATTCTTCTGTAATATCAAACAGTCTGTTGGTAAACACTATTGCACAAGACCAGCATTATTGGAGATTCTTTAGAAATGCACTGCTTTTGTGAATCTTCAATTTAACACAGTTTTCAGTGATTTAATCTGATTGGGTTTAGTGGAATCATAATTGGAAGATGCAAGGAAAACCAGACCTCAGCGAATTTCACCCTCTAAGATTTTCACACAGCATTCTTCCTGAAGTCTTCCGAGAATTGATAGGATATTTATCTGCTCACTTTCCAATAGATGGTAAACTAATTAATCCCAGGAGTTGGGGGGTTAGGTGATGCTACAACATAGAAAGGTTCAGGTAAATCGATATTCCAAATTCAATCAGCAAAGTGCCGACTTTTCTGTATTTTGAATTATTTTAAAGACCATCCATCAGAAACTCATCTTTGTTCCTGTCGGCAGGCAGGGGCTGTGAGGGAGAGAGAGCTGCTTGTACACTTGAGTTTGTTGACAGGGCACTGCACCTCAGTGCATCTTTTCCAATATTAAATGCCAGCTGGTACCCACGGCTGCGTGAATGTAAGGGAATGAATATAATGTGGCAGGAATCTAACCTGTACAGCTGCAGCACATAGTACAGGCTGACACTCCAGTGCAGTACTGAGAGAGTGCAGGACTGTTAGAGGTGCCGTTTTGCTGAGGCCCCGTCTTCCATCTCAGGTGGATGTTAAAGATCCCGAGATATTACTTTGAAGAAGAATAGGGAAGGTCTCTCCAGAGTCCTGACCAATTTATATCCCTCAACCAACATCATCACTAAAAAAACATATTGTCTGATCATTATTTCATTGCTTACGGTTGGACTTTGCTGTGTGCAAATTGGCTGCAGCGTTTTATACATTACCACAGAGACTACACTTCAAAGAACTTCATTGCCTGTAAAGTGCTTTGGGACATCCTGAAGTTGTGAAAGGCGCTACATAAATGCAAGTCCTCCTTTTCCTTTTTACACCCTAGGATGCCTTGAGCATTAAAAACGCAACAAGGTGACGGCCAAGGTGTTCTCCTCTTTATTTTTTATCCAAGAAACTGTGTGATAGGAATACAGTTAGGACTGAATGTTGTGTGTCTGTACCAGACTCCCCTTATGCCAACTGAAGGGGACCAGCTGAGATGTTGCTCCACATTCACAGCCACAGCACGCTACAGAATGCCAGCTTATTCCAAGTGGCAGGATGTCAGGTTGTGCCAATGGTGTCTTGCACCTGGGGATCTGGGGAGAACCGTGTTGTGGCTGATGGAAAGACAGGGCCCTAAAGGAATGGGTGGTATTTTGTTAATCATGCAATATCATGGGTTTTTAGAGTAAACAAAAATTATCTCTGAGAACGGTCCGATGCATTTTTTTTAACTTTCCAGGCTCATGATATAATGGCAAGCATTATAATGGGGATGTGCATCTGTTTTGTATGTGTGGATGTGTTAGGTTGTGAGTCTGGGTGTGTGTGAGGTGCGCGTCTGAGTGGTGCGTGTGTTGTGCGTATAGATATGGGCGTGTGACTAGGTATGTGTGTCTGAGTCTGGGGATTGTGTCTGTGGGTGGGTGTGCACTGTCCTTCATTGTCTTTCAGTGTTTATAGCTTATCACCTTTCTCTACATCAGCGAGGCCTGGACAACGTATGTCAGCCAAGAGTGACGTCTCAACTCATTCCATCTTCGCTGCCTCCGGAGAATCCTTGGCATCAGGTGGTAGGACCGTATCTCCAACGCAGAAGTCATCGAGGTGGCCAACATCCCCAGCATATACACCCTATTGAGCCAGTGGCGCTTGAGATGGCTTGGCCATGTGAGCCGCATGGAAGATGGCAGGATCCCCAAGGACGCCTTGTACAGCGAGCTCGTCACTGGTATCAGACCCATTGGCCGTCCATGTCTCCGCTTTAAAGACGTCTGCAAACGCGATATGACGTCCTGTGACATTGATCACAAGTCGTGGGAGTCAGTTGCCAGTTATTGCCAGAGCTGGCGGACAGCCATAAAGGCGGGGCTAAAGAGTGGCGAGTCGAAGAGACTTAGCAGTTGGCAGGAAAAAAGACAGAAGTGCAAGTAGCGAGCCAACTGTGTAACAGCTCCGACAACCAATTTTACCTGCAGCGCCTGTGGAAGAGTCTGTCATTTTAGAATTGACCTTTATAGCCACTTCAGGTGCTGCTCCACAAACCACTGATCACCTCCAGGCGCTTACCTATTCTTTCTCGAGACAAGGAGGCCAAAGAAAGGAAGAAAGCTTATCACAGAATAATTCAAAGTGAAGAGGCTCCAATGAATTTCACTGTGTTTCTTCACTTGTGGTCAATTAGCGGCATCATGCCGAGAAGTCAATTGCATTTCACTGTCATTCCAAGTGTGAAGAGCTAAACTATTACCTGAATTATTAACGCACCTTTATAGTTGCAAGAAATGTGCTGCACAGTAGCAGGGGCTGACCCCTGTTACCTTAATAACTTGTCTGTTATTTTTAAATTACACAAACATTTCCACACAAACTAATTACAGATGACATGGTGGTAATTTGTTCCCAGCATGTTCCTTTGTCCATGCAAACATACATTAATAATAAGTACTGCCCATTTGAGCCCTCGTCTATTAGGTGACAAGAAAACACGAGCTGAATGTTGCTGCTTCTGCTCCTGTAATAACTCAACCAAGGCAGGCTATCATTATTGCAGTTTGCAAATGGACAGGTTCCTCTCCACCTCACTGAACATCATCGGCCAGAATCGACAGTAATCCATCTGACCCTCTGTGCAAACCGAGCTCACAATGAAAATACAAGCCTCATGACCTTCCAAAGAAAAAGGTATTGATGTAATGCAAAAGCTGACATACCACACAGCTAACTTTGTAAATAACGAAAATAAACTGAGTTATTTGCCAAAAGATAAATGTAGTGTTTGACCATCAAGTGCACTGAGAGAAACTGCAATGAACAAATATGGCTCTGACAATCTAATTGCCCATATGATTTCTTTTCCCCTAACAGCGATTATCCTTTATTTGCCCTCAGTGCAGTTTAATGATTACACACTTTAAATTCAAGCTAGGAACTCATTACGTACCCTTAGTATTGTATGCTTGGCCATTATACATTAATTTGCGAAAAATAAAATAGGATTACCACTGTATTTAAATTACATCTTGCTTTGCTTCCCATATCCAGTGAGTAGGTGAACCAGGTTAGTCCCAGCTTGCATTCCCAGTCTGTGCTGAGCTAGCTGATCTCAGCTGAAGTAACAATTGCCCTTAGCGCCCATGGAAAAGGCAGGTAACAAGTGGCATGGATTCCTGCATCCAATTAGTTCTTCTGTTGCAAGAGGATGAGAGTGTGTGTATGTGTGCATGTGCGTCCGTGTAAGTGTCTGCATGTACGTGCGCACGTGTGCGTGTGTGGATATGTGTGAGCATGTGCTGTGTGTACATTTGTGTGTGGATGTGCGTGCGCACACATGCACGTACATGTGCCAGTGTGTACATACAGACTTGGATGTCGGTTTGGGTGAGAACAGGATTGCACATGGCTGCAAAGCCCCCCAAAATCAATTAGCCTACTGGCATTTATTATCAAGGTTCAAATGTGAGCACTGGGTGAGGTGCTAGAGATCAAACAGTTCCTGTAACACCAGCCAGAAGTTGTGAAACGTGTCCAATACTTGGTTTACAAATCAAACCCCAATACTGTCTGGTTTTCCATTTGGTCCGAAATCTCTGCTCTTTGATTCTGGACCGTCCTTCCTTTGTGAAAACAAAATCACTGTTGGACAACACTGCCCCACAAATTACACAGCAACCTGGAAATTATAGCTGCAAATATTAGGCATCCAACACGCACTGCACTGCTGAGTAGGATGTGCCTTTATCTGCCATTTCAGCAATGGGTAAGAATGGGTTCGAATATTACCCCACTAACATAGCCAGCAGTAATCTGAACTGTAAGAAACCACTTCAGGGTTACTCTGGAGAATATTCTTTTGCACGGATGAAGGAGAGAAGTTTAAGAATAACAAGCTACTGCACACCCTAACCCCAACATGAAATGCCTAAATGCTGGGCTTCAGTTGTGTGAGTGACATTTGTCCAATCATTGGGTTTGATAAAAAAAACAATGAACTCATCCACAGAATTAACCAGAAATCTAATTTTCCTTCCTGTTTGTGAAGGATTTTTTAAATAGAAATTCTGAAGCAGAACCTCATTATGGAGGAATATTACAATCAGCAGGGGCACTTCATTATCCACTGTGCAAACTTCTAGCTCGACAGTAATACCAATTAAAATTCAAAAACCCATCTCCTCAGCAGAATATAATGAAGGTTGTCAAAGCTGCCTTCCTTGAAAATTATCACACTGCCTGTCTCTCCCTCCCCTTGCACCGCAACCCCGCCCCCCCCCCCCCCCCCCACCATCCCGGGGAGAGAGAGAGACACACACACACACATACGCGCGCACGCACCAGTTAAACATCCATGAAAAGGTTTCAAACGTAGAAATGCTCAAATTGTTTTTATTTCATTCATGGGATGTGGGCGTCACTGGCCAGACCAGCATTTATTGCCCATCCCTATTTGCCCTTGAGAAGATGGTGGTGAGCTGCCTTCTTGAACTGCTGCAGTCCATGTGGTGTAGGTACACCCACAGTGCTGTTAGGAAGGGAGTTCCAGGATTTTGACCCAGTGACAGTAAAGGAACAGCGATACAGTTCCAAGGCAGGATGGTGTGTGACGTGGGGGGGAAATTGCAGTTGGCAGTGTTCCCATGCATTTGCTACCCTTGTCCTTCTAGTTGGTAGAGGTCACAGGTTTGGAAGGTGCTGTCGAAGGAACCTTGGTGCGTTGCTGCAGTGCATCTTGTAGATGGTACACACTGCTGCCACTGTGTGTCGGTGGTGGAGGGAGTGAATGTTTGTGGATGGGGTGCCAATCAAGCGGGCTGCTTTGTCCTGGATGGTGTCGAGCTTCTTGAGTGTTGTTGGAGTTGCACCCACCCAAGCATGTGGAGAGTATTCCAGCACACTCCTGACTTGTGCCTTGTAGATGGTGGACAGGCTTTGGGGAGTCAGGAGGTGAGTTACTCTGACCTGCTCTTGTAGCCACAGTATTTATATGGCTACTCCAGTTCAGTTTCTGGTCAATGGTAGCCCCCAGGATGTTGATAGTGGGGGATTCAGCGATGGTGATGCCATTGAATGTCAAGGGGAGATGGTTAGATTCTCTCTTGTTGGCGATGGTCATTGCCTGGCACTTGTCTGGGGCGAATGTTACTTGCCACTTATCAGCATTGTCCAAGTCTGGCTGCACTTCTACACGGACTGCTTCAGTATCTGAGGAGTCACAATTGTCATCCTCACTTCTGACCTTATGATTGAAGGAAGGTCATTGATGAAGCAGCTGAAGATGGTTGGGCCTAGGACACTATTTATTTTTTATTTACTTTTATTTAGAGATACAGCACTGAAACAGGCCCTTCGGCCCACCAAGTCTGTGCCGACCAACAACCACCCATTTATACTAACCCTGCAGTAATCCCATATTCCCTACCACCTACCTACACTAGGGGCAATTTACAATGGCCAGTTTACCTATCAACCTGCAAGTCTTTGGCTGTGGGAGGAAACCAGAGCGCCTGGCGGAAACCCACGCAGTCACAGGGAGAACTTGCAAACTCCGCACAGGCAGTACCCAGAATCGAACCCGGATCCCTGGAGCTGTGAGGCTGCAGTGCGAACCACTGCACCACTGTGCCGCCCTGTGCTACCCTGAGGAACTCCTGCAGTGATGTCCTGGAGCTCAGATGATTGACCTCCAACAACCACAACCATCTTCCTTTGCCCTAGGTATGACTCCAGCCAGCGGAGGGTTTTCCCCCTGATTCCCATTGACCTCAGTTTTGCTCGGGCTCCTTGATGCCATACTCGGTCAAATGCTGCCTTGATGTCAAGGGCAGTCACTCTCACCTCACCTCTTGAGTTCAGCTCTTTTGTCCATGTTTGGATCAAGGCTGTAATGAGGTCAGGAGCTGAGTGGCCCTGGCGGAACCCAAACTGAGCATCACTGAGCAGGTTATTGCTAAGCAAGTGCTGCTTGATGGCACTGTTGATGACACCTTCCATCACTTTACTGATGATTGAGAGTAGGCTGATGGGGCGGTAATTGGCCGGGTTGGACTTCTCCTGCTTTTTGTGTACAGGACATACCTGGACAATTTTCCACATTGCAGGGTCGATGCCAGTGTTGTAGCTGTACTGGAACAGCTTGGCTAGGGGCGAAGCAAGTTCTGGAGCGCAGGTCTTCAGTACTACTGCCGGAGTATTGTCAGGGCCCACAGCCTTTGCAGTATCCAGTGCCTTCAGTCGTTTCTTAATATCACGTGGAGTGAATCGAACTGGCTAAAGTCTGGCATCTGTGATGCTGGGGACTGCAGGAGGAGGCCGAGATGGATCATCAACTCGGCACTTCTGGCTGAAGATTGTTGCAAATGCTTCAGCCTTATCTTTCGCACTGATGTGCTGGGCTCCCCCATCATTGAGGATGGGGATATTTGTGGAGCCACCTCATCCAGTTCGTTGTTTAATTGTCCACCACCATTCACGGCTGGATGTGGCAGGACTGCAGAGCTTAGCTCTGAGTCGTTGGTTCTGGGATCGCTAAGCTCTGTCTATCGCATGCTGCTTACGTAGTTTGGTACGCAGATAGTCCTGTGTTGTAGCTTCACCAGGTTGACACCTCATTTTGAGGTATGCCTGGTGCTGCTCCTGGCATGCCCTCCTGCACTCTTCATTGAACCAGGGTTGGTCTCCTGGCTTGATGGTAATGGTACAGTGGGGGATATGCCAGGCCATGAGGTTACAGATTGCGGTTGAGTACAATTCTGCTGCTGCTGATGGCCCACAGCGCCTCATGGATGCTCAGTTTTGCATTGCTAGATCTGTTCAAAATCTATCCCATTTAGCACGGTGATAGTGCCACACAACACGATGGACGGTATCCTCAATGTGAAGGCGGGACTTCGTCTCCATAACGACTGTGCGGTGGTCACTCCTACCAATACAGTCATGGACAGATGCATCTACGGCAAGCAGATTGGTGAGGACGAGGTCAAGTATGTTTTCCCCTCTTGTTGGTTCCCTCACCACCTGCCGCATACCCAGTCTAGCAGATATGTCCTTTAGGACTCGGCCAGCTTGATCAGTAGTGGTGCTACTGAGCCACTCTTGGTGATGAACATTGAAGTCCCCCACCCAGAGTACATTCTGCGCCCTTGCCACCCTCAGTGCTTCCTCCAAGTGCTGCTCAACATGGAGGAGTACTGACTCATCAGCTGAGGGAGGGCGGTAGGTGGTAATCAGCAGGAGGTTTCCTTATCCATGTTTGATCTGATGCCATGAGTCTTCATGGGGTCCAGAGTCGATGTTGAGGACTCCCAGGGAAATGCCCTTCCTACTGTATACTACTGTGCCGCCACCTCTGGTGGGTCTGTCCTGCCGGTGGGACAGGACATACCCGGGGATGGTGATGGCAGTGTCTGGGACACTGTCTGTCAGGTATGATTCCATGAGTATGACTATGTCAGGCTGTTGCTTGACTAGTCTGTGGGACAGCTCTCCCAACTTTGGCACAAGCCCCCAGATGTTAGTAAGGAGGACTTTGCAGGGTCGACAGGGCTGGGTTTGCCGTTGCCATTTCCAATGCCTAGGTCGATGCTTGGTGGTCCGTCCAGTTTTATTCCTTCTTATTGACTTTGTAGCAGTTAGATACAACTGAGTGGCTTGCTAGGCCATTTCAGAGGGCATGTACGAGTTACCCACATTGCTGTGGGTCTGGAGTCACATGTAGGCCAGACCAGGTAAGGACAGCAGATTTCCTTCCCCAAAGGAGGACAGTAGTAAACCAGATGGGTTCAACAACATCGACAATGGTTTCATGGCCATCATTAGACTAGCTTTTTTTAAAATTCCAGATTTATTAATTGAATTCAAATTCCACCTTCTGCTGTGGTGGGATTTGAACCCATGTCCCCAGAGCAATACCCTGGGTCTCTAGGTTACTAGTCTAGTGACAATACCACTACACCACCACCTCCCCTATGTAGCATTGGAAATACTTTCTTCTTCAGCTTCCTACCACCTGAGCATAAAGCAGACTTGGATCTCAAACCACTTAATGTGATAATTTCTTCTGAAGCCATACTTATAAAAATTGTCAGATTCACTTTACTCATTTCACCTACCACCATCATCAATAAATATTGATTTTTTTTCTCTTTCCCAATTATATGAGCTAATGTCAAAGGAGTTATCAATGTACCAAACTCTTATTTTCAAACAGTAAAATAAAAGCAAAATACTGCGGATACTGCATGAAAGGTCACAGACCTAAAACGTTAAGCTGCTTCTCTCTCCACAGATGCTGTCAGACCCGCTGAGTGTTTCCACCACTTTCTGTTTTTATTTCTTATTTTTAAACCCTTTTCCCTGCCTCTGGATTAATTAAAGATGTTTTGGTTGAGTCAGAATTTTTTTCTCCATCAATGTTACATCAGTTCAAAACAAAGAACAAATGATTATTGCAAATCATTTCACGCTTGGAAAACTTGGGGAAAAGGATGTCCATCAAAATTGATCTGGTGCTTGCCTTCCCTGATCAACCCTAAAGCAGTTTGTCAATGAAAAACGCACCCTGGGATGATGTGGATCAGTTCTAGGCTCATTGGCTGGCAGAGATGTAAGGATTTGTACCTCATTAAGGAAAATAATCTGGTCCTCTCAGGTAGACCTCTCAAGTCAGAATACCACTGACAATAGTTGTGGCTCTAACCATAGGGGTTTTGGCCTCTTCAGTTGCAAGTTAAGAAAGAACTTGCATTTATATAGCACTTTTCATGCCCTTAGGAAGTTCTAAAGCGCTTTACAGCCAATGAACTACTTTAAATTGTAATCACTGTTGCAATATGGGGAACGTGACAGTCAATTTACACACAGCAAGACCCCACAACCGGTAATGAAATAACTTTTTTAAAGTAATGTAGGTTGAGGGATGAACACTGACCAAAGAGAACTCCCTTGTTCTTCCTTAAAGTAGTGCATGGGATTTTTCACATCCGCCCAAGAGGGGCCTCAGCTTAATGGCAGAAGGTGGGAAATGGTTTCTACAAAGATGAGAACTAGGACCACTGCTGTTTACAATTTATATTAATGATTTAGACTTTGGAATCAAAAACACAATTTCTAAATTTGTAGATTATACCAAATTGTGGGAGGGATGGTCAATACTGAGGAGGACTGCAACGAATTACAAGAAGATATTAACAAATTTGCAGACAGGGCATATAATTGGCAAATGAATTTCAACAGAGATAAATGTGAGGTATTACATTTTGGCAAGAAAAATAAGCAGGTTGCATATTACTTAGAAATTAAGAATCTAAATGACACAGAGGAACAAAGGGATCTGCGAGTACAAATACGAAAATCATTAACAGGTTAACAGGTTAATAAGTCCATAAAAAAAGCAAACCAAGCACTTGGGTTTATTTCTAGAGGGATGGAATTGAAAAGTCAGACCACACTTGGAAAACTGCGTAAAATTCTGGTCACAATATTGTAAAAAAGATATAGAGACACTAGAGAGGGTGCAAAAAAGATTAACAAGGATGATACCAGGAATGCCACGGTATTTCAATCAGGAGATGATGAACAGGCTGGGTGACTTTTCTCTTGAAAAGAGAAGGCTGAAGGGAGACCTAATAGAGGTCTTTAAAATTATGCAAGATTTTGACAGAGTAAGCACAGAGAAAATGTTTCCACCTGTGGGGAAGAGCAAAACTAGAGGCCATTAATATAAGATAGTCACCAAGAAATGAAATAGGGAATTTAGAAGAAGCTTCTTTACCCAAAGTGCTGAGAATGTGGAACTCACTACCAACAGGGAGTGGTTGAAGCATATAGTATAGATACATTTAAGGAGAAGCTAGACCAGCATATGAGAAGGGAACCGAGGGTTGCACTGATAAGAGTTAGCTGAGGAAAGAGGGGAGGAGGCTCAAATGGAGCATAAACACTGGCATGGACTGGTTGGGCCAAATGGCCTGTTGTTGTGTCGTATGCGTTTTGTAATGTAATTTATGTAATGTCTCATCCAGCACAGCCCTCCCTAGGAATGCCACCTTAGATTATGTACTCAAGCCTCCAAATTGGGACTTAAACTCACAAACATATGTCTCAGAGGTGAGCATGCTGCCATTGAGCCATGTCTGACATGTGCAACCTATGAAGGGAGAAAAATAATCGAGTGTCACATCTACTGTGCTTAACTGCAATATAAGTATTAACTGTACGTAGCATTTGTTTCTTCCCTAATGTCCAGAGTCTCCCTGGCCTAAATAATCTCACTTCAGTTAAAACACTCAGTTTTGCAAGACAGAGAAATACTTTTCAAAAAATGACCAGTGCAGGGCACAGCAAATTTAAATATGTATTGGTGAAGCCCAAATAGAGTTGCCAATCAAACATATAACAATGCACAGTTATGTAGTGCCTTTAATGCAGTAAAAAAAAATGCCAAGGCGCTTCACAGAGTTGTAATCAGACATAAAATCAGAGAAAAAACTCCCATGCTTGTATTAAAATTAATAGTTTGGCAATTCCTTTGGGTACTTTGCTCAGATAATAATGCTTAGTCAAATGTTCAAAAACAAGCTGGTCCAATCTGTGAACTAACCTGTTTTTTAACACCATGGCTGGGTTTTTATACTGGCGACGGAGGGGGAGGGGCTCTCAATGTCTGGAAAAGTGACGCCAAGAACCCTGCGTTGCCTCTTCTGTGGAAGGCCTGCCGAGTCTAGTGCCAATTAGGCACTTAAACGGACAGTTGTGAGCCTTCCATGGAATCAAGGACCCCATGCCAGAAGACCCGCCCATGGAGAGCTGCCGGCCAATCAGAGGGTGGCAGCTCTTCCACTAAGCAGCGCCACCATGGAGGCGGTGTCAGTTGTTGGAGTAGCACCTACCCAAGGCCCAGCAGCATCTCTAGACCCAGGTCACAGGTAGGTCAGGGTAGGAGGAGTCTCGCTGGGTGGGTGGGTGGGTGTAGGGGTTCATCAGCAAGGGCACGGGTGTGGCTCTCTGCGGGCTCTGCTTCTTTCCGATGCTGGGTCCCTCGTTCAGACACTGTGCCTTTTAATGAGGGACCCCACCCCCGGAGCTGGGGAGCAGCTCATACAGTTTTTTGTGCTGTGCTTCCTCTGCGGCGACAGGGCCACAAGCCACACGGCTAATTGCGGCGGCAGCGGAATGAGGCCCTTAATTGGGCATTAATTGCCCAGTTAAGGGCCTCAATTGGCGGCGGGGTGGGAAGGCCATTCATTGGCCTTCCCACCCCCAGACTGAATTTTGGCAGACGTGGGAAGGTGGCGGGGGCTCCCTCCGCCACCATCCTACCTGATTTTATGCTCTCCCCGCCTCCAAGCCCACCGCAGGGCAGCATAAAATTCCACCCCCCATATGCACCATGACAAAAAAGAACCCAATAACATGATACATCATGCCAAAAAGTCTTCATTAATGCTGCTTGATGCAGTCAATGATTTTATTTTTGAGTGTAGTTTGCACGGTGTGACCTATTAAATGTCAATCTCCTCAATGTACTTTTCTCATGTCCCTTTTCCTCATTCCTGAGATAGTCAGTTGAATTAATATCAGCAGTGAAGGTCATTAAAACAGTTTCAACTATCCAGGTTAATCCAGTTCCCTTGCAGTGTTTATTCAGGAAATCCTTGAACCCTCGTTCTCCTCAGAGTATTAATCACTTTATAAACAAAATGGGTTAGGATATAAAGATGAGTAAAAATATAATTCTTTAAGGGACAGTATTGATCAGAAACAAAATTGGTTTGATTCCTGGGCACACTACCTAGCTTCTAGGCAGGTAAAAGCAGGCCATTGGGAGTGAGAAGAGGTCACCTTCAGTAGTTTAAGACACTGACTCTGAGAAAAATATTTAAAGTGAAACCTAAAAAAAAAATGAAAGTTAATAAAAAAGAATATTTTCTAACAAATACTTGCATTATTATCATGTCTTTAACATAGTAAAACGTCCCAATATGCTTCAAAGGAGCATAAATCAGACATTAATGGACATCAAGACAAAGAAGGACACATTCGGACAGGTGACCAAACACTTTGTTAAAGAGGTAGATTTTAAGCAAGGTCTTTAAGGAGGAGAGACATGGGGTTGGATTTTATAAGCTCACCACCAATCTTGGCGGCAAGCTTCAAAAATGGCGGCCCGCCCACGCAGACCACACATCACAGAGCCGCCATGATATTCAGCACGGTTGCTCATGTAAATGGCTGGGGAAGACCGCCCACCCTGATGACGCGGAGCAGGCGGGTTGTCCATTACCGGCAATGGCATCAGGCGCCAATGCGCAGGCGCCGATGCCATTTTTAAAAGGGCTTCAAACCCTACATAGCCATTTAAAATTTAAAGGGACATTTTTAATGAAAAATTAAATAATTTGATCCTGACCCTCTGCCACCACCCCCCACCCCCAAAAATAATCATAGAATTAAGTACCTGCCCTCCTCCCCTGCCAAAACACTTAGCTGGAGCACCTGACCTTCGCCCCCACTCCACCCATCCAAAAGTTCATAAACTCTAAACTTTACCCCTTCCCATCATCCTCTAGACCAATTAAATTAGTCTGCTGCCGCTCCATCCCCACCAGCACAAAGAAACTTACCTGCTCCCCCCTCCCCACCAGTGTTCCACCTCAGATCACCGGACAGAGATCCGAAGGTGTGGGAGTGCCGGCCACCGGCACCAACATTGGAGCGGAATGGACGGCAGGAATGGGTAAGTAATGAATTCCTTCATTTGCATTACATTTGGCTCCCGTCGCTGAGCGGTGGGGGAGCTGCCACAAGGCCTCGCTGCCGCCAACAATATCAGGCTGGGCCTTCCTGGCATTGAGGCCCGTGGCAGGCCTCTGCCAGAGGCATTTTCCCACACGCCCCCTCGCCACATCCCCCGACAACGGGGGGGGGGGGGGGGGGGGGGGGGGGTGGCGGTGCTGTAAATCCAGCCCATGCAGAGAGACAAAGAGGTTTGGGGAGTGAATTCCAGAGCTTAAGGCCAAGATAGCTGAAGGAGTGGCTGCCAATGGTGTAGTAAAGGGAGTGGGGAATGCATAAAAGACCAGAGTTAGAGGAACATAGAGTTCGCTGTCAGGCTGGCGAAGCATAGGGAGGAATGAGGCCATGCAGGGATTTGAACACAAGGATAGACTGATCTCAGCATGAGCTGTTTGAAGATGCACTCAACTTAATCAAATCAGTAGATTTTTGCAGTTAACGGCTGTAGTTGAAGCTGCTGTATGAATGAATATTGCAATCTCAACTGGAGGCTTTCCTATTGTTAGGCAGTGTATGACAGGGTTTGAAATCTGAGCTACAAACCAAACTTCTACCACACCGTTACAAGATTAACTTGTATATTAGGGCAGTCTTGATGTTAAACCTCAGAGTTGAAGGAGGCCACAGGCCTGATGGTTAAAGTGTATCTGGTTAAAGGATTTTATAACCCATTTTAAAGAATTACTCTTGTCCCTTTATTTTGTAAGACTCTGCACTAATGCAGGCTTGTTGATTACATAATTTCTTTCGCTGGCCAGTCTTAGTTCATCCAGATGCTTTCAGTTTGGAAAGGAAATAATTCCTGAAGGTATGATTGAAGCATTGTGTTTTAATGCCACAATTAACCATTAATTGGTAGAATATATGTAGCTGTAAATCAGGACTTTTTAAGCTTCTCTCAAACTGACCCATTAAGAAGAAACTTTGCAACTGGCAACAGTTCTCAAGAGTTCACATCTGAAGAACAAATAGGAGGGAGAAATAAACAGTGCGAAGGTTCATTGCACTTTAACTACTTGATGTACAAGTCATAACAATAAGCATTTTACAAACTTGTAGTGAATAACAAAGAGAGAAAAACAATTTATAAGTGCAAAGGCACACCAGAGGGTTAAATCCCTTCTCAATTTTCAACTATTTAAGTCAAAAGAAGGGTAGTACGGACTTCTTCCTGTTCTACACAAGGCTAACTAACTGATACTGCAGCATATGTATTTCAGTGCACCCAATTCAAAAACAGCATGAAATCAGAGGGAGAGAATCTACAACAGCAAAAAACTACACTCATATTATTAAATTTCATTTGCCTATACCCTGTCCAACTCATTCTGCAGATTCTGAGCTGACTCCTCCGATTTTGCTGCCCCCTCCTAGTTTGGTATCATTTGCAAGTTTGACCATTTTACATTGACTTTCTGCATCCAGGTGATTGACATAAATCGGTAACACTGGAGCTCCCAGAAATGAACCCTGAGGCACTCCACGCACCACTAATGATGACTCATTGTTTCCTGCCCTTCAACCATTTTCTCATTCATTCCCAGGGTTTACCCTGATTCCCCACAGCTTTGCGTGCAATTAATAGCCTGATCTCCAGGTAACGTGTGGAACTTTGTCAAAAGCCTTGTGGAAGTCAAGATACATCAGATCATAGCACTTACCACAGTCCATTTGGGATATTATTTCCTCAAAGTAGTTGAGGAGGCTGGTCATGCAGGAATTGACAGCACTATTTCAAGGAGCAGCAGGGGAGTTCTCCCTGGTGTCCCGGCCAATATTTATCTCTCAACCAACATCACTAAAACAGATGATCTGCTCATTATCTCACAGCTGTTTGTCATGCGTAAATTGGATGCTGCATTTCATATGTTCCAATATTTATGTTACTATATTTCAAAAGTACTTAATTGGGTGTAAAAGCTTTGGTATGTCCTGAGGTAAAGAAATGAACTATATAACTTCCTTTTTATTCATGTTGACTGCTGTGAACTAAATTGTTATTGTACAGATGATCCTCAAAACTTTTCGGATTTCTGCTGTAACTATAGTAACTAAAGCATTTTTGCCCATTGTGCATTATTTATTGGATTCCTTCTTGCTGGATGCATGCACACACAGGGTTAAAATTGATTACTGCGAGCTATTTCTGAAGGCTGTAAAGGACACACATCCCAGACTGATTGATTAGCATGGAACAATTGGTGACATTATCCTCAAATGGTGACCTGCCCCAGGGATCATTCAAAGTATTTGGAACTGATCAATATGCCAGGCCATTCAATTCAAATACAAGCATCCTATAGGACTACTTACAGTACTAGTTTCTTTGCTGTTTATGTGTGTGGACAATACCATCTTGAATTGTGTGTCAATCAATTATCTAATGTAGTTAAGAGAAGAACAGTTTATAATTCCTTTTCTTCCATGATCCCTTCAAAGAAATTCTGACCTATACCTTGGTTGGATTGCAACCAGACAGCAGTCATTGTGCTGCCATTGGGTATCTGTGGAGAGTTGGGCACTTCATGGTAGCAGATAGCCAAACCAGAAGTAAGTATCAATGTTTCAAAGGTTATTTTAATGTTGAAGGTTAATGCAGGAGAACCTTCTTTGTCATTTTAAGATAATTAACTGTAAACATGTTGTATTTTCCTTCACAAGTTTAATGTTTAATAAACTTATCTAGCAGTCCATTGCCTGAGACATGGTCTGATGGAGGTGCTACAAAGAGATCACGTGATGGCCGGTGCTATGCTTCAGTAAGCTGGAGTACAGTGGTAAGTGTTCTCTGTTCAACTACATTTCAAGGACTTAGTTATTGAGCAGGTAAAAGTCCATTCTGATCCATAGAGGACATGAGGTTCACTTACATTATCTTCTGCTCATAATGACTTGAGTTTTTGGGAACTTGCAACCAGCGTCCTCTTGTGCCTGTGCATTGAATGTGGCTTCTGCACTTGCTTGATACTTCAGTGCACAGAAAAATGATTACGTAAATGTTCCTAGCAGTTGCTTGGAAGGATCCAGTGGCACAGACATAAACTGCACTAGTCACCTTCACAGCCATTGCTAGGTCTGCTCTTACATAATAATTGTCTGGAGGTTGAGCTCACGGAGACGCCATAACTTGACAACTGCCTCCTTCATTAGGTGGATCTCTTCTGATCTTTCAGGTATATGTGTCAGGTCCAACCCCAGTCCATGGAATGTAGGCAAGTGAGTGGTAAATGTGTGAGGATGCAACTGCAACGGTCTTTCTTCCTTTCACAGACATTTCATTCACTTTTGCAAATCCAGGAATGCTGTCGGAATACCCAAAGGAAGTATGCTTCTCAGCAATTTGCTGCTGGCAGCTGGCACCAAGCCAACAGGGGAAAAAGTACTGAGGACAAATAGTTCTACAGTGCAAAACACAGCATTATGCACAAGCAGGAATTGATCTGACAAGGGCCATGTAGCTCGTGATATCCAAAATGGATCCAATGCTAAACAGTGCACCTTTAGGAAGCACACTCCCAGAGGCCAAAGTAACAGAAGCCATTTTATATGGACCTGGCAGTACTAAGGCAGCAGATTAAACGGCATCTATTATGTGGGATCCGTTTACATAAATTAGGTGTTGTAATCAGCCCCCCATATATTTGATGTGCAAGTCTCCAAAAAGCTGCAGTGCCAAATTTGCAGTATCAATTGAGCACTCGCCAGGTTCAGAAAGGCATTCTCCCATGACGAATGGGCATGCTCACATAAGAATATATGAAATAGGAGCAGGAGTAGACCATATGGCCACTCAAGCCTGCTCCCCCATTCAATACAATCATTGCTGATCTTCTGCCTCAACTCCACTTTCCCGTAGCGCACGGAGCTCCTCGAGCACAGTGTTGCTGAAATGAGCCTCCGAGCTCAACCTGTTACATTTTAAAGAGATTGATTAATGGCTGTATTGATTAACTTGCCCCAATACCTTCACCTTGAATTCTGCCTCACCAGGTATCATCACCAGAAAAGGTCTTTTCCATACACTCTGTCCTTATGGCATCAGAAATATGGAAAAAAATCAATAGCAATTACACACTACAGTCACTGGGCTGAGATATGCTATCAACATGCTTCCATATGAGTTACAATTTCATCAGCTCCTTCAGATGACCTGCTGCCCGAGGTCCAAGATATTCTGGTTGTTTCTTAACTCAGCTATTACTTTTTTTAAAAGCCAGCTATTGCTTTATTATCCTATTACATGGCTGTCTAGATCCATATTCTGTAGCAGCCTAATCCTTTATGAGAAGTGATTACACCACTACCACACAAGTAGGAGCAATTGTCACCTCCACAATAATTTATCATCAAATCCTAGCCACTTGATTCCTAGCCATAGACCCAGGGACTGACCGCAGGTACAACCGTGTCCAGGGACTGGTTACAGGTACAACCGTACCAAGAGACGGGTCACAGTTACAGCTGTACCAACGGACTGGTCACAGGTACAACTGTGTCTGGGGACTGGCCTTAGATATAACTGTACCCAGGGACTAGTCACAAGTACAACCGTACCCAAGGACTGGTGACAGGTACAATTGTACCAATGGACTGGTCACAGGTACGAGTGTACCCATGGACTGGTCACAGGTACAACTGTACCCAGGGACTGGCCACAGGTACAACTGCGCCCAGGGACTGGTCATAAGTACAACGGTGTCCAGGGACTGGCCACAGGTACAACCACGCCCAGGGGACTGGCCACACGGATAACTGCACCCAGGGACTGACCATAAGTACAACGGTGTCCAGGCACTGGCCAAAGATACAAACGCGCCCAGGGACTGGTCACAAGTACAACTGTTCCCAGGGACTGGTCACACATACAACCGTGCCCAGGGACTGGCCAAAGATACAACCGTGCCAAGGGACTGGCCACAAGTACAACTGCGCCCAGGGACTGGCCACACGGATAACTGCACCCAGGGACTGGCCACAAGTACAACCGCGCCCAGGGACTGGCCACACGGATAACTGCACCCAGGGACTGGCCACAAGTACAACTGCACCCAGGGACTGTTCACAAGTACAGCCACACCCAAGGACTGGCCACAAGTACAACTGCACCCAGGGACTGGCCACAAGTACAACTGCACCCAGGGACTGTTCACAAGTACAGCCACACCCAGGGACTGGCCACAAGTACAACTGCACCCAGGGACTGGCCATAAGTACAACTGCACCCAGGGACTGTTCACAAGTACAGCCACACCCAGGGACTGGCCACAAGTACAACTGCACCCAGGGACTGGCCACAAGAACAGCCGCACCCAGGGTCTGCCCATAAGTACAACTGCACCCAGGGACTGGCCACAAGGACAACTACACCCAGGGTCTGGCCTCAAGTACAGCTGCACCCAGGGACTGGCCACAAGTACAATCATATTCAGGGACTGCCACAGCTTGAAACTGTCACCTGGTCAATCATTGCATGTGTTATGACCAGATGAGTAAGAGGTCTAGGGTTCCCTTTCAGCCTTCACCTGATCTTACTGTAACAGGGTTTAATTTTAGCTCCCCCTTGGTGAATCCTTGTTCACCGCTTTCCAATTATAAGGCAAAGAAAGCAGCACAAACAGGCTTTCTTAGGTTTAAAGAAGAAAAGTTGAAATTTATTAAACTTAAACTCTAATTCGGTTGATGACTACGGATACATGACGTGCTCATGCTAGCATGCATATGCCATACACACATGCAAATAGTGACAGAAAAGAGAAGAAAAATTAAGTGGAAAAGTTTGAGGCAATATCTGAAGAGTTGTTGTTATGCTTCTTCAAGCTCACTGTAGAGTCATTGATTGTAGGTAGATCTTGCTTTTTGTTGAGGTCCAGTATTCTTCTTAAACCTTGTTCACTGTAGGAGACTTTTCTCTCTTGGGGTTCATGTGTCTTAGAGGATTCAGAGGCTTGTGAGAAAGAGATGGGAGCAGACAGGAGAGAGATCTTCTCAGTCCAGGAGCAAACAGACATTCTGAGTTCAAACTGTTTGTACAATTGAGAAAAACCCAGGTTGCCAAGCAGGTTAGTCATGTGATTAACTGGTCTGACCACGTCTTGGATTATATCACTTTAGCAGTCTCTGGAATGCTCATTTTCCACACAATACCTGGTGATCAAGGTCCATTGTGGGTTGAATGTGTCAGGGAATGGTCCTTTGTCCTTCCAATCTCCGTCTGTTAATATGCAAATGTCTTTTCCAGCCATGGCTAATCTGTTTAACAAGTCCTTTCTTCACTCCAGTAACAGTTTAAAATCAATGTTCATGACAAAATGAATGTGCCTCATTCTTGGCAGGTGGGGGCCTCGCATGACACATGAAACTGAGGTGTTACAATTATCAACACACGATGGTTATTTATAACCATAATTGTCCAATACAGTTATCAGCGCTAACAGTGCAAAATGGTACATCTATTATTACCACTGTTGGTATTAGTATGCACAACAGATACTTAACACAATAACAATCAACATTTCCCAGAAAGGAGAAATAATTCAATCATAGACACAGGAAGGAATTGAACTTTACTCTGCCTTGCAGCCTTCCGATGCACACGATGATCCCATCATTTCTCCAAAGCAATATATAGCCTGCAGTGACATTCACAAAGGCTGTGGCTGGGGCACTGCTTTATCAACAAGGTCACTGTATCAGCTCCATGAATTTGACAATTTCAGACCAGTACATGAAACAAATACACCATTTTTATAAAGAAAGCAAGCACCGCGGAGATGGTGTAATGGATGTTTCAATTCACTGTGTTTGCTTTTTCCCCTTGCTCTGTTAATTCATGTCCCAGAAATGCCAGCAGCTGTAGCTCGGTGTTGCACTCTCACTGCGGAGTCTAATGAAGGTTGTATGTTCAAGCCTCACTCCATTGATTAAAGCATATAATCTAAGCTGACACTTTAGCGCAGTACTGAGGGAGTGCTGGACTGGCACAGGTGTCGCCATTCAGATGTGACAGTCAACCTCAAGTGGGCATCAAAGAACTCATGCTGCTATTTTGTAGAAGTGCAGGGGAGTTCTCGCCAATATATATCCCTCAACCAACGTCACTGAAACAGATGATCTGGTCATTATTATGTTGTTGCTTGCGGGGCCTTGCTGTGTGCAAATTAACTGTTATGATTAGAATCATAGAATCATAGAATGGATACAGCACAGAAGGCCATTCGGACCATCATGTCTGTGCTGGCTCTCTGCAACAGCACCTCACCTAGCCTCACTGACCAGCCTTTTCCCTGTGGCCCTGCAAATTTTTTCTCTTCAGATAATTATCCAGTTCTCTTTTGAAGGCCTCAGTTGAATCTGTCTCCACCACACTCTCAGGCAGTGCATTCCAGATCTTAACCACTCACTGCATCAAAAAGTTTTTCCTCATATTGATGCTGCTTCTTTTGCCAATCACTTTACATCAGTGTGCTCTGATTCTGGATCCTTCCGTCAATGGGAACAGTTTCTGCCTATCTACTCTATCCAGACTCCTCATGATTTTTGAACACCTCTATCAAATCTCCTCTTAATCTTCTCTTCCCCAAGGAGAATAGCCCAGTTTCTCCAACCTATCCAAGTAATTGAAGTTCCTCATCCCTGCAACCATTCACGTGAGTCTTTTCTGCACCCTCTCTAATGCCTTCACATCCTTCCGAAAGTGTGGTGCCCAGAACTGGTCACAATACTCCAGTTGAGGCCAAACCAGTGTTTTGTACAGGATTATCATAACCTCCTTGTTTTTGCACTCTATGCCCCAATTTATAAAGCCCAGGATCCCGTATGCCTGTCCTGCAACCTTCAATGATTTGTGCCCAAATATCCCCACGTCCCTCTGCTCCTGCACCCCCTTTAGAATTGTATCCTTTAATTTATATTGCCTCTCCTCATTCATCCTGCCAAAATTAATCACTTCACACTTTGTGCATTAAATTTCATCTGCCACTCGTCCGCCCGTTGCACCAGCCGGTCTACATCCTCTTGAAGTTTATCGTTATCTTCTCACAGTTCACAATACCTCCAAGTTGTGTGTCATCTGCAAATTTTGAAATTGTGCCCTGTATACCCAAGTCTAGGCCATTAATATATATTGAGAAAAGCAGGGGCCCTAACACTGACGCCTGCGGAACTCCACTATATATCTTCCCCCAGTCTGAAAAACAACCATTCACAACTACTCTCTGTTTCCTGTCACTCAGCCAATTTCATATCCATGCTGTTACTGACCCTTTTACTCCATGGTCTCTAACTTTGCTGACAAGCCAGTTATGTGGCACTTTATCGAATGCCTTTTGGAAGTTTATGGAAGTCCACATCAACTGCATTACCCTCATCAACCCTCTCTGTTACCTCATCAAAAAAACTCAAGCAAGTTAGTTAAACACGATTTACTCTTAACAAATCCACGCTGGCTTTCCTTAAGTAATCCACATTTGTCCCAAATCCCCACCACTGAGGTTAAACTGACTGGCCTACATTAAATTTGAAGTGTCCTCCATGAACTTGTACTCAGTGTATATGCATATTTCAGAAGTTACTGTCTGAACTTCCAGTACATTTTACATTTAACGGCAACAAGAGACGCCCCAATTTCCTTTTCCAATTGTCTTGCAAAGCAATTCAAATATATTCATAAGGATGGGTTTCACACCTTCTCCCTGGTGATTACAGTGATGATGCAGTTTGTAGGAAGTAATATCACACTCTTTTAAACAGTATACCCATTTGCAACTGTCTCCAACAGTTTCTATTCCTGTCCTATTGTTTTGTCTTAAATGCAGCCAACAAATGAAAAACTGTTAAGATTCATAATAACTTACAATGAGTCATGTTGGGAGGAAAATAATGACATTGTCTGCATGGCTGCACCAGCACCCACACTCCTCGTAAAGTGAAACACAAAGCAAGAAAGTCTGTGGATCCATGCAATCTACTTTCTAGAAAGTGGGAAAATGGCGCACTGACACGGAACACAAAAGTCCGAGTGTATCAGGCCTGTGTCCTCAGTACCTTGCTCTACGGCAGCGAGGCCTGGACAACGTATGCCAGCCAAGAGCGACGTCTCAATTCATTCCATCTTCGCTGCCTTCGGAGAATACTTGGCATCAGGTGGCAGGACTATATCTCCAACACAGAAGTCCTTGAAGCGGCCAACACCCCCAGCTTATACACACTACTGAGTCAGCGGCGCTTGAGATGGCTTGGCCATGTGAGCCGCATGGAAGATGGCAGGATCCCCAAAGACACATTGTACAGCGAGCTCGCCACTGGTATCAGACCCACCGGCCGTCCATGTCTCCGTTATAAAGACGTCTGCAAACGCGACATGAAATCGTGTGACATTGATCACAAGTCGTGGGAGTCAGTTGCCAGCATTCGCCAGAGCTGGCGGGCAGCCATAAAGACAGGGCTAAATTGTGGCGAGTCGAAGAGACTTAGTAGTTGGCAGGAAAAAAGACAGAGGCGCAAGGGGAGAGCCAACTGTGCAACAGCCCCAACAAACAAATTTCTCTGCAGCACCTGTGGAAGAGCCTGTCACTCCAGAATTGGCCTTTATAGCCACTCCAGGCGCTGCTTCACAAACCACTGACCACCTCCAGGCGCGTATCCATTGTCTCTCGAGATAAGGAGGCCCAAAGAAGACTTTCTACCTCTGTTTCAGCTCTGATTTGTAGCAGACAAGAGTCCTTAATGACTGTGTGTTATTCTCTGAACTAATTATATCCCACCAGAAAAGCTTGTTAAAAAAAAGGCTGTGTTTGCTGACAATGCAACCATTAGGTGCTGTAGTACTGGCACATGCGCAAATGCAACTTCATCGAATGAAACGTCACTGTCTGCGACATCTCAGGCAGCTGCCAGTAATAAAAATGGTACTGTTCAATTTGACACAAAAAATGAATTAAATCCGAACCCCTCAATGGCCACGATCACCACCTCCACTGCCCCCCCCCCAACAGTACCCCGCTCCCTCTCGCAATTGCCGCCACAATCGCTGCTTCTCTTCGCTGCTCCCTCCCGTGCCTGCCTGCTCACCGCTCCATCCCGCTTCCCCCAACTACTCGCTGCTCGCGCCCCACCTCACCACCTGGAGAAGCGGTTGTGGGGGGGTGGGGGGGGGGAGGTGTGGGAGTGATTGGAAAGGCGGGAAGCGAGTGGCGAGCAGTCGGGAGCGGGAGAGAATGGCGGGACTGAGCGGCAAGGAGTCGGGCGATGGAGTAGGCGTGGAAGATAAACAGCGATTGAGGCGCCGATCGCAGGAGAGAGTGGGGAAGAGAAGTGGCCATTGAGGCAATGATGCGGGAGGGAGTGGGATACTGTTGGGGGGTTGGAGGTGGTGATCACGACCATTGATGGATGAGGCAACACCCCGACGTCATTACGTCTGACGTTATTACGTGGTGACGTCGCCGCACACATGCGCGGATTCACGCTGGCAAGCCTGCAAACGGTTCGATGCACTGATGGCATCGGCGATCACTCTGCACATGTTCTGCATTGTCAGGAGACACACTGAAAAGAAATTGCAACAATAGTGACAAACTTTTTCAGTCACGTCTATTTGCAACACAATGAGTTGGAGCAGATTACTGATTGGCCCGCTTGGAGGACAAGACACGCCCAACAGTTTGTTTGGAATGTGTAATCTGATTCTGTCTGCTATAGAATAACAAAGTGATTCTCGACAACGCAGCCGGATGCTAACATCATCAGACTGCGCCACACTGTGCGTATGCGCAAATGGGCTCCTGCTCTCTGCGTGTGCGCTGCGTTCCACATTGCCAGGACTGGTTGGCGCATGCGCAGATGACGTCATCGCCTAACGCGGGGGAGAGAGTGGCCGAAGACTGTGGTGGCGGCGGGTGCGCTCTCCTCCACCGCTCACTCCCTCCCCGCCTGCTTGCTCCCTCCCTCCCCACCCACTTGCTCCCTCCCCACCCGCTCGCTCCCTCCCTGCCTGTTCGCTCCCTCCCCGCTCACTCGCACTTTGCCTGCCTGCTCACTCGCTCTCCGCCTGCTCGCTCCCTCCCTCCCCGCCTGCTCACTCCCTCCCCGCTTGCTCGGTCCCTCCCTGCCCGCTTGCTCCCTCCCCGCTCACTCGCACTCTGCCTGCCTGCTCACTCGCTCCCCGCCTGCTCCCTCCCTCCCCGCCTGCTCCCTCCCTCCCTGCCTGCCCACTCCCTCCCCGCCTGCTTGCTCCCTCCCCGCTCACTTGCTCTCTGCCTGACTGCTCACTCGCTCCCCGCCTGCTCCCTCCCTCCCCGCCTGCTCACTCCCTCCCCGCCTACTTGCTCCCTCCCCGCTCACTTGCTCTCTGCCTGACTGCTCACTCGCTCCCCGCCTGCTCCCTCCCTCCCCGCCTGCTCACTCCCTCCCCGCCTGCTCGCTCCCTCCCCGCTCACTTGCTCTCTGCCTGACTGCTCACTCGCTCCCCGCCCACCCGCCCGCCCGCTCGCTCCCTGCCTGCCCGCTCGCTCGCTCCGGCCATTGTTTGCTGCCATGGGTTTACGTTACCTTTGCGTGATTATTTGAGCAGCGCCATCTTTAGTCCTGGCAGTTGCCTGAATGTTGCAGACTGTGACGTTTAAGTGGGACAGGCTGTATTTGCGCATGTGCCAGTACAGCGCCACCTAGTGGTTGCATTGTCAGCAAACGCAGCCATAGCATAATTCAAGTTCTCTGCAATGTGTAACTTGATCCAGTCATTGTCAGTCAGGTTCCAGAGTTCGGAATTGAGAACAGTGATATAGTAGAATGTAGTTGGCTGTAGGTAGCTTTGTGAAGGTCCTCTTATCTAGCATTCTGCCATTGTAATTAAAGTTGTTCTTAGCTGGTAAAATAAAAGACTTCATGCTCTCAAGTAGTGGGATGGTTACTCTAGAATTTTATGCTTTTTTTTCCTCCTGGCAACGTTAAAAATTAATTAATTCAGGATAAAGGGAACAAGTTCGAGGCTACAACTTTAAGGCAAGAACACTAAACCTCAATAACCTGGTGGCATACAAGTGCAGCCACAGCTGCAAGTGGCCCTTCTGGTCCAGAATATGTGGCAATGCCTTCCATTGCCCGCCACGACAGCCTGACTGGCCCTCAGCATATCCACACGGACAACAGTCCTTCCCTTTGCTAGCCTAGCCTGCAGGAAGGCTTCATCCAGTCAGGTGCCTTGTGCGAGCATGTCCACATTGGGACAAGACCTTTTCAGTCGTGGAATGAACTCCGTCAACTACAAGCTCACCAAGTTAGAGAGCCAAAAGTGGTGTCTCTTACATCTGTCCATGACTGTATGGTAGGAGTAACCACCACACAATCCTTGTGAAAACAAAGTCCCATCTTCACACTGAGGATATCCTCTATTGTGTTGTGTGGCATTACCACAGTGCTAAATGGGATAAGATTCAGAGCAGATCTGGCAGCTCAAAACTGGGCATCCATGAGGCGCTTTCGACCATTAGCAGCAGAATTGTATTCAAACACAACCTGTAACCTCATGGCCTGGCATATCCCTCACTCTACCATTACCATCAAGCCAGGGGATCAACCCTGGTTCAATGAGGAGTGCAGGAGAGCCTGCCAGGAGCAGCACTAGGCATACCTAAAAATGAGGTGTCAGTCACTGAAGCTGCAACACAGGACTACTTGCATGACAACAGTGAAAGTAGCATGCAACAGATAGGACTAAGTAATTCCACAACCAACGGATCAGATTTAAGCTCTGCAGTCCTGCCACATCCAGAAGCGAATACTGGTGGACAATTAAACAATTAACAGGAGGAGGAGGCGGCTCCATAAATATTCCCATCCTCAATGATGGCAGAGCCCAGCATATCAGTGCAAAAGAAAAGGCTGAAGTATTTGCAACCATCTTCAGCCAGAAGTGCTGAGTGGATAATCCATCTCGACCTCCACCAGAGGTTTCCATCATCACAGATGTGAGTTTTCAGCCAATCCAATTCATTCCATCAAAACAGCAAAGGCTATGCGTGACAACATCCTGGCTGTAGTACTGAAGACTTATGTTGCGCCCCTCGCCTAGCTGTTCCAGTACAGTTACAACACTGGCATCCACTCAACAATGTGGAAAATTGCCCGGGTATGTCCTATCCACAAAAAACAGGACAAATCCAATCCAACCAATTACAGCTCATCAGTTCCTCTCCATCATCAGCAAAGTGATGGAAGGTGTTGTCAACAATGCTATCAAGCGCCACTTAAACAGCAATGACCTGCTCACCAATTTGGGTTCCAGTTTGGGTTCCACCAAGGCCACTGATTCATGAAGGAAGGGCAGTGGATGTTATCTATATGGACTTCAGTAAAGCCTTTGACAAAGTCCCTCATGGCAGACTGATACAAAAGGTGAAGTCACACGGGATGAGCTGGCAAGATGGATACAGAACTGGCTCGGTCATTGAAGACAGAGGGTAGCAGTGGAAGGGTGCTTTTCTGAATGGAGGGATGTGACTAGTGTTGTTCCACAGGGATCAGTGCTGGGACCTTTGCTGTTTGTAGTATATATAAATGATTTGGAGGAAAAGGTAGCTGGTCTGATTAGTAAGTTTGCGGATGACACAAAGGTTGGTGGAGTTGCGGATAGTGATGAGGATTGTCAGAGGATACAGCAGGATATAGATCGGTTGGAGACTTGGGCGGAGAAATGGCAGATGGAGTTCAATCTGGACAAATGTGAGTTAATGCATTTTGGAAGGGCTAATGCAGGTGGGAAGTATACAGTAAATGGAGTATTGACAGGCAGAGAGATCTGGGCGTACAGGTCCACAGGTCACTGAAAGTGGCAATGCAGGTGGATAAGGTAGTCGAGAAGGCATACGGCATGCTTGCCTTCATCGGTCGAGGCATAGAGTATAAAAATTGGCAAGTCATGCTGCAGCTGTACAGAACTTTAGTTAGGCCACACTTAGAATATTGTGTGCAATTCTGGTCGCCACACTACCAGAAGGACATGGAGGCTTTGGAGAGGGTACAGAAGAGGTTTACCAGGATGTTGCCTGGTCTTCAGGGCATTAGCTATGAGGAGAGGTTGGATAAACTCAGATTGTTTTCACTGGAACGACGGAGGTGGAGGGGCGACATGATAGTGGTTTACAAAGTTATGAGTGGCATGGACAGAGTGGATAGTCAGAAGCTTTTTTCCAGGGTGGAAGAGTCAGTTACTAGGGGACATAGGTTTAAGGTGCGAGGGGCAAAGTTTAGAGGGGATGTGCGAGGCAAGTTCTTTACACAGAGGGTGGTGAGTGCCTGGAACTTGCTGCCGGGGGAGGTGGTGGAAGCAGGTACGATAGCGACATTTAAGAGACATCTTGACAAATACATAAATAGGATGGGAATAGAGGGATACGGTCCCCGGAAGTGCAGAAGGTTTTAGTTTAGGCAGGCATCAAGATCGGCGCAGGCTTGGAGGGCCGAATGGCCTGTTCCTGTGCTGTACTGTTCTTTGTTCTTTGTTTGTTCACTCGGCTCCTGACCTTATTACAGTGTTACGATCAGGTGAGAAAGGGGCCTAGGCGTTCCCTCTCAGCCGTTGCCTGGTTTGTCCGTAACAGGGTTTAATTGTTAAAACACTGTGTTCTAAGCTTCCCCTCAGTGAATCCTTGTTCACCATTCTCTAATTGTAATGGCAAAGAAATCAACCACACAGGATTTCTTAGATTTAAACAAGAAAGGTGTAAGTTCATTAACCTTAAACTCTAATTCGTTTAAAACTACTAGAAATACGAGACATGACCACACTAGCATGCGTACGCGAAAAATACACAAATAGAGTCAGCAAAGGAGGAATAATAAAGGGGAAAGGATCAAAGCTGGAGTTCATTTACAGTCTGTGGATTAGATGCACAATTTTTGATTGCAGTTGTCTTGCAGTTCTCGTTGAGGCCTAGTGCACACTTTCAAACTTGTTTAAATGCAGGAATCTTCTCTCTTGAGGTTTGAGTGGCTTCAGTGGATCCCCCGGAACTTTGTGAGAAGGAGAAAGAGAGACCTTCCTTCTCAGTTGTCTTTAAATTGTAGTCTCTTTTCCAACTGTTCTGTGAGAACAATTCAAACAACTCCAAGTTGGTCAGCAGGTTAGTCATGTGAACAACCTGCCCAGCGAGGTTTGTGTATTGTCCATCTTAGCAGACACCCTCAGTTGGCTGGGGGAGTGGGGGTGGGGGGTGGTGGAATGCTGGCTTTTTACACATTCAATGTCTTTTGATCAAAATCCATCTGGTTAATTGAATCAGGGAGCAGTTCCATTGTCTTCTTCAGGCAACTGTCTTTTTGAATGCAAATATGTGCAGCCATGCCTCCAGTGGTCTTTTAAATCAAGCCATTTTCAGTCCAGCAACAGTTTAAAATTAATGTTCCATGTGACGAAATTAATATGTCTCATTTGGGCAAGTGTGGTTTTCATGACAACAGCCTTGGTCCAAATACGGACAAAAGAGCTGAACTTAAAAGGTGAAGTGAGAGTGAATGGCCTGGATATCAAGGAGCCCTAGCCAAACTGATGTCAATGGGAATCAAGGGGGAAAATCTCCACTGGTTGGAGTCATACCTATCACAAAGAAAGATGTTTGTGATTGGTGAAGCCAATCATCTCAGTCCCAGGACACTGCAGTAGGAGTTCCTCAGGGTAGTATCCTAGGTCCAACCATCTTCAGCTGCTTCATCAATGACCTTCCCTCCATCATACGGTCAGAAGTGGGGATGTTCGCTGATGATTGTACGATCTTCGGTACCATTCGCAACTCCACAGAGACTAAAGCAGTCAGTGTCCATATGCAGCAGGACTTGGACAACATTCAGGCTTGGGCTGATAAGTGGCAAGTAACATTCGTGCCACACAAGTGCCAGGCAATAACAATCTCCAATAAGAGAGAATCTAACCATCTCCCCTTGATATTCAACAGCATACCACCACTGAATCTCCCACTATCAACATCCTGGGGGTTACCATTAATTAGAAACTGAACTGGACCAGCCACATAAATACTGTGGCTACAACAGCGGGTCAGCATCGAGTAACTCACCTCCTGACTCCCCAAAGCCTGTCCACCATCTACAAGGCACAAGTCAGGAGTGTAATGGAATACTCTCTACTTCAACAACACTAAAGAAGCTCGACTCCAGTCAGGGCAAAGCAGCCCGCTTGATCAGCACCCCATCCACCAGCCTGAACATTCACTCCCTCCACCGCCAACTCACAGTGGCAGCAGTGTGTACCATCTACAAGATGCACTGCAACAATGCACCACGGCTCCTTCGACAGCACCTTGCAAACCTGTGACCTGTTCCACCAAGAACAAGGGTAGCAGATGCGTAGGAGCACCACCATCTCCAAGTTTCCCTCCAAGCCACACACCATCCTGAATTGGAAGTAAATCGCCGTCCATTCACTGTCGCTGCATCAAAATCCTAGACCTCCCTTCCTAACAGCACTGTGGGTATACCTGCACCAGATGAACTGCAGCAGTTCAAGTAGGCAGCTCACCACCACCTTCTCAGGAGCAATTAGGGATGGGCAATAAATGCTGGCCTAGCCAGCGATGCCCAAATCCCATGAAAGAATAATAAAAGAATTCTGTTGTAACTCCACAGAGCAGCGTGGCACGTCTGCTGGCATGGAACTATCTGCTATGTCCCTCCCTGCTGGTTCAACCCAACTCCAGCACACACGGCCACCCGGGGCTTGCAGCAAGCAGCTCTTGGCTTGGAGTCAGCTTTATGGGGCTAGTCGCAAGCATGACCAATCAAGTACACAAGAGCAGTCCCAAAACAGTCTTCAGGCTCTCCCATACGAATGCACGTATAGAAGGACTGATGCACATTACAAGCAATCACTCCGGAGTATTTATTCTTTTTATTTTTTTTTAAACCAAGTAATGTATTGTCTTAGATTAAATGGAGGAGCTTCTTTGATGACAGTAACAACACCTTTGCGTCCTGGCTTTAAACAAAACAGGCCTGGTGTGCAGCATAAATGTTCTCCGATATATGAGCAAACATTTTAGGCTGGTTTATCTTGCCTCTCCTCATTCTTCCTACTTCTTCCACCACTCCTCCCACTGAGTGCCTGATCTTCCCCTCGTCCCATGTTTCTGATCTTCCCCCCGCCACCCTGGGTTTCTGACCTACCTCTGCACTGAGTTTTTGACCTTTCGCTGCACTCCCCAACTCTGGGTTTCTGCCCTTCTGACCTTCCCCCTACCCCGAAGTTTCTGATGTTCTGACCTCCTCACCCCCAATGGGTTTCTAACCTTCCCCCCTCTCCCCATTCCCTCCATCCCCACACAGAAGCACCCCTCCCCCCCCCCCCAAGTTCCAGGCCTTCTCCATCCCTACCATCATGTAACCCCACCACACCTCGGGTTCCAGCTATTTTTCCCCCAACCCCTTAGGTTCCAGGCCTTCTCTGCAGCCCCCAACCCCACCCTGCCTGAGTTACAGGCCTTCTTCCCTCACCCCTATAGAGTTCCAGGCATTATCGCCGCTACCCCTCAGGTTTCAGGCCTTCTCTACACCATCTCCATCCACAACACTCCATTCCAGGCCTTTCCACCACTCCCCCAAGCACCCCCCAACCCACCTCGAGTTCCAGGCCTTCTCGACAGCACCCCCACCTGCATTCCAGGCCTTCTCCCACCCCAGGTTCCAGGCTGCAGGCTCTGTGGCAAAGCACATGAATAGCTGCCAATGTGCACACGCTGGTTGGGTGTGTGGGGGTGGTTAGTGCAGTGGGGGCAGGTGGGCTGTGGGGGGCCCTCCATGGGCCACAGGGTGCCCAATCAGGAGGGCCATGCCCCCAGCTCACAAGGAGGATGCCAGGTTTTACTGGGCAGCCTCCTGGGGAACCTCAGCTACCCACTGGCCACTGGTAAAATACCAGCGGTGGCAAGAAGAGGCCCTTAAGTGGCAGTTAACTGTCCACTGAAGGGCATGGGGTGGGCGGGCCGTTTCTCACCGCCACCCCTGGGAAAATTGCAGTGGGTGTGGGAAGACATTGGGAATGGCACCCCCCCCCCCTCCCCCGCATCCCATTCAATTTTACAGCGCCCCCACCACCAGCCCGCTCCTGCGGGGGGAGGGGGGGGGGCGTAAAATTTTGGCCTTGCCTTCCATAAAGTTATACATTTTTGGAATTCAGAAGGCACTGCTTTATTGTTGTGAAAGCAATTCTAAATTATGCATAAGCCCAAGGTGATGGTTAATTCTAATTTTTCCAGTGTGCAATAAATTATTTTCTTTATAAAGATATGATTTGTGCCTGAAGTTTCTTTAGGAAGAAGAGTCGGTTAAGTTAAACATAAAATTAAAGCTTGTGGAGATTAAAAGGCATTTCCTCAATTTAAAGTGTAAAGTCACTTTGCACCGTTTTGTTCTGACTTCACTAAGTTCATCACCCAAGGCTGAGATGTACGACCATCTAGTAGTGAGGGTGGGATAGCTGAAAGATTAGTAGTTTATGTAAATGATTGCTTCCTTTTACAATATATTAGGTAAAAAACTAGGGGAGATCTGAAAAGAAAGGCTTACATTTATACAGTGCCTTTCATGACCTCAGGACATCCCAAAGCGCTTTACAGCCATCGAAGTACTTTTGAAGTCTAGTCACTGCTATAATGTCGGAAATGCAGCAGCCAATTTGCACATAGCAAACTTCTACAAACAGCAGTGTAACATTATTTTTAGTCACAAGTCTCATGTAGTATCAAAGCAGGGTCAGTGGACACCCTGGAGGAAGGCTGATTCTTTTTCATCCCTTCCATGGCACCTAAGGGTACTCATGAAGCTGTTGGATTGTCATTAAAAACCCAAATGTCTCACTAATGTCCTTTAGGGAAGGAAACCTGCCATCCTTACCCAGCCAGACTCATATGCATCTCCAGTCCCACACCCACATAGTTGACTCTTCACTGCCCAAGAAGGCACTTGGTTATATCAAACCATTGCCAAAGGTTCAAGAAGGTGATGCCCACAGACTGAGGATAAATAAAGAAAAATAAAATCAAAATGTAATTTTACTCCTTGTGCCATTTAATAAAATGGAACTGAAACACTTTCAGAGCTCAGTTGAAGGATGATTCAACAGCTAATCTAATCTAAATGTATATTTCTTATGAAACATGATCGTGACATATAGGCCGGAATTTTACGCTGGGCGGATGGGACACAGCCTCCGACGTAAATGTCAGAGCCGATCCCGCTCTTGCCCTGCCTGGGGATCCGTCCCGTATTTTATGGATCCCCAGGCTTTAATTGGCCCGAGGCGGGACTTCCACCCGCTTGAGGGAGGCAGTCCCGCCTCAGTGAGCTGCCGGACAATCAGCGGGCCGGCAGCTCTTAGTCTCAGCAGTACAACCGGGAGCGGTGGCCACTGCTGAGACTGCAGTCCAGCCGACTGAGAAGGACGCAATGGAACCGGGACAGAAGGTAAGTTCGGGCAGCCTCACCAGGGGAATCGGTCGTGCCCGAGTGAGGCTAGGGTGGTCGTTTGGGGGGAGGGGGACGTCTTGGATCCCGGGGTTGGGTTGGGAGGCGGGGGCGGCCCTCAGTCGGGCACTCTGTGCCCGATTGCCAGGCCCCCCCCACCCCCAGGGTGCGAAAGGCTAGCAGCTATAGCTGGGTGGCCTTTCACGTTCCCGGCACACCCGCTTGCCACGGGTAAAATACCCGTGGAGGCGGGCAAAGGCTCTTAAGTGGCCGTTAAGTGGCCACTGAAAGGTCTTGATTGGCCTCGGGCGGGCAGGCCGCTTCTCACCCCCCAGCCCCCCGCCCCCCACCGGACCTCTGTAAACTTGGTCGGAGGCGGAAGTGGGGCAGTTAGGCCTCCCGGAGCCTGCCGCTCAATTTTATGCCACTCCCACGCCACCATCCGACCCGCTGGGGCGGCGTAAAATTCCGGCCATAGATTCTGCTACCTTAATAACCACTTTGAATTATAAAGAAGTGGTTTGATAGGTAGCCATAGAGATGTTTCCGCTTGTTGGGTGAGACGGGACCTAAGTATAAGATGGTCACTAATAAATCCAGTCGGGAATTCAGTAGAAACTTCCTTACCGTAATAGTGGCAAGAATGTACCGCAAGGAGTAATTGAGGCGAATAGCAAGGATACATTTCAGCAGAAGCTAGATAAGCGCATAAGGGAGAAATGAATTGCAGGATATGCTGATAGGGTTTGATGAGGAGGGGTGGGACGCATCTTTTATGGAGCATTAATGGCAGCATAGATCATGTCAGCCAAATGACCTATTTCTGTGCTGTAGAATCTTTTTAATTCTATGTAATTTCACTTGACTGCACATAACATAGAATAGAAACAGGGTGGAAATTATTCTGGCCCAAACCTTTACAAAAGTTGCATGGATGTTAAGATAAATATGTACATTTTTAACTCTTGATCAGCTGCCTTGTTAAAGTTGTCAGCCAGCCAATTCTGGTCCTGTCTGTCACTGGGACAGAGTGAGGTGTGGGACTGCGTGTGACCAAGGGACACATCAAGTCTATTCAGAACAGCCTGCATTTGAAGACAAAGGATGGGGTTGGGGGTTAGGGTGAATACTGTTTGCAGGATCTTGCTGTGCACAAATTGGCTACTGTGTTTCCTGCATTACAAAAGTGGTTAGACTTCAAAATTACTTCATTGGTTGTAAAGTGCTTTGGGATATGCTAATGTTTCGAAAGACGCTATATGAATGCAAGTACTTTTTTTTATTTCTAAGAAATTTAAGAGATTTAGAGCAGAGAGCCTGAAGTCCCCAGCATCACAGATGCCAGTCTTTAGCCAATTCGATTCACTCCTCATGATATCAAGAAACAATTGAACGCACTGGATACTGCAAAGGCTATGGGCCCTGACAACATTCTGGCACTAGTACTGAAGACCAGTGCTCCAGAACTTGCTGCGCCCCTAGCCAAGATGTTCCAGTACAGCGACAACACTGGCATCTACCCGGCAATGTGGAAAATTGCTCAGATATGTCCTGTAAGGAGGTTAGCACCGCAGCCTCACAGCTCCAGTGACCCTGGTTCAATTCTGGGTACTGCCTGTGTGGAGTTTGCAAGTTCTCCCTGTGTTTGCGTGGGTTTCCTCTGGGTGCTCCGGTTTCCTCCCACATGCCAAAGACTTGCAGGTTGATAGGTAAATTGGCCATTAGCAATTGCCCCTAGTATAGGTACGTGGTAGGGAAATATAGGGACAGGTGGGCATGTGGTAGGAATATGGAATTAGTGTAGGATTAGTATAAATGGGTGGTTGATGGTCGGCACAGACTCGGTGGGCCGAAGGGCCTGTTTCAGTGCTGTATCTCTAAACTAAACTAAACTAAACTAAACAAGTCCAACCAGGTCAATTACCGCCCCATCAGTCTACTCTCAATCATCAGTAAAGTGATGGAAGGTGTCATCAACAGTGCCATCAAGCAGCACTTGCTTAGCAATAACCTGCTCAGTGCAGCTCAGTTTGACTTCTGCCAGGGCGACTCAGCTCCTGACCTCATTACGGCCTTAGTTCAAACATGGATGAAATAGCTGAACTCAAGAGGTGAGGTGAGAGTGACTGCCCTTGACATCAACACAGCATTTGACCGAGTATGGCATCAAGGAGCCCCAGCAAAACTGGAGTCAATGGAAATCAGGGGGAAAACTCTCCAATGGTTGCAGTCATACCTAGCACAAAGGAAGTTGGTTGTGGTTAGAGTCATAGAGAGATACAGCACCGAAACAGGCCCTTTGGCCCAACGAGTCCGCACCATCAACCACCCATTTATACTAATCCTACATTAATCCCGTTTTCCCTCTCACATCCCCACCTTCCCTCAATTCTCCTACCACCTACCTACACTAGGGGCAATTTTTACAATGGCCAATTTACCTATCAACCCACAAGTATGTGGGAGGAAACCGGAGCACCCAGAGGAAACTCACGCGGTCACAGGGAGAACGTGCAAACTCCACACAGGCAGTACACAGAACCGAACCTGGGTCGCTGGAGCTGTGAGGCTGCGGTGCAAGCCATTGCGCCGCACTGGCTGTTAGACGTCAATCATCGGAGCTCCAGGACATCACTGCAGAAGTTCCTCAGGGTAGTGTCCTAGGCCCAACCATCTTCAGCTGCTTCATCAATGACCTTCCTTCAATCATAAGGTCAAAAGTGGGGATGTTCGCTTACGATTGCACAATGTTCAACACCATTCATGACTCCTCAGATACTGAATCAGTCCATGTAGAAATGCAGCAAGATCAGGACAGTATCCAGGCTTGGGATGATAAGTGGCAAATAACATTTGCATCACACGAGTGCCAGGCAATGAACATCTCCAACAAGAGAGAATCTAACCATCTCCCCTCGACATTTAATGGCATTATGATCGCTGAATCCCCTACTATCAACATCCTAGGCGTTACCATTGACCAGAAATTGAATGGGAGTAGCCATATAAATACAGTGGCTGCAAGAACAGGTCAGAGGCTAGGAATCCTGCGCCGTGTAACTCACCTCCTGACTCCCCAAAGCCTGTCCATCATCTACAAGGCACAAGTTAGGAGTGTGATGGAATACGTGCTACTTTCCTGGATGGGTGCAGCTCGACACCATCCAGGACAAAGCAGCCCACTTGATTGGCACCCCATCCACCATCTTCAACATTCACTCCCTCCACCACCGACGCACAGTGGCAACAGTGTGTATCATGTACAAGATGCATTGCAGAAACGCACCAAGGCTCCTTAGACAGCACCTTCCAAACCCGTGACCTGTACCACCTAGAAGGACAAGGGCACCCGGTGCATGGGAACATTACCACCTGCAAGTTCCCCTTCAAGCCATGCACCACCCTGACTTGGAACTATATCACCGTTACTTCACTGTTGCTCGGTCAAAATCCTGGAACTCACGCCCTAATAGCACTGCTGGTGTGCCTACCCCACATGGACTGCAGCAATTCAAGAAGGCAGCTCACCATCACCTCCTCGAGGGAAATTAGTGTAAATGCTAGCCTAGCCAGTGACGCTCACATTCCATGATCAAATTTTTAAAAATCCTTTTACGTCATTTGCTTCCAGAAACCTATCAATTTCTGTCTAGAGCATGCTTAGTGATTGAGCTTCTACAGCCCTCTGGGGTAGAGAATTCCAAAGAATCACCACCCTCTGAGTGAAGAAATTCCTCCACATCTCAGTCTTAAATGGCCTGCCCCTTATTCTGAGATTCTGTCCCCTGGTTCTAGATTCACCAGCCAGGGAAAACATCCTATCTACATCCACCCTGTCAAGCCCTGTAAGAATTTTCTAAGTTTCAATGAGATCACTTCTCATGCTTCAAACTCTAGAGAATACAGGCCCAGTTTCCTCAATCTCTCCTCATAAGACAATCCTGCCATCCCAGGGATTAGTCTGGTGAACCTCCGTTGCACTCCCTCTATGGCAAATATATCCTCGTTTAGATAAGGAGACCAAAACTGTACACAATACTCCAGGTGTGGTCTCACCAAAGGGTCTATACAATTCCAGCAAGACATCTTTATTCCTGTACTCAAATCCCCTTGTGATGAAGGCCAACATACCATTTGCCTTCCTAACCGCTTGCTGCACCTGCATGCTAGCTTTTAGTAACTCATGAACAAGGACACCCAGGTCCCTTTGGACACCAACACTTCCTAATCTCTCATCATTTAAGAAATATTCTTTCAGTTTTTTCTACCAAAGTGGATAACCTCACACTTATTCACATTATATTCCATCTGCCACGTTCTTGCCCATTCACTTTGCGTGTCCAAATCCCGCTGAAGCCTCCTTGCATCTTCCTCATAACTTATGTTCCCATGTAGTTTTCTGTCATCTGCAAATTTGGAAATATTACAATTGGCCCCCACATCCAAATCATTTATATAGATCGTGAACAGCTGTGGTCCTAGCACTGACCCTTGTGGTAGCCCACTAGTAACAGCTTGTCTTTCTGAGAATGGCCCGTTTATTTCAACACTGTGCTTTCTGTCTGTTAACCAATTCTCAATCCATATTATTATATTACCCCCAATCTGGAGTTAGTGATTGAAGCAGAGACCACCTCAACATTTAAGAATAGGTTAGTAAGATAACTGAAGGCAAGGGGGTAAAGGGATATGGGAACAGGACTACTACTGGTGTGGAGGATACAGCATGGACTGGTTGAGTCAAATGGCTTTCTTTCATGTTGTACTTCCTGTGTAATCCTTTGTGACTTTTTCAATTCAAAATAGATCATTAAAACATTGATTCAAGATTTCCAATTTTGCCAGCCATAAGCTTCTCTTCACCCTTTCCCCACTTTGTGCCAATTCCTCTTTGAACAATTTATGTCATTACATGTTTGAGACCAAAGAAGATTTGCCAAAAACACTATTTTTCTGAAGACAGTGCCGCTTGTTAACAAAGAAAGATCTTAAAATAAAACTCTCTGCACTTCAGTTTGTAGTGAGTGATTACATCCAGCTTGGGTAAATAGAAAGCTGCCAGTATCAGGTTGGAGTATTGTGCCAAAAAGTGAGAAGGCATTGCACTGGAAACTTAACAATGATGGCAAATTCAGGATGGAAATGCTTTGTGATAGAACTTGATTCAATAATTGGATTGAACTGTGATGCAATCTGGATTAGCAACAGGAAAGTGCCAAATCACAACAGGTACGGTGGAGGAGCACTGTGACATAATCCTGCCAAAAGATTTCCCAAACAGTGTACAACATTACCAGCTCACTTCGCTGACTGAAAGACCTAGCAGCAGGGAGGAGGCAGCAGAATGGAGCAGTCAAGCCAGAAAGGCTAGAAAAGCAGCTGCAACTTGACTGAACGACTGACCTGAAATGAAGAAGTGGTGCGATGACTAATATTCATTAGCTACACATATTTAAGCAGCAGTTTTAACCAACCCCACCCCCCCAAAAGCCTTTTATCTGAACACTGTATTAACTAATTATCCCTCTTAAATGAATTAGGATGTGGAGTTAATGGTTAGTCAACAAATTGCTATTTGGCTATAAGTTAGAGGATATTAATAAAATGATGAAGTACAAGAATAGATGAATTTCTCAAGAAGGCAGCTCCAACAGCCTGTTCCAGGGGTCTGCAACCTTTTTTACTCGAAGAGCCTTTTTTTAAAAAAAAAGATTGCTTAAAATAAAACCTATTGGGAACCCCAAGATGAAAATTCAGCATTTCTAAACCAAATACTTGGCAAATTGGCAAGTGTCTCTGGTAGAATACATAATTTGCATCTATAATAAATAAAATACCTGTGTTGAATTTATGTATTACTAGAATGAAAATCAAAATTAAAATACACCTAACGCTGAATGATTGAAATAAAAACAAAAAGTGCTGGAAATACTCAGCAGGTTAGGCGGCATCTGTGGAGAGAGAAGCAGAGTTAACATTTCAGGTCTGTGACCTTTCATCAGAACATCTGAATTATTGCACTTTTTGACTTTTTTTGAACAATAATTTTGTCAGTAACGCCATCTTTAAAACAAACGTTAACTTAAGATGCATAGAAGTAAGGCAATTTTTTTGGCTGTTGATCCTTGTGATAAAAAAAGCTTCTAATAGCACATTCAAAATAATTTATCATCTCAACTATATTAGAAACAATAATGGTCGCAAGCATAAAACCTGTTCCTCGAATTAAAGGCATTATCTATAACCATGGTGTACCTGCATCACTTGATCAGGTTTATTCGGAGAATTATGATGTTTTTCATTAATCAATAATCATTTGAAACTGTAAAGTGCAGCATGATGATTAGCCTTTTATCCTCACAATAAAAACACAGCTCTTACTTTTCTTGACTTCATTTTTTTTAGACTGTTTTCATGTTAATGCGATTCAACTAGAAAAGGTTGGGAACCACAAATGAGATGTTAAAGAGCTGCATGCGGATCCAGAGCCATAAGTTGCAGACCCCTGCGCTTTCCCTTCAATGATTGATCTCAAAACCACAGTCCTGCTTTCCTGCCATATTCATCTGCTGTAACTTTCCCTGCCCAGAAACACATTCAGTCATTTCTTGAACACATCTATACTGTTTCCTTCAATGGTTTTTCCCAGTAATTTAATCCTTTTGTCTACTGCCTTTCATGTGAAATAATTCAACTTAATTCTCCACTTTCTCTAAATCTTAAATGACATCCCTACAGCATGAACAAATGTCAACTTTATCAGTGCAACTTATAATTCTAAACTCTGAAATTCTCTCTCCAAACCTCTCTTCTCATTTAAGATGCTGCTTAAAACCTAACTCTTTACCTAAATGTTTGGTCGCCTGGTTCGGTGTCTGATCACACTCTTGTGAAGCACCTTTGCACTATGTGCTATAACTACAAGTTGCTGTTGTTGGAATGTAGTGGAGAGTGTGCCAGGGCAGACTGCTAAGCACCACAGGAGGAAGAGTTGAGATGAGAATGACTGTGCTGAGGGTGATGAGTCTGCATGTAAATACTTCTTGTTAGCTGGCCTCATGAGTTGAACAATAGTGGTATGGGCAAAATCGCAGTAATGTCTGGCAAAAAAAAATAATGCCTAGCAACACCATCCACATACCAGTGGAAGCAGCAGCTTCTACTGTTTTGCTTTGTGCCCTTGATTCTTCCCTTTGTATAATATATACATTCTAGTTCTCCCTGATGTTCTGGCCAATTTTTATCCCTCAACCAACATCACTAAGACAAAATAAATTACCTGGTCATTATTACATTGCTGTTTGTCAGACATCACTGTGTGTAAATTGGCTGCTGTGTTTCACTAAAGTGATTACACTTCAAAAGCATTCAATTGCCTTTAAAGAGCTTTGGAACATCCTGAGGTCATAGTAGGTACTTCATAAATGCAAGCTATGTCTTTTTTTATTCTGCTTTACATCTTGGACTGCCCAGCTCTCTGCTCAAATAATGGAAACTGTCAAAATATGGAGGGGTGTCCAGGGAAAGAAATCAATGTACTCCGTTGCAATAAAAAAAACAGGATTAAAGATGGAGATCAGAATATGGCTACTAAACACAACACTAAGCAGCTTGCTAAATTAAAGTGCTTCACAAAGGAAAGAGAGAAAAAAAATCCAATAATTTTAATGTTATCATCCTAACCAGGAAATTAGATTAAATACTGTAATGGCCAGTCAGTCAAATCACTATAAAATCTCATTAACAGTGTGCTGTAATAGAACCGTCCAGTTAATGCAGAGCTTCAGAACAGATGGGTCCCATTAAACTGCTGAAGGATCTTTATTTAATACTCTGAACAGTTACTATCTCTGTTTGTTTCAGCGCCACTGGAGACAGAAATTTTTTGGACATGCTGGCAGTCTTAAGAGTTAATTTAACTTGACTTTGTTCAGTATTTTTCAAGTGGAATTCTGCAGGGGATTAATTATGGGTTCTCTAATATTCTTTGGTAACTTGATGCACCATCTTTGAGCATACTACAAGTGTATGATTTTATGAATGTGGAAAGTGTATCATCTCAAATACTTGCAGATTGGAACAATCACATCAAAGCACTAAATCAGAACAAACACACGAGGTATTCACACTGTAATCCACATCCCTCCCTGCCTGTGTTTCATTTGCTTCACTGTGTGTGAGCTGTGGCTCAGGAGTAGCATTCTTGCCTCTAAATCTGAAGATCATGGGTTCAAGTACCATTCCATAGACTTGACCACTTAATCCAAGTTGACACCTCCACTGAGTGCTGCACTGTTGGAGGTGCTGTATTTTAGAGGAGATGTTAAACCGAGAATCCATCGTCCCTCTCAGGTGCTAAAAGAATCCCAAAACTTTTGCCCAAACATGGGATTCCTGGCCAATATTTATCCCTCAACCAACATCACCAAAAGAAAATAGATTATCTAGTCATGTACCTCACTGCTGTTTGTGGGACCTTGCCGTGCGCAAATTGGATGTCGCGTTTCCTGCAACAGTGACTACACTTCATTGGCTGTAAAATATCCTGAGATCATAAAGCATAGTATAGAAATGCAAGTCTTTCTTCCATATCTGTGGAACTTTCTAGAAAGGAGGCAAGCAAACTGAAGGGAATAAAGTATATTACTTTAGTCTGATATACTAGTAAATTAACCAGACTGCTACCCATATTTAATCAATGGTGGTAAAATGGGAGAGAGATTTCAGAAACTTATTCCACAGAGTCACATTGTGGCCAGGGTATAAAACTACACATGTCAATTTACATAACAAAATTTAATGGGCTGTCGTGACACAGCAATTTAAACAATAAATGTTGACAGAAAGTTGTAGCTGTAAATTGTATCAAGAGGAAGTAGGGTTTTCAAATAGGAAGTGCATCTTTTGCAAGATTTTGAATATATTGATGTCCAGAGTGGAAAAGAAATGAGGTGGGAGTGAATGAAAATGATTACATGAGAATACAGGAAATTTGAGTGGTTATGGTCATCTAAACCCAAAGTCAGATTGCAAGTTAAAACCAGCTACTGTAAAGACAGCAGACACTACTACCTCTAGGACACTGTCAGCTAATGCTGTTAAGTAGGGAGCTGCAGGGGTTTGATCCAGAAATGATGAAGAAATAGTAACATATTTCCAAGTCAAGATGTTGCACAACATTTTAAAAATTTGTTCATGGGATGTGGGTGTTGTTGACAAAAGCAGTATTTATTGCCCATTTCTATTGCCCTTGAGAAGGTGGTGGTGAGCCTCCTTCTTAAACCGCTGCAGTCCACGTGGTGAAGGTACTCCCACAGTGCTGTTAAATGGGAACTTCCAGGATTTTGACCCAGCGACGATGAAGGGATGGCAACATAGTTCCAAGTCAGGAAGATACATGATTTGGAGGGGAACTTGCAGATGGTGGTACTCCCATGTACGTGCTACCCTTGTCCTTCAAGGCAGTAGAAGTCACAGGTCTGAGAGATGCTGTTGAAGAAGCCTTGCTGAGTTGCTGTAGTGCATTTTGCAGATAATACACTGTAGCCACTTTGCGCCATTAGTGGATGGGGTGCCAATCAAGCAGGCTGCTTTGCCCTGAATGGAATCAAGCTTCTTGAATATTGTTGTAGTGGCACTCATCCAGCCAAATGAAGAGTATTCCATCACACTCCTGACTTGTGCCATCTATATGATGAAAAGGCTCTGGAGATTTATGTGAGCCATTTGTCACAGAATATCTAGCCTCTGACTAGCTTTTGCGGCCACAGTATTTATATTGCTGGTCCAGTTATGTTTCTGATCAATGGTGACCCCAGGAAGTGGATGGTGGGGAATTCAGCAGTGGTAATACCATTGAATGTCAAGGGAACTGGTTAGACTCCTTCTTGTTGGGGATGGTGATTACCTGGTACTTGTGTGGAACAAATGTTACTTGTCTCTTATCACCCAAGCCTGAATTTTGTCCAGGTCTTGCTGCATGCAGGCACCGACTGCTTCATATTTGAGGAGTTGCAAATGGAACTGAAAACTGTGCAACCATCAGTAAATATTGCTACTTCTGATCTTATAACAGAGGGAAGGTCAATGATGAGGTAGTTGAAGATGATTGGGCCTAGGACATTACCCTGAGGAATACCTGCAGTTATGTCCTGAGGCTGAGATGACTAGCCTGCAACAACCACAATCATCTTCCTTTATGCTAGGTATGACTCTAGCCAGCGGAGAGTTTTCCCCGATTCCCATTGACTTCAACTTTACTAGGGCTTCTTCATACTACATGAATTCAAGTGCTGCCTTGATGTCTAGGGCAGTCACTCTTACCTCTCCTCTGCATTCAACTCTTTTGTCCATGTTTGAATCAGGGCTGTAAGGAACTGAGTGATCCTGGTGGAACCCAAAATAACTAGCAATGAGAAAGTTAATGGTGACTAAGTGCCGTTAGAAAGCACTAACAACGACACGTTGGCCGGGATTTTAGCCGGGGGTCTCGATCTCTGGCAAAACGCCAGGAGAGACCCGCGTTGCCTCCTCTGGGGAGGGCTCACCAGATCAAGTGCCAATTAGGCCTTCCCCGGATCAGAGACCCTGGTGGCAGAGGTCCCGGCTGCTGACAGCTGCTGGCCAATCAGAGGCTGGCAGCTCTTTAACTGAACAGCGCCACTAAGGAGATGATGGCTGCTGCCGGTACTGGACACACCCAAGGCCCTGGAATCAGGCCACCAGTAAGTCAGGGCGGGAGGGGTTTCGTGGGGTCGGGGTCACGAGGGAGGGGGATGTAGGGGGGTTGGCAGCAAGGGAAGGGGGGTGGTTCTAAGTGAGCCCCTGCCTTCCCGATGCAGGCGCCTTGATAAAGCACTAAGTGCCTTTAACTTTGCTGATGATTGACAGGAGACTGTTGGGGCAATAACTGGCCCAATTGGATTTTCCCTGCTTTTTGTGGTCAGGACACACCTGGGCAATTTTCCACTTTGTCAGGTAGATGTCAGTGTTGTAACTGTAGTGAAACAGATTGACTGGAGGCATGACGAGTTCTGGAGCACAAGTCTTCAGCACAACAGCCAGGATGTTGTCGGGGGCCATAGCCTTTGCTACTTTCAGTGTGCTCAGCCATTTCTTTGTGCCACGTGGAATGAATCAAATTGGCTGAAGACTGACATTTATGATGTTGAGGTTCTCAGGAGGAAGGTGAGATGGGTCATCTGCTCAGCAATTCTGGCTGAACTCTTGCGCTTCGTCTTTTGCACTCAAGTGCTGTTCCCTGCCATCAGTGGGAATGGGAATTTTCATGGAGCCTTCTCCTCCCATTAGTCATTTAACTGTCCATCAACATTCATAATTGGATGTGGCAGGACTGCAGAGCTGTAAAGTCTTTGATTGCAGTTGTCTTGCAGTTCTTGTTGGGGCCCAGTGCATACTTTCAAACTTGTTTAGCTACAGAAGACTCCTGTCTTGAGGTTTGAGTGACTTCAGTGGATCCCTTGGAACTTCATGAGTGAGAGAAAGGGAGAGACCTTCCTTCTCAGTTGTCTTTAAATTTCAGTCACTTTTCCAACTGTTCTGTGAGCACAATTCAAAACTCCAAGTTGGCCAGCAGGCTAGTCATGTGACTAACTTCTTACTTGGAACAACCGCTCCTGCGGTTTGTGGATATCAAAGCCCTCGGTGCGGGAGTGTTGTGCCGTCTCTTACACAGACAAGATGTGGATCACTGTTGCCTACACCAATCTTTGTTAATTGAATCAGTGAGCAGTTCCCATTGCCTTTATTTTTCAACTGTCTTTTAGAATGCAAAATGTGCAGCCATGTTTCAGTGGTCTTTTAAACCAAGCCATTTTTTCCCAGTCCAGCAACAGTTCAAAATGAATGTTCCGTATGACGAAACCAACATGTCTCACTTTGGCAGGTGTGGTTTTCATGACACTCTCCTAAACTCCTCATTGAACCAGGGTTGATTCCTTGGCTCGATGGTAGTAGTGGAGCGCGGAATATACTGAATAAAGGCCTGCTCAGGTCAGGAAAAAGAACCCGACCCGAACCCGACCGATCCACAGCAGACATGAGCCCCTCCAATTTCACCCCAGGCCCGACCCGACCCGAGCCCGAAAGCCGGACCCAGAAGAGGGTTCCCTTTACTTACCTTCCGACTGGGAAGCTCCACGAAGCTGCAGTGCATGCATGATGACGTCACAGTGACGTCCCTCACTCACTGTGCACACTCAGTTTTATCCCAGACTCCCAGCTTAGGTAAGTTTTTTATTTTTAATACTTACCAGCAGAGCACTTACCGTGCGTGTCCGGCCCAACCTGGACCCAGCCCGACCCGCGCCCAAAGGCCGGACCCGGAAGAGGGCCTTGACCCGACCCAAACCCGATGCATGTCGTTGGGTTCTGTCAGGTTCGGGTTGGGTAGCAGGCCTTTAATGCTGGACCATATGGTTACAGATTGTGGTGAAATACAATTCTGTTGCTGCTTATGGTCAACATACCCTTTAATTTTTTTTTTGTAGTGCATGGGGATTTGTTTAAGTGCATAGGCCCTGTAAGATTTTTTTGTGCAGCCACGCATGTGCGGTAACTTAAAGGGGCCAACTTGTGCGCAGCCAATTGCTGCTCGGCCACGCAGCTTAGAGCGAACATTGTTGATGGGCCAATGTGCCTCATGGATGTTCGGTTTTGAGCTTGTAGATCTGTTCTGAATCTATCCTACCTACACTGTCATGGTCAAATGCTGTGAGGATGAGGTCAAGTATGTTTTTCCTTCTTGTTGGTTCTCTCACCACCTGCCGCAAACCCAGTCTGGCAGATGGTATGTCCTTTAGGACTCAGCCAGCTTGGTCAGTAGTGGTGTTACCAAGCCACTCTTGGTGATGGACACTGATATCACTCACCCCTTGCTACCTCAGTGCTTCTTCCATGTGGTGCTCAACTTGGAGGAGTACTGATTCATTGGCTGGCAGAGGGCTGTATGTGGTTGGTAATCAGCAGGAGGTTTCCTTGCCCATGTATGACCTGATTGCATGAGACTTCGTGGGGTCTGGAGTTAATGTTGAAGACCCCAGGGCCACACCCTCATCACTGTATACCACCATGCCGCCAACTCAGGCGGGTCAGTGGGACATTACCTACTCAGGGACAGTGCTGGAGGAGTTTGGGATATTGGCTGAAAGGTATGATTCTATCAGTATGACTATGACTATGTCAGGCTGTTGCTTGACTAGTCTGTGGACAGCTCTCCCAATTTTGGCACAAGCCCCCATATGTTAGTGAGGAGGACTTTGCAGGGTTGACTGGGCTGGGTTTGCTTTTGTCATGTCCTGTGCCTAGGTCCATGCTGGATGGTCCATCTGGTTTTATTCTTCTTTTAGCTTGCGTAGCAGTTTGATACAACTCAGTGGCTTGCTAGGCCATTTCAGAAGGCAATTAAGAGTCAACCACATTGCTGTAGGTCTGAAGTCACATTTAGGTCAGATCAGGTAAGGATGGCACATTTCCTTCCTTAAAGTACATTAATGAGTGCAACTCCAACAACACTCAAGAAGGTCAACACTATCCAAGATATTTGATTGCAACCCCCATCCACCACCTTAGATATTCACTCCCTCCACCACCAGTGCACCATGGCTGCAGTATGTGCCATCTACAAGGTGCACTAAAGCAACTCGCCAAACCTCCTTCAACAGCACCTCCCAAACCTGTGACCTCCATCACCTAGAAGGGCAAGAGCAGCAGAAGCATGGGAACACTGTCACCTGCAAGCTCTCCACCAAGTCACACACCATCCTCACTTGGAAATAAATCGCCGATCCTTCATTGTTGCTTGGTCAATATCCTGGAACACCCTACTTAACAGCATTCTGGGAGTACCCTTCACCACACAGACTACAGCAATTGAAGATAACGGCTCACCGTTTAGGGCAATTAGGGATGGGCAATAAATGCTGACTTTGCCAGTGACACCCAGATCCTGTGAAAGAATAAATAAAAAAGTATGTAGGGTTGCCAAATCTGGTTGGACGCATTCCTGGAAGTTTTGTTACATGACCTTCTGCCTTCAACCGCTCCACCCAGTCAAACAGCCTTTTTCATATCTCCAATATAGTTATAACTAATAAGCAAAAAGTGTTCAATAAGAATAAATAAAGCTCAATTTTTTTTTTACTGCCCCTATGATTGTCCTCCTGGGTTGCTCGCAGCAACATCCAGGAGATTAATATTTAATTCCTGAAGACTCCAGTACAATGCTGGAGGGTTGAAAACCCTATACTAACTTGGGAAGGGCTGTACCTATTGTGCATGCTGCAGTTTAGTGCAGTGAACGCCCAATGATTCTGTATTGCACCATTAAGAAATGACCGCTGAACTGCCACACACTCCCTCATCTCAAACTCCGTTCACACTGATGGAACAGTTGCTGAATTTTAATATCAAATTAAAATGAATTCTTATTTCACATAGGAGGTTTTGGGATTCAAAAAAATACAGATATGGAGGGAGAAGACCTGGGAGCTCAGTGCAGTCAAGAAACGTTACAGACTACCACAGCAATGAGCGAGAGGGATTTGTTTGGAAGCCTATAAAATATTCAAGTGTAGTGTTCCAGCAGATACAAAAGGATGCAACATTTCACAATGTACTGCTGTCTTCATTTGATTTTTTTTCCTGATAGCTTTCAACTCTTGCATTGCATGGAAAAGAAAAAATGATAAAAAAAAAGTCTTCAAAACCGATGTGCCAAGATTTCTTCCCCCACTCCCCCAGCAAAAATGAAATCATCTTCACAAAAACAGGAATTCATCTCAACTACAAAGCAAAGTAAACTAGGCTGGTGTATGGCTTGTTATCAAAGCTGCAGATACATTTTTTAAAGCACTAACCAAGTAGGGTGAATGCAAATCCAGGTCAAGAGTTAAAGCTTCAGATTCCTCACCCCCTTGCAAGAGAATCTTGCAAGATTTCAGTTTTAGGCCACTACCCACCCCCCTCCAAACACATCACAGGGGGAAAAAACCTCTTCAGTGACTTCAATAATTTATCAAAAGGATGTAACACGAACCAACCTGAACCAAAAGTGGTTCTTATTGATGAATCCAGACAGTATGTCGCTGCAATAATGTTTGTCCCCTTGACAGTAATAACCAACTTGAAGGAAAACCCAAGGAGGACATTGTGTGCATCCAGACAGAAACTTAATAGGCATTACAGAACAGTCTGGAACTTTCCTGAACAGCATCCAAATCTATTCCATGCACGCCTTATTCAATGCCTTTTCACAGGCACTTGACTTGAAAAGAAGTGACAGCACTGAATTCTGAGCCAAAACCAAGAGACAAGAAAAACGTTTTGAAGTGGAAACTTTGCCCTTTAGGTGGACGCTCCAAAGATTTCACAGCGTTATTGGTACAGTTTAAATCATACACTTAATGCTTCTGAATAAAAAGACATTCACCTTGCACTGGTAAAGCCTGAACTCAAGATCAGAAACCAAAGAGCTTCAGCCCTTACTATTGATGTGAGCAAAGACAGCAAACCCTCAGCAACAGAGAAAGGTTAACTTAAAAAAGGAGCTGTTTCAGAGATGGCCCAGTAGCAGAATCACAGTATGATATCCACACTTGAATGGGGTTAGGCAGTGGAAGGATTTGCAGCAGGTCCCTTGCATGTACCCACTGGTGTTTAGAACCAAGCCTCACCAGTTCTTGTTGAATTTCCAGTGTGTGATCTGGCAACTGAGGGCGTGACAAGACCAGCAAACTTATTGTCAATTTAGTGCAGTACCTGTGAGTGCCACTTGATCGTTGAGTAGCTTTGAAGGAGGTCTCGGGGCAGTCCATGGTCTAGATCATCTTGGACCTTGCAGTCCAAGAATGGCAACTCACCAAGAATAGCAAGTTGAGGCAAAGTCGCATGTTTGTGCCCTAGATGCTCCTAGAATCAGAAGTCATTGTATCTGGAGTGGCAAGGAGGAGACTAAGGTGCAAAATTCCTTCAGAGGGAGCAACGATTGGAAAAAACCAACACTACACAAGTGCACCTCCTTGTGGCAGACTCAAAAATGGCTTTGGAAGAAGCTATCATTGGAGTGGTCAGCTTCCAAGGCAAGTGAAAAAGAAAAAAAGGAAAGATTTTGAAATGAGGGAGGAAAGGAAAAATAGTAATTGTTTTTATTCATTCACGGGATGTGAGCATTGCTGACAAGGCCAGCATTTATTGCCCATACCTAATTGCCCTTGAGAAAGTGGTGGTGAGTTGCCGCCTTGAACCGCTGCAGTCTATGTAGTGTGGGTACACCCACAGTCCTGTTGGGGATGGTGGGGATTGAGGCGGCTCCAGAATTCTGACCCAGTGACGATGAACTAACGGCGATATAGTTCCATGTCAGGATACTGTGCGACTTGGAGAGGAACTTGCAGGTGGCGGTGTTCCCATGCATCTGCTGCCATTGTCCTGCTAGGTGGTGGAGATCACGGGTTTGGAAGGTGCTATCGAAAGAACCTTGGCAAGTTGCTGCAGTGCATCTTGTACATAGTACACACTGTTGCCACTGTGCGTCGGTGATGGAGGGAGTGAATGTTTAAGGTGTTGGGGGTGCCGATCAGTTAACCTTTCTCTGCCCCCTAAAGCTAGTCTTCTTCTTAACACCATTCTCCCGGGGAAATAATAACATGAAAGAAGCTGTCACTCACCTGGGATCCTTCTGAATGCTGTCGATGGAAGGTGATCGTGCCAAGGTGCCCTCGGGTGGGATAGCTGGTCCAGACTTGCTGTATGGCGATTCCACTGAGGGACAGTACTGCAGTGTCCGGTAAGGGTCTCCGTAATTGGCTGCCGGGCCGGTGGCATAGCTGGGCCTCTGGTAGGTCGCGGTGTTCTGGCTGCCCGTGCGCTGCAAGGGTACGGAGTCAACAGCAGGGGAGGACGGGGCTACAGTGGGAAAGTAGGGACAAAGCAAGAAACTGAGGACCTGCTCACAGAAATGGTTCACCAGGTCTAGGCAAAAGGAACACCACATATATGTACAGGGTGGGGTATGAGAAGGGACACAAAATTAATGTCAGAATCCTGTTAAGCAATCCACAGTCAGAAAATAAAACAGAATGCATATCACACCTGCAGAAACCTTCAAAAGGATTGCTCTGCCTTTTAATCATCTTTAATTATAGTGGGCTCTTGGCTCCCTGACAGCCCATGGAGTTTATTATGAGGTAACGATATCAAGGAATATGGATCAAAGATGAACAAATCAAGTTCAGGTACAAATCAGCCATGATCCAAACAAAGAAAATGAAAGACCTTGCATTTATATAGTGCATATCACAACCTCGGAACATCCCAAAATGCTTTACAACCAACAAAGTACTTCTGCCTTGTCAGCAATGGGTCAGTTGATAACTCTCTCACATGCAAGCCAGAAGATTGTGGGTTCAAGTCCTACTCCAGAGGCCTACATGCAAAATCTAGGCTGACACTCCAGTGCAGTTCTGAGGGAATGCTGCACTGTCAGAGATGCAATCTTTCAGATGAGACATTGAACTGAGGCCTGGTTTACCCCTCAAGTGGATGCAAAAGATTCCATGGCACTATTTCAAAGATGAGCAGAGGAATTCTCTCTGGTGTTCTGGGCATACTTTAGCCATCAACCAACACCTAAAAACAAATTATCTGGTGACTATCATAGGCATCACATTCCCTATATTACAACACTGACTTGACTTAATACTTCATTGGCTGTAAAGCACTTTGGAACATCTTTTCTATTAGTGATTCATTTGACTAATGCACTAAATGCCAATATTGACTTTACTGTGAAGGCTGTGTCTTTGGTCTTGACATCCAAGACCAGCCATCAATCAGAAAAGGCCTAATTTCCAACCCTTTGTTTTAAAAAGGCAAGGTGTACACTGAAGGAGTAAATTCACTTTAATCAAATCTGAGCAGCTGCTATGAAAGATATTTGCAGTAAAATGTCCAGCTGTATAGGGATAGAATTAAATTTAATAAAAGGAATGCATGTTGAAATCTCAAAGCTTCAAATACTCTTCATTGATCTGCTTTGTTTTATAAGTTTTGGGTTATAAATAGATGTTGTGAACCTGATGTTTATAAACTAATTGTTCACAGAATATTTTGATCCGTGGGAGAAAGCCTATTCAGATTGGAACGCACATATAAAATATAGCACCGTGAAGTTTGTTTGGTTACTAATGATTAGTCCTTATTCACATATTACAGACCCTAAACATTTTGTAATGTTGATTAAAAGGAGTGAATACAATGGGAAGGGGAAAATCAGCCCAGGGTTCCCACACTTGATCACTGTCCAGTGACGCCTGTTGAAAGCGCATTTGGGTATTAGCTCAGGACATCTTTAGTGGAGCACGGTAGTGCAGTTGTTATGGTACAGAACCAGAAGGTGTGAGTTCAACACCTGCCCACTTGTAGCTTTAAGCTGAATAAATAACATGAAGTTTTGTTAGCAAGCCAGGTTATTTTTCATGGAAAGGATCTTAATGCCCCTAAAAAGGCTGGCTGACATGTGATTCCAGTGCCACACTACGGGGGAATTTGTGCTCACCCCCGTGGAGGGTTTGGAGGTGGGGAGAGCATAAAACTGAGTGGACCTTCCCGCCTCCGCCAAAATTTAGTCCGGGGTGGAAAGGCTTGTGAATGGCCTTCCCGCCCCGCTGCCAATTGAGGCCCTTAACAGGGCAATTAACGCCCGATTAAGGGCTACATCCCGCTGCTGCCACAAATAGCCATGCAGCGGACAGCCCTATTGCCACACAGGAAGCATGTCAGGAAAAAACATGCGGGCTGCTTTATGGCTCTGGAGCGGGGGTTCTTCATTAAAAGGCACTTAGTGCCTGAATGAGGGACCCAGCATTGGGAAGGGAGGCCCCGCTGAGAGCCACCCCGGTGTCCTTATTACGGACCCCCCTACATTTCCCCTCCCCCGGGACCCCCACCCTGTATGACCTCTCCCGTCCTGACCTACCTGTGGCCTGGGACCAGCAACACTCCTGGGCCTCGGGTGAGTGCTGCACCGGCAGCAGCCATCTGCAGAGGCGTTGCACAGCCAAAGAACTGCCAGCCAATCAGAGGCCGGCAGCTCTCCAAGGATGGAACTTCCGTTGCCGGTGCCCTCGATCCTATGGAAGGCCCACCACTGTCCATTTAAGTGCCTAATTGGCACTAGATTCAGTGGGCCACCCACAGAAGAGATGACGTGGGATTCTCGGCGTCGCTTGTTCCGGACGTCGCGATCCCGGTCACCAAGATAAAATCTGGGCCTCCGTGCTTGACTCCAAACTGTCCACACAGTCCACTCAGCTGTAAAAAACACCTTTGCCTGGCAACTGAAGATAGGCAATAAATGCACAATACCCACATCCTGAGAATAAAATGAGGTTTGGCCGCGATGCTGCTCCCCATGGCCTCAGACGACTAGCACTCACTTTCTAGGGCAGCTGGCACTCATGGTATCATAGCCAACAGTAGGAGAGAAGTAAACCAACATTAATAACTTGCTGGCTGCATAGCATCAAACCTAGTACTGGAGAAAGCAGCTCTTAAAAATGCATGTGGTAATCTGAAGTGAATTAGCTGATCTCACAGTTAGAGATCTATAATCGGCCTCTGAATCCATTTATAAGGGAAAGGAAAACTGGCCAGATTCCAGTTCCCAACTTGCCACCATCGACTCCTGGTAGAAGTACACATATGGACACTGGGTGAGAACAGCGCTGGGATCAGCTCAAAAAAATTTTTCCCACTTGCATCAAACAACAACCTGTATTTATGCGGTGCCATTAAGGTAGTAAAATGTCCCAAGGTGCAGAAGCATCATAAGACAAAGAACAGACATTAGGACAGGTGACCAAAAGCTTGGTCAAACAGATATGTTTTAGAAATCATCTTCAAGGAGGAGCGAGAGGCAGAGAGGCAATTCCAGAGCTTATGGCCTATGCAGCTGAAGACACAGCTGCCAATGGTGGGGTGAAGGAAATAGGACATGGATGAAGGACAAGGGGGATGGACAAGGGGCTAGAATTGGAGGAACACAGCGATCTATGATGGTTGTAGGGATAGAGGAGGTTACAGTGATAGGGAGGGTGAGGCCACAGAGGGATTTGAAAACAAGGATGTGAATTTTAATAGACTGCTAACAAATGCCAGAATGTCTTGCAAATGATAATGCCCGCTTATTTGGATAACAGAAGGCAGCAAGTGCCTGTGGAATGGTGTCCCAGCAAGAGGCAAAAAGAAGAGGAGGAAAAGAAAATATGGTGCCATTGTGTGTTTACATTCCAGCACTTTGACAAAATAATGAATGACTACAGGGAGCATTCACAGCTGGTAATGCAATGCACTTTTAGTTATCTGTGTTGTCTAACAGGCATCAAAACTTGTTTACTTAATAACAGATACTGTCTGCTGGTGAAACCTCTATTATGCCTGAATATCTTGTATGATCATTACTCAGAGCATGTGATACCTTTAAATACTGCGAGTGACATGTGGTCCATTTAAATAGTACAAATGACTCGCCATATATTAAATAATGCAAATGACATGTGGCACATTTAAATAGTGCAAATGACTTGCAAAACATTTAAATAATGGAAATGTCACATTACATTTAAATAATGCTAATGACACATGGCATATTTAAATAGTGCAAATGACTCACGACACATTGAAATAATGCAAATGTCACATGACACATTTAAATGGTGCAAATGACTCGTGTGTCATTTAAATAGTGCAAAAGAATCTGTCTTTGTACAAGTCAATTATAGAGAACAAAATGTTTTTGATAACATACATTTAAAAAACCCTTAGGTCAAATTAATTCCCAGAACAACTAATTAGCAAACCACAGCTCTCGGCTGTATTTAACTACACAGCATTAACTTCCTCCAGGTTCATTGATCGGCTAAAGTGTTAAACCCCTTGGGAGTGTTGTGGTAATGAGAGAGATTTCATGTTGCCATAGAACTGGCTTCTATTCTGATGGACTCGTGAAGTGTCATGCCTCCTTACTGGATTCTCAAGGGGTGGAGGACATGATACGCTTGTGAGGCAAGTGGGGTAAACCTGTGATGGAATATAGGTATAATAGGCTTAATTAAGTAGAATTTGGAAATAATTAGTTTATTATGCCTTTTAGAAGGAGGGATTGAATGGATGATCAGTTTTCAGAACTCACTGAAATTCCCCTTTAAGAAGGTAGAGTTAAATATTTCAAGGTCAATGTTAGAATAGAATTTCTGTTGCCAGGAAATTGGAAGATAAACACACACATTTTTCCTCTCTGTGTGTTGCCTCCCTTGGTCAAATAGCCTGCCAACACTCCCATGCCCAGGTTCACATATGAAGAATGATCACTTAGGTGACATATGAAAATGGTGCCAGTGCCTGCGGAACTATACCCCATCGTGGCCAAAGCCTTCAAGGAGAAATTGGAGATGGGGAGAGAAAAGAAAGAACAAACTTGCATTTATATCGCATCACAGGATATCCCAAAGGAAACAGGGCAATTTGCACACAATTAGGTCCCACAAACAGCAATAAGATGATGACCAGTTTTCGGTGTTGTTTGAGGGATTAGTATTGGCCAGGATATCGGGAGAACTCCCCTGTTCTTCTTTGAAATAGTGCTGGAGGTCATTTACATCTACCTGAGTGACTCCTACTTTAATGTCTCATTCAAAAGACAGCATCTCCGATACTGCAGCCCTCCCTCAGTAGTGCACTGAAGTGTCAGCTTAGATTTTATGCTCAAGTCTCTGGAGTGGGGCTTGAACCCACGACCTCCTGACTCAGAGGATAGAGGGCTACGGTTGACACTGAGGAGGAAAGAGGTGAGGAGGAGTAGGGTAGAATAGAACTTAACAGTGAAAATAAACCAACGCATTTATTAACAGTAACATGAGCAAAAACAGCTCAGCATGATGGAATGTTATCAAAAAGCCATAGAGATAACTGAGCAATCAATGTGGAGTGCTCCAGTGACTGGAATTTAGTCTCTCATCTCGCTAATGGGATTTGAAATCTGAAGGTGGAAGACGGAACCGTTAAGGTGACTTTTACAAAAGATTTATTCACAAAAACTTGCACTGAAATTTAGCAATGAAAATTCTCACTGTACGTAACCATGGCAATTCACCGTTGTCCTTGAGATCTTCTGTGTCAATGTTTGATTGTTGATAGCAGCTGTTCTCACGTTGAGACTCGACAATTTCATTCTTTACTGTGGTTCTAACGGAGACATTTTTAACTAATAGTTTTTAACCTTCAAGAAATGTATTGTGACTGCACCTCGCCTTTCTTTTGCCTTCATTTCCCCTTCCATCAGGGAAGACAATATAAATGTGTACGTGGCAGATTTAATGCATTAAACATGCACTCAGGCTTCTGAATGCACTTTCTGGGCTACTAAATAAGATGGATAATTATGAGTATAGTAGATTTTAAAAAACCTTACAGCTGAAAGAACATAACTGAATCATTTTGCTTTCACCATCCGCCATCTTTCAACATCAAGCCAACTACAGAACCAATAGCACCCATACAACCTTTTCCATTTAACCCTTCCAGTGGAAACAGTTTCTCCTTATTTACACTACCAAAACCCTTCATAATTTTAAATATCTCTATTTAAGCTGCCCCTAACCTTCTGGGCGCTAAAGAGAAAAATCACAGCTTCTTCAATCTCTCCACACAACTGAAGTCACTCATCTTTATCACAGCCTGAAGGAATTTATGGCAGCCTTATACATCAGGTTTTCATAAACAAAATATGAAAAATATATTGTACCCATTGTAGAATGTGGGTTCACTCCCTCATGTCCCTGTTCATTGGCTTCTCAATCTCTGCTCTCCTGCTGTGGATAATATGGCAGCATAGGAACAGGAGTAGGCCATTCAGCCCCTTGAGCCCATTCTGCCATTCAATCAGATCATGGCCGATCCATATCTTAATTCCATCTACATGTCTTGATTCTGTAACCCTTAATAATCTTGCCTAACAAAAATTTATCATTCTCCATTTTGAAATTTTACACTCAACTGCTTTTTGAGAGAGTTCCTGATCTCCTCTCCCTTTTGTGTGAAGAAGTGCTTCCTAACATCACTCCTGAACAGCATAGCTCTAATTTTAAGCCTATGCTTTCTTATTCTGGACTCCCCACAAGAGGAAAGAGTCTCTTTCTATCTACCTATCAAATACTTTAATCATCTTAAGTACCTCAATTAGATCACATCTTTCACAAAGGGCTAGGAGCAGGTCACCAGCTGTCGATCCTAGATACATGATGGCATGGGCTCATAGTTCCAAAGGGAAACAAAACATTTATTATTTTGTTATAAAGTACAAGAAACATTGGAAACACTAACTACTTATCCCCTCATGCTGTGTAACAAAAACCCCTTGGGTCTTACATCTCTCTATTGTACCAGTGTTATTAAGGTCTTCACTTGTTCTCTTTTATTCCACCCAACATTCTACAGTCTTCCTCCTACATGCAGTGATCCACACAGAGCTACTGAATGGAACAGTCACATGAATTCCAGACTGTGCCCATTAATCCAAAAACAAACAGTAGAGAAACTTAATCCGCAGGTGAACAGTTATCTTCTTTTCAAATTTTCGCATCCGCTTCCTCTGAGACAATGGCCAGAATTTTACGCCTCCCCAACAAGCCGGATGGTGGTGGAGTGTGGGGGGGGGGGGCTGGGTGGTGTAAAATGGAGAGAGAAGCTCCAGGAGGTCTTCCCAACCTGCACCCGCCTCGGCCCCACTTTACGTAGGGCAGGGGGACGAAAAATGGGCTGCACACCCAGGCCAATCAAGGTTGCCAAAATTACCAATTAATGGTCACTTAAGGGCCTTCGCCTGCCTCCATGTGGATTTTATACGTGGCAAGCGGGTGTCCTGGAGCCAGGGAAGGCTGCCCGGGAAAAGCTGGCGGCCTCTCAGTGCCCCGGGGGTGAGTCCTGACAATCGGGCCCGATTGAGGGCCGCCCCCACTTCCCAACTACCCACAGGGCCCCAAGATGCTCCCTTCCCCCCACACAATCATCCTTGCCTCGCCATGGCCCGACGAGGCAACCCAAACTTACCTGAACTCCTTGCTCCATGTCCTCGGCTAGGCTGCAGTCCCAGCAGTGGGCACTGCTCCTGGTGGCACTGCTGGGACTAAGAGCTGCCGGCCCGCTGATTGGCTGGCAGCTCAATGAGGCGGGACTTCCTCCCTCAAGTGGGTGGAAGTCCCGTCTCAGAACATTTAAAGCCCGGAGACCCGTAAAATGCGGGATGGATCCCCAGGCTAGGTGGAAGCGGGTTCGTCACCGACTTTACAACAGTGGCCAGTTCTCGTCCCCCAACGTAAAATTCAGTCCAATAGAACGAAAACTCCCATGCAGAAAGCCAGTAAATGGGGAGAGTAGGGTTTATTTCTTGTACCCTATCTGTCATCAACTAGTAGCATAGGCAATTGTTTCCATGATTGTTCCGCATCCTTCCGCACAGTGAACTTGCTTCACTGCTGCCCTAGTGTAACAGGGAAGCTTCCCAACCCATTGGAAAACCAGACATCATATTCATATGTGTGAACTAATTAAGGCAAAACACACTGTATGGGATTTTGTTTCTGGTTGAAATGGATTATTCCTACACAATCCTTGTTCCAAGACATGGCCAGTAAATCAACAGTGCTGTGAAAAAGGATTCTTCCACTTAAAATCAAATCATTTACTGATAATATAACTGATGCTTCTTGTCACAGGCATTCTTTCATGTAAAAATGCCTCACAGGCTTTTTTCCCTTGAGGGAAGGAGAAAATTCAGAAGAGTTGTCCACTATATTCGTGTCAAGTGACACAGTCATGCATTTTAATTCAATTTGCTTCATCATGCTTTTATAAGGGAGGCTTGGCCACAAAGTGCAGAGTCCCTTAAATTCAAGATAGTTGAAAATAGAAAACACCACCAACTTGCATTCATAATGATGTAATAAAAATGTCCAAAGGCACTCCACTGGAGCGTTACCAGACAAAAAAACTTACACCGAGCCAGAGGAAACATTCGGACAGGTGGTAAGCTTGGTAAAAGAGGTAGGTTTTACGAATGATCTTAAAGAGGAGAGAGAGGTGGAGGGACAGAAAGGTTTATGGAGATATTCCCATAGTTTAGGGCCTAGATGGCTGAAGGCATGGCTGTCAAAGGTGGAGTGAAGGAACTGGCAGATGGATAAGAGGCCAAAGTTGGAGGCAGGCAGAGTTCTTGGAGGGTTGAAGCAGATTACAGAGTTAGGGAAGGGTGGAGTGATTTGAAAAGATGGATGAGAATTCTTAAATCAAGTCATTACCAGAACAGGAGTCAAAATAGGTCAGCGAGGACAGAGGTGATGGGCAATCTGTACTTGGTGTTATGAAGGTGCTTCCATTATTAATATTGTCATGCAGGCCCCCACCTGCCAAGAATGAGGCACATTAATTTCACCACATGGACATTAAACTTGAAATTGTTGCAGAAGAAGAGAAAGGCTATTACAAGGGGTTGCCAAGACCCTGGCTGAAAAGACATTTTTTGCATACTAGCAGACAGTGTTGGAACAAAGTAGCTACCCCAACTCCCAATACACAGAACGGATGTGGTCAGACCAGTTGAGTCACATGATTAACTGTCTGTTGTAGGAATTTGAACTTGCCACAGAGTTTGAACTGACAAAAGAACAAAGAACAGTACCGAGTTCCGAAGAAGGGTCACTGACCCGAAACGTTAACTCTGCTTCTCTTTCCACAGATGCTGCCAGACCTGCTGAGTGAATCCAGCATTTCTTGTTTTTGTTTCAGATTTCCAGCATCCGCAGTATTTTGCTTTTATATTAAGAACAGTACAGCACAGGAACAGGCCATTTGGCCCTCCAAGCCTGAGCCGATCTTGATGCCTGCCTAAACTAACACCTTCTGCACTTCCGGGGCCCATATCCCTCTATTCCCTTCCTATTCATGTATAAAGAAGGCAGAAAGCTCCTTGTTCCTGGATTGAGAACATCTCTCTCCTCATCTCGTTTCCACCAGCTTTGGAATCCACTAAAGACACAGGAACCCCAAGAGAGAAAAGTTCCTTTCAATAAAACGAAGTTTAAGAAGAATACTGGGCCACAACGAAAAGCAAGAATTACCTACAAGCAAGGACTCTACTGTGAGCTTGAAGCACAGTAACAAGAAACTCTTCAGATATTGCCTCAAACCTCTCTACTTTATTTTTCTTCCACTCTTTTCTGTCACTATTTGCATGTGTGTATCACATATGCATGCTAGCATGGGGAGTGGCATGTATCCGTAGGTGGTAACTGAATTAGAGTTTAAGTTTTAATAAATTTCACTTTTCTTCTTTAAACCTGAGGAAGCCTGTTTGTGCTCATTTCTTTGTCTTATAATTGGAAAGCAGTGAACAAGGATTCACCAAGGGGGATTCCTGATACAGTAAGCCTCCAGGTGAAGGCTGAGAGGGATCCCTAGATGCCTTTTTCACCGAGTCATCACAATATGTTTTTGAGGACTCGCTTGGTGTGAGCTAGGATATGGGCAGTACAGTTTTGGATAAGTTCAAATTTATGCAGGATGGAAGATGGGAGGCTGGCCAGAAGATCATTGGAACAATCAAGACTGCAAGAAAGGAAGTAAAAAAAAGAGAGAGAAGATTGAAGAGACCTAGTAGAATGTAGGTGCTCATCATTTCCGAGACTCTAATTGCATAGAAATGAACGACAAGACCTATGTATATTGGGAGAGGGGCCCGGGAGTGGTGGGGGAGGGGGGGGGGGGTGGGTGGTGGAGCTACTGTAATGAGAGTTCCAGAACTCTGCTTTGCCTCATGCCACTTGACAGTGCGGAGGTCTAAACTGAGCTGTACACAAGTTCTGAAGTTCACACTGCCTAATTAGTGTCTCTGCACATCAGTATTCATCATTACCATTACATACTTTAAATAAGTGGGCCAATTTTGTTTTTAAACATTAAAAATGTACTTTTTTGTGAAATATGCATGAGTTATTTGGGCTCACCAACCCAGGGTATTGGTGCTGGACAGGGACTACTTCTGCTCAGTGCCAACATCTGGCACTCACAGGTTAAGTATAACATGGTTAGATGCAGAACAAGCTTCCTCTGCTCTGCCTGACATCATGGCTGCACATTTCCCGGAGCTGTTACCTCCAGGAGTGTGGCAGAAACCCTGTTTACAATTAGAAATGGGTCTCCAGCAAAGCTATGCCAGCAAAGCAGGATCAGCTCTGAGGAAATTCCAGGCCTATGTCTCAGCTTCAATCCCAGGATAGCACCCACCAGTAGACAGTTTGACATTTTGCTATTTTCCACACAAGCATCATGTGGCCTCTTATTGTAAGATTTCTTCTTTGCAATTCTATACCCCAGAGGGTTGTGGATGCTCCATCATTGAATACATTTAAGTCTGGGATAGATAGATTTTTGGTCACACAGGGAATCAAGGGATATGGGGAGCAGGCAGGAAAATGGAATTGAAGCCCAAGATCAGCCATGATCATATTGAATGGCGGAGCAGGCTTGATGGGCCATATGGTCTACTTCTCTTCCTATTTCTTGTGTTCTTGTTTCCACTTCAGTGCCCAATGAGGAAATTCGATGAGATCATCTAAACTCACTATATTAACAGTATACACAGTTTCTATTCTGCTATACCAGTGCCAATATTTCATATTACCGCAGTGGTGCAGTCAATTCAATTTGACAATGTTCTTTACCTGTTCCTTCAGAACATATAGACAGATCAGGGACCTGTTAGATGAACCTGAAAGTTATTTTCGTAAGATAAGGATATCAAGAGATATGGAGCTAAGGCAGGTAAATGGAGTTGAAGTACAGATCAGCCATGGAACTCCCTCCCTAAAACTCCCCGCCTCACCCTCCTCCTTTAGGATACTCCTTAAAACCTACGTAGTTGACCAAGATTTTGGTCACCTGTCCTTAATATCTCCTTCTTTGGCTCGATGGCAATTTCTGTCTTTTTACGCTCCTGTGAAGTGCCTTGGGCCATCTTAACTACATTAAAGGCACTATAAAAATGCAAGTTGTTGCTGTTACATGAGTCAATGGACATGAATGGTGATGAAAAGTTAGCATTGTGAAATTTTTGATTGTCTTTTAGGCCAGCAATGGCAAGCAGGCTCTCTATTTGTGCAAAGTATTTTCTGAACAGTGCCGGTCAACTTTAGAGGCATTCTGTAGTTTCTTGCGAAAACATACAGAGGGAGCAAAGCCAACCTGCGTGAGCAGGTAGTATTACCACCGTGAGAACCAGCACCTTGCAATGCATGACTCATGTAAGGGTGCCGACTCTCCAGGTTTGTCCCAGAGTCTCTAGGAATTGAAAATTAATCTCTAGGACACTGCCATACGTGACCACAGGAGACAAATCATACAGAGCATTACAAGACACTTTTTGCTGAGTAGTTATAAAAATATTGGAGATGGGAAAAAAGTTGTTTGATCATCCATTCAGGCCATGAAGTGTTTGTTTGCTTTGTGACTGCTGTGGGAAGGTGGAGTTTCAGACAACCAATTGTAGAAGAGCATGGAAGCGAAGCAGTTGGAGGCAGATGGTCATGTGGTGAAAGCTCCAGGACTATGTCTAACTAGAGTTGGCAACACTAAACTTGATTAAAATCATGCCTTTAGGGAGCAAATATATTGCCAACATCAGCAGTTATGTAAGTATGGATTACTCGATCACTGATACATTGGGCTAAAAGTATATGTTTTCAAGTCCTGGATAATAATGGTTTTTAAAAGTGAGCTACAATGTTTCACTTCCATTACATTTGTTTTTTGACAGAAATAAATTATAAGTAGTTGCAGACTAATTGAATTTTTTCCTGACTGCTTCTTCAACTACCACACCTACAAAAACTGAAAAGCCCAAATAAAAAAACACCAGATGAGTTAAATACCACTGGAGAATGCAGCCTTTCCTTCTCACTAATTTTGTCAAACTAAATCATATTTTGTCAAATTTACCCAGTAGTGGCTTTTGAAAATGCCTTTGATAATCAGAATAAATGCTTCATTCCAACTGCAGCAAATGCAACTTGACCGGCGCGGATTTAGGGGGACAGCAGGACAACAAGAAAACAGCAAATACCATTCCTTGTATCAAATCCCCAGTGATCTGCCATGTGTTCTTCAGATGTGATGTTAAACAAGGCCCTATCTGCCCTCCCTAGTGGACATTAATGATCCAACAGCACTACTTGAAGAACAGCAAGGGGGTTCTTCCCAGTGGCCTGGCCAATATTTATCCCCCAACCAACATCATTAAAACAGACGATCTGATCATTATCTCACTGTTGTTTGTGGGACCTTGCTGCTGTGTTTCCTACATTACAATAGAACATTACACTTCAAAAGTACTGAATTGCTGTGAAGCACTTGGGATGTCCTGAGGTTGGGAAAGGTGCTATATAAATGCAAATTTGTTCTGTGTATTCAGTGTCGACCTCTTACTCTCAGCTATGATGTATGTAAATATGTTGGGGGAGGGGCGGGGAGAGGCAAGAGTATAACTTATTAAAATACAATATAGCGTGATAGACACCACCTCGGTGATGAGCACGACAGCTTTACACACATCACTGTACCTGTACTAGTGCGATATGTCCCTGTAAGAGATGACTGCAGCGGGTCTCCTTGACTTTGACTTAGGCTCCTCATTGGGGGCTTTTGATAGACTCTATCTTCGTATATGGGGTCGATGTGGTGCTCTGGAGACTGCAGTGGGCGCAGGTCTGGGCCCAGGTGGCTGTGCTGGCTGCTGTAGGAGGCACGGGAGCTGGCTGTGGTGCATGAGAGAAAACAACACTTTGAGAGTTCAAAACCCACAGTCAATATAAGCAGAAAAATGCTGAACAGATTCTGACTCTGCAAATCGGGGTCATGTCAGGTCAGGTCAGGTCAGGTCTCTGGTGGATATTGGGCTGAGGCCTCATTTTTCATTTTGTTAGGAAATCAGATGTGATCTCAATCATGGGGTGGGGGTAATTTAACTGTATCTGACAAAATTGGATCAGCTGCCTATTTTAAATCCCACTCAGTTTTATCCTCCACTGGTGTCTATGGGCAATATAGATTACTTGATACATACTTCCTGGCACTAGAACAAAATCAACTGGATTGAGACAGTCCCTAGTTACATAAGCAGAAAGGTGGACAGACTATTAATGCCATCATTAATTAGTGCCATGGGGTACCCAGATAGAGGCTGGCATCTGACAGGCTGCCTTTAGCCATGTTGCTGTGGGGAGCTGACAAACAGATGGCAGGTGCAGTCCGCCAAGAGGAGTGCAAGTTCTAGAAGACTAATTGTCACTAGGCTTCTCTCATACACCCACTAGAAGCTGACTGAGGAGCAATGCTGCAGAAAAGATGAAAGCAAGTCACCTGATTGCAGTATCGGGGAGACCTGAACGAAGGGAGGGAAAGAACTGGTTTAAAAAATAAATGGAGCAATACATACCCATGCGAGGGCAGTGGGGTGAGGGGGGAATCAATTGAATAAATCAGTAATAACTGACTACATCACAAAGAGACAGGACAATATGCTGGTGTAGAAAATGGACAGACTGGCGCAGTGCAGGCAACTGTACTTAAGGGGCATTGCAGGGCAGAGCGGAGTGATTTAAGCACTTACGCTATAGCTGACCCGGTGTGCCTGACACGAGCACCGACTGCCCTGATATGGAAAGTGTTCTGCCCTGCTATGGCGAGCACAAAATTCAACACCCTGTAAAACATAAACTCTTTGAACCATCTGGGGAATCTCTTCATTATTTTGAAAGGTGTGCATGCATACATGCATGTGTATATACATGTATCTGTGAGAGAGAATGTACCAGAGAGAAAAAGGCCGGAATTTAACGTTGGGCAGGATGCCCCGCCCACTGTTAGAAAAGTCAGTGGTGAACCATGCTGGGATTTTTCGCTGTCCAGGCCCTTAATTGGCCTTGGCTGGGACTTCCACCTCCTTGAGGCAGGAAGTCCCACCTAATGGAGCTGCTGACCAATCGGTGGGCCGACAGCTCTTAGTTCCAGCAGCATCACCGGAAGCGGTGACCATTGCTGGGACTACACACAGCTTCAGGAGGAAGAGGAAGGCCAGCCCAAAAAGGTAAGTTTCTGAGGCCTCGCCAGGGACAATCGGCCAGGCCCCAGTGAGGCAAGGGGGTCCAGTTGGAGTGGGGGGGGGGACGTGTTGTGCGTTGGGCGGTTGGGGCTTCAGGGGTGGCGCTCCGAGGGGCACAGAGTGCCTGATCAGGAGGGCCCACTCCAGCCCGCAAGGCAGCCACCAGGTTTTACCTGGTGGTGTTCTTGGGGCCTCTGCTGCCCACCTGCCTGGGGTAAAATATCTGCTGTGGTGCGAGGAAGCCCTTAAGTGGTAGTTAATTGGCCACAAGGGCCTTGATTGCCTGGGGCAGGTTGGCCCTTTCTCGCCGCCGCCCCACATAAAATTGCAGCAGAGGTGGGAAGGTGTCAGGAACGGCACTCCCTGCCTCCCACTCAAATTTTCGGCCGCCCCCCCCTTTCCACCACCAGCCCACTTGTTGGGGAGCCATAAAATTCAGGCCAAAGAGTGTATGTGAGAGACAGAAACAGTGCGTGCAAGACTATGAATGCAAGTGTGAAAGAATCTGTATGTATGTGTGAGAGAGAAAAACAGAGTGTGCACATGTGGGGAAGATAAGTGTGAAAGAGCATGGTGGTGTGTGTGTGTGTGACATAAATAGTGTGTGCGCGTTAGGAAGTATAAATGTGAAAAAGCATGTGTTTGTATGTGTGCTTCTTTGTTTATGGAGAATGAGAACTGATTGTGTGTGCATTCAATCTTCTATTGGCAATATTGGTTCGATGGATTAGGATTAAGGTAACAGGATCGACTGATACATGATTCATGGCACTGGTACAAAATCAGCAGAATCGTGGCAACTCCACTTTGATCACCTGACAGTTATATATATAATAGATGGATTAAATGAATTTTCATTGCAGGCTCTGATAAAACAACTTCATGCAAATGATTATTCTTTTCTTGGACTTAAAAGTCTATTTTCAAATTATACTTGGGTACAATGTGGATGCAATGGTGAGCAATAGTCAGCAGCTCTGACCCTGGCATGAACTCAGGAAGGCCATCTCCCACTAACAGTGGAAGGAAATGGGCCATGTGAGCTGACTGCAGCAAATATCTCAAATTAAAGACTCAATTCCACAGCCTTGACTCAGAGCTAGTGCTGAGAATAGGGAGAAAGGCAAATGTGTCTATAGTACTGCTTAAGGTACTGTTCTGCATCACAGGCGACAGCGAGATACAATCAGCAGTAATTAGCTCTACTAAATTAATCTATTGTCTTGAACTTTTCCCATTCCCGCAGCTTCCTGATTTAAGGTCTTTCTTTTCCATTAGTTGGGACAGTGGAATCTCCTGAGCTGTTTTTTGACAGGCAAATTTTGTCCTGTCTGTTCCATCCTCCTGTAACCTCACAGTAGTGTTCCTAGTAGCCCCGCAGAGAAATAATGAGACTTGCCCATATAAAGAAAGAAAGACTTGCATTTATATAGTGCCTTTTGTAACCATTGGGTGTCCCAAAGCACTTAACAGCCAATGAAGTACCTTTGAAGTGTACTTATTGTTGTGCTGAAGGATTAGTGAGTTCAGGTAGCCCTGGATTTTGATTGTTAAGGGATTGATATGTAGGTCACAGTGGCAGTAAGCTCTCAGAAACATAGGAATGCTAGGAACAGGAATAGGCCATTCAGCCTCTCATATCTGTTCCACCATTCCATTAGGCCATGGTTGATCTGCACCTCAACTCCATTCTCCCACCTTGGTTCCATATCCATGATACCCTTACCGACCAAATTGTACCCCAATATCCACAGGCTTTTGGAGGAGAGAATTCCAGATTTCTGCTACCCTTTGTGTAGAAGAGGGATTCCTGATTTCACTCATGAATGGCCTAACTCTAATTTTAAAATTATGTTCCCTTGTTCTTGATTCCATATGTCTACCCTATCAAATCCTTTCACCATTTGAAACACTTCAATTAGGTCAGTTCTCAATCCTCTATACTCAAGGGAGTACAAGTCAAATTTATGAACACTGTTCTCATAATTTAACCTTCTATGCCCTGGTACCATTCTGGTGGAGTTGCCTCCTTCTTGAGGAGCAGAGCACAAAAGTGAATGCAAAACTCTTGTTTACATTTCTCAGCATGTTGCATATTTCTGTAAGGTTAGAGGCCAATGAAAGAGCATCACTTATGGGCTAAGCCTGAGTGAGCTGTCCATGAGGTAATATTGGCTGGACTGGGAAAAAAAGCAATATTTTCATTTGAGTGACCATCCCACCCCTTCTGTCCCCCACCAACTCCATGCCTTTTGATGTAGTAATCTTATTGAATGTTGGAGCAGGCTTGATGGGCTGTATGGCCTACTCCTGATCCTTTTTTATGTGAATGGCTTAATTTTGAAGCTAAACTAGCACAGAGAAAAAATTTAGATGGATACAGGAATAATGTGCTTGCTAGTAATAATCAATATAATTTCAAACCCATTATTTTTGAGCTGCTTACCGGCCTACCCTCTCTGCCACAGAGGGTCAACGCCAGCACAGATGTGGGCTCGGGAAGGTTCCCACCTCTTTCCTGCGCTGTTTTAGTGCTGCTACTTTGCACCTGACTCTCTATGCCCCGGATGACAACATGGATCTGGTGCTCTTTCTGCAGTAACTTCTTTGATTGTTCATCCAAGACTCTGGTGCCCATAACCTAACTCACATCCCTGTCCCACTCACCCATCACCCCTATGTTCCTGACTTACAATGGCTCCCAGTCTGGCAATGTCTTGATTTTAAAATTCTCATCCTTGTGTTCAAATCCCTCCATGGCCGTGCCACTCCCTATTGCTGTAACCTCCTCCAAATAGGTTTAAAGGAGCAACTTAATGGAGCAGAGACAGTGAGGCGGAGGATTTAGGGAGGAAATTCCAAGCTTAGGGCTTGTGCAACAATGGTGGAGTGATGAAAATTGAGGGCAAGCAAGAGACCAGAATTGGAGGAACCCAGAGATCTCAAAGCATTGTAGGGCTGCAGAAGGTTACAGAGGGAAGGAACAAATTTGAAACTAAGACCTCACTGTCAATCACCAACAGAAACCTTCCCCCACCCTCTTACCCCATCCTACCACACCATAGCACAGCGTATAGCAGCTGTGATCCTGCTGACTGCTGCAACAACTGTAAGCAGACGTGAAGAATGTCAACTGGTACATGTCAAAACAAAATCATAACCTGGAAGGCTGCAAAAAAACTTTTTAGAGCTGGATAACTGAATGATCAAAATAATCGAGATGGCTATGATTAAAAAGAACAATTCTGGCTTTACAGTAATAACGTTAATTAATATTAAAAATGTGAAAGGCACATGAGACTTGTTAAAAGATATTCTACACAATAGCTGCAAAACATTAACCTCTGCCCTTTATCAGGTCCACCTAACTGAACTGTACCAATTACCAACCTGGATTGCACCAAAAGCACTGCATTTACAAGTCTCTTTTGACTGTTCCTTTTAAATAAAACATATTACATAGAATTTTACAGCACAGAAACAGGTCTACCCTGATGCTTATGCTCCACATGAGCCTCCTCCAACTCTATTTACTTTACTTTACCCAATCAACAAGTCCTTCCATTCGTTTCTCCCTCAGGTACTTACTTAGTTTCCACTTAAATACATCAATGCTATTCTACACGACATTTTGTATTTTGGTAGCAGGAATAAGAAGTCCACCTACTCCTTGGGCAACAAGTGTCAATATAAGGTAGGAACGCAATAGGATCTCGGGGTACAGATTCACAAATCATTAAAAAGAGCAACAATGGTAAGCAAAGCCATAAAAAGTGCAAACACAGCACGGGGGCTCCTTTCTAGAGGAATACAATTCAAGAGCAGAGAAGTTATGCTCAACTTGTATAGAAGCTTGATCAGACCACACTTGGAGTACACTGCACAATTCTGATCTCCATATTACAAAAAGGATATAAAAGCATTGGAGAAAATGCAAACATAGATTTACAAGATGTTACCTTAACTGAGAAAGTACAACTAACTATTAGGAAAGCCTTGAACTCTTTTCTCTGGAAAAGATTTAGAGATGACCTGATAAGTTAGATGAAGAAGGGTCACTGACCTGAAACATTAACTCTGCTTCTCTCTCCACAGATGCTGCCAGACCTGCTGAGTATTTCCAGCATTTCTTGTTCTTATTTAAGGATAGATGTAGAGATGGTTTTTCCACTTGTGGGGAGTCCAAAACTAGGGGTTATTAATTTAGGATAGTCACTGATAAATCCAATAAGGAATTCAGGAGAAACTTCTTTACTCAGAGAGTGGTGAGAATGTGGAACATGCTACCACATGGAATGAAAACAAGAAATGCTGGAAATACTCAGCAGGTCTGGCAGAATCTGTGGAGAGAGAAGCAGAGTTAACATTTCAGGTCAGTGACCCTTCTTCAGAACTGGCAAATATTAGAAATGTAAAAGATTATAAACAAGTAAAGCGGGGCTGTGGCAAGAGATAACAAAGCAGAAGGTGTAGCTAGGACAAGGTCACAGAATAGCTGACCAGAAGGTCGTCGAGCAAAGGCAAACAATATGTTAATAGTATGTTGAAAGACAAAGCATTAGTACAGATAGGGTGTTAATGGACTGAAAACTGAACAGCCACAAGTACAAACATGAAAAAAACAGTAGGTAAGCAAACTGAACAAACTAAGATGAAATAAAATAAAATAAACACAAAAAATGTATATATATATATTAAAAAAAGGAAAAAGAAAAAATAACTAAAAATAAAAGTAAAATGGGGGCCCGTCATGCTCTGAAATTATTGAACTCAATAATTCAAAGTTCAGTAATTTCAGAGCATGATGGGCCCCCCATTTTACTTTTATTTTTAGTTTTTTTTTCTTTTTCCTTTTTTTATATATATATATATTTTGTGTTTATTTTATTTTATTTCATCTTAGTTTGTTCAGTTTGCTTACCCACTGTTTTTTTCATGTTTGTACTTGCGGTTGTTCAATTTTCAGTCCGTTAACACCCTATCTGTACTAATGCTTTGACTTTCAACACACCATTAACATATTGTTTGCCTTTGCTTGATGATCTTCTGGTCAGCCATTCTGTGATCTTGTCCTATCTATACCTGCTCCTTTGTTATCTCTTGCCCCACCCCCACTTTACTTGCTTATAACCTTTTACATTTCTAATATTTGCCAGCTCGGAAGAAGGGTCACTGACCTGAAGCGTTAACTCTGCTTCTCTCTCCACAGATGCTGCCGGACCTGCTGAGTATTTCCAGCATTTCTTGTTTTTATTTCAGATTTCCAGCATCCACAGTATTTTGCTTTTACCACATGGAATGGCCTGTTGCTAAACTGTAAAATTCTATGTATTATGTAACTCACCTCAACCACCCCACATGGTAGCGAGTTCCACATTTTTACAACTCCTTGAGTAAGGAAGTTCCTCCTGAATTCCTTATTGGATTTATTAGTGACTATCTTAGAAGCATAGCCCCGAGTTTTGGACACCCCTACAAGAGGAAACATCTTCTCTATGACTACACTATTGATCCCCTTTATAATTGTAAATATCTCTAGCAGATGATCCCTCTCTAGGAAAAGTGCCCCAGCCTGTCCAGCCTTTCCTGATAGATGTACCCTCTCAGTTCTGGTAGCAGCCTTGTAAATCTTCTCTGCACCTTCTCCAATATCCTTTTTTGGAAAGAGTACCAGCATCTCTCTTGATGCTGAACATGTCCACCCGCCAAACTGAATTACCTGCCAGGCTTCCGGGCCTCTGTAGAGTGGAGCGCTCATACAGCTCCTGCGGGTGCTTGCCGTATGGATCAGACACGTGGCCGAGGCGTTTGGTGGGCGAAAGTGTAGCGTAGCTTGGCTGGGTCGAGCTGGCCTGGTGTGCGGGTGAGGTCGCGGCGATGGCCGGGGGCGAGGGGGAGAGGGCGGCCGAGGACACCACAATGTTGACTGGGGAGCTGGTACTGTAGGACTTGGACAGCCGGCTGGGTGATGCCGTTTGCTTAGGAGAGGCAAGCCGCTGGGCGCTGTAGACACCACTCTCCGCAGCCGAACCCGCTCGCTGGAGCTTGGGTGGCGAGCCTGTCCGCTGGAGGGACATGGGTGAGCTCACTCTCTGAGCAGGCAGCGTGGCACTGACATAATAGACTGAAGATGGATGCTGAGGGTCGGGCAGGCGGAATGCACTCCCATGGCTCGGCACAAATGCATCCCTTGACTGCGATGCGGAGTGGGACGGAGAGCACTCAGATCCCGATGTACGACTGCTGTCACCAACCCGGTTAACCTGCAGGGGGTTGTGGGGGGGGGGCAAAAAGTTAAAATTAATTGCAGAAGGCGGTAAATTGGGTCAAAATTACACCAACAACAATAGCTTTCATTTATATGGCACCTTTAGCATTATAAAATATCCCAATGTGCTTCACAGGAGAATTATCAAATAGAATTCAGACACTGAGCTACATGAGGAGAAACTCAGAATGGTGTCCAAATGCTTGGTCAAAGAGGTAGATTTTAAGGAGCTTCTTAAAGGATGGGAGAGAGGGGAAGAGGTTAGGGAGGGAATTCCAACGCTTAGAGTCTGGACAGCTGAAGACACGATCAACAATGGTGGAGCAATGAAAATCGAGTATGTGCAAGAGGCCAGAATTTGAGCACAGTAGAGATTTCGGAGGGTTGTAGGGCTTGATGAGGTTACAGAAATGGGGAAGGGTGAAGCAATGAAGTAATCTGAATACAAGGATAAAAATCTGAGGCACTGCCAGACCAAAATCCAATGTATGTCAGTGACAGAGAAGGGAGGGGTCAACTGTACTTGGTGCAAGTTAGGCTAAGGGCAAAAGAGTTCTGGATGAGCTGAAATTTTTGGAGGGCCTTTAACAAAGTAAAACATCCTAAGGCCTTCACAGGAGAATAATCAGTCAAAAATTGACAATGAGCCACATAATGAGATATTAGGCTTGGGAATGGGATTTTAAGGTACATTTTAAAGGAGGAGAGAGAGGTGGAGAGGTTTAGGGAGCAGTTCTAGAGATTAGGGCGTGGACAGCAGAAGGCGCAGACATAACGGGTGGCCAAAGGAAGTGGAAGATGAACAAGAGGATGAAGCTGAAGAAATGCAGAGCTCTCAGAGGAGGTAAATACTTGAGAAAAAGAAATTGTGCTAACATTTCTGCATGGGACAAACAAGAGCACTTCTTCAAGCCCTTCTGCTGTCGATGGGAGAGATATCTAGTCACCAATGACTACGTTACGTGCACAAACTTTTATTGCTTGGCGTGCTGAGGTTTTGGCCAGCCTGCCAGAAATTTTAATTACATTCTGGGCCCTGTGTTGTAAAAAAATAAAAATACGTACTGTTCTCAGTGCATACTGATATATATCAGCCAATCTCAAGGCAAAGGTGACCCTCTAGGATTGTCCTGGCATCTCCAAGAATTAAACACTGATCTCCTGAACTCTGCTGCGAGTGGCCGGGAAGAAAACTCAGAGGCATTAAAAAAAAATTTGGGGGCATTTTCTTTAACATTTTTGTTTATTAATTCTAAGAATATTGGAGATAGGAAAACAAGGATGTTTGACTGGGCGGAGCAGTTGGAGGTGGGAGGTTATATGGGAAATATAGCATAGTGGTTATGTTACTGGACTAGTAATTCAGAGGTTTGGACGAATGATCTAGAGACACGAGTTCAAATTCCCCACAGCAGCTGGGGAACTTAAATTCAGTTAGTTAAGTAAATGGGAAATAAAAAGCTAGTAACAGTCATGGTGAACATGAAAACTACTTGATTGTCTCAAAAACCCAGCTGCTTCACTAATGTCCTTTAGGGAAGGAAATCTGCCATCCTTATCCTGTCTGGCCTAAATACGACTCTAGACAATATGGTTGACTCTTAACTGCCCAATGAAATGGCCTAGCAAGCCACTCATTTGTATCAAACCATTACAGAAAATTATAATACCTAACAGCACTGTAGGCATACCGACAACGCATGGATTGCAGTGATTCAAGAAGGCAGCTCACCACCACCTTCTTATGGGCATTTAGTGTTGGTCCACAGCCACGCTCACATCCCATGAACAAATAAAAAAAATCTCTTGGAATACACCTAACCAGTGTTAGTAGCCCTGCAGCCTCTGCAGCTACTAATCAGATAACGTTAAACAGTAAAACCCTTCAATAACTACACCAGTGTTACACAGCAGAAGTGTGACTGCCTCCTTGCTCAGTGTCTGCTGTGACTCTGTAGTAGCACTCTTGCCTCTGACTCCGAAGGCTGTGGGTCCATGTCCCACTCCAGTGATTTGTGCACAATATCTAGACTGAGATTCCAGTGCACTACTGACGGAGATCTGCCCTTTCAGAGGTGCCAACTTTCGGATGAGATGTTAGAATGAGGCCCAGTCCGCCCCCTCAGATTGGCATTAAAGATCCTATAACACTATTTCAATGAAGAGCAGGAGAGTTCTCCCTGGTGTCCTAGCCAATATTTATTTCTCAAGCAACACCACTAAAACAAAAATAAACTGGTTATTTATTTCAATGCTGCTTGTGGGAGCTGACTGTGTGCAAATTGGCCACCGCAGTTCCTACATTACAACAGTGATTAACTTTCCAAAGTACTTTATTGGCTGTAAAGTGCTTTGGGATGTCTTGAGATTGTGAAAGGCACTATATAAAAGTCAATTCTTTCTTTCTTATATGCTTTCTTTTGAAGTGCACATTTTTCTGATAGAATTATATGTTGTACCTGGCTATAGTTATGAATGCTGACTCCTGCTGCAATCTGACCACTGGAAGTCCTCCCAGAGAGTTGCGATGTGGTCGAGTCGCCGCGGGAGAGGGTCTGGTTGCTATGGTAACTACCCGAATATTGGTAGGAACCTTCTGGGTTGGCATTGATCTGTGAGGCACTCTGGGAGAGAACACTGGGCCCTGCACAAAGAGTCAATTGAGAGCAGTCAGCGAGCGGACTTGTCAGCGAAGCAGAAGACATTAATTACTGAACAAGACTTTTGCCTGTCCAATATAATTTGAGGCTCACAGCCTTCAAGAACATGACTATAGCACTCACCTATGTAAGTGAGACTGATAGCTAGCAGCTCATTCAACTAACCGAACAATAATAAGCTAAATATTAAATTAAATGAGTCTCACTTTCGGTTGAAGAGTATTCGTGATGGTCCAGTATTCCAGACTCTTGGAGGGACCTCAGACAGGAGTCCACCAGCTCCAAGCCACTGGCGATTTCATCGTCCGCACCTTTCTGTGCATCTGAGGTACGCATGTATATGATTCAAAAAAAGGGAGAGAACAGTGAAGCGATTAATATCCCCTTGGCCTAATCAAGGAGCCAGACTGATACTCTGAAGTGTTAAGAAAGCTGAGAAAATTCTTCCTTTCATCTCCTAGAAATTAATGCAGCACTTATCCTTCCAATCCTGATCTAAAAATAAACGGCACCCTGCACATCAATTGGCACCGGTATCCAATTAGTGCCAGTTTTTCAGTGGCAATTTGAGAAGCTGCCAATGGAAGAGGCCCAATACAAAAGGCTGCAACCTCCTGCCTCCCTTCGACTGCATGCAAACAATCTCCTGTGGCTCTAAGATGACCTTGGGTAGTCAATCTGCACTTAAGTATCAAGAAATTCCAAGCAACATTTCTCTGCTTGCAATCGTCCTCCGTTAGGGGGGAGGGATCCAGGCAGACTTTCAGTATTTAACCACATCAGGGAAAGAAGGTTAAAAACAAAAGTGATTTTACCTTGTATGTGCCAGCGAAAGGAATCCTCTGTCGAACTGCAAGAATAAAAGTAAACAAGTATATAAATAGGGTGTATGAAAAGGACAATTCCTTTATTATAAAAAGCACAGTCATCTCATAGATATAGTACAACAATAACAACGTGCACTTGAATAGCGCCTTAACATAGTTAAAATTCCCAAGGTGCCTCACAGATCAGACAAAATTTGACACCAAACCAGATAGAGATATTAGGACAAGTGATCAAAAGCTTGGCCAGAGTTAGTTTTTAAGGAGCATGTTAGAGGAGGAGGGAGATCCTCAGAGGAAAAGAGTTTTAGGATGGTAATTTCAGAGGTGTAATCCTAGGCAGCTGATAATATGGCTGCTAATGGTGGAGCGATGAAAATTTGGGGATGTGCAAGAAACCAAAACTGATGGAGCACTGAGATCTTCGGCAGGGGATAGTGGGTGTGGGGGGGGGGGGGGTGCTGCTGTTGTAGTGCCGGAGGAGGTTACAGGGATGCAGAAGGATTTGAACACAAGACTGAGAATTTAAATTGATTCAGGATTTCTTTTCTTTTGAATGTGTTAACTTTCCCCTCTCCCTCCTCCTCTAGTCTCTCACTGCAGTAGATTTCCATTAGTACAAGGCATCTCCAGTCCATTGTCCAGCTTGCCAGGTGAGTGTTTGCAGGCTATTTGATTGCAAGGACATTGTAGCCTAGCCTCATCCTGTCCTCAGCCACTGTGCAAAACTCCAGCAGGGTGTGCAGAATGTCCATCATTGGATGAAGGAGCAGGCAGCCAGGACTGCTTTGCCTTCCCTTAGCCAGAGCCATCTGTAACACTGCCTGACACTACCGGATAATTCAGAGAACAAAAATAAAAATTCAGCACAGACAGGGAATCGACCTCCTAGTCCGTAGGGCTCAGCTCCTCGCTGGTTAAACTTGCTGAGGCATCAGTTGAGCTGCCATTTAGAACATTTTTTAATGAAATGATGCAGAGCTCCTATAATTGCGATCAGGAATATTCATCTCTCCAACCCTCTTCTAAATGCAAACAACGGATAACGGGCATTGGAGAGAATAGAGCACAAATCCTTATGGATCACTCTTTAGTGGGGATAATTGAGACTTTGCATGAACTGACAGCCCATTTTACATCTCTCCCAGTTTTTATTTCCATTTACTTTGATTAGGCAATCATTCTGGTAGCACTGGTTTATTTTACTCATTAAAAACATTTCAATAAAATCTAATCAGGTCTGTGTCATTGGCTTTCATGCACTATGATACTGCGCCCAGATCCTGCAGCACCTAGAACTGGGCTTCCCAATCCGAACCTGAAGCTCCCACTTGTTGTGCCAATTGGGCACTGCTGCATACTGGGACCATCTCTTCTGTCTCAGAGATGCCTCTTTCCTGCATGGCCAATTCCCTTTACAGTTTGTTACGACCAGGTGCGAAAGGTGTCTCGGGGCCTGTTACTGTCTTCACCTGGTCTTATTGTAACAGGGTTTAATTTTAGACACAATGTGTTTTGAGCTCCCCCTTTGTGAATCCTTGTTCACAGCTTTCCAATTATAAGGCAAAGAAACCAACACACCAGGTTTTCTCAGGTTCAAAGGAGAAAAGTGAAATTTATTAAGACTTAAACTCTAACAAGGTTAACACTTACAGATATACGACGCGCCAACACTAGCATGCATACGGGATATACACATGCAGATAGGGATAGAAAAGAGAAGAAATTATTATGTGAAAGATCTGAGGCAGTCTCTACTGTACTTCAAGCTCACTTGATTGTAGGTAGTCTTGCGGTGCGTTGGGGTCCAGTGTTCTTAAACCTATTTCACGCAGGAGAGTTTTCTCTCTTTGAGGTTCATGTGTTTTCACAAGATTCAGTTCCATGGGAAAGAGATGGAGGCAAGCAAGACTGGAGGTTCTGTTCAGTTCCAGGAGCACACGGCTTTGAGTTCAAATTCTGCTTTTCCAGTTTAAAACTCCCCCAGCAGGTGGTCACGTGATCGACTGGCTTGACAAGGTCTCTTCTGTGTATTGGGGCAGGGACTGGTTCCTCATTGTTCCAACACTGTCTGTTACTATGCAAATGTCTTTCCAGTCAGGGGCTTGCAATTTTAAGTTTTACTATTCATGTGGTGAAATAATATGTGCATCAGTCTTGGTAGGTGGGGGGGCTTGCCTGACAAGCTCCTTAAATGTAAACCACCCTCACACAGGGGTAAATATTTGTCTTCAATGAAATGAAAACCAGGCGGATTCTCCTGCAGACCCGGAAATAAAGGAACTTAATTGGGGGAAAGCCGATTTCAGTATGATAAAACAGGATCTAGCCAAAGTGGACTGGGAGCAGCTACTTGTAGGAAAGTCTACATCAGATCAGTGGGAGTCATTCAAAGAGGAAATAGTGAGAGTTCAGAGCCAACATGTACACGTTAAGGTGAAGGATAGGACCGACAAGTCCAGGGACACTGGATGTCCAGGGGTATAGAGGGGCATCAGGAAAAAAAAGGAGGCTTATGGCAGATCCAGAGTGCTGAAAACAGCAGAGGCCCGAGACGAGTATAGAAAGTGTAGTGGAGTACTTAAAAAAGTAATTAGGAGATCGAAGAGGGGACATGAAAAAACACTGGCGGGTAAGATAAAGGAAAATCCTAAGGCATTTTATCAGTATATTAAGGGCAAGAGGATAAGCAGGGAAAGAGTAGGGTCTATTAGGGACCAAAGTGGCAATCTGTGTGTGGAGTCGGAGGATATGTGTGAGGTTTTAAATGATTACTTTTCATCTGTGTTCACTATAGAGAAGGACGATGTCGGTATAGAGATTATGGAGGGGGATTGTGATATACTTGAACATATTAGTATTGAAAGGGAGGAAGTATTAGCTGTTTTAGCAGGCTTAAAAGTAGATAAATCCCGAGGCCCAGATGAGATGTATCCCAGGCTGCTATGTGAGGCAAGGGAGGAGATATCAGGGGCTCTGACACAAATTTTCGAATCCTCTCTGGCCACAGGAGAGGTACCAGAGGACTGGAGGACAGCAAATGTGGTACCATTATTCAAGAAGGGCAGCAAGGGTAAGCCAGGTAATTACAGGCCGCTAAGTCTAACATCAGTGGTTGCGAAACTGTTGGAAAAAATTCTGGAGGGACAGGATTAATCTCCACTTGGAGAGGCAGAGATTAATCAAGAATAGTCAGCATAGATTTGTCAGGGGGAGATCGTGTCTAACTAACTTGATTGAATTTTTTGAGCAGGTGACTAGAGGTGTAGGTGAGGGTAAAGCAGTTGATGTAGTCTACATGGACTTCAGTAAGGCTTTTGATAAGGTCCCACATGGGAGATTGGTCAAGAAGGTAACAGCCCATGGGATCCAGGGTAATTTGGCAAACTGGATCCAAAATTGGCTTAGTGGCAGGAGGCAGAGAGTGATGGTCGAGGGTTGTTTCTGCGAGTGGAAGCCTGTGACCAGTGGTATACCGCAGGGATTAGTGCTGGGACCCTTGCTGTTTGTAGTGTACATTAATGACTTAGACGTGAATATAGGAGGTACGATCAGTAAGTTCGCAGATGACACAAAAATTGGTGGTGTCGTATATAGTGAGGAGGAAAGCCTTAGATTACTGGATGATATAGATGGGCTGGTAAAATGGGCAGAGCTGTAGCAAATGGAGTTTAATCCTGAGAAGTGTGAGGTGATGCATTTTGGGAGGAGTAACAAGGCAAGGGAATATACATTGGATGGTAGAACCTTAGGAAGTACAGAAGGTCAGAGGGACCTTGGCGTACTTGTCCATAGATCACTGAAGGCAGCAGCACAGGTATATAAGGTGGTTAGGAAGGCATATGGGATACTTGCCTTTATGAGCCGAGGCATAGAATATAAGAGCAGGGAGGTTATGATGGAGCTGTATGTAACGCTAGTTAGGCCACAGCTGGAGTACTGTGTACAGTTCTGGGCACCACACTATAGGAAGGATGTGATTGCACTGGAGAGGGTGCAGAGGAGATTCACCAGGATGTTGCCTGGCCTGGAGCGTTTCAGCTATGAAGAGAGACTGAAAAGGCTAGGGTTCTTTTCCTTAGAGCAGAGTAGGCTGAGGGGGGACCTGATTGAGGTACACAAAATTATGAGGGGCATAGATAGATTAGATAGGAAGAAACTTTTTCCCTTAGCAGAGGGGTCAATAACCAGCAGGCATGGATTTAAGGTAAGGTGCAGGTGGCTTAGAGGGGATTTGAGGAAAAATTATTTCACCCAGATTGTGGTTGGAATCTGGAACGCACTGCCTGAAGAGGTGGTAGAGGCAGGAACCGTCACAACATTTAAGAAGTACTTAGATGAGCACTTGAAACACCATAGCATACAAGGCTACGGGACAAATGCTGGAAAATGGGATTAGAATAGGTAGGTGCTTGATGACTGGCACAGACATGATGGGCCGAAAGGCCTGTTTCTGTGCTCTATGACTCTACGACACAATGACAGACGGGCAATTCATTCTGCCAGATCACCCACAACCCCCACGCCCAGGCAATGAAGGCAAATATTTACTTCCCCAGGATGCTTACACTCATGAAATTCACCCAACAGTACATCTTTGCCAGTGCAGGCCTCCATATTTCCTTGTCATGAAGCATTTATATTGTAGCAATGTTGGAAATTGTCTCACCAGCCTTGATGGGCATACAACCTGCAACTTTATCCTTTCGAAGTCAATCAAATGATCTTTTTTTTAAGAGAACCTAGCAATCTGACTGAGCTTTCATTCCATCAGTCTGTATTGGATTTGAAGCTATGTGCTCATCCTAGATACAGTCCTAAAGGAGTAACTGATGCTGCAGTTATCCTGGCTATTAAGTGCCCAACAAAGATACAGTCCAATAAAAGCAAAATACTGCGGATGCTGGAAATCTGAAACAAATGCAAGAAATGCTGGATTCACTCAGCAGGTCTGGCAGCATCTGTGGAAAGAGAAGCAGAGTTAACGTTTCGGGTCAGTGTTCCGAAGAAGGGTCACTGACCCGAAACGTTAACTCTGCTTCTCTTTCCACAGATGCTGCCAGACCTGCTGAGTGAATCCAGCATTTCAAAGATACAGTCCATACAGCTTATAGCAGGTGCATTTGTGCTAATACAATTTGCCTGCTACATGCAGTGGATGATGAAGCCATCTGAATGAAGCTCCCCAAAGTCTCGACTTACAGCCAATCGATGCTCCTTGATGACCTGCCTTTGCTGAAGACTTGACTCGAAATCAGCGGAGCTTTTGAATTGCTAAGTACTGAACTGTGAAAAATAGTTGGCGTGTTTAATACGCTTTAAGTGGTATCGTTATAAATGACTCCTATGTTGATGAAAAATGGTTGGCGCCATTTGCATGATATAGGCAGCAAACAGGTTGGGCTGGATTTTGCTGAAGTCCTGACATCGGGATCCATGGCCAGGGGGGCTGGAAGATTGGACCGGCGCTGGTCCATCACAGAGTCCGACGCCGGGAGTGCCGGGACTGATCTTCCCAGCAGTGAGACTCCGTGGCGGCTCCCCTGCTGCTGGGCGACGGGACCTGGCTTTACATACGTAAATGAAGAACATGAATAAATTTAAATAAAATTCACACTGATCTTAGCTGCTGCCTGGGATCTTGCATGCAGTGGCTGGCACTCATGCGCCTTCACTTTCCTGCCCAGGGAAAGCTGGGGAAGGGGGTGTACTTAGGATTTTCAGTGTAGCTGTGGGAGGTACGGGGTCAAATGTGCATTAATAGTGTAGCGGAGGGGAGAAGGGGTGACTTCTGCACTTTGATCAGTTTCGGGGAGAAGGGCAAGTCTTGCATGTAAGTCTTTTGATGGGGGGGAGAGGGCAACTATTATCTGCAAGTGTTATTGGGGGAAGGGGCGATATTTTGTATTGTGGTGGACTGGGGGCAGGGGGTACGGTTTTAAATATTTAAATTAAGTGGCAGGTCAGACTGCCCTTTAAAAATGGTGCCAGTGCCTGTGCCATGGCAGCTGACGCCGTTGTCGGCGTCGCAGAGCTCGCCCCCACGAGTTGGCTGCCCAACCGGCATATTATCTTGGGCCAATTGCGGCAGCATGGTGGCATGGATCACCATTAGGTGTCAGGAACTGTAATGGTAAATTGTTTGAAGAAGGTTAGCTTTTGTCTGTGCCTTTGCTGTTTAATCAAGTCACACTTTTACACCTTCAAGGAGATCAGTGATAAGCTCACAACCTGAATAGAGAAACTGCAGACAGACCGTTAATCATACTGGATTGAATGGAACTGAAACTGGTGTCAAATCATGAACTTTTGCAATCAGTACTGTAGAAATAGTGATCCAGATCACGATGTGAAGTTATGGTCTCTGTAGTATCATCAACCACAAAGATCATTCACCAGCATCATCTACGCAGCAGATTCTGTCAAGTCATCTGACAATTGTTATTGATTTTTGATGGGGAAAGTAAAAATTCATATTCCAAGGCTGGATCTGTTTACACGGGTGATGAATTGTCTGAGGAGCTAAAATTGTACCTTAATAACAAGTACACATCAAAAAGGATAGTCATTCAGCTCACAATGCCCGCTAAATCCTATGAAATCAGGCCAGTGTATGCAAACAGTCAAACGGTGTATCATTTTACTAAAGAAAAAATGACAGACCATTGAAAACTGATGATAATCAGGACATGGTGCTTGATTCTCATACTGCCACATCTAGTTTATAAAATCTATGGATTAAAGGCTTAGGAGAAATCTCTGCTCCTCTCTCATTATGTGAGCAACAGGTTGACAATAAGAATTTTAAGTAAAACTTCATACAGGGCTGTGACTGAGTAAACATGAAAAACTGCCTGAGCTGCACATTTGCCCTAGAAACTAACGTTTTTGAAATAGAACTTTGAGCAGAATTTGAACAATTTCCCGGCTGAGGAAAATATACAAGTTTATATTGAATGTTCACACATTAAGCGTGAGCAAGCATTGTAGAGCTGCTTGAAGGAACTGTAAAACAATAGGGATGTAATAATGTTTGAAACAGGAGTAGGCCATTCAGCCCCTCGTGCATGTTCTGCCATTCAATTAGATCATGGCTGACCTGCACCTCAACTTCATTTACCCGCCTTGCTTCCATATCCCTTGATACGATGACCTGTCAAAACACTACCAATCTCAATCGTTAATACATACTCTGCGATGGAGACATGGGTTGTGATTTTTGACCTAACAATCTGTGAATCTCAGAGTCTATTGAGATGCTTCTCTGTAGAGAAGGAGAGATAATCAGTTGAATGATTCCCTTTGGTCAATACTTAATTGTCCCCATTCCTTTGAATTTGACTTGGATGCAGTTTTCCACTCTCACGACTAGTATGCATGCATCTGAACCTGCGACTGATGCTGCACTGATGAGCAAATATTGGATTTGGGTAAAAACAGCCCATTTCCATAGGGGTGAATAGCCACTCTGGCAGAAATTATATCAAGAAAAGGCTATTTCATCTGTGGCCAGTCCTGACGACAAGCAAGACCGAATGAAGTGGAAAAAGTTACATAACTGGTTAAAACGGTAGTAAGTGAAAGCATCAGATGGCGAATTGATTGTTTAACGCATTTCCCCATTTGTTGAGATGAGCAGCATCGGGTCTAGAGGTTGAACATGTCCTCTTCCTTGCACCATCAAGTATCCTCAGGGATGGTATGGCAGGATAATTACAAAGCAGTCTCTACAATTTTGTGTTTTAAAGTATTATGATGTACGGGTTTAGAAGTAAGGTGAGGCATTAGTCTCTGTTAGTGTTGCTTACCCCCCGGAGGAGCATTCAGCAAGATGTGTTAAAGAATTGTCAGTGGATCAGTCCTCTTGCTTCCATTGGCAGTTCCAGTTGGTCCATGAGGGAAAAGCTGACAGAAACCTGCCTAAACATTAGTGGATATTACTATGAAATGTCCAGGTGCTCTGTGGTGTGATTTAATACAACAGAGACTGCTTGTGGTACATGGAGAACCAATGTTGATCTCACAACATTTTGCAAGGTCAACTCAATTAAATGACAGTCCCTGCATGGATTGGTTGATGCACAGGGAGAGAACAAGGGTCAATAGTTTGACATTTCCTGTGAGCGATTATGGGCTGGATTTTGTACCTCTGGCAGGGCTTCCAGCACCAGGCTGAACAGGCGGGGGAACCCCACCTTGGTCTTTTCGAGGCCTCATCAGCGTGATCCTCTGCTGTTCCAGAAGCGAAGTTTCCAGTGCCGGGATTTCCATCCCTTCACAGATGGGGACCCCACCTCCAAACATAGGGCTGGCAGCTCAACAGTATCAGCAGCATCCCCGGGAGCAGTGGCCTCTGCTGGTACTATAGAGGCCTTGGACCCAGGCCCATGGCTGGAACCCCAGACCTCAGATAAGTGAGGCAGAGTCACCGGGACCAGTCTGGAAGTGTGGGGTTGTGGGTGTGAGGTCCAGGGGGAGGGGGATCCATGGAGGTGGAGGTTTTGCCATCGGGGGTCCTCCCTGGGCCACAAATTGCCCACGGAGGAGGGATCCCCCTCAAGACCGCAGGGTGGTCACCTCGTTTTCCTGGGTACCTCCCCACGTGGCGGAGGCACTCCCGCTGCAGGTTAAAACCCAGCAGCGGGGGGAGGCAGCCCTTAGGTGGCTGTTGATAGGCCACTTAAGGGCCTCAGTTGGCCTCTGGATGGAAAGTCCTGTGCCGACCGATCCCGTCCCTGGCAAAATTGCTTGGGGACAGGGTAGCGATTGGCACTTCGTCGCCTCCCCCCCCCTCCACCCCACTGCGATTCTATAGCTCCCCCCACCTCTGACCCCATCTCTGGAGGGCCCATAAAATCCAGCCTTATATTGAAGGACAGCTGTATACTCCCTTAATGCTGGTTTCCTTATCGCTGGAAAGAAACCTTCGCCAATTGACTATGGAGGCAAGAACATAAGAACGGCTAGAAAAAAAAGGACCAAAGTCTTGCAATTCACCTTCTACCATCCTGGTAGTCACATGATAAAACAATAACAGAGTTGTTGACTACATCATGGCAATCAATCTCTCATCAATTAGTCTATGATGGACCCAGATATGAGGCCAAGGAGCAGGACCTTGTAGCCCCAGAGGATGGTACTTTAAAGCTGGTAAGATGCCATTCTGAGCTGATAGGTATGTGTCCATGCCCAGCTGGGGTAGGTAGAGTGAGTTACCACTGTTTCACACATAAATCCAGGGATCCAGGGTGAGCTAGCAAATTGGATACAAAATTAGCTTGGTGATAGGAGGCAGAGGGTGGTAGTGGAAGGTTGTTTTTCAGAATGGAGGCCGGTGACCAGTGGTGTGCTGCAGGGATTGGTGCTGGGCCCTCTGTTGTTTGTCATTTCTATTAATGACTTGAATGTGAATGTAGAGGGCATGATTAGTAAGTTTGCAGATGACACCAAAATTGGTGGTATAGTGGACAGTGAAGAAGGTTGTCTAAGGTTACAACAGGATATAGATCAACTGGGAAAGTGGGCAAGGGATTGGCAAATTGAATTTAACGCAGACAAGTGCAAAGTGTTGCATTTTGGGAAGTTAAACCCGGGCAGGACATATACAGTTAATGGCAGGGCCCTGGGGAGTGTTGTTGAGCAGAGAGACCTTGGGGTGCAAGTACATAGTTCCCTGAAAGTGGCAACACAGGTAGACAGGATGAAGAAGGCGTATGGCATGCTTGCCTTCATCAGCCAAGGCATTGAGTACAAGAGTTGGGACGTCATGTTACAGTTGTACATAACGTTGGTTAGGCCGCATTTGGAGTACTGTGTGCAGTTCTGGTCGCCGCACTACAGGAAAGATGTGATTAAGCTAGAGAGGGTGAAGAAAAGATTCACAAGGATGTTGCCTGGTTTGGAGGACTTGAGTTACAAAGAGAGATTGGATAGGCTGGGTCTGTTTTTCCTGGAGTGAAGGAGGCTGAGAGGGGACATGACAGAGGTATATAAAATTATGAGAGGCATAGATAGGGTAGAGAGCCAGTCTGTTTCCCATGGTAGGAGTGACTAAAACTAGAGGGCATAGATTTAAGGTGAGAGGGAGGAGGTTTAAAGGGGATCAAAGGGGTAAATTTTTCATACAAAGAATAGTGGGTATCTGGAATAAGCTGCCAGAGGAGGTGGTGGAGGCAGGAACAGTAGCAACATTTAAGAGGCATCTGGACAGGTACTTGAATGAGCAAGGCAAAGAGGGATATGGAATTAATGCAGGCAGGTGGGATTAGTATAGATAGGCATTATGGTCGGCATGGACGCGGTGGGCCGAAGGGCCTGTTTCTATGCTGTACGACTCTATGACTCTAAATGGATCATGGCAAAAGATGAGAAAGGGATTTTCAGGACTCAGGAAGGTTGGGAATGTAGGCAAATACTCGCTTTGCTCACTTTTGGTCAATGAGCTTACATTGAGACCCAGCAATAGTTCATTCTAGCCCTGGTGGAACATCACAGAGACAGTACTTAAGAAACCATTCACCTGAGTGGCAAATACATGTATACCATGGGTGGCATGAGATACAGAGATGCAGTTCTAACGCTGCACATAAAACTTATGAGCTAGGACAACCAATCACGCTGCAACACAATCTATCGACATGCTGCATGTCATTGGATTCACATAAGGTGCGGGGCTGGGCACATCAGTGATACTACCACCACTCCTGCTAATTTTATTACAAGTCCATTTTTTATCTACTTCAAGAAAGCTTCACATAATCGGTGTGTGTAGATACAGAATAGAGGAAAACAAGCGGCTCAGATTTGATGAACCAAATGGCCTCCTTCTATTCTATGATTCTAATCCAAAATACACCCATTGACCCACTATGAGGTGAGCACCTTGAAAATTAAGGGACCAGAGCCAATAGAGGAAATGGATAGGTTGAGGTCGGAGGCCCTTCCCCTCAAGCTCATGGCCAGCATCATCTTTGATTTTTATTCACTGGTGCACTCAATCATTCCCTGACACACAGACATAAATGACAACTTCAACAGAATATCACATATTATCCCACCCTGTGATCTCTGAGTTTTTTTTTCTCAATGACAGCATTGTAAAATATGTCAGTCAGTTGATCCTATGGGCACATATCAAGAAGAACCTGCTGAAGTGATTGCCCTATCCCTAGCATTTCACACCACCCTACACTTCAACAGTGACAACCCTCCATGACCTCGCCCTTCCCTATCACTCTAACCTCCTCGAGGCCTACAATCCTCTGAAAACTCTGCACAAATCCAATTGTGGCCTCTTGTGCATCCCTGATTTTTGTCACTACACCGTTGACGGTCATACCTTCAGATGCCTAGGCTCTAAGCTCTGAAATTTTCTCCCTAAACCTCTCTGCCTCTCTCTCATTTTAAAATGCTCCTTAAAACCTACCTCTTTCCTATCCTGATATGTTATGTGGCTTGGTGTCAAATCTTTGTTTAATAATGTTCCTGTGAAATGCCTTGGGACATTTTACTATGTCAAAGGTGCTATAGAAATGTGAATTGTTGTAGAAGGGAGCACATGATGAATCACAGAAAATGAATGAGCAGGGGCAAGTAGCAATGTACTGGAGGAGCCAGCACCTGCTAGCTGGATTGCCAGGTCCAGTGTTCCTTGAGATGCTAAACCCTGAGATTCAAACCAGATGTGGCCTACAAGCACAGTCAGATATTTGGGCATCAAATGTTATAGGAAGAGTTTGGATAGGATCATTACCCCCATCTGACTCTAGACCACAGTATGCTGCAGGACCCACATTGCTCTTTGTGCAGGTTTATGTACAGTGGCAACGGGTGCTCTAAGGTGGAAATGCATTTCCCTCAGTTTCATGTCCCGCACTGATTGATATATCCAACAGGAGGCCCATTCTTAAAATTGCAGTAGTCCATTACACTGCATTTGGCAACCATCCACAGAAGAGTCCAATTTGAAAATGGACATAAAGTCAACAAGATAAAGCAAAAATAAACAAAGAGGAACTACTACAGACACAAACATCATGCAACAATTGCACGACTCTTTAAGAGAACAAACATCAAAACAGCTGGGGGGGGCCTTCCAGGCAGTGGCCATTTTATATACAACATGAAATAAAGGACATCAGCACAGTTCTGGTTCTGATCACACATTATAAGGAAAGTAACTTAATATTTAAATGGCTTAATGAGGGGAATACATCCACTTATCCTCCGCTCCCATGCCACTGCCTGGCTATACGATGGCTTGTTTGTGGTTTTGGAAAAAAATAAAAGGCCAAAGGCCTCTATACCTGGTAACACGGAACCTGCTCACTCAAGTCGGCCCACCAAAGTCGGCCCACCACTACACGTTGCATAATCCAACCCAACTAAATGTGCTTAAATGCGGCAATGGTGATAAATCTAGCACGTAAAATTAAACTGGAAGTGTCCCTGGCAGTGGCAAGGCCTGGTGGCCAGAGCATTGCCATATCTCTAATCAGACAGCTGCAGGTTGAAGTCAGATGGCTGCCTGCTGCAGTTGGAATCAGTTCTCAGCCAGGTAGTTAGTCACAGCATCAAGGCATGGACCTCCAGCCAACTGCTTCCGAAAGCACATTATCAATATTCAAGGGGAAGATCACCATCTGGCCCATTCGGCTGATGGATGGCACAGCTAACGATGAGAGAGAAAGTCACCGTATTCCTTTGGGGGAGGTGGGGAGGGGGTGGGGTGAGGGCGGGGAATTTCCTCTGTGCACACTACTGTACCAAAACTGGGTATAGCAGGGACATGTTTCTATTTAAACTGCTGAGCAAACCTTCACCTCATTTCTGTTGTAGCCCTAGAACCATATATGACAGAAGGAGGCCATTTGGCCCACTGTGCCTGTGACGGCTCCTTGAAAGAGCTATCTAATTAGTCTCACTTCCCCACAGCTCTGCAAATTTTGCCTTTTCAAGCTTACTATTACTTCTCCTTCAATCCCCTTTCAGGCAGTGAATTCTAGATTATCATAATTTGCTTTGTAAAAAAAAAGTCTCCATGTCTTTCCTCTGATTCTTTTGCTAATTATCTTAAATTTATGTCCTCTGGCTACTGATCCTCCTGCCAGTAAAAACAGTTTCTTCTTACTTGCTCTATCAAAACCCTTCATGATTTTGAACACCTCTATTAAATCTCCCCTTAACCTTCTCTGCTCTCCAGGGAACAATCCCAGCTTTACATGGTGTTTATACCACACATACTTAGGAGCTTTGGTGGACATCCGATCTTTGCTAGTAGTCTGAAGAGACCACGTCTGCTGACGAGGTCAAAGGTTTTGGTGAGATCAATGAAAGCAACATAGAGGAGCATCTGTTGTTCACGGCATTTCTCCTGTAGCTGGCAAAGGGAGAACAGCATGTCAATGGTGGATCTCTCTGCTCGAAAGCCACACTGTGCCTCAGGGTAGACACGCTCAGCCAGCTTCTGGAGCCTGTTTAAAGCAACTCGAGCGAAGACTTTCCCCACTATGCTGAGCAGGGAGATTCCACGGTAGTTGTTGCAGTCACCGTGGTCACCCTTGTTCTTATAGAGGGTGATGATATCGCGCATGTCCTGTGGTACTGCTCCCTCGTCCCAGCAAGACAATATGAAAGGCACAATTCAGCATAGCGGTGCCTCATCAGACCCCTTTCCTTTCCTGAGTGGCGTGAAACAGGTCTGTGTTCTCGCACCTACACTGTTTGGGAACTTCTTCTCCCTGCTGCTCTCACATGCGTTCAAGTCTTCAGAAGAAGGAATTTTCCTCCACACAAGATCAGGGGGCAGGTTGTTCAACCTTACCCGTCTAAGAGCGAAGACCAAAGTACGGAAAGTCCTCATCAAGGAACTCCTCTTTGCTGACGATGCTGCATTAACATCTCACACAGAAGAGTGTCTGCAGAGACTCATCGACAGGATTGTGGCTGCCTGCAACGAGTTTGACCTAACCATCAGCCTCAAGAAAACGAACATCATGGGACAGGATGTCAGAAATGCTCCATCCATCAATATCGGCGAACACGCTCTGGAAGTGGTTCAAGAGTTCACCTACCTAGGCTCAACTATCACTAGTAACCTGTCACTCGATGTAGAAATCAACAAGCACATGGGAAAGGCTTCCACTGCTTTGTCCAGACTGGCCAGGAGAGTGTGGGAAAATGGCGCACTGACACGGAACACAAAAGTCCGAGTGTATCAAGCCTGTGTCCTCAGTACCTTGCTCTATGGCAGCGAGGCCTGGACAACATATGTCAGCCAAGAGCAACGTCTCAATTCATTCCATCTTTGCTGCCTCCGGAGAGTCCTTGGCATCAGGTGGCAGGATCGTACCTCCAACACAGAAGTCCTTGAGGCGGCCAACATCCCCAGCTTATACACCCTACTGAGCCAGCAGCGCTTGAGATGGCTTGGCCATGTGAGCCGCATGGAAGATGGCAGGATCCCCAAGGACACATTGTACAGCAAGCACGTCACTAGTATCAGACCCACCGGCCGTCCATATCTCCGCTTTAAAGACGTCTGCAAACACGACACGACGTCCTGTGACATTGATCACAAGTCATGGGAGTCAGTTGCCAGTGATTGCCAGAGCTGGCGGGCAACCATAAAGGCGGGGCTACAGTGTGGCGAGTCGAAGAGACTTAGCAGTTGGCAGGAAAAAAGATAGAAGCGCAAGGGGAGAGCCAAATGTGTAACAGCCCCGACATCCAATTTTATCTGTAGCACCTGTGGAAGAGTCTGTCACTCTAGAATTGGCCTTTATAGCCACTCCAGGCGCTGCTTCACAACCCACTGACCACCTCCAGATGCTTACCCATTGTCTCTCGAGACAAGAAGGCCAAAGAAAGAAAGATACCACACAGGCAGGCCATTCAGCCTAACAGGTCCATGCTGATGTTTTATGCTCGATATGAGCCTCTTCCTGCCCTTCTTCATCTAACCCCATTAACATACCTTTCTATTCCTTTCTCCCTCATGTGTCTATCTAGCTTCACCTTAAATGTATCTATGCTAGTCACCTCAACTGCTCCTGTGTAGCTTCTGAAGTCTCTCTACATAACTGAAGTTCCTGCTTAAATATGAAATGAATTTCACCTTCTTAGTTTCATGAATTCCATAATTATTTCAATTTCTTTGAAACAAAAAGCCTTCAAATTTATAGCCTACCTCCTGTCAAAATTAGCCTGATCTCGTAGAGGCCAATGGTTGAATGACTGTGAATTCGCAAAAATTAATTTGTCACTGTTGCAAAAGAGACTTAAGGCCTCCTTTCCACAGAAAGATTTGCAGCCAGTGAGAACAAAGAAATCAAAATGTTTATAAAGTTTCAGCTATTTGAACATGCGGGTGTAGGTGCCATTTTCATTAAAAAAACCTCAGGAAATAAGTTTTCACCTTGAGCAGAGAATCCCATTTATCCTGACTGGATCCTGAACTATGCTTGATATGGTAGATTTTTCAAGCAAAAGGTCAATTCCGTAAAAGTAACCAAGGAAACGGAATACAAATGAATCAAATTTAAAACCTTGCCAACATTTAGCGGGCCCACTTTTTACAAAAGTCCAATTCATTCTCCAAGTTACATGGCACTGACTTAAAGGAGCTGAAAGTACTCATGCAACTGAGCGTATAATGGCCGCCATACATGGCTTGACACAATTCTCCCAGAAGTTAATTAGACATTTTACCATTATCTTCATAGCTTCCCTTTGCACCTTCCCTTTAAGTCTTCTATTATTTATTTCCGTTGCAGAATTGTAAGTGAAAATGTACCAAGAATAGTCCAGAAACACCGAGAAGTCCCATGACATTTTTGCTAAATAAATACAATCTTTCAGGAGATTACAACCAGCTGATACTGTCTGAATAGCACATGACAATTGAAAGAGCCAGCTGAGATTCTGAAAGGTTTTTACATATTATTGCTTTCTGTGAAAAACAGGAGGTGATCAAGACCTGGGATTATTAGTTTTGAATAATGCGTGCTGCAAAAGCAGGAAGCATTAATCTCTGCAGGATAGTTGGGTTTCTCTTGACTTTTTGAATGGACTGGGTTGACCAGGCTTGCAGGGCCGAGTGGCCTACTCCTGCTCCTAATTTGTACGTTCATATGCTCATATCAAGGACAGAAGCAGTTTAAGAAGGTGTCACACATCACACGACCATCATTTCAGAGGATGGGCAACTTATGTGGCCTTTGATCGTGTTGCCCAAGGACAAATTACTAAATGGTTACTGGCATTAGGGACTTGTATCGAACCATCTAAGAGATATGGATGGCATTTGCATTTTGTGAGTGGCAGTTTCCCCAATTGCACATTGTACCTTCAGGAGGTCTATGGGTGACATAAGCTGGGGCCACATGTCCATCCAAGCCCTCAGCATGGGAGCAAAGTAAACATACAAAACCCATACTTCTGGTTCTTGACTACCAGAATCACAGAATCGTTACAGCGCAGACAGAGGCCATTCGGCCCATTGTGTCTGCACCGGCCCTCTGAAAGAGCAACTCCCTCAGTTCCATTCCCCTGCCTTCTTATCATAACCCTGCACATTCTTCCTTTCATATAACTGTCTAATTCACTTTTGAACGCTTCAATTGAACCTGCCTCCACCACGTTCTCAGGCAGCGCATTCCAGATCTTAACCACTCACTGTGTGAAAAAGCTTTTCCTCATCTCACTTTTGCTTCTCTTACCAAATACTTTAAATCTGTGCCCTCTCGTTCACGATCCTTTCATAAGTGGGAACAGTTTCTCTCTATCTACTCTGTCCAGACCCCTCATGATTTTGAATACCTCTATCAAATCACCTCTCAGTCTTCTCTTCTCCAAGGAAAACAGTCCTAACTTCTCCAATCTATCTTCATAACTGAAATTCCTCATCCCTGGAACCATTCTCGTGAATCTTTTCTGTACTCTCTCCAATTCCCTCATGTCTTTCCTCCAATGTGCAGCGCCCAGAATTGGACGCAATACTCCAGCTGAAGCCTAACTAGTGTCTTACACAAGTTCAACATAACTTCTTTGCTCTTGCACTCTATGCCCCTATTAATAAAGCCCAGGATACTGTATGTTTTTTTAACTGCTCTCTCAACATGTCCTGCCACCTTCAATGACTTATACACATATACACCTAGGTCCCTCTGTTCCTGCACCCCCTTTAGAATTGTACGCTTTATTCTATATTGTCTCTCCATGTTCTTCCTACCAAAATAAATCATTTCACATTTCTCTGCATTGAACTTCATCTGCCACCTGTCTGCCCATTCCACCAACTTGTCTATATCCTTTTGAAGTTCTACATTATCCTCCTCACAGCTGACAATGCTTCCAAGTTTCGTATCATCTGCAAACTTTGAAATTGTGCCCTGTGCACCAAGGTCTTGGTCATTAATATAGATCAGGAAAAGCAAGGGTCCCAACTGATCCCTGGGGAACTCCAATACAAACCTTCCTCCAGCCCGAAAAACATCCATTAACCGCTACTCTTTGTTTCCTGTCGCTGAGCCAATGTCGTATCCACTTTGCTACCGTTCCTTTTATTCCATGAGCTACAAGTTTGCTCACAAGTCTGTTGTGTGGCACTGTATCAAATGCCTTTTGAAAGTCTATGTACACCACATCAACAGATTATTTGTAGATTATTTGGAGCTGTGTTGGAAGAACCACAGCCTCCAAACACATGTTTACACCTCCAGGTCTGGCTTTTTGTCATTTTGAATCTTTCACCCCTGGGAGCAGGCTGAAGACAGGGGGAGGGGGCATAAAACTGAGTGGGAGACGGGAAGTGCCGTTCCCGTTGCCTACCTGCCACGGCTGCCATTTTACCAGACCAGACCAATTAAGGCCCTTAAAAGACCAAATAATTACCACTTAAGGGTCTCAACTAACCATCACTGGTTAGAAAGATGTTATTAATCTCAAAAACAGAGTTTTAAATTCAACTTTCTTGTAAAAGTACTCTGGTAGCTTTGTAGCAAATACATAAACCTGTCAACCTTTCCAATACTTCAGTTAACTTTTCCAATCCTACAAATGGTTCAAAATTCTGAACGGTATGACAAATATTCATTGCATCCTTTTTCCACAATGAAGGGTTGTCTGCATCCTTGCACCCATTGGAAAACCTGCATTTTCAGTTTTACTGATGTGTGCTAGCAATATCTGTGAGGTATCTCACCAGATGTGAGAAATTGGAAGTCTTTAAGAGAACACTTGTTCAAAGTTACGTAAAGAAATTCAGTATCGGAAGGGGAACTTCCAAAATGTATGCTCATAAAAATGTAACCAAGTTAACATGGGATTTGGGGCTGAGAAAAGAGTAATATGGGGTTGCTTTTACTCTCCAGGTATGGCACACTGAAATGTTCCAGTGGAAGTGCATTTACACCTCCAAAAATGCTGTTGCATGATCCTGTGCTGATCTGTTTCATCCAAATCATGTGTCGGTCTTGTGGAGTAACCAACTAATTATCCTATTGCTGTGGATACAAGGGTTCATGTTTAACTCTTTCTCAGTAGCTGACACGCCCAAGCAACATCAGCATGGGAGGCCATTTCTAACTCACTGAACCCTCTGTGACACCTTGCCTGTCCTGATTCACAGCTATTGGAGGAAGATGTTGATATATTTATTGCGGCCATGTCCTAAACTGCAGGAGGTAGATGCAGCTCATATGTTCCCTAGTGGGGCTACTACAATGGGGTTTGCACGTGATACGCATGGTACTTGCATACTGTTAACTGAACACTTGATGGCCAACCTGATATGAGCAAGCACACTGGAGCATTTACACGATCTTGTATTCCTTGGTTTTTCTTTGACGGATACAGTGAGGTCAGGGTGATACTTTGGGGATAGGGATGATACAGTGAGGTCAGGTGGAGTCGGGGTGATACAGTGGTGTCGGGCTGATATATTGAGGTACTGCAGCAGATGAGTTACTTTAGAGTTTTTGACTTGGCAATTAGATCGCTGCCAATTATTTCACACAAAATTGAGCACATGCTGAGGCTTTATTTCCTTGCAAATGACCAATAAATCCTCAGCAATTTCTCAGTATTATCTTGGGAATGCCTGTAATTCTTTGCAGTGGCATTTCCTATGATATGGTGCATTTCACACGTGAAACTGTTCAAACAATATTAGACACACAGGCTGGAGCATTACTGCAAGCAGCACATATCTGGACTGTCGAGGCTCTGAAAAGGATTCTTCCTCATTAACATTTATATATATATCTTCACTTTGTTATGACGACTGGGGTATAAACTGAGTCAGCTTACTTTAGAGCATTGCTTGAAGTTGTGCAATCCCTTTTGGACCCAAGTACTTAACCTGCAATGATGCAATTTCAACCCTGATGAAGCTTGGAAAGACGAATGGCATTCACAAAAATTCACAAGCAAATACCTGGCTTCGAACTTCCGTGAAGCTCACGGGCAACCCTAAACAGCAACTACATAAACCATGGCAGATGAAGATACTTGATGCACAAATGGAAAATTAAAAACTGTCCAGTGTGAGACTGTGGTCACCCAGAACAGACCATGGAACAATAATGACTCAATGCCCAATTCACAAATACAAAGGAGACATCACAGTCTGCTACTCCTGATGCAAGTATCTGGCTTAACCACCTGAATGCTAATTTATAGTTGTTGCTCTACATTTACATCAACCACAAAAGAGAGAGAGAGATAGCAGTAAGTCTTTCTAAATTGGTCACTGCTCTATGCAGTTATTTTTTTAATCAGGTTTCCCAAGTGGGGATATTTGCAACCCAGACTCTCCCAATTTGTCCGTTTGTCTATCTGCTGCTTGTATGTCAACAATAACAGCACCAATAACCCCAGTACTACATTATCACATTTTCAAACTAATGTCCTTAAACCTGAAGAGGGTTACAAGGTTATCAGCTCTTTGCATTTTTCAATATTGCTCGATGATAGCACCTCTTTATGGTAGCTGCCTGTCTTTGAGGAACTGATCCCTCCTTTCAGAAGCTCTCAGAGAGCGCGTCAGTAGTTGCAATGGTCTCCTCCAAGCTGAGAAGTTTGAAAATGCCAGTTGTACCAGGGACTAAAATTGAGTATAATTAAATACATTTCATAAAGAGAGTTGAGAAAGGACGTTGCTCCAGTAAGATTTCTTGAAACCCTAATTTTTAGGATATTTTTGAACCAAAATGAATATTTAAGTGAACAAACAAGCTAATACTATGTGCGACAAAAACAAGAAATGCTGGATTCACTCAGCAGGTCTGGCAGCATCTGTGGAAAGAGAAGCAGAGTTAACGTTTCGGGTCAGTGACCCTTCTTCGGAACTGACAAATATTAGAAAAGTCACAGATTATAAACAAGTGAGGTGGGGGTTGGGCAAGAGATAACAAAGGAGAAGGTGCAGATTGGACCAGGCCACATAGCTGACCAAAAGGTCACGGAGCAAAGGCAAACAATATGTTAATGGTGTGTTGAAAGACAAAGCATTAGTACAGATTAGGTGTGAATATACTGAATATTGAACATCAGCAAGTGCAAACCTGAAGAAAAACAACCTGAAAAAAACAGTGGGTGAGCAAACTGAACAAACTAAGATGAACTGAAATAAATACAAAAAAAGATTGTAAAAAATGTAAAAAGGAATGCCAAAAAAAAAAGGAAGAAAAAATAACAAAAAATGACTAAAAATGAAAGTAAAGTAGGGGGCTGTCATGCTCTGAAATTATTGAACTCAATGTTCAGACCGGCAGGCTGTAGTGTGCCTAATCGGTAGATGAGATGCTGTTCCTCGAGCTTGCGTTGATGTTCACTGGAACACTGCAGCAATCCCAGGACAGAGATGTGCGCATGAGAGCAGGGGGGAGTGTTGAAATGGCAAGCAACCGGAAGCTCAGGGTCCTGCTTGCGGACTGAGCGGAGATGTTCCGCAAAGCGGTCACCCAGTCTGCGCTTGGTCTCCCCAATGTAGAGGAGACCACACTGTGAGCAGCGAATACAGTATACTACATTGAAAGAAGTACAAGTAAATCGCTGCTTCACCTGAAAGGAGTGTTTGGGGCCTGGGATAGTGAGGAGAGAGGAGGTAAAGGGACAGGTATTACACCTCCTGCGATTGCAAGGGAAGGCGCCCTGGGACGGGGACGAGGTGGTGGGGGTAATGGAGGAGTGGACCAGGGTGTCGCGGAGGGAACGATCCCTTCGGAATGCTGACAGGGGAAGGGAGGGGAAGATACGACTGGTAGTGGCATCACGCTGGAGGTGGCGAAAATGGCGGAGGATGATCCTTTGGATATGGAGGCTGGTGGGATGAAAAGTGAGGACAAGGGGAACCCTGTCATGGTTCTGGGAGGGAGGGGAAGGGGTGAGGGTAGAGGTGCGGGGAATGGGTCGGACACGGTTGAGGGCCCTGTCAACCACAGTGGGGGGATATCCTCGGTTGAGGAAAAAGGAGGTCATATCAGAAGCACCGTCATGGAAGGTAGCATCATCAGAGCAGATGCGTCGGAGACGGAGAAACTGGGAGAATGGAATGGAGTCCTTACAGGAGGTAGGGTGTGAAGAAGTGTAGTCGAGGTAGCTGTGGGAGTCAGTGGGCTTATAATGGATATTGGTAGACAACCTATCCCCAGAGATGGAGACAGAGAAGTCGAGGAAGGGAAGGGAAGTGTCAGAGATGGACCATGTAAAGGTGAGAGAAGGGTGGAAATTGGAAGCAAAGTTGATAAAGTTTTCTAGTTCAGGGCGGGAGCAGGAAATACTATGTGCGAGTTTGGTGAATTAGTAGTAGCGCTCTCACTTCTGAGTCCTGAGTGCCTAATCTAGGCTGATACTTCACTGCAGTACTGGGGAAGTGCTACATGGTCATAGCAGGCATTTTTTGGGAGAAAAATTTAGGTTCTTTTTGTTTGTTCTGGTGTCCTGATCTGTATTCGTCCCTCAATCAACACGACCCAAAAAGCGTTGAACAGGTCATTTCACGGATTGCTGGTTTTGGACCTTACTGTGCACAAACTGACTGCAGCAGTTGCCTACATAACACCAGTGACTACATTTCAAAAATAATTTACTGCCTGTAAAAGGCTTTGGGACATTCTGACAGAGATTAAAGGTCTATAAAAATGCACCAGTTCTTTCCATTCGCTCCAATGTCATAATTACTTTCCTGAGCTTCTGTGTACAATATTAAATTTGTTATATTTGTCCCAAATATAAAACAGCTGCATTAGCCTTAGGCTGACCGAATATATTTATATGAAACCAAATTACATAAGATATTGCAAACTATTTGTATTTAATTATGTTTGACAATGAAAGTAATTGCTCAGCCTCTCTTTAGACTCCCACACCTAGCAGTATTCCCTGGCCTGGAGGAGGCAACAGCTCCAAGCATAGCTGCTCTATAATTGGCCACGAGTAGGTGCCCAAGAGGATCTTCGAGTGTTTCACCCATTGGCTGGAATTTTACGGCCCCCGCACGAATGGGCTGGTGGCAGGGTGGACCGTAATGTTGAGTGGGAGGTGGTTTGGGGGGGGTTGTTCCTACCTTCCTGCCTCCGCTGCAATTTTATGTGGGGCAGCTGCAGCGAGAAACAGCCCATCTGCCCCAGGCCAATCAAGGCCCTTAAGTGGTCAATTAACTGCCACTTAAGGGTCGCCTCCTGCCACCGCTGGTATTTTACCAATGGTGGCTGGGCGGCAAAGGCCCCCAGAATGCCGCCAGGTAAAAAGTGGCGGCTTTATAGTGGGCTGGGGGGGCCCTCATGATCAGGCACCTGTGCTCCATGGAGGGCTCTTCCCATGGCCCAACTACCCCCACTGCACATCCCCACACCCCCAACCGACCCACCTTCCCTCACCAGGGCCTGGCCGGGTTTACCTGGCGAGGCCCCAGAAACGTACCTTGGTTCTGGGGCTGTCGTCCCTCTTGCTTCTGTTGACTGGGTGCAGTCCCTGCAGTGGTCATCGCTCCCAATTGCGCTGCTGGGACTAAGAGCTGCCGCTGGCAGATCCATTAGGCTGGACTTCCCACCTGAAGGAAGTGGAAGTCCCGCCCAAAGCCAATTAAGGGCCTGAGGAACGAAAATTCCTGGCGTGGATCCCCAGGCCCAGTGAAGACGAGCTCACCCCCGAATTTACAGCCAGTGGTAGGTCCTCCCGCCCACCGTAAAATTCTGGCCATTATTTCCCCTCTATAACTGTGGAGCTGTGACTTGCGAGTTGGCTATGACAGTTTGGAAAATGGTACTTAAAGGGATGATGGTGGATAGGCGATGGCAAACATTTAAAGAGTGCATGGATGAACTGCAACAATTGTTTATCCCTGTCTGGCGCAAAAGTAAAACGGGAAAGGTAGCCAAACCATGGCTTACAAGGGAAATTAGAGATAGCATTAGATCCAAGGAAGAGGCATATAAATTTGCCAGAAAAAACAACAAACCTGAGGATTGGGAGCAGTTTAGAATTCAGCAAAGGAGGACCAAGGTATTGATTAAGAAGGGGAAAATAGAGTACAAGAGCAAGCTTGCGGGGAACATAAAAACTGATTGTAAAAGTTTCTATAGGTATGTGAAGAGAAAAAGATTGGTGAAGATAAATATAGGTCCGTTACAGTCAGAAACAGGGGAATTTATTATCGGGAACAAAGAAATGGCTGACCAACTAAATGTATACTTTGGTTCTGTCTTCACAAAGGAGGACACAAATATCATACCAGAAATGTTGGGAAACAAAGAGTTTAGTGAGAGAGAAGAACTGAAGGAAATCAGTATGAGTAGAGACATGGTGTTGGGGAAATTGATGGGATTGAAGACCGATAAATCCGCAAGGCCTGATGGTCTGCATCCCAGAGTACTTAAGGAAGTGGCCCTAGAAATAGTGGAGGCATTGGTGGTCATCTTTCAAGATTCTATCGGCTCTGGAACAGTTCCTACAGATTGGAGGGTAGCTAATGTAACCCCACTATTTAAAAAGGGAGGTAGAGAGAAAGCAGGGAATTATAGATGTCACAAAAACAAGAAATGCTGGATTCACTCAGCAGGTCTGGCAGCATCTGTGGAAAGAGAAGCAGAGTTAAAGTTTCGGGTCAGTGACCCTTCTTCGGAACTCGGGTCACTGACCCGAAACGTTAACTCTGCTTCTCTTTCCACAGATGCTGCCAGACCTGCTGAGTGAATCCAGCATTTCTTGTTTTTGTTTCAGATTTCCAGCATCCGCAGTATTTTGCTTTTACTTTAATTATAGATGTCAGCCTGATGTCGGTAGTGGGGAAAATTCTAGAGTCCATTATCAAAGATTTTATAGCAGAGCACTTAGAGAACAGTGGTAGAATCAGGCAGAGTCAGCATGGATTTACAAAAGGGAAATCATGCTTGACAAATCTACTAGAGTTCTTCGAGGATGTAACTAGTAGAGTTGATGAGGGGGAGCCAGTGGATGTGGTTTATTTGGACTTTCAGAAAGCTTTCGACAAAGTCCCACATAAGAGATTAGCTTGTAAAATTAAGGCGCATGGGATTGGGGGTAGTGTATTGCAATGGATAGAAAATTGGTTGGCGGACAGGAAACAAAGAGTAGGGATAAATTGGTCTTTTTCCGAATGGCAGGCAGTGACTAGTGGGGTACCGCAGGGATCGGTGCTAGGATCCCAGCTATTCACAATATATATTAATGATTTAGATGAGGGAACTAAATGTAATATCTCCAAATTTGCAGATGACACAAAACTGGGTGGGAGGGTGAGTTGTGAGGAGGATGCAGAGAGGCTTCAGGGTGATTTGGACAAGTTGAGTGTGTGGGCTAAAGCATGGCAGATGCAGTATAATGTGGATAAATGTGAGGTTATCCACTTTGGTAGCAAAAACAGGAAGGCAGATTATTAGCTGAATGGCTATAAACTGAGAGCGGGGAATATGCAGCGAGACCTGGGTGTTCTCCTACACCAGTCGCTGAAGGTAAGCATGCAGGTGCAACAGGCGGTAAAAAAGGCAAATGGTATGTTGGCCTTCATAGCAAAAGGATTCGAGTACAGAAGCAGGGATGTCTTGCTGCAATTATACAGGGCCTTGGTGAGGCCACACCTGGAATATTGTGTGCAGTTTTGGTCTCTTTATCTGAGGAAGGATGTTCTTGCTATAGAGGGAGTGCAGCGAAGGTTTACCAGACTGATTCCTGGGATGGCGGGACTGACGTATGAGGAGAGACTGAATCGGTTAGGATTATATTCGCTGGAGTTCAGAAGAGTGAGGGGGGATCTCATAGAAACCTATAAAGTTCTAACAGGACTTGACAGGATAAATGCAGGACGGATGTTCCCAATGGTGGGAGAGTCCAGAACCAGGGGTCATAGTCTCAGGATATGGGGTAAACCTTTCAGGACTGAGATGAGGAGAAATTTCTTCACCCAGAGAGTGGTGAACATGTGGAATTCGCTAACACAGAAAGTAGTTGAAGCCAAAACATTGTATGTTTTCAAGAAGGAGTTAGATATAGCTCTTGGGTCTAAAGGGATCAAAGGGTATGGGGCGAAAGTGGGAACAGGTTACTGAGTTGGATGAGCAGCCATGATCATAATGAATGACAGAGCAGGCTCGAAGGGCTGAATGGCCTACTCCTGCTCCTATTTTGTATGTTTCTGTGTTTGCCTCTATATTGTGGCTGGATTTGGCAGCATGGCTGCGATCAGCAACACTGGGGGGAATCTTATGCTCTCCCTCACTTCAGGTTTGGAGGCGGGGAGAGCATATAATCGGGGACCCCGCCACCTTCCTGCCTCTGCTGAAATTGTCCTTTGAATGGCCTTCCTGCCCAGCCACTAATTGAGGCCCTTAAGTGGTCAATTAGTGCCTAATTAAGGGTCTTGTCCCTCTGCCACTGCTATCAGCCCAGCAACGGGCGGGCCTGTCGCTGCATGGGAAGCGCGGCAAGAAAGATTGCGCGGGTTGCTTGCCAGTTCCACGGGGTGGGTCCATTGTTAAAAGGTACTAAGCGCCTGAGCAAGGGACCTAGCATCGAGAAGGGTGTGTCCACTGAGAGCCACCCCCTGCCCTTGCTGCCGACCCCCCACACATCCCTCCCCCACAACCCCCACACTGTGAGACCCCTCCCACTTTGACCTACCTGTGGCCTGGATCCAGCACCGCTCCTAGCCTTAGGTGCGTACTCCACAAGCAGCAGCCACTGCCTCCGCAGTGGTGCTGCTCTGTTAAAGAACTGCCCAACGCTGATTGGCCAACAGCTCTCAGAGGGAAGGTCCTCCGTCGCCAGGGTCATTGATCCCATGGAAGGCCCACCGCTATCCACTTAAGTGCTTAATTGGCATTTGATTTGGTGGGCCTCCCAAAGAAAGGACAGCATGGTTTTCTTGCTGGTGCTTTTGCTGGAGGTTGAGAGCTCCGTCGCCCTGATAATATCCCAGCCATTGTGTGGGGATAGCAGACTGCATACAGTACCATGTAATGAAGTATGTACACTGTACTTACTAAATAGTAATTTTACACAGAAAAAAAGCTACAAAAAGTGTTGTTTAACTCTTAAAGCAAAACAAAAGAGAAGTGTAGCAAGCTTGGGGAGAAACAGGTAACTCTGGGCCTATGGTTTCCAAAGGTCTCCACCACTGGGGGGTTTCTTTGCCTCATTTCTGGGTCTGTCGTAGACTAGTTGACAGAGATTGATTGCCATGATTAGTCAACAACTTCATTATCATTTTATCATGCGACTACCAGGATGGTGGAAGGCAAACTACATGGACTTTGGTCCTTTTCGTCTAGCAATTCCTATGTTCCTAAAAGGTCCTATAGGAAAGAGCTAAGAGTAGACACTGAAAGCCTCTGCCCTGTTGTGCTTTAGGTGTTTCAAAATGAGGTAGTGGATCTTAGTATGTCTCTTACTTATTAGTAACCCAGATATGAGAACCTACAGTGTCGAAAGGTCTCAGCTCACTGCCTTCTGTTTACTGAAAAGGTCACAAGCCCTATAAATAGCAACTTAGTCTCTTTGATGACGTGTTCATAATTCTAAACACTCTCCTTTTAGCTGTCCCACAGCTCTAAACTGTGCTGAGAGAGTGTGACACTGAGGATGACTACAAGCTCAACAAAGAGAATTTTCACAGTTGAGCAATTGGAGGTTGTGTTGCTAGATATGCAACGACCTTCACCTAGAGTCACTCAGCATTGTACACATCATCGATACCTATTAGCAACTCTCTTCTAGGAGCCCCTCTCTCAACTTCAATAACATTTTCAAAAACAGTTTTAAATCCACTCATGTACAGATTTCCAGCAAAGTCCGAATACAAGAAAATGCTTGAGGAGCCTATTTTCAGACTTGCTAGTATGGTTGCAAACTGGCCAGTGTGGTTGTAGCCTGGTTACTATTATTATAATAAAAGCAAAATACTGCGGATGCTGGAAATCTGAAATAAAAACAAGAAATGCTGGAACCACTCAGCAGGTCTGGCAGCATCTGTGGAAAGAGAAGCAGAGTTAACGTTTCGGGTCAGTGACCCTTCTTCGGAACTATTAGAAGAGATGTTTGTACATCTCTGACTATTATTATAGCCTGGTCAGTATGGTTGTAGCCTGGCTTTTATTATTATGGTCCAGTAGAAGCCTAGTTTGATGGTGCTGTGGCTTACTGCATACAAGAACTACACTGTGCCCCTTTGATTCCCGTAAGAAGGCCAAATATAATTAAAAGAGCATTTGTGCCAACTTAATCTGAAATCCAGAATATGACAGCCTAAAACCAGAAAATTCTGCATCTTACATGTACATCATTTGTATTTAAAGTGGATATGCTCCATCAGATCAACTACAACTGTAACTTTCATTAAATCTATCTGATTTGCAAGTACTTTACAGCAATGGGTTCTCTTTTAGTTTTGTGAGTAATTAATGACTAGTTCATCAATACATTAAAAAAAAACTCCTGTAAAGTCTTATACATTTTTGGTCATCTGCCCTAATACCTCCTTCTGTGGCTCAATGCCATATTTTGCTGCTGTGAAGCACCATGGGGCATTTTACTATGTTAAAGGCCACAACATAAATAAAAGTAGTTGTTAAAATGATCTGAATCCATACTGTCCAGTGGGGTGCAATATAGTTCGATAGCTTCTGGGGATACCAAGAAAACATATGCAACTCTTATCATGAGGTAGCAGACAGGCAACGACAAACATCTCTTCTAAGTATCATCTTTGGTTCAATTGGTCAAGATCCACTCCAGAGACTTGAGCACAAAATCTAGGCTGACACTCCAGCGCAGTACTGAATGTGTGCTGCACTGTCCCAGGAGTTGTCTTTTGGATGAGACATCTCAGATATCTGCCCTTTCAGATGGATGCAGAAGACCCCATGGCACTATTTGAAGAAGAGCAAGTGAGATCTCCCAGTGTCCTGCCCGATATTTATTCCTCAACCAACATCACTAAAACAGATCATCTGGTCATTATCACATTGCTGTTTGCTGTATGCAAATTGGTTGCTGCATTTCCTACATTACAGCAATGACCACACTTCACAATGCTACATTGGCTGTCAGGTGCTTTGGGACATCCTGAGGTTGTGAAAGTTACTATATAAATGCTGGTTCTTTCTTTATGGGCTTGGTGAACTTGCTCCTCAGTGTGCTCACGCACCATACAGAGATTGTAGTACCAGTTGCTGTGACAGTTTCTAGTACATATAAATCAGTGTAATCCATCAATTAACTTGCCATAAAAATTAGAGCCATAAAAAGTACTACGACAATAAAAAGCAAAATATTGTAGATGCTGGAAATATGAAATAAAAACAGAAAATGCTGGAAATGCTCAGCAAGTCTGAGAACATCTGTGGAGAGAGAAACAGAGTTAACTTTTCAGGTCGATGACCTTTCATCAGAATGACAATATGATACGTGCAATATGCCAGCTGGAAGTTAGATGAGTTTCCAAGAACAATATTAATAACAGACAACTTGCAGGTAAATACCACTGCACTGCAGAGGAGCTGTTGATCAGAACACTGGGGAATTCCCTTACTCATCATTGAGTAGAGCCATGGGATCTTTTGCATCTGCCTGACAGGGCAGACAGGGCATCAGTTTGACGTCTCATCGGAAAGATGAGACCTCCGACAGTGCAGCACTCCACTGGGAGTGTTGGCCTAGATTTGGTGCTGAAGTCTATGGAGTAGGCCTTGCAACCAGAAGTGGGGATGTTCGCTGATGATTGCACAATGTTCAGCACCATTCGCGACGACTCAGATACTGAAGCAGTCTGTGTAGAAATGCAGCAAGACCTGGACAATATCCAGGCTTGGACTGATAGGTGGCAAGTAACATTCGCGCCACACAAGTGCCAGGCAATGACCATCTTCATTAAAAGAGAATATAACCATCTCCCCATGACATTCAACGGCATTATGATCTCAGAATCCCCCACTCTCAACATCATAAAATATATGGGTGACTATTGACCAGAAACTGAACTAGAGTCGCCATATAAAGACCGTGGCTACAAGAATAGGTAAGAGGCTAGGAATCCTGTGGCGAGTAATTCACTTGATGACTCCCCAGAACCTGTCCACCATCTACAAGACACAAGTTAGGAGTGTGATGGAATATTCTTCACTTGCCTGGATGGGTGGAGCTCCAACAGCACTCAAGAAGCTCGACACCATCCAGGACAAAGCAACCCGCTTGATTGGCACCCCATCCACAGACATTCACTCGCTCCACCACCGACGCACAGTGGCAGCAGTGTGTACCATCTACAAGATGCACTGCAGCAATGCACCAAGGTTACTCAGGCAGCACCTTCCAAACCCGCGACCTCTACCACCTAGAAGGACAAGGGCAGCAGATGTGTGGGAACACCAACACCTGCAAGTTCCCCTCCAAGCCACACACCTGTTTCTGTGCAATATAACTCTATGACTGTATGACCATCCTGACTTGGAATTATATCGCTGTTCCTTCTCTGTCACTGGGTCAAAATCCTGGAACTCCTTTCCTAATAGCACTGTGGGTGTACCTACCCCACATGGACTGCAGCGGTTCAAGAAGGCAGCTCGCCACCACCTTCTCATGGGCAATTAGGGATGGGCAATAAATGCTGGCCTGGCCAGCAATGCCCAAATCCTATGAAACGAATAAAAAAAAATCCATAGCCTTCTTACTCACAAATAAGAGTGCTACCACTGAGCTAAGGCTGACATCAAGTTGTTAGGCTCACTATTTATATGTTTAAATTGCTATATTTTGTACAGGGTTAGTTTGATAAAATCACAGCAGTAGATTATAAGGATTTAAAGAAAGGTCCAAACAGAATCCTTTGGATTCAGTTGAACAACACTTGATTTGTCATACCATATTTCAACAAAACATGAGAGTATCCCCAATAGTTTCCTCTGTTAATTTTAACAAATCCAGAAATCCATTTCCATATAACTCATTTACAGATTCATTAAAACTAACAAACAGCATAAATTAACAGAGATTGCAAACTTTGAAACCTCCACATTCTATTACAACACCCATTCAGGTAGAATTCTGATGCAAAACAGCAGAATTCCCTTAAATAATGGACTTTCCCACAATCGACATTGCAAAACGAGAAACTGTTGAACAACCATGGCCATGTGCAGTCCTTATTTGACCAAAAATAAGGAACAGATCCAGAGTTCCAGTAAAATGTAAGGAATGATTCCAGCGGCCTCTGGTTAAGCAATGAGAAATGACCACTTAGCCAATCCTGCATGTTATTCTCTAGTCCAAACATCAGATTTACATATCTGAAGAGCTGACTGCTCGAAAGCAGCTGAACATGGTAATCAACCCTGCACTGTATTACGCTCCCAGTCAATTAGGATTGATGATCTCTGTGGGCTAGAAAAGTAAAAAAAAGCCATCCATCTGCCTGCAAGTCACAGGTGATATGTGGACTGCACAGCTGTAAAACAAGACAAAAGAGAGCAACAGCCCCAACCTCCAGATAATCCTGCAATATTCAATACCAAGGAACAGGTCATTCACTGTGGGAAATGAAACAATGCGATCCTGCTGATTAAATACACTGCATTTATTCTGGGCTGGTTGAGAAAGATGGATGCAGCTATTATTTATCCTGACATTGCAGATGTTTGTGATTTTTACTTCAGTATGTGCTTATAAATGTGAATTGTGACAGCTGTAAAGAACAGTGCAATTTCTACTTTGTGACAACTGACTGGAACAAGTACTGGCCTGCCATGGGTCAAGGAGAAGGGTCATCTCCCGTACGGTGACCTGAGCCTACCCCCAATATGGTACAGTGCTCTCATGCTGAGAGCTACGCATTCCACTCAATCTATTAGGTGTCTTTCAGAGCTGAGGGAGGCCAAGTGCTGAACACTGTGAAGCATTATGTTGGAAACAGCAAGAAGAAGCAAAGCTGCACCCCATCAACATACTGGACCTTTCCTCTTTGTGATAATTACTTTTATGTGATGTGGACGATATATCTACAAACGTAGAAAACATCCCTGTGCACTTCAGAGATGGACTCTGGGAATGAATGTCGAGCAAGGAAAAGAAAGATTGGGAAGTTGGATGGACAGCTTGGATGAGTTTTGAGGAAATTCTTAAAGGTGATAAAGGAGGTAGAGAGGTGAAATGAAGAACCACAGATCAGAGCTGATGTAACTGAAAGCTCCACTATCAATCGTGAGGCAATAGGAGAGCGGAATTAATAAACTGTCAAGAATCAGAGGAGGGGTGCAAGACCTTGGAGAGACAAGGTGGGGTAAAGTTGTAGCAGCATTTACAGATGAGGACATGGGTTTTAAATTTAGTATGTTGAGAAACAGGCAGACTGTCAAGATCAGTGAGGACCAAAGGTGGGGGAGGGTTGGATGAATGAGACAGCAAGGCAAAAAGCATGGGTGGCAGAGTTTTGGGCAAGCTGGAGTTTTTGAATGAAGGAAGATGGATGACCGGTTAGGTGGCACTGGAGTAGTCGAGTCGAGAAGTGACAAAGTTGTGGATTGGGAGTTCAGCGGTGGAAGAGCTGATGGAGATGCTGGCTATAAATGAAAGAGGGAACATTTGCAACAAATAATTTTAGCAACATATGACATTGATTATGACATATGTTGGAAAAATTGTTAAATTAAAAAATCATCTTTTTGAACAGGCAAAAATTAAGAAAAGTGTGCCCTGAAGTAGGGCAGAACAATAGTTCAGGACACATTTCATTCTTCTTATAACGGCTACAACAATAATACATTTCATTTATATAGGCAGCCCTTTCAGGTAGTAAAACATCCCAAGTTGTTTCACAGGAACATAAATCAGACAAAAATTGATACCAAGCCAAAGAAGGAGGCAATAGGACAGGTGATCAAAAGCTTGATCAAAGAGGTAGGTTTCATGTAAGATCTTAAAGGAGAGGAGAGAGGTAGACAGGTGGAGACATTTAGGGAATTCTACAGCTTAGGGGCTAGATGGCTGAAGGCACAGCTGCTACTGCTAGGGCTTAGGAAGTAGGGGTAGAGGCTAGAGTTGGAGGAGGGTTGCAGGGCTGAAGGAAGTTACAGAGATAGGGATGGGCGAGGCCATGGAGGAATTTGAACATGAATACTCACTGCAGGCATTAAGAGTGCGCCAACAGCCAGTAGAAAACTGAAAGGTGTTGTCTTGTATTGGAAGAGTTCAATGTTGTGATTCTGTTTATGCTAATGAGGCAGAATCAAAATACCTTCAGAAGCATACTGTCAATTGGCTTCACCGCGTTTTGCAGTTACATCTCCAGGAAGGCACATGACTATTTGAAAAGTTTTTTATGTTATACATTGTCTTGTATTAGGCTTTGTCCTTGTTAACGTGAGAGAGATGGATGTTAGCCCTGGGGAATAGCATACTTTAGCCCATTTTAGGTTACCAGTCCCAATATCTAGCATTCCAAGGTTAGATATGGCACCGTCAGCTGCAGATTAAACCACTCCACATTCGGCTGAGCATTATATCATTACCCCAAGAGTACCACACCCTCTAGTGCACTCGTATGGCATTTCCACAAGACATCTTTTAATATAAAATTGATAATTAAATACCAAATTAGAGCTAAATTACAGGCAATTTTCCACTGTGGGCTCACATCCACCAAAACTGTCCAAATTTCACACAAGTTCCATATAGCAACAGAGGTATGAGACTCTTATTCTGACAGTCTGTCTGCACTTTGATCCAGGTGCCTATGGGGAAGGGCAGTACATTTGCTTTAGTTGCTTCCATACATCCTTTTAACTTGGACAGTGGACGTTTACCTGGGTCTACAAGTTTGCTAGGGACTTGAGCAAAAATCTTGACTGACACTCCCAATGCGGTATTGAGGGGTTGTTGCACTGTCAGGGGTGACGGCTTTTGGATGAGATGTTAAACTGAGGCTCCATCTGCCCTCTCAGGATGCAAAGGTCCCGTAGCACTAATTCAAAAAAGAGCAGGGGCATTCTTCCTGGTGTCATGGCCAATATATATCCCTCAATCAACATCACAAAAAAAAAAGATCTGTTCATTATCATAGTGCTGTCAATGGAAGCTTGCTGTGCACAAATTGGCTGCCACGTTTCCTACGTTGCAACAATGGCTACATTTCAAAAGTATTTAATTGCCTGTAAAGTGCTTTGGGATATCCTGAAAGTCATGAAAAGCAAAATATAAATGCAAGTTCGTTCTCCTATTAGTTTGTGAAAAACAGTTAATGTCATCAGTAGAATCTTAATCAACAGGACCAATACAGATAACCGTTTTACTTCAGGTTTGATTTAAATTTGCTAACTAGCTCTGGTGTTGTATAGTTTTGTGTATTGTTGTAGCGTAGATCGAGTATTATTTTAAAAAGTCTTAGGTTCTTTGTAAGGGTAAAGAATAACTCGTTTAATTATTTACACTCTCCACAAGCCTGTCTAGCCAGCATACCTCGTGCTGCTTCAAGTTTCTTCCTAGCCTAATACTCATGTGACTATTACATCATCATCACTACAGTGGGTGGGGTTTACTCTCACTGTCGCAAACATTAACCCTTTCAGGCCCTTATACTACATATAGGGTGTCTCTGGGGTGTCTTCATGCATACCAGATGGGTGGACTTACACTGCATTGTGGATTGTTCAGTATTATCCTGCACTAAAGGCTGTTGTATGAATCAGATTGTCCAATGCTATGTGAAGCTGGACATTCACAGCCTACATATAAACATACAAAATTGAATGGCGAGATAAGACCAGCTGTTCCATCAAGCCTGCCCCACTACATCATAACTGAGGCATTGTGACTAGACACTGTCTCACTCTCCCCACCCTCCCAAACTCCACAGTTTCCTACCCCACCCATCACCCTGCAGCTATGTAGTCACCGGGGAGAGGCAAAAACCAGAGGAAAAACCCAGGGCCAGTATGAGAAAAAACAGTAAGGCAAATTCCTCTCTGCCCCCTTCAGGTGATCAAAAGCAGTTGCAATTTTCAAAGGCAGATGAGTCATTACTGAAATAAACTTGACATTTTAAAAACTGTACTTGTGTTGATATCAAGTGAAGACAGGGATTCCTCCCCTCTTCATCCCCATCTCCAATACTCTCCACTCAACATTTGACACTCAGTGGCTTGGATCACAAATGAAGAATGGTCACTTGGGCAAGGTGCCAGAGGACCACTAGCAGTGTGGAATTGTGGTCCAGCAGCAGTTAGTGGGGGAGGTAGGAAACCCATTAGTGAGAGGGAAATGAATTATATCGAGAGAGTTATGGTCTCTTTTTGGAGTATCTCAAATAAATGGAGGGTGGGGGGGGGGGGGGGGTGAGGGGGAGGAACAAGATTTTCTCTGGTGATAATGTGTTATAGTGTATTAGTGATGATTTCCTCCAATTGTTATTGCCAGTGGAATGGAAAACTACTTGTCGAAGTAGTTAACGTAGGAAATACTGCAGCTTTATTTATAATGTTTTTATGCAGCAACCAGAGAAAATCTTCCTTCCAGATCATTTTGCTGTGCATGATAAGTTAATTCATTCCTCCTGTTTTGTCATACAACGACAACACCTCTTGGCTACAACCATCAAAACTGTTATCTGCAATTGTTGAACAAAAATGTCCCAGATAAGCAACAGAAAGCCAAGGTTCAGCTAAATTCCTTTATCATTTTGAATATTACTGCCTTTACTCTGCAGTGTTGCTTCTCATAGGGACAATGCTGGGAATTTAAATAAGATGGCACCAAAGGCAGCAAAATGCAGTCAGCAACTATAAATGCAACTACTGGAATGGCTGCCATTTTTCTGGTCACATTTGGGTGGAACTTTTGATGATTGGGTCACATGCAAAACGTGAAGATAATTTTCTCTTTCCAATGTTGACTGCCTATTTCCAGCATTTTCCAGGTTTATTTCGGTGTTCCAATGTGCAAGATTGTTTTCTTCCCACTTCAATCTCTTACTTGCAATTCTCACTTTGATCCATTTTTAATGAATTATGTGAAAGGATACCCAGTAATCCTTAGAAGATAACAGGAGAGAAATCACATTCGGTAGAAATACAGGACCACCTTCTGTTAACTCACAAAACATTTGAGGAAATTATTTTGATTTTTATACTGATCTCAAACTCTGGAGTCCGTATCAAATCCCGCATCAAGTTCTGCTCAGGCATCACTCCTGTCTCAGTGACCTACCTTGGCTCCCAGACCCTCAACACCTCCAATTTAAAATTCTCATCCTCATATTTAAAGTTCTTCATGGTCTTGCACCTCTCTATTTCTGTAACCTCCTCCAGCCCTACAATCCTCCAGGATCTCTACATTCCTCCAATTCTGGCCACTTGCGCATCTCTGACATCCTTTCTTCATCTGAGCGCTAACGCCATGCATCTAGTTACCCAAACCCAGACTCTGGAATTTCCTCCTTAAACCCCTCCAACTCCCTTTTCACTTTTAAGTCTCTCCTTAAAATCCATTGCTGGCACAGAATGTCTACTGTACTTTCCCACATAATAATCACTGCAATTCATAAAATACTTATTGTGGCTGAACCACTGATGGTGTTTTGATATGAAAGACACAATTTAAGTGCTATGTTATTTATTTTGAAGCAGCTAACCATTGTTTTGCCCTCCCTGCATTTTTTGCTAACTGACCTGATGCAACACCATTTTTTTCTCTCTCTGGATGAGAATTACTCCATTTCTAGAGGGCTGCCCCTCAATTTTCCTGCTCTGGTTTCCTCTCTCATTTCCACCTTCCACTGCTATGCTGCTGAAGGCAGCAATTTCTGCTGGGTTCAGTCAGGGTTCCTCTTTACTGAATTTCTTAATCATGTAAAATACCTTTCTGTTTTCTTTACCCAGAGTGTCATTAGAATGTGGAACTTGGGATAGTTGAGGATTCATGGGAAAGCTTGATAAGTATATTTGGGAGAAAGGAATAGAATGATATGTTGATAGGGTGTGAATAAGCAAGATGGGGAAGGTTCATGTGGAACATAAACATTGGTATAGACATGTTGGGATGAAGGACCTATTTCAGTGCTTTAAAATTCTATGTAATACATTGAGGTGTAAAGTTTCTGCTCTGGGTGTAATTGGCAACCTGGGCACAAATTGCTCTCAAAATTGCTCTAGTTTTCCAAATTGAATTTTTTGATCAAGTTTCCACTCAAACTCATTGTGTATCACTGAATGTAAAGTTTTCCCTGAGCCAATGCAATTGGGAAGCATTTTAGAATTTTTTTTTTCTCTTGCATTAAAATTATTCCTTTGTTTATTTAAGAGTGGTATCCTGGTGCAGTTTTATTAATACATGCCCATAATAGTTTTTGCAGCTTTAAAAACATCTTTGCATTGTCAGAAAAAAAACAACCCCAGGCATTTCAATAGGTTTGCAAATTTGTTTCACCACTTTTTTCTCAGAATGTGTCACAGTTTCACTGGCATGTCCTTGGTGATACTGTAGGTAGGTCGCAGTCATAGATTGATTCCTCTATAACTCCACTAGTCACGACTCTGGTTTCAGTAATGCCTTAAGTGTCCTCCATCATCTACTGTATGGCCAAGGTGTTGATCCAATTTTATGCTGCTTCCTTAATGCCTGGAACTCTCATCCTTTTCTGGCTCTCAGTTGTGAGATACTTTATCAAATGCCCTTTAGAAAGTGAAGATATAGAGATATCTCTTCATCCTCTTACATCCTCAACTATCTCCAGGAAAATTGAACAGCGCGATCCCCTTACCATATTTATTTCCACTGGATTATTGACTAGCAGCAATAGCTAGCTTGTTTGCAGCAACATGTAGTTTAAAGTGGGATTTGTTAAGCAAAGGTACTCATCCTTCTCCCTGTCCCCAGCTCTGCTCGATCTTTGACCCCCACCCTGATAGCTATTATACTGCCAACTTGTGACAATTTTAATTTCAGCAGCAATTCAGTAAAAGTCTTCATTGAGGGATTATTTTCAAGGCAAGAGAACTTGTTAAAGTGCAGGGTCTTTAAAAAAACCTGATTAGTGGAGCTTTTTAAAAAGGTCAGAGGACAGTTTGAGTAAATGATTTAGAAGTGTATTTAAACTGTATTCACTAGTCCTGTGCAACTAACACTGTTACGGTTATAGATGCATTAAGTGTTTAATCCAACAATTAGTGGTGACAGGCTTCACTCATTATGAACGTGACTGATTTCCTAAGTTGCATTGCCTTTGTGGTCCCTGTATTGTGTGCACCTTGGAAAAAAATTATCGTCTATGTTACCACTGCTGTTGAAGAATTAATTCATTAATTTACAGGCAGTGTGAGTCCTCTGCAAGACTATTCTTACCTGTCAGAAGCAACACTGGTTTAACAAGCGCTGTAACATAATTGTGCAAGTAGCAGGACGGCATACTGAATTGTCGCCCCATTTTAAACCAAGGTGGGGAGTGGGGGTGGGTGGTGGGCAGCAAGAGGGACTAGGGTTTGGAGTGACTGGCCCCTTTAATTTTCCCTCTATGGCAGGAATCAAAGAAACCCAGGTTTCATCCATCATTCTTTGCTCGAGTTAGCAGGCCTCAAGTAAGGGCTGGAATAACAGTTTTGGAAACACATTCCCTTCAAAGCCTTGATCTGCAGTGAATCCACTTTAAATCGCACCAAGTTCACAACTGCTTGCAAATAATGGCGGTTTTCTTGGGCTATTAGTGCACCAAAAAACATTGGTGCCGAGCAATCTTTTTTCTCCCTACTTATGCTGACTGGCACTTCAAAGGTATAAAGGAGGACAGTCACTGACGGCACAGTGACCTTTTCACTACTGTACTGGTTTGCAATTTTAGAGAGACTCCTTTAAGCATTGCTTCAGATAAAATCCACCATAGCAACTGTATGTTAACTAGCATTTGTCTTCAGTGTGCTGGCAATCTGTGCTTGCAGTTCAACCTGCAGTCCAGTTGTCTTTCATTAGTGAGTGCTGTGACAAACAATGCTGCTTTTTTTAACAGGAAAAGTAAAATCTTATGATATAGCAATTACCACTTGTAGATCTCATTTGCATCGGTTAGATTTTGTTTAAGACATTACAATCTATACTGAGGAGGCAAAAGGGCATTTTATAACGCAGATGTTCAACTTGAAGGGGTTCAATAGGGTTGACATGGAGAAGTTGTTTCCACTTGTTGGGGAGTTCAAAACTAGGAACTATCAGTCAAAAAAAGTCATGAATAAATCTATTAAAGAATTCAGGAGAAATTTCTATACCCAGACAGTGGTGAAACACGCTGCCACATGAGGCAAATAGCATGGTTGGACAAGAGAAAAGTATAGAAGGATATGTTGATTGGCTGAGATTAAGTATGGTGGGATGAGGCTCGTGTACAGTATAAACATCAGCAAAGGCTTTTTGGGTCAGTTGCCTGTTCCTGTGCTTAAAGCTCCATGCAATGCATTCTATGCAGTCAGACTCAGTGTTTGCAAGGAAAGCAACCATAACATACATACGCCTACCTTTCTGGCCTCTACTCCAGGGCAGCTTAGAGAGGACAGTATTAGTAACTAGGGCCAGGATTTTATGCGGGCGACGGAGGCCTTGATGCCGAAAACCTGCGTCGCCTCGTCTGTGGGAGGCCCGCTGAATCAAGTGCCAATTAGGTTCTTAACTGGACAGCAGCGGGCCTTCTATGGGATCAAGGGCCCTGGTGATGGAAGTCTCACCCTCTGAGAGCTGTCAGCCAATCAGAGGCCAGCAGCTCTTTAACTGAGCAGCAGGTGGTGGCTGCTGCTTGTAGAGTACCCACCCAAGGCCAAGGAGCGGCTCTGGACGCAGCCCATATTATGTTTACGTCAAGCTGCTGGATATATTATGTATGTATATCTGATTTATCTCAGAACAATGCAGATATCATACCTGTATTAAATCACCAACTGATTTATTTACAGCACTTTAAAATATATCAGTTCTTACAAGATCTCAGTACAATGTCTTCTCAGAGCAGTGTGTTTTATTTAGAGATACAGCACTGAAACAGGCCCTTCGGCCCACCGAGTCTGTGCCGACCATCAACCACCCATTTATACTAATCCTATACTAATTCCATATTCCTACCACATCCCCACCAGTCCCTATATTTCCCTACCACCTACTTATCCTAGGGGTAATTTATAATGGCCAATTTACCTATCAACCTGCAAGTCTTTGGCATGTGGGAGGAAACCGGAGCACCCGGAGGAAACCCACGCAGACACAGGGAGAACTTGCAAACTCCACACAGGCAGTACTCAGAATTGAACCCGGGTCGCTGGAGCTGTGAGGCTGCGGTGCTAACCACTGCGCCACTGTACAAGATTCTAGTTCTGTCTTTTAGTTTCAGTTTTAACTCTTAAGCTCCACCCATAGGCTTAAGCAATCAAACACAGTGAACACAGATAAGTGGATAGACTAATACAATCAAACCCAGATTAAATACTATATTTTCCCCCTTTTGACTAAAGACATTATTTTTAATTAAAGTATTCTAAACAACAAACGTATATACATCGTTATTTCTTAGTGTTCAACTTGTCTGTTTTCTCTAAGTACAGAAATAGTCTTTGAGATAGGAAGGTTTAGATTAGATTTATGAAGTTGAGGTTGTGTATCTGTTTGATCAGCTTGATGAGGCGGATGATCAATATCACTCATAGAAGGAAATGTATCCTCCTATCCACCATCCTCAAAATATCCTGGTCTGCTCCCTATCAAACGTCTCGCATTTCACTTGCTGCTGTTATCCAACAGATAAACATTGGTACCTAGCAAACATTTAATCTGCCTTGGACCTGATTCTGATGAAGCAAGTTTGTGGTCATGATTTGGCCGTTGGATTCTAATCCAATCTGCAAATTTAAATTGTGGTTCCCTTGCGCCTGTACGTTTTTCAAAGTATGCTTTTGCTTTACCTTGTTGCTTTACAGTTTCATCTGCTTTTGCTCTGACATCCTCGTTAACTGGTAGTGATGGCTTAAGAATGGTCAGTGGCATGCGAAAGTTATGACCTATCATAAGATCGGCTGGTATCTTTCAGGTCAGAGAGTGTGTGGGCTTTACTCCAGCTACTGTTATTCTGTAACCCAGAACGTCAGTCCCGGGTGCTGAAAATATGCCTTTGTCCTTGTTGAGCATCAAATTGTGTTTTGCAAGTCGAGTGAGCACTGCTGATAATCACTGATCATGTTCAGCTTTGTCACTTCCGTGGACAACGACATCATCAAGTAGGTTGAGCGTCCCCTCAACCTCTGACAAGATTGAAGAAACGATCTTCTGGAATGTGCTAGATGCTGAACTTAGTCCATATGGCATTCTGCTGTACTGAAATACTCGTTCATGGGTAACAAAAGCTGTAAGATATTGACTTTGTTCTACTAGAGGTATCTGAAGATAACTCCATTGCATATCAAGCTTTGTGAAGACTGTGGAGTCATGAAATGAGCTGACAATTCTTGAATCATAGACAGTGGATACTTGTCTGGTATGATAGCTTTGTTGACTGCCTTTAGGTAAATGCATAGTCTAAGTTCACCATTTTTTCATTGCGCAATAACTAGATTTGATATTCACGGCGATGAGTCAATTTGTTCAATGATACCATCTGCTTCTCACCATTTCAGCTCCTGTGACACTGCGGCATGGATTGCAAACAGCAACTGTCTCCAATTCAACCAGTTTCATGAAATTTATGTATCAATGCAAGGAGCATGACAGTACCCTTTGATCTCCCCAAATCCAGTAAATATGGAAGGATACTGGCATGTATAATCTGCATTATCAATCCCATTAATGTGTGGGGTCAGCGAGTTTGTATCCAAGCCCATTGAAAAAGTTTACCCCCATAAGGCTTTGGCCTTCAGCTACATAGAAATTGAGCTTGTCTAGGATGCCATTTTTGTAGCATACTGGAACTGTGATCGTCCCCAAAACTGGAATGATAGTCTTCAAGCTTATGACAACACTGTCTGTTGCAGAAGTGAGACAGAATAGCGAAAAATACCAATGGTAGAGTTTGTTACTCAAAATAGATACTTTCGTGCCAACGTTGATAAGATGCGACACTGAGATGCCTGCGATCTTGACTGAGCACTCCTTAAAGTTACCTGGTGCTTTACTTTTTGTGATAGTATATAGATGTTATATCTCCCTTTCAGGAAGAGACTTCCCCACCTGTCGAACTGATGAAGCCTTTTTCTTTTGACGACCTTCACATCTTTACAAGATGGTTCCACTTTAAAATGAGTTACACTTTTTCCCTTGAGCTGGACATGGCATTGTGATTTGATGAGCATTTACACAATTTGGGCACAGTTTTGAAGGTAACTGACCATAATGGGGGCACACTTCGATGAGGTTGCTGAGGTCTCCTTGTCCGTAACCCTTGCAGTGAAGCTGGTTGGGCAAGCTGTGTCTGCAACCCTGAGTCTAAGGGTGCATGTGTGTGTAACCTCTTCGAATCTAACATGCCAGATTCGATCTGAACAGCCAAGGTTATGGGTTTTTCCAAGGTTAAATCATCATCCTCCATGAGGAGACGTTCCCTAATTCATAGAATTGAAGTTTTTCAATTAATTGGTCACAAATTAGTTTGTTGATTAGTGTGCCAAATTTACATGTAACCGCCAATTGCTGTTACATATTGTTTAATGGACTCACCATGTCCCTGGGATTGGTGGTGGAATGCGTATTGCTCTATCGTCACACTTTGACCTGAAGTATTTTTTGAGAGCACTTACCACCGTATCAATGTACACGTATCTTCTGTGAGCTGCTCAAATATACACAGGCCTGCTGCTCTGAGACTATGTACAAGTATCGCTTTCTTATGGTTCACTGCTATATCTGCGATGCCCATCCTGGTAGTGAGCAAGTAGGTCTTGAACCCCAACATCCATTGCTCCTAGAACAAGGGAGGATTTCCTGGCATTGGAAGAAAAGGTTCTGGAGCTGGTAATATTACATTTTGTTGAATTGTCTTCGTCGCCCATTTTTGTTATGTTTAGACTGGGTTGCTGGATATATTATGTATATCTGATTTATCTCAAAGTAATGCAGATATCATACTTGTATTAAATCATCAACTGGTTTATTTACAGCACTTTAAAATATATCAGTTCTTACAAGATCTCAGTACAATGTCTTCTCAGAGCAGTCAGTGTATTTTCTGTAGAAGGTTCTAGTTCTGTCTTTTAGTTTCAGTTTTAACTCTTAGGCTCCACCCATAGGCTTCAGCAATCAAACACAGTGAACATAGATAAGTGGACAGACTAACAGAATCAAACCTAGATCAATGAAACACTGTGGGCCACAGGTAGATCAGTACGGGAGGGTCTCGCAGGGTGGCGATTACAGGGAGGGAGGTGTAGGGGGGTCAGCAGCAAGGGCAGGGGGTGATTCTCAGCGGGTACTCCCTTTCTGGTGCCAGGTCCCTTTTTTAGGCACTAAGTTCCTTTTAACGAGGGAGCCCCACTCCCGGAGCCAGCAAGCAGCCCGCAAGGTTTATCCTGTGATGCTTCCCATGCAGCAACAGGACCACCTGTTGCTCATCTAATTGTGGCAGCCCTTGTGGGCTGAGGCCCTTAATTTGGCATTAATTGCCCAGTTAAGGGCCTCAATTGCTGGCGGAGTGGGAAGGCAGTTCACAAGCCTTCTTGACCCGGACTTAATTTTGGCGGAGGCGGAAAGGTTGCAGGATCCCCTCCCCACCACCATCCCACCTGATTAAATGCTCTCCCTGCCTCCAAACCTGCTGCGGGTGAGAATGTAAAATTCCCCCCAGACATCAGAGTTGGGCTGCTACACAATTGTTATCCAAGCTACCTTACATTGTGGGAAAGCACATTTTTAAATATATTTCATGCCAAGCCATGTGTGCATCAATTCAGGAATGTGACTGTCAGCAGTAAGCTCTTCCAAGTCTTGCGCATCATGAGTTAGATGTGGAGTAAAACTCCTACCTCATGCAACAACATACTTCAAACTCAGCCTCAAACCAGACACTGCAACACATCATGCCCCTTTCCCACAACCAGTCATCCTAGTGCCCTTTCCTCTCTGAGTGAGACTGTCAATTAGTGCTGCATTGATTAGTTTCATTTTTCTGATGTAAGCCCATTTGGAGGAGGTGGCAAATGGCAATATTAATTCCACTTATTATCCTTACAATTGATAGAGAAGGCGGATTGCCATACATGCTAACCCAAAGCATTACTCAGTACCTGAGCAACAAAATTAGATGATTTCCTCTTACATTATTTGGAACAAAATCATGAACAGATTCTTTGTAATACTTTACCCCTAATATTAGTTAATAAGTAAACAAGGGAAATATCAGTAAGATTGATAAGCATCTAACTGAGCTCTCCACAATGTCGGATGCCAAGCCCTTATTCCAAGAACAGTTCTCCCCAGTGTACTGGCGAGTACTTATCCTTCAAACAACATTACTAAAACAGATTATCTGGTCATTACCTCATTGGTAAATAAAACACTAATTAGGCCACAGCTAGAGTACTACGTGCAGTTCTGGTCATTATATTGTAGGAAGGATGTGATTGCACCAGAGAGGGTACAAAGGAGATTTATGAGGATGTCAGGACTGGAAAACTGTAGCTATGAGAGAAGATTGGATTGGCTGAGGTTGTTTTCTTTGGAACAGAGGAGGCCGAGGGGAGATTTAATTGAGGTGTATAAAATTATGAGGGGATAGGAAGGACCTATTTCCCGTAGCAGAGAGATCAATAATTAAGGGGCATAGGTTTAAAGAATTGGTAGAAGGATTAGAAGGGAGATGAAGAGAAATTTTTTCACCCAGAGAGTGACGTGTGTCTGGAATTCACTGCCTGAAAGAGTGGCAGAGGCAGAAATCCTCACCGCATTTAAAAAGCATTTGGAAATGCACTTAGAGGGCTACGGATTAAGAGCTGGAAAATGGGATTAGGTTGGTTAGCTGTTTATCACCTAGCATGGACATGAGGAGCCGAATGGCCCACATAGATACGAACAAGGAGCAGGAGTAGGCCACTCTGCCCTCAAGCATGCTCCGCCATTCAATACGTTCAGGGCTGTACTGATTACTCCACATTCCCGACTACCCCAGATAACCTTTCACCCCCTTGTTTATCAAGAATCTATCTCTCTAGCTCTGCCTTAAAAATATTCAAAGACTCTGCTTCCAGCCATTTTGAGGAAGAGAATTCCAAAGATTCTCGGCCCTCTGTGAGGAAAAATCTCTCCTCATCTGTCTCCTTCTTTGCCATAAATTTCTATGATCCGATGATTGCTGTTTGCTGTGCGCAAATTGGCTGCCATGTTTCATAAATTACAACAGTGACTACAATTCAAAAGTACTTCATTGGTTCTAAAGCACTTTGGGACGTCCTGAGGTCATGAAAGGCACTGTATAAATACAAGTTCTTTCTTTTTTCTTTTAAAAGAGCAAAGTACGGACATAAGACTTAATTCTTCCAGACATTGCCGTCAACAGCAGATTGACTGCATCACAGAGTGATAGGGCACGCATCATCCCAAATTTTGAGTTCCTGTGTCAGCCCAGATGTCAGGAAGTTGGAACTTTTTGAAGTCTCGGCATTCCCATACAGGAAGGAGGGAGAGAAATTCAGCAGGGGATTCATCCCAGCATACTCACTCAGTTGATGCAAGCGCAGCACGAATTGCATACATATCCTTCATTCATCGTTGCCCCATCATTCGTGGCTGTGCCTTCAGGTGTCCAGGCCCCAAACTTTGGAATTTCTCCCTAAACCTCTCCACCTCTCTTTCGCTTCCTTTAAGACCTACCTCTTTGACCTTCCTTTCCTTTTGGATTCCTTGTCTCGAGAGACAATGGGTAAGCGCCTAGAGGTGGTCAGTAGTTTGTGGAGCAGCGCCTGGAGTGGCTATAAAGGCCAATTCTAGAGTGACAGACTCTTCCACAGGCGCTGCAGATAAAGTTGGTTGTCGGGGCTGTTACACAGTTGGCTCTCTCCTTACACTGCTGTCTCTTTTCCTGCCAACTGCTGAGTCTCTTCGACTTGCCACTCTTTAGACCCGCCTTTATGGCTGGCCGCTAGTTCTGGCAATTGCTGGCAATTGGCTCCCACGACTTGTGGTCAATGTCGCAAGACTTCATGTCTCATTTGCAAACGTCTTTAAATCGGAGAAATGGACGGCCGGTGGGTCTGATACCAGTGACGAGCTCGCTGTACAATACATCCTTGGGAATCCTGCCATCTTCCATGCGGCTCACATGGCCAAGCCATCTCAAGCGCCGCTGGCTCAGTAGGACGTACATGCTGGGGATGTTGGCTGTCTCGAGGACTTCTGTGTTGGAGATACGGTCCTGCCACCTGATGTCAAGGATTCTCTGGAGACAGCGAAGATGGAATGCGTTGAGACGTCACTCTTGGCTGACATATGTTGTCCAGACCTCGCTGCCGTAGAGCAAGGTATTGAGGACACAGGCTTGAAACACTCAGACTTTTGTGTTCTGTGTCAGTGCGCCATTTTCCTATACCCTTTTGGCCAGTCTGGACATAGCAGCAGACATTTTTCCCATGCGCTTGTTGATTTCTGCATTGAGAGACAGGTTGTTGGTAATGGTTGAACCCAGATAGGTGAACTCTTGAACCACTCCCAGAGTGTGGTCACCGATATTGATGGATGGAGCATTTCTGACCTCCGATCCCATGATGTTCGTTTTCTTGAAACTGATGGTTAGGCCAAATTCGTTGCAGGCAGCTGCAATCCTGTTGATGAGTCATTGCAGACACTCTTCTCTGTGGGATATTAATACGGCATCGTCAGCAAAGAGGAGTTCCCTGATGAGGACTTTCCGTACTTTTGTCTTTGCTCTAAGATGGGCAAGGTTGAACAACCTGCCATCTGATCTTGTGTGGAGGAAAATTCCTTCTTCTGAAGACTTGAACGCATGTGAGAGCAGCAGTGAGAAGAAGATCCCAAACAGTGTGGGTGCGAGAACACAACCCTGTTTCACACCACTCAGGATAGGAAAGGAGTCTGATGATGCACCGTTATGCTGAATTGTGCCTTTCATATTGTCATGGAACAAGATGATGATGCTTAGTAGCCTTGGTGGACATCCGATCTTTACTAGTAGTCTGAAGAGACCACGTCTGCTGACGAGGTCAAAGGCTTTGGTGAGATCTATGAAAGCAACGTAGAGAGGCATCTGTTGTGCGCGGCATTTCTCCTGTAGCCGGCGAAGGGAGAACAGCATGTCAATAGTGGATCTCTCTGCTCGAAAGCCGCACTGTGCCTCAGGGTGGACACGGTCAGCCAGCTTCTGGAGTCTGTTTAAAATGACTCGAGCACTTTTTGACCAAGCTTTTGATTACTTGTTGCAATATTTCCTTATGCAGCTTGGTGTCAAATTTTGTCTAATAATGCTCCTGCGAAGCATCTTGGAGCATTTTACCACATTAAAGGTGCAATATAAATGCAAGGAGTTGATGTCATTAAATTGGATTTTGTGCGCTGTGCGCAGCAGAGATATAATTGTTACTGTACAGTTTGTGAACACGAAGTGCAGGGACCATACAACACATCGGGATCATTCAATCTGGTGGTACTGGTTTCATTTCTTTGAGAAAGTGCTCGAATGTTAATGGTGCTGCAGCACTCCTCAAAATATAAAACCAAAGAAAAGGATATTCATCACCCATCTCCCCACATTTAAATCATATTAAAAAACATCTTTTTATGCTGCCTCCTAAAGATTAATAACTCACGTCTATGATAATGGCAATGGCAATTTAAATTTCCTATTTTAACATTTCAATTCAAGTCTGCAGTAATTATAATATCTCGCTCCTGGCTAGTTTGTTGCGATAGATTTAGTTAATGATTCCAGCGATCCACAAGCCTCAACAGAAGGCATTGGACTTCAAGTCTAAACTTTTTGATCTATATTTATTCTAAAACAGATAAGTATGACCAAAAATTGTTCGACTTATCTTTTATATGTTTTTCTTCCTTTATAATGAGTATATTTTTGTCCCTCAGACTTTCCACTTCTTTTGAAAATGCTGACTCACAAGGTTCAGCAAGCACTGATGGCCGACTATCTTCTTATGAGCCTAAATGTAATGTCTTCTGACTATTTAATGAAAGGAACATCACAGTTTACTCTAGACCAAGGTTGTCTGTGTTAAATTCAACCACCTTCCTCCTGTGGTTCACAACAACACATTGATATTTGATGGTGGAGTATCCAGACAATATTTTATCAATGCCTAGTATGAATGATCAGCTCAACTAGACACAGAGAGCTGGATTTTCTCTCTGGAGGTGCGAAACAGAGGTCAGGACTGTTTCCAGGTCCTGAATCCACATCAGGAAGAACAGTCACTCATTGGGATTTCACTGGGACACCCCTTTAATTGGCATGGAGACAGGTTCTCTGTCCAATTAAGGGCCGCAGATGGGCTCTTGAAGTTGCAGGGTCAATCAGAGGCCTTCCAGCTTAAGAGAAGCAGCAGGCTGCAATAGAAGGTAAGTAAGGAAAAGGGTGTTTCCATATGGAGGCAACCTCTCTCCAAATTGTTAAAATCTTACATTAAAAATGGTTTTTGCAGCCAGGTCACCACAAGTGAGTGGGTGGGGTTGGGGAGGGAGGAGGGTAAACCCTACTACAGGATGGCCTATGGCTGCTCTCGCACCCAGGCAGCCAAGGAGGGCATCTAGGCCTGCCTGCAGCGCTAGCCACCCAGCTTCCCACCTCCAGGCACCTAAACTGGCCCCCGCCAGTGTGTGAAACTGGAGGCCAATTGGAAAATTCCAGTCAGCCTCCTTCATTAGACTGAATAAGGCTCTTAATGAACCTAATCGGCCACCCGCTGCATGCAAGTGGTAGTCCTGCTGGCCCCGATCCAGCCTCCGCTAAAATGGCCCAGACGCAGAATGGAGCCAGAGAACCAGCATGCTGCACGGCATGGCTAATTTTCAGCCCGGCCCACTTCCGAAACAGGCCCTGGTGGGGGCCGAAAATGCAACCCAGAGAGTAGTTTTTCAGCTTCTAGTTCTATCTCTCGAGTCCTCCAAAAATGCACTGAAAACCATGCTCCTTTATACACCATATATTGCCCTCATCAAAGGAACATGTCATAAATAAGATATTCCTGAATCCTTTGAATACTGTCTATTCATGTAAATAGTTGTAGTTGTTTACTCTAAAGCTACTTCCCTCAAACAAGGCTTCTTGACTTAACTGTTTCAAACCTTTTTAAGTATAGGCTTTATTAACCATTCTCTTTCTATATTATAGCTAATAGATCCCCCACCTATGTTTATTACCCTAGCCACTAAAGTTATATATTAATCACTAATGGCTGACATTATTACTGTCATTTATTTCCTTACATTTCTCATACCTAATACTAAAAGCTAAAGACAAGCCATGCTTTCCTCTCACGACACTTCAAAGCCACCCTGTTCATCTTGGAAAGTCTGTTGCTCCATAATACAAAGAAGTTTGACTGTTAACCCTGAACTCTCCAAGATATCCAACATACAACATTCCAGGACATCCAGCAGCTTGCACCCACGTCCATGTATAAAAGAAAGACGGATTTATATAATGCTTTTCACAACCATCGGACGTCTCAAAGTCAATTTACAGTCAATTATGTACCTTTGAAGTGTAGTCACTGTTGTGATGCAGAAAATGAGATTTGCACGCAGCAAACTCCCACAAACAGCAATGTGATAATGATCAGCCTGGTTGAGGGATAAATATTGTCCAGGAAACCAGGGATAACTCCACTGCTTGTTTTCAAAGTAGTGCCATGGGATCTTTTACACTACTAGAGCAGGCAGATGGACCTCAGTTTAACATCTCATCCACTGTAGCAGGAAGAATAGAAAAGCAGTCTATTATTTAAATGGAGAGAGATTGCAGAACTCTGCTGTACAGAGGGATCTGGGTGTCCTGGTACATGATTCACAAATAGTTAGTATGCAGGTACAGCAAGTAATTAGGAAAGCAAATGAAATGTTGTTTATTGCAAGGGAAATGGAATATAAAAGTAGGGAAGTTTTAAAACAGTTGTACAGGGCGTTGGTGAGACCACACTTGGAGTACTGCGTACAGTTTTGGTCTCCTTGCTTAAGAAAGGATATAATTGCATTGGAAACAGTTCAGAGAAGGTTCACTCGACTGATTCCTGGGATGAAAGGCTTATCTTAGGAGGAAAGGTTGGACAGGTCGGGCCTGTATCCATAGAGTTTAGAAGAATGAGAGGTGATCTTATTAAAACATAAATGATCCTGAGGGGGCTTGACAGGGTGGATGCTGAAAGGATGTTTCCCCCTATGGGCGAGACTAGAACTAGGGGAGATATTTTAAAAATAAAGAGTCTCTCATTTAAGACAGAGATGAGGAGAATTTTTTTCTCGCAGATGGTTGTTAGTCCCCAGCGAATAGTGGAAGTAGGGTCATTGAATATTTTTAAGGCTGAGTTAGATAGATTCTTGATTGATAAGGGAATCGGGAAAGTATAGTGGAGGCCACAATCAGATCAGTCATGATCTTATCAAATGACAGAGCAGGTTTGAGGGGCTGAATGGCCTATTCCTGCTCCTAATTTGTATGTTTGTATGAAAGACGGGACTTCCAATAGTGCAGCACAACCTCAGTATTGCACTTGTGCATCAGCCTTAATTTTTGAGCTCAAGCCCTAGAGTGGGACCTTGTAACTCAGAGGCAAGAGTGCTACCAACTGAACCACAGGTGACCTACTATTTGTGGTTAATATTTGTTCATGGAATGTAGGTGACCAAAAAGTACCAAATTTATTCAATTCCTATTTTACAACCACAGTGAGGTTTGAACTCACAGTTGTTAGTCCAGTACTGTTACCACAGCACTGTTTGAAGTTGCACCACTTTCTAGCAGGGCTCACTGAATAGTGATTCGGAGTAGGAGCCCTGACCAATTTCCAGCTTCCTAGTCCAGTGTCACAAAATCACTTTCTACTACTGCCCTAGCTGAGCTGAGTTTAACCACAGCAATGGCCAACAACAACTTGCAGATAGCACCTTTAATGTAGCAAAACATCCCAAGATGCTTCAAAGGAGCATAAGCAGACCAAAAAATTGACAAGCTACATAAGGGGATATTGGGTCAGATGACCAAAAGCTTGGTCAAAGTTGTATGTTTTAAGGAGCGTCTTAAAGGAAGATAGAGGAGTGAAGAGGTTTAGGGAAGGAATTCCAGAGCTTAGGGCCCAGTTGGCTGAAGGTAAGACCACTAACAATGGGACAAAGGAAGTTGGAAATGCACAAGAGGCCCAATGCAGAGATCACAGAGGGATGTAGGGCTGGAGGAGATTAAAGAGATCGGGAACGGCAATGCATGGATTTGAATATGAGAATGGGAATTTTGAAATCAAGATGTTGCCGGACCAGAAGGCAATGTATATGAGCAAGCACAGGGGTGATGGATGGGATTTGATGCAAGTTATGACATGGCAGAAAAGCTTTGAATCCTCAGGATTACGGAGGGTGCAAGATGGGAGACAGCAGGAGAGCTTTGGAGGGATCGACCAGTTCCAAAACAAGGATCTTCCTGATCTCTGCTGGATGGTGCATTAATGAGCTAAGACAACAAGGCAGCTTTCAAGTTTTTTTATGATGAGAATTACTTACTACTTTTTCATTCAAATCTTAACCATTTTCCATAGCCAATTTCCCCAAGCTAAATTCAAATGAGCCTTTTTGGAAACACATTCTATAGCTGAATTGTTTTTGTGAAAGTAATTAAAATAGATCATGTTAAGTTTTCTTGAGCACAGTGATTCTACAGCTTGATCGTGGCTGTACTGACAAGAATTTCTGAACATGGAACTTGGACACACAGGAATATCTGTATTTTACAGGGTTTTGGATTCAATATTTTTGTCCATTTTTTAAAAATGAGTAATAATACATTTAAAATTAACAAAGTGCTTCACAACCAATAAACTACTGTTGAATTGTAGTCACTATTGTATTCTGGAACAGGCTCCAGAAGCTGGCCGAGCGCGTCTACCCTGAGGCACAGTGTGGCTTTCGTGCAGAGAGATCGACTATTGACATGCTGTTCTCCCTTCGTCAGATACAGGAGAAATGCCGTGAACAACAGATGCCCCTCTACATTGCTTTCATTGATCTCACCAAAGCCTTTGACCTCGTCAGCAGACGTGGTCTCTTCAGACTACTAGAAAAGATCGGATGTCCACCAAAGCTACTAAGTATCATCACCTCATTCCATGACAATATGAAAGGCACAATTCAACATGGTGGCTCCTCATCAGAGCCCTTTCCTATCCTGAGTGGTGTGAAACAGGGCTGTGTTCTCGCACCCACACTTTTTGGGATTTTCTTCTCCCTGCTGCTTTCACATGCGTTCAAATCCTCTGAAGAAGGAATTTTCCTCCACACAAGATCAGGGGGCAGGTTGTTCAACCTTGCCCGTCTAAGAGCCAAGTCCAAAGTACGGAAAGTCCTCATCAGAGAACTCCTCTTTGCTGACGATGCTGCTTTAACATCTCACACTGAAGAATGCCTGCAGAGTCTCATCGACAGGTTTGCGTCTGCCTGCAATGAATTTGGCCTAACCATCAGCCTCAAGAAAACGAACATCATGGGGCAGGATGTCAGAAATGCTCCATCCATCAATATTGGCGACCACGCTCTGGAAGTGGTTCAAGAGTTCACCTACCTTGGCTCAACTATCACCAGTAACCTGTCTCTAGATGCAGAAATCAACAAGCGCATGGGTAAGGCCTCCACTGCTATGTCCAGACTGGCCAAGAGAGTGTGGGAAAATGGCGCACTGACACGGAACACAAAAGTCCGAGTGTATCAGGCCTGTGTCCTCAGTACCTTGCTCTACGGCAGCGAGGCCTGGACAACGTATGCCAGCCAAGAGCGACGTCTCAATTCATTCCATCTTCGCTGCCTTCGGAGAATACTTGGCATCAGGTGGCAGGACTATATCTCCAACACAGAAGTCCTTGAAGCGGCCAACACCCCCAGCTTATACACACTACTGAGTCAGCGGCGCTTGAGCTGGCTTGGCCATGTGAGCCGCATGGAAGATGGCAGGATCCCCAAAGACACATTGTACAGCGAGCTCGCCACTGGTATCAGACCCACCGGCCGTCCATGTCTCCGTTATAAAGACGTCTGCAAACGCGACATGAAATCGTGTGACATTGATCACAAGTCGTGGGAGTCAGTTGCCAGCATTCGCCAGAGCTGGCGGGCAGCCATAAAGACAGGGCTAAATTGTGGCGAGTCGAAGAGACTTAGTAGTTGGCAGGAAAAAAGACAGAGGCGCAAGGGGAGAGCCAACTGTGCAACAGCCCCAACAAACAAATTTCTCTGCAGCACCTGTGGAAGAGCCTGTCACTCCAGAATTGGCCTTTATAGCCACTCCAGGCGCTGCTTCACAAACCACTGACCACCTCCAGGCGCGCATCCATTGTCTCTCGAGATAAGGAGGCCCAAAAGAATTGTAGTGCAGGAAACATAGAAATGAATCTGCACACAAGATGATCCCACAAACAGCAATGTGATAATGACTAGATATTCTGTTTTAGTGATGTTAGTTGAAGTTTAAATGTTGGCCAGGGGAGACAGGAGAACCCGCTTGCCCGTCTTCGAATAATGCAGAAATTATTTATGTTGGCTTGATGGTTTAACATCTCATCCGAAAGACAGCACCTCTGGCAGTGCAGTGCCCCCTCAGTACTCAAATCCCTGGAGTGGATTATGAACCCACGACCTCGTGACTCAGAGGCAAGAATGCTCGCACTGAGCCATGGTTGATTGCTAGGAATATTTTTTTGACCGAATTTAATTTTTCAAGAAAACAAATTTACAAAATCGAGCAATAAAATAGACAATAGCATCTACTGCTGATTAAAATTGCTTTTTATGCCAAGAATTGAATGAGCCAGTAATTTTAATTAAGCAACAGACATAATACAGAATCAAAATTTAGTGCTAAAACGTGAATCATTAGATAATTTGTATTAAACAATTTTGAATTAAGAGTAGCCTGTATTTAAAAAAATCAGATGAAAGTTGGAATAAATTGCATGCCATCTGGAAAACAAAATGCCAATTTTTGGGAAGGGAAACGGTTTCAAAACAATTACAACACTGCTCTATATACAACAATCGCTGACACATTGCACCTTATCTGACAAGGACCCAGGACTCTTTCAACAGCATTATAGCACAGCCTTATCTCCTTTCAGCCACCATCAAATGCTTGCCCAGGATATAAATATATTTGCATTTTTGATGAGGGGTGATAGGTCAGGGCTGCTTGGCATCTTTGAGTCCGATAAGCAGCTTAAATGGATTACAAACCTTTTTTTCTCTTTTAAAATCACTAGTACTTTTTCATCATATTGCTTTAGATCAGAAAGATAATAGATAATGCTCAGGGTGCTGGACATACTCCTGGAGGTTTCATCACATGACTTCCTACCTTCACCTGACCCACCCCCACACTCCTGTGATTGGGCAAGAGACACTTCCATCTGATTTTCCATGCCAATTGGAAAACAAATAGACTCTTTGGGGTGAATTTTAATCCCCGCCCCCTCCCCAAAAATGGGTGCATTAGGCCAGATGTTAACATTTTAGAAATTTCAAAGCAGACCCTAAACTGCCTCCAATCTACCAATTTATGGGTTTAACAGAGGCGGAACAAGGGGGTGGGCAGTCAATCCATTCCAAGGAAGTGGGTTGGTAATTAAAATATTATAATGAAGCTAGCAGCCTCAGGTTTAACCTGGTCTTGTAGGTTTAACAGCGGTCAGTTGGGTTTCACAAGCCTTGAGAAAGATGACAGCTGAAAGGCGATTAGGACTGCTTTGGGGAGAAGGTAAGTGCTTTTACAGGACTGCTTGTGTGCCAGGAGGAGCCGGGGTGCTTCTCCCCCACTGTCCCAATACATAGGGTCAGGGAGTGGCCAACCCTTCCCTGCAGTGTCCCAGTAGCAGCAGCTGGCTCCCTACTTGCTCCTGTGGTCTGCTTTGGAGTCCTCCTTGCCTGACTGGAAGCCTGTCAATCAGGCTTACTTCTGGGTGGTGAACCTGTCAAGGAAAAAGTCAGAGGGAAACCTCTGGGTTTTCCGTCTGAAACTCCAACCTATGCAACCCACACCTGTCAATATCAGGGCCTTTGTTACCAATTGGATTTCCAATATTTTTATAATAAACAAAAATGTTCAAAATTTTTTTAAAAATTGATTTTAGTGTCCCTATGATTTTGATTGCTCATAGCAGTGTCCAGGAGATCAATCTTTAATTCCTGGAGACTCCAGAACAATCCTGGAGTGTAGACAACCCTAGTATCATCCAGAACAGATACAATGAAAGTACATCAATCCATTGCTTATTCTTCTATCAGGAAGAAAAGAATTCATTGCAGATTCTCACACGCTGCTTGCTCTGGAGGGAAATACAATTGGCATTGCTCCCATTACCATGTGCTCGCCTCCTGCTTTCTCCACTGAGAAGTTCCACTCCCTTTCACATTCAACCTCTTGGATGATGTGATGAGGCTGAGTGTTCAGGATAGTAGCAATTGGCCAAAAGTCTCAGTGGATTTAATGACTGATCCCTGCAATGGAGAGCTCAACTTGACAACAGGCATGTTAAAAGGTGATGGAGCGTAACAAAGTGAGATCAAGCATATATGTAATAACCTGCAGACTTCTGTTTCAAAAGAATGAGAGGCAGCCTTTAGTTTTATTTTAGTTACAACAAACCCTTCATATCTATCTATTTTATCAAATGGAAGTCAGTGTACATATATAATCTGATAACTTAGATATTTACCATTACCAAATCAAGATGTCCACTAGAGGGTACAGTCATGCAGTAGCTATGTTACTGAATTGGTAATCCAGAAACCTGGTCTAATAATCCGGAAAACATGAGTTCAAATCCCACCGTAGTAATTTGATAATTTTAACTTAGTTTTTAAAAAATCTGGAAATAAAAAGCTGGTATTAGTAAAGGGAACCATGAAGGTGTTGAATTGTTGTAAAAACCCCACTGGTTCCCTGATGTCCTTTTTATGAAGGAAAACTGCAATCCTTACCACTGCAGCATGGTTGACTCTTAACTGCCCTCTAAAGAGGCTTGGTATACCATTCTGTTGTATCGAACCTGTTCAAGAAGGCTCACCACTGCCTCAGGGTAACTAGGGATGGATAATGAATGCCAGCCTTGACAGCAAAACCAACTTACCTAGAACGAATAATGATAAAAATCCTTTTCATGATTTTCTGCCAGTTGCATTTAGTCATGGTTCTGAACCAAGTAGAACCACAAGACATTTACAGGACAGGAGGCAGGCATTCAGCCCACCATGACTGTGTTGGCTCTTTGCTACAGCAATCCAGCACTGCCCCCCACCCTCCCTTCATGGCCCTGTATCTTCCTCTGCTTCAAATACTTATTCTGATGGAAACCAGTGATAACTGGGCCTACTTTGAGAGTCAACAGGACATGCTGAGATCATCTCAATGGTCAAAGCTTGCAACGTAAGTGCTCATTTGCTTATTTAATGGCCAGTCACTAAAATCACAATCTTCAGTGAAACAAGTCACCATAATTTGATGTAATGGTCAATGAAAATGGCTGCATTAGTTGGCAACATATGGTGGCTATTTCATGCAGTTTTCAAACACTGATAGTATCAAAAAAAAGTCCCTTTTATCCAATGAACTGGTCAAAAATATACTCTTGATATATATATATATATATTTGCTCCCTTCACCCCACTATTAAAGGGCGTGTCTTCAACTATTTCTGCCCAAGCTCTGGAATTCGCTCCCTAAACCGCTCAACCACCTCCTTTAAGATGCTACTTAAAATCTACATCTTTTCTCCTGTCCTAATGTCTCAGTGTCAAATTGTGTTTGATAATGCTCCTGTAAAGCACCTTGGGATGTTTTACTACATTAAATGTGCTATGTAAATGCAAATAGTAGTTGTTGTTGCCAATCAGTTACTCTACGTTCCGCATCTAACAGCTGAATTTTAACTGATGCAAACATGTTTGATGCAGTGGCACAGGATCAACGTCCTGCTGTTTGGAACAGGCAGCATCTGTGTTCTTTGGAGCCCTGAGCATGTTTAATGTAGCAGCAGAGCCCTGTAGCCTGGATGATCCAACAGTTAGTCAACAGAAAACAGATTTATTTGTGACTATTTGTAAATGAACTGCACAAGCACGTGCTCTCCTTCCACCAGCTGCAACATTCCAGATGATTCATGGGATATGGCAAGGCCAGCATTATTGTTCATCCCTAATTGCCCTTGAGAAGGTGGTACTAAGTCACCTTCTGCAACTGCTGCAGTCTGTGTGGTGATTGTACACCCAAATGGCTGTTGGGGAGGGAGTTCCAGGATTTTGACCCAGTGATGAAGGAATTGCAATATATTTTCAAGGCAGGATAGTGTGTGAATTGGAGGTGGTGGTGTTCCCATGTGCTTGCTGCCCTTGTCCTTGTATGTCTGGAGGTCACAGGTTTGTCAAAGGTGCTGTCAAAGAAATTGGGCACTTGTGGCGCCTTAGTGCCTAGGCCCTGGTCCTGTGTCCTCCATTACCTCCGTATCTACGTCTGAGGTAACACTTTATCATCTAGCCCATTGGTCCCCAAACTGGAGGGATGTGGGAATTGCAAGGAGGTTGAGTTAGCCTACATGAATACGTACGAGAGTCACATAAGGAGATTTGACACCAAGCCAAATAATGAGATATTGGAACAGGTGACCAAACACTTGGCCAAAGAGGTAGGTTTTAAGGACCAACTTAAAGGAAGAGAGGGTGGTATTGAGACAAAGTGGTTTAGGGAAGGAATTCCAGAGTTTAGGGCCGAGGCAGCTGAAGGTACAGTCCCCAGTGATAGAGTAACTAAATCGGAGATGTTCGGGAGGCCAGAATTGGAGGAGTGCAGAGGTCTCAGATGGCTATTAAGCTGGAGGAGGTGCAAAGATAGAAAAGGACAAGACCAGGGAGGGATTTAAAAACAAGCATGAGAATTTATAAATTGAGGCACTCACATTGTCAGGGAGGTGCGTTGTTGGGCATTCTTAGTTAAGCGTGGAATGTTTGAATCCCCACCAATCGTCGGACCAAGCATAGCCATTTTGCTGTTGCACCAGGAGCTCTGATAGATCCAACAAGCGCTTCTACAGAATGGCAGGGATTCAAACATCCCAATATCGCTCATTAATCAGGATTCAAGCATCCTGAGATCATCCCATAATATCGAGTTTACTCCCAGCCCACACAGATCCTTGCCCGAATTGATAACTGCACTGATATATTTCAAATGCAAGTGGGAAACCCCATGACACGCCCCCAAAATTAGGGTTGTCAACTCTGATTGGACACATTCCAAAAGGTTACATCACATGACCTCCCACCTCTAACCATGAGGGTTTAAATGGTTTTGAAATAAATAAAAGGGTTTGAGAATGTCTTAGTTCACATGACCTCACTCCATGCGCTGAGTTTGGCTGCCCAACACATCCATCCTCGTGGGGCTCCGCGTTTTCGTACCAATTGGAGAGCGATTCTTTGTTCGCAATTGGATAATTCTCAACTGTCAATCAAGTTTGATCTCAGCCATGTAAGTCATGGCTCAGCGCATAACATTTTTGGCTCTGAGTCAGTAGGTTGTGGTTCAAGTCCCATTCCAGGACTTGAGCATAAAAATCAAAGCTGACATTCCAGCTCAGTATAGAGGGAGTGCTGCACTGTCAGAGGTGCCATCTTTTGGATGAGAAATTAAGCCAAGGCCCCGCCTGCTCTCTCAGGCGGATGTAAAAAGATCCCAAGGCATTTTTTCAAAGAAGAGCAGAGGAGTTATTCCCAGTGTCAATACCCTTATCAATATTGCAAAAATAGATTGTCTGGTTATTATCACATTGCTATTTGTGGGAGCTTGCTGTGTGTGAATTGGCTGCCACATTTCCTACATTACAACAATGACTGTACTTCAAAAGTACATCAGGCTGTGAAGAGCTTTGGTATGAAAGGTGCTATATAAATGCAAGTTGTTCTTTTTATCTCCAATATTTTTTGAACTAATAAATGAAAGTATTCAAAAAATGAAAAAAATTAGTGAATATAAAATTATCATGCTTGACTGATTGAATTTTTTGATTAAGTAACAGAGAAGGTTGATGAAGGGAAAGCAATGGATGATGTCTATATGGATTTTAAGAAAGTGTTTGACAAAATACCACAGAAAAGGCTGGTTAACAAAATTGAGGCTCATGGAATAGGAGGATCAGTGTTATCTTGGATTTAAAAAATTGGCTTAAGGACAAAGCAGCGAGTCGTGGTAAATGGATGTTTTTCAAACTTGATGATGGTAGATAGTGGTGTTCCACAAGATTCAATGCTAGGACCACTGCTTTATCTACATATTATAAAAATGACTTGGATATTGGAATACAGAGTAAAATTTCAAAATTTGCCGACAATACCAAACTTGGAGATGTGGCAGACACTGAGGCTGATAACCAATCCACTGCAACAGGACATAGGTTACCAGAATGGGCAGACAGTGGCAGTTGGAATTTAATAGAGGGAAGTGTGAGGTGAAGCATTTTGGCAGAAGGGATAGGGAGGGGCAATATAGAAATAATGGCACAGTTCTAAAGAGTGTGCAGGGAAAGAGGGACTTGGGGGCTCAGGTGCATAGATCTTCGAAGGTGGCAGAACATATTGAATGAAAGGTAAGCAAAGCATATGGAATCTTGGGCTTCATAAACAGAGGCATGGAGTATAAATGCAGGGAAGTTATGCTGAACATTTATAAAGCTCTGGTTAGGCCAGAACTACAGTATTGCATCCAATTCTGGTCACCACAGTTTCGGAAGGATGTGAGTGTCCTTCAGAGGGTGCAGAGGAGATTTACCACAATGGTTCCAAGGGTGAGGGATTTTAGCTGCAAGGTTAGGTTGGAGAAGCTGGGGTTGTTCTCCTTGGAGCAAAGGAGATTGAGGGGACATTTGATAGAGGGGTACAGGATTATGGCAGGTTTAGATAAGGTAGACAAAGAAAAGCTGTTTTCATTAGCTGATGGCACAAGGACTAGGGGTCACAGATTTAAGGTTTTGGGCAAGAGATGCAGGAGGAATTTTTGGAAGAACTTTTTTACGCAGCGGGTGGTAATGACCTGGAACTCTCTGCCTGTGAGTGAGGTGGAAATGGAGATGATGAATGATTTCAAAAGGAAATTGGATGGGCCCTGGGGAAAATTACTCAAGGATGGAGGGGGAAAAAAACTTGCAGACTATGGGGATAGAGCAGGGGAAATGGGACTGATTGGATTGCTCAAGAGAGAGCCAGCCAGCATGGATTTGATGAGACCAATGGCCTCCTTGTGTTCCATAATGAGTCTGTAATGCCTTTATGAATTTTCTTCCATAATTGCTTGAAGTAGTGTCCAGGGCACTGATCCTGAATTCCTGGGGACCCTAGAACAATACTGGAGATTTGACAACTCTAACCCAAAAGCTGTTGAAATCACAGTCACTAATAGTGGAGTGATGAAAATCAGGGACAGGACTTTCCTTGTGGGCTTCTGAATCCCACCGTCAGGCTGAAATGTACGTCAGAAACCCGCACTGTGTGGGAAACAGTCCCTCATTGTGATTTTCCCCAGGGTGGCCAGTTAATGACCAGAAGGCAGGCTTGGCATCCAATTAAGGACGGTGGATGGGCTCTCGAAGCTGCAGGGCCAATCAGAGGCCTGCCAGCTTGAAAGGAGCAGTAGGATGCAATGGAAGGGAAGTAAAGGAAAGGGCACTTTAAAATGGAGGTGTCCTCTCTCCAACTAGTTTAAATTTAAACTAAAAAATGGCTTTTGCTGGCAGGCCACCATTGTGTGTGTCTGTGTGTGTGTGTGGGGGGAGGTTGGGGCAGGCGGGCAGGATCCCCTCTACAGGGCAACCAATGGCTGCTGCTGCTGCACCCAGGAAGGCCGGGAGGGCCTCTAAGCCTGCCTGGAGTGCTGGATGTCCGGTGTACTGCCAGAACATAAAGAAAATAGAAACTAGGAGCAGAATTAGGCAATTCAGCCCCTCGAGCCTGCTCTGCCATTCAATACGATCATGGCTGATCTCATCTCGGCCTCAACTCCACTTTCCTGCCCATTCTCCATAACCCTTCAACCCATTACTAATTAAAAATCTGTCCATCTCCTCCTTCAATTTACGCAATGTCCCGGCATCCACCGCACTCTGGGATCGTGAATTCCATAGCCTCACGAACCTTTGAGAGAAGTAATTTCTCCTCATCTCTATTTTAAATCTGCTACCCCTTATCCTAAAACTATGACCTCTCGTTCTAGATTGCCCCACCAGAGGAAACATCCTCTCCACGTCTACTTTGTCAATCCCCTTAATCATCTTATATACCTTAATTAGATCTCCTCTCATTCTTCCAAACTCTAGAGAGTAAAAGCCTAAACTGCTCAAGCTCTCTTCATAAGACAAACCCCTCATCATTGGAATCAATCTAGTGAACCTCCTCTGAACTGCCTCCAATGCAACTACATCCCTCCTCAAGTAAGGGGACCAAAACTGTACGCAATATTCCAGGTGCAGTCTCACTAATGCCTTGTACAGTTGCAGCAACACTTCCCCACTTTTATACTCTATTCCTTTAGCAATAAATGCCAAAATTCCATTTGCCTTCCTTATTACTTGCTGTACCTGCATACTAGTTTTCTGCAATTCATGCACGAGGACACCCAGATCCCTCTGCACCAAAGCACTCTGAAGTTTCTCTCCATTTAAATAATAATTTGCCTTTCTATTCTTCCAACCAAAATGGATAACCTCATATTTATCCACGTTAAACTCCATCTGCCATATTTTGGCCCATTCACCTAACCTATCCATATCCATTTGTAAATTTCTTATTTCTTTATTGCAACTTACTGTCCCACCTATTTTAGTGTCATCTGCAAATTTGGCTATAGTACCTTCTATCCCTGCATCCAAGTCATTAATACAGATTGTAAACAGTTGAGGCCCGAGGACCAAACCCTGTGGCACCCCACTAGTTACATCTTGCCAACCAGAAAAGGACCCATTTATCCCGGCTCTCTGTTTTCTGTTGGTTAGCCAATCCTCTATCCAAGCTAATAAATTGCCCCTAACCCCATGTGATCTTACCTTGTGTATTAACCTTTTATGCGGCACCTTATCAAATGCCTTCTGGAAGTCCAGAAATACTACATTTACAGGATCCCCATTACCCACTTTACTTGTTACATCTTCGAAGAACTCTAGCAAATTAGACAAACATGATTTACCCTTCATAAAACCATGCTGACTCTGATGAATTGCCTTTTGACTTTCTAAATGTCCTGTTATTACTTCCTTAATAATGGATTCTAACAATTTCCCAACAACAGATGTTAAACTAACTGGTCTATAGTTTCCTACTTTCTGCCTCCCTCCCTTTTTGAATAAGGGCATTATATTAGCATTTTTTCAATCCACAGGAACCTTCCCCGCATCCAGGGAATTTTGGAATATTATAACCAATGGATCCACTATCTCCACTGCCACTTCCTTTAAGACCTTAGGATGTAGGCCATCTGGCCGTGGGGACTTACCTGCCTTCAATCCCAATAGTTTGCTCAGTAGTTTTTCATTAGTGGTGATGATTGTTCTAAGTTCCTCCCTTTCTATAACCTCTGCATTACCTGTTACTATTGGGATGGTACTAGTGTTCTCCACCATGAAAACTGAGGCAAAATACTTATTTAGTGTCTCTGCCATTTCTGCGTTCCCCACTATTAACTCCCCAGTCACATCCTCCAAGGGACCAACATTCACTTTAGCTACTCTCTTCCCTTTTATATACTTATAGAAGCTTTTGCTATCCATTTTTATATTTTGCGCTTGTTTTCTTTCATAATTTACCCTTGCCTCTAAGCAGTTAAACTGGCCCCCGCTGCCTGTGGGAATCTGCAGGCTGACTGGAAAATCCCAGTCGACCTCCTTTAATTGGCCTTAAGTGGCTTTTAGTAACTTGGATTGGCTACCCCCAGCATGACCTGGTGGGCGCTAAAAATCTAACCCCTGGGATGTGAAAGAAGCCAGAACTAAAGCACGGCTGAAATCGCAGATGGTTATAGGGCTGAAGGAAGTAGTAGAGATAGGGAGGGGCCAGGCCCCGAAGCTATTTCAGCACAAGGATGAAAATTTTACATTCGATATGGTGCTAGACTGGGAGGCAAAAATGGATACAAGTCAGAGGAGAAGATATTGGGAGGTGTTACCAAAATTGGTCAAAGAGCTGGGTTTGAAGGAGGGTCTTAAAGAGGAGAGGGAAATTGTGAGGGGTTTACTGAGGGAATTCCAAAGCATTGTGCCTATTTGGTTGAAGATATGACTATTAATGGAAGGCTGAAGTGAGGGGTGTGGGGGTGGGGCAATGCACAAGAAACTAGAATTAGAGTTCTGGGGAGGAGTATGAGGCTCGGTTCCAGAGATAGGGAGGGTGCAAGGTCATGGAAGCTTCTAAGCATGAGAATGAGACTGTTGAATTTGAGGCCTTCATTACTCTGTATGGCAAGTGTGACCCCATTGGTGCAATTTTTTTCGACCAAACCATCAACAGACCCTTAAGCGCAGTTACTGAGCCAGATATGCAAGCCCATTTTACCTCAGACAAAACTGCTGGGAATAGATGGGGGTTTTTGACTTTAATTCAGGAGCGCTCATACCCTGCACCAGATTGATGATGTCTGAGGATCCTGAGATATTAGGTCTCGGACCTCATCGTCATAGAGATGGCACAGCACAGTAGTCTGTCAGCAAAGCACATGCAAAGTGATTGGAGGTTGGGAGGCATTGTGTCCACAATCAGAGGCCTTGGAGTCATGCATGTTTCTTGCCTGCCATTTTGGGACTTAGTAGGTCATGCAACGCTTGCAAATTGGATGCTATGTGCCCTAATAGCTATGCCTTTGTTTTAATATCTGGTTGGAGTTTGCAATTCAGCTCAGCAGAGACCTGCAGTTGCTGGGATTGTTCTTCCAGTTTAAATTTGCCACACTAATGTAACTGGGGCACAATACAAGTTCCAAAGTGCCTATGATTAGCTTGATTATTCATTGGTTTCATTCTGGTAAAAAGGAATTCAACATATTATGACAATAGAATTATACAGTTGGCTTGCTTCCCCTCTCAACAGGAATACATTCTCCTTTAAAAATGACTATAAAATACTTGGGGATTTTATTCAGTTAATTAATAGTGTCAATGTTAGCTTCTTCCTGTGTGGGAAAAAATAAGCAGAGATATCGGCTGCCACCATAACCTTTTATTCTCCATTCGAACTTATAAAATTAATGTCATCCTAAAATAAATGATCTATCATCGGTATTACCAAGTGTTATCCCTGGGTGAACCATTAAAAGGCAAACAAATTTAATCTCCAGGCACTAACCAGAACTTGCCTCATACTCATCAGTCGGTATGGGGAAAATGGAACTGGGACAATGTAGGTTTCTTTAACTAGATTCCAAAACTCTACCACCCGGAGATCTTGGTTAGAACGAATGGACAGTATAATCCATAGACCCACCAGGTAGGCATAACAATTAAGAATTCCTCACAACCGAATATACTTACAGCTATGGAAATTTATTATGAACTAATGGAGGATGGACATGTGATTTCTCATTTAGACTGGCAGCTGAATGCTGACAAGAGACATGATTTATCACTGACCAGGATGCCAGAGAGGACAGTTGTTTCTAAGCTCTGGCCAAGCTTAAAGATAGATGGGATCATATCAGTGCCACACATATCTTCAGTTGAAGTCATGAGTGACAAGACAGATTGGCAGAACCTCCAGTGTCTGCTAACACTCACTGGAACTCACCTGCCCAACTGATATCAAACCTGACGTAGGATGTCGAGGAATTTGGACTTTGCATTATAGGACCTGAAATAATCTGAGCACATGAAATGTTGTGGGCTATTCTGGTAAGTGAATTAGGGAAGACCACAGTATATTTTATTACTCATTAGCCAAGTATTAATAATCAATAACACCTTGTCAAACTGTACTCTTCCCTCCAAAGTACTTAATGGGCTGATCTGACTCAACACAGCAGCAATATATTGAACATCTCTGTCGGTGCTTAAGCACCATGCCAGAAAGTGTGACTAAATGAGCTAGTTTCGTACATGACTACACTTTTAAAGGTACTTCATTGGCTGTAAAGTTCTTTGGGATGTTCTGAGGTCATGAAAAGCATGATATAAGTCTGGGTGTTTCTTTCTTTTCTTTCATGGCACAACGTTAAATAAAGTGTAATAAAAATAGAAGATGTTGGAAATACTCAGCAGGTCCGACAGCAGACAGAGTAATGGGTGGAATTTTATGCTGGAGGCGGGGGTCTCGATGTTGGGGGAAACTGACGCCGAGATCCCTGTGTCGCCTCTTCTCCGGAAGGCCCATTGAATTTAGTGCCAATCAGGCAGTTAACTTGACAGCGGTGGGCCTTCCGTAGGATTTAGGACCCTGTTGCCGGAAGTCCCGGCCTTGCAAAGCTGGCAACCAATCAGAGGCCGGCAGCTGCTGCGCCACCATGGAGACAGTGGCTGCTGCTGTAGCTGCAGCAGACAGACACTGAGCAGCAGTGCTGAAACCAGCTTTAAAGTAGCTCAGGGCGGGAGGGGTCTCACAGGGTGGGGAGTCATGGGGGAGGGGGTTTGGCAGCAAGGGCAGGGGGTTGCCCTCTCCATCCCGTTCCCGGGTCCCTCATTCAGGCACTAAGTGCCTTTGAACGAGGGGACACCTCCCGCCCCAGTCCTCCAACCCCCCCACTACCCGCACCCACCTCCCCCCCCCACACACGCACCACCGCAGCCGGCCAGCAGCCCGCATAGTTTTTTTGTGCCGTGCTTCCCGTGCAGTGACAGGCCCACCCATTGCACTGGTAATCGTGGCTGTGGTGGGAAGAGGACATTAAGGATCAATTACCCAGTTAAGGGCCTGAATTGGTGGCTGGGTGGGAAGGCTGTTCACAGGCCTTTCTGGCCCGGTCTAAATTTTTGCACAGGCGGCATGGTGGCGGTGCTCCCTCTGCCACCATCCCACCCGATTTTATGCTCTCCCCGCCTCCAGAGCCGCCGTGGGGGAGAGCATAAAATTCCACCCAATGTTTCAGTGTGTTTGTCTCTCCACACATGCTGTCAGTAAGACCTGCTGAATGCTTCCAGCATTTTCTGTTTTTATTTCAGATTTCCAGAATCTGCAATATTGTGTTTTTGTTTTGAATAAAGTGTGCAGTGCAGAAGAGTTATGGCAACAGCGTAAACTGCATCACTGACAAGGGTGCATCTTAGTTTTGTTTGAAGTCCCAATCCACCAGTGAAGTCAAATTCCATGAGTTTCACCAAAAGGTTGGGGAGGGAATAACCCATCAACAGTGGAGAGACACAAAAAAGTCTCATCTACAATGAACAGAAGTGGCGAATAAAAATTTATATCAAAGCACTACAGAGTAATATGTCATCTCATCTAAATATCTGAATACAATTTTTCTCATGATTCCAATTGCAAAATAATAAGAACCTAAACATCACACATTGGTGCAGCACAGTATATGAATTCACCACTAATATATTTTGATGATTAAAATCTATGAAGATGAAATTATCTTCACAGTTTGATCACAGAAAGAGACACAAGGTCAAATCCAATGAGGCTTACTCTCAGAGCAGCCTTGTGAGATGGAAGCATTGGTTGAAGGATTGGAGCTATAGGGCTGGATCTTGCTGTACAAACAGTAGCATGTTAATGATGCACATCAATACTAATACACAAATAAGTCAGCAAGTTCACGGGATTAAAAGATGCGGCATAGTTGTGAATCTCCAAAACTTGGTTGATTTATGCCACTCCGCCGTTTGCTTTGAACAAATGACATCTCGCCCTTATCTTCCCTGTTATTTTTAAGAATTTACTGAATTAAACTTGCTGCAGAAGGTTAGGGCTGGTAATTCATAGCACAAGTACTCTTTTCACAATGTCATAATTATTAATGTGGTGGTTTTAAAAAAAAACTCTCTGGCCCAGAAAACGAACAATTTAACTGCGGGATATCATTCCTTCAGGTGGTAAATTGATCGTAAGAGATTTTAAAAATGTTAAATTTTCTAAGAAATGTATTGCTTTTCCTTTCTGTCTCTTTTTCCCCTCTTAATCCATTTTTTTCAGTTCTGCTCTTTATTTCTCTTTCTGTACCTGATTTGACTCCAATTCACTTTCCTTCTCAGTTCTTTCTGTTTCTTTCTCAATCCTTAAATTTTATTGGTTAAGGTGATACACTGTTGGTCCCTTGGCAAGCCATGATCAGCTTGCACTTCCAGCAAAACGATGTAGACAATTTTTGAGCGGAAGGAAATCTAACTAACAAGAGCGTGCTGTCAGATGCCCCACTCCAGCAAGACTGTGCTCACATGTGGTGTTGTGCTATTGTTGTCTGGTCAGGACCCACTCTGGGAGGGCTGCCTCACTGAATCTGACCCAGGGAAAATGTCGCAGATTTTTTTTTTGACCAAGTGAGGTAAAAGTTACTTCAATATGGCACAGATTATGAGTGTACAACAACAACTTGCATTTATATGGGCCCTATAATGTAGTAAAATGTCCTAATGTGTCCAGCATGGACTTGATAGACTGATGACCTCCTTCTGTGCCATAAATGACTATGACTCCCCGACTAAGGTGCTTCACAAGACCGTCATCAATTAAAATTTGACACCGAGCCCCAGAAGATGATATCAGGACAGGTGACAATGCTTGATCAGATGGGTAGGTTTTAAGAGGTATCTTAAAGGAGGAGTGAGAGGTAGAGAGATATAGAAGCAGAGAGGTTTCAGGAGGAAAATTCAGAGGTTCGGGTCAAGGTAGGTGGAGCGATTACAATCAGCAATGTGCAAGACTTCATTGTCCAGGGAAATAACACCTTTGCTTACTGTGACAGCACATTCCAAGGTCCCTGGCAGGGGAGAAACCTTGATGGCTCTCTCACGGTGGATATGAGTTGTGGTTCTTTGGCTTTTGTTTATTTTTGGGGGGGTTTTCATCACTAGCTTTGGCCTTTCACCCTGTTGGTCTTGGAGCTCTCCACTGGTTATTGATTTTGTGCTGGCTCGTGCCTTAGTGCCTATCACAAGAACACAAGAAATAGGAGCAGAAGTAGACCATATGGCCCAACGAGCCTGCTCCACCATTCAACACAATCATGGCTAATCTTGGGCTTCAATTCCACTTTTCTGCCTGCTCCCCATATCCCTTGATTCCCTACGAGACCAAAAATCTATATATCCCAGCCTTAAATGTATTCAATGATGGATCATCCACAATCCTCTGGGGTAGAGAATTCCAAAGATTCACAACCCTTTGAGTGTAATAATTTCTCTTCATCTCAGTCCTGAATGAATGGCTCCTTATCCTGAGACTGTGTCCCCGTGTTCCAGATTCCCCGACCAGTGGGAACAATCTCTCAACTTCTACCCTATCAAGCCCTTTCATAATCTTGTATGCCTCAATTAGATAGCCTCTCATTCTTCCACACTCCAGAGAATATAGGCCCATTTTACTCAGCCTCTCATCATAGGACAGCCCCTCATCCCAGGGACCAATTTAGTAAATCTTCGCTGGACTGCTTCCAGTGCAAGTATATCCTTTCTTAAATGTGGAGACCAAAACTGCACACAGTATTCCAGGTGTGATCTTACCAAAGCCCTGAAAATTTTAGTAAGACTTCTTTATTCCTGTACTCCAATCCCCTTGCAATAAAGGCCAACATACCATTTGCCTTCCTAATAGCCTGCTGCACCTGCATGTTAACTTTGTGCGTTCCTTGTACGAGTACCCCCAAGTCTCTCTGAACATCACACCTTTTAAAAAATATTCTGCTTTTCTATTTTTACAACCAAAGTGAACAACTTCACATTTCCCTACATTATACTTCATTTGCCATCTTGTTGTCCACTCCCTTAACCTGTCTATATCTCTTTGCAGCCTCTCTGTATCCTCCCCACAGCTTACCTTTCCACTGTGCTTTGTATCATCAGCAAACTAGATACATTACTCTCCATCTCTTCATCCAAGTCATTAATATAAAGTGTAAATAGCTGAGGCAGCAGCACTGATCCTTGCGGCACTCCACTATTCACTGCCTGCCAACTTGAAAATGCCCCATTTATGACCACTCTCTGCTTCCTGTCTGTTAACCAATCCTCTATCCATGCTAATATATTACCCCCAACATCAAAAGCCCTTATCTTGCCTATTAATCTTTTATGTGGCACCTTATCGAATGCCTTTTGAAAATCCAGGTCTACTACATCTACTGGTTTCTCTTTATCTACCCTACTAGTTACATCCTCAAAAATGCTAATAAATTTGTCAAACAGGATCGCCCTTTAGTAAAACCATGCTGACTTGCTCTAATCATACTATGCTTTTCCAAGTGCAACGTTAAGACTTCTTTCATAATAGTTTCCGGCATCTTCCCAATGACTGATGTTAGGCTAACTGGCCTGTAGTTCCCTGTTTTCGCTCTACCTCATTTCTTGAAAAGCGGTGTAACATTTGCCGACTTCCAACCTGACAGGACCATTCTTGAATCTAAGGAATTCTGGAAAGGCTGTGTTTGCTCACAACGCACCAGTAGGTGGTGCAGTACTTTCACATGCGCAAATGCCTGTTTGTGCTCATTTCTTTGCCTTATAATTGAAAAGATGTGAACAAGAATTCACAAAGGGGGAGCTCAAAACACAGTGTGTTTAAAATTAAACCCTGTTACAATAAGACCAGGTGAAGATAGTAACAGACCCCTAGACACCTTTCGCACCTTTCGCACCCTTCAAGGACAATGACCTGGGGAATCTGAGTGAACCACATATGCTGTTCCTGTTAGCAAGGCATCAAGGCAATCACCTGAGGTATTCAACTGGTGGAGTCGAACCACTAAACCTAATCACATGGACAATGGGACCCTAGCCGAGAGGGGATTCCCAGACATGAACTCATCAAGCTATAATGGGAAAACCTTAAACCTAATCACTTGAACAATAGGACCCTAGCTGTGAGAGGGGATTCCCAGACAGAAACTAATTAAGTTACAAGGGAGATTACATGAGTATGGGGGACACCATGTTGACAAGCCCGCCCACCCTTCGTGTGTTTAAACTTCTGCATTCTCTGCAGTAGAGGCAAACAGCTGAGACGCTGACGAGAGTGGGGCTCTCTCTCTCACACTTCCACCTTGCAAGCTTCAAACCTTCTTTGCTGACCGTGACCACCCAGGGACACCACTGCTGCAGACTGAGAATCCTTGAAGGAAATCACCCCTGCACTGCTATCTCCAGGAGAACAGCCAAATCAGCCATCTACATCCTTAAATCGGAAGCATTAGGACCAGCGAGGAAAAGTCGCAAGACAACCAAATTCAGCCTGAAGCCAGCCAAGTCACCAACCTCCATAGACTGGATACCCCTTTTATTTCTCTGGGCTCTTATTTGACCAATCCTCCTGCCCCCTCACTCTGTAATCTATTTGTGTGCATGTGTGAACTTCGAGTCTGTGTGAAAGTGTGAAAGCGTATTTTATTATTTTACTCAGATTGGTTTAAGTTTAATAAAGCTCACCTCTTTCTTTGTTAACCAGTCGAACAGGTTTTCTTGAGTTTCTTTTATAATCAAACAGTTAAACACTCACTGAATTGGCAAATATATCCTTTACAAAAAAAGTAGTAAACCTGCTGCGGTCAAACAAGGAGAGGGAAAAGAGGTGAACCATTTGACCCCTCCTCACCTGATTGTAAAAGGGGGAACAACCTGCCCGTGAGTGACCAAGCCCAACAACAGTGCAAGAGTTTGTGAATGCTATGGGTATACAAGAACATACCCAAGGCTGGGACTAGTACAGACACCCGGAGTGGTAAGCAACACACAGTTTTAATGTGTCTAAAGATTGCATCCATTACATGCATAGCGTTAAGTCCATTACGCGATGTCCTTCAACCTTGGGGTACCTCGCCATAGGCAAAGCTGCCCTGTTGTTTCTGCAGAAAAGCGGAATACCGCACCTCAGTACCTACAGGCAATGGTTGCGATGGTGGTCCCATGGGCCATCGATCTGGTCAGGGGAAATGATTCCCGTTCCTCTGGCCTGGGTATTCTGTTGCATGGAGCACGGAGGCAACTTCACCATCTCTGAAGTTAAGGAGGCGTTGGGTGGTCGCCGTCTCATAGCAGACGTAATGTACAAAAACGCTCTGCTCTGGTTAATCAACGCATATGCCTCGACTCGAAACAGTGAGTGGCTAACTCTCCTCCAGCAGATCCCCCTGCTGCAGGTGGTGTCCAGGCTGGTTATTCTAGGCGGTGACTTCAACTACATCATCGGTGTGGCTGGACGATCCAGCAGGGTTGACAGCCAAATGGACGCCACACCCTGATTCCTGATGGAAATGGTAAAAGACACCAAGCAGCACAATGTCTTCAGCAACCCTGCAGACAGAGCGCTGTGTAGACAAATCTGGTCGAGGCCAGACAGATATCTCTGTTCCAGGATTGACCTCCTGTTTGTGTTCCGAGCATTCATGGTCAGATACACTGACGCCGTGCCGGTGTTCTTCTCTGACCACTGCGTCCTATTGGCGGACTGTCACTTACAGGAAGACCAGAAGGTTGGCAGGGGGACATGGAAGCTGAACGTGAAACTGTTGACCTCAGAAAACATCGAGGAACTTATAAAGGATTACAAAGGCTGTGGAACGGTGAAACCCCTCAATGTACAGGTGGGAAGTGATCAAGGAGAACATCAAGAGGTTCTTCCTCAAAGGTGTTCAGAGGGCAAGAGAGAGAGAGACAGACAGACACAGACAGACAGAGATAAATTATGACAGAGACAGTATCTGCTCCTGCTGCAGTCGGTGTGGGTTGAGGTCAAGGAGGATCTCCGAGAGGTGAAGAGCCAGCAAGCCTTGCTCGTTGCTACGGAGACCTCCAAGATCATCTTCCAGTCCAGAGTCCACTCCGTGAAGCAGGTTGAGATGTGCTCCCAACAGAAAGGACTCTGTGATCAGCAGCATTAAGGAAGAGGATGGCACGGTAATGTCATCACAGCCTAACATACGAATGATCAGCAAATCCTTTTATGCCAGACTGTATGACGTGAAGCCCATACAAAGCAGAGCCTCCCAGTTCTTCCTGTCCAGTGTCATGACTTCTTAGACAGGAGAATCTGGACAAATGGCTAACTCCGGCCATCAGGTCCTTTGAGACGAGTAAAACTTCCGGAAGCGACAGCTTACTGCCAGAGTTGTATTCGACTCTGTAGGCTTGAATCAGCCCAGGCACAGTGGCGCAGTGGTTAGCACCGCAGCCTCACAGCTCCAGTGACCCGGGTTCGGTTCTGGGTACTGCCTGTGTGGAGTTTGCAAGTTCTCCCTGTGACCGCGTGTGTTTCCACCGGGTGCTTCGGTTTCCTCCCACAGCCAAAGACTTGCAGGTTGATAGGTAAATTGGCCATTGTAAATTGCCCCTAGTGTAGGTAGGTGGTAGGAGAATGGAGGGAAGGTGGGGATGTGGTAGGGAATATGGGATTAATGTAGGATTAGTATAAATGGGTGGTTGATGGTCGGCACAGACTCGGTGGGCCGAAGGGCCTGTTTCAGTGCTGTATCACTCTATGACCTGCTGGAAGTGTATGAGAGAATGCTTCTGGCTGGCAGCATGTCAGAATTCATGAAGAAAAGCATCATCACCCTCATCTACAAGCAAAAGCGGGAGAGGGAGGAAATTGAAAATTGGTGGCCCATTTGACTGCTTTGACTACAAAATTCTGTCCAAGATCAGCGCCAATTGGATCAACTCTGCTCTGGAGTTGGTGATTCACCCTGATGCACCCAGCAGGAAGATCTCCAATAGCCTCGCGCTACTCAGGGAAATGATCGCCTATGTATGAAGCAGGGGGATGGACACCTGCCTTATCAGCTTGGACTAGAGAAGGCATTTGTCAGAATATTGCATACCTACATGATGGATGTGCTCTCCAAAATGGGGTTTGGGGACGGAATCTGAAATTGGATCCAAGCTGCTCTACACAAACATCAGTAATGTAGTTTTAATCAAACAGTTGGAATCGGAAAGTTTTCCAATTATACCTGCAGTCAAGCAGGGCTGGCCTCTCTCCCCTCTCCCCCGTCTTGTTTGTGTGCTGCATCGAATCTTTTGCCGAGTCCATCAGGAAGGATGTGGACATAAGTGGGGTGACAATCCCAGGCAGTGGAGGCACTCAGATCAAAACCTCCCTGCACATGGATGATGTTGCCATCTTCAGCTTGGATCCGCTGTCAGTTTACAAACTGATGAGCATCTGCAACCAGTTCGAACTGGCCTCGGGAGCCAAAGTAAATCGCAGCAAGAGAGAGGCCATATTCTTTGGGAATTGGGCCAGCCGATCCTTTGCCTGCTTCACCATCAGGTCAGGCTACCTGAAAATGCTGGGCATATGGTTCGGAGGGGCTAGGGCAAGCGCCAAAAACTGGAAGGAGTGAGTAACCATGGTTAAACAGAAATTGGGCACGTGGGAGCCCAGTTATCAGATGCGAGGTGCTCTCGGTGTTGCTCTACGTGGTGCAGGTCTGACCTATACCCCAAGCCTGTGCCATGGCGGTCATCCCGAGCTCTAATGCTCCAGATTAAAGGGGGAAAAAATGTACCCATTGTTGCTTTCATCCTGATGGCCACCTTTGTCTGCGGCTGCATCAAGCTGTGCATAGACCCTCGGTATGCAAACACCAAGTGTCACCACGTGCTGAGGGTCTATCTGTCCCCGGTGTTATGAAGGTTGGTCATTCAGCTGGTCTGTGTCGTACCACCTGTCCTTCGTGGAAAAGTTTATATAAAAAAACACCTTTGTCCACAAGTCCATGAGGCAGTTGGTCTGCATTTAATGTCCTTGAGGTCCTGCTGGAAAAGGAGATGTGAATCTTGTTGGATGGTTCGCCAAGCAGACTGTCGATCTCATTTGGCAGAATGCCTCATCGCCAGAGCTTTTAAACAAACACCACGATGCAACTTGGCTGGTGGGGAGAAGGGCCCTCCCCATCAAATCCTTCCTGCACAGCAGGGGTTTAACCGTCTCCGCACGCTGCCCTTGAAGTGGCTGCGGTAGGGAAGAGACGGTCGCCCACTTCCTTCTGGAATGTACCTTCGCAAAGCAGATTTGGAAAGAGATGCAGTGGTTTTTATTGGGGTTCATCCTGAGCAGCTCCATAACGCAGGACTCGGTGCTTTGCAGGCTGTCCCCAGGGACACACACTGAGATAAACTTCAACTGTTGCTGGAGGACAATCAACTCTGTGAAAGACACTCTTTGGTCTGCCTGAAACTTGATGGTCTTCCAGTGCAAAGAGCTGTCGACAGCCGAGTGTTGCAGACTGGCACATTCCAAGGTCCAGGACTAGGTGCTGAGAGACGCAGTAAAGCTTGCGGTGGCCGCCGCCAAAGCTCAATGGGGAAAGGCCACTGTGTAAGATCCTCCCGCTATACTATACCGAGGGGCTGGAACCCACGTAAAATCCCTCAGGCTGTATGTACCAGAGAATGTTTGAAATGGAATGTAAATGCACATTGTAAATATAACCTGTAATAGCAAGTGTAGTGAGGCACCTCATGTACTCTATTGAAAGAAACTGATCTGTATTGCACTTTATGTCATGGGGTTATAGTCATTTACTGCACAGAAGGATGCTATTTGGCCCATCAAGTCCATGCTTGCTCTCTACGGAGCTATTCAGTCAATCTTACTCTCCCGCTCGATCCCCATAACCCTGCATGTCTATTTCCATCAAGTGGCCATCCAATTTCCTTTTGAAGTAATTGACGTCTCTGTTTCCACCACCCTTGTAGTGCCAAATTTGAACAGTTATTTAATGTATTTTGTTTTACAAATTTTATGAATAAAGTATATTTTTGGAAAAAAAAGAGTTGTGCAAGTTGACAGAATTGGAGGAATGCAGAGATTGTCAAAGCCTTGTAGGGCTGGAGGAGGTTGCAGAGATATAGAGGGGTGAGGTCATGGAGAGATCTGAAAACAAGGATGAGAATTTTAAAATTTAGGCATTGCTGAACCTGTGTTGATCAGAAAGCACAAGGGTGATGGGTGAATGCAAATTAAATTACGTGCAGCAGAGTTTTGGACAAGCACAAGTTAATGTAGGGTAGAATACATAAGCCATTTAAGCACACTTATAAATATGTGAATGGTGCATCCAGTTGTCCGTTTCGAATCCTGCTCAGTGTAATAAGGCCATGTTTATAGGGAGCTTTGTGGTCCATACACAGAGCTATATGCAAAGCAGCCTTGGTTCATTACATCTGTAAATGCTAATCTGTCAATAGTTCATCAAAATGGGTCAGTTTACTGACTCATTATTCACCAAATACTAGAGTCTATCGAGTGTAAATGTCATTAAACTGATCCAATTATCAGAACATTAAACTGCATCTGCTGAAAGAGATACATATTTATGCTCTGCTTCTGGATCTAAGCCCTGCTGGGTAGGATTCTTTTTTTCACAGAGGATGTGGAGTCTGAATATTGAAAGCGCTATGGGATTCTCAATGAAACGGTTGAGGTGCTCATTAACGGCCCCATGCTAGATTCACACCAGCCTGATACGCACAGCCAGCTTATCCGACAATTAATTGCCCGAACCATTTTGGTTTATCAAAAGACTTTCTTGCTGGTAGTGTTAACGTTTCTGTGAAGTAGGCACATCCTTGATAACCTTGATCCTGTGCCGCTTGCCACAACAAGGGCGCGCTAGTGGATGATCTGCTTCCAGATCTCTGCTAAGGCCCTCCATTTGATTTTTATTCTCTCCTCTCTCTAGGGAGCCAGGAAAGTCTTAGCCCTGGTCTTTCTCACCTTGCATAGGAAAGCAAATGTCAGTGGTCAGAACCTTGTTGCCCAACAGGCAAGATGAAAATCAATGGTAGATTTTTAAAATAAATATTTCAAGTAATTTGGTACATCAACTCGCATTTGGCATCTTGTATGGCTCAGTCTGTGAAGAGAGGAGTACAAAATCAAAGCTCCAGCCCCTCAGTGGCATGGTGACTCTTCAGACTGCAATGTTCCAACGGGCATCAGCATCAACTAAATGTTGACTTTTAAAATTCTTGAATACTGGTTATAGGTAGAGGGGGAGAAATTGTAATTGTAGCTCCGTTTCTGGGGTGACAATTAAAACTAGGAACCTCCTGATGGATTAGGTTACAAAGTAAAATACCCAGCAGGGTAGCAAAGAAATATGATGCTTCATTATCTAATCCTGGCTCCCAGGGGACAGGCTCTGTGAAGAAACACTGGGGTGAAAGCATGTTGTGCTTTATCAGCATGTGTCTGCAATTTTAATGCACGTGTTCGCCCATTTAAAATAAGAAATATTATCCAATTATGTTAACATGTTCATACGCAAATCTCACACACTATGTTTTTTTTATTATTTCTTATTCATAATTTTTATTATTACTTTAATTCAGGCTATATTGGATAACTGCATACTTAGCGATGCAGCCACACTTTTTTTTTGCAGTGTAATTGAGTGCAGTCGGCCACAAGTGCAACAAGGTCAAATATAAGGTGACAGATTTCTTATGGATCAACCCTAGTGATCACAGAAAGATCTAAGAAACTGTATCTCATTACTAACCAACAAAAGGTTTCTAGAATCCTAATGCATGTCCCATGATCTTGGTTCACCACTTCATGCAGCTGAAATTCTGTACAGAAGGGACAATATTCCGTATGAAGGTGGCACTGCCTGGAAGAGATTCCACAGCTAGCAAAGTTCTTGTGTAAAGTTTCAACACAGGTGCTGCAGATTGATAGGTAACATCGAGGGACGCTGCAGCAACTCTTGTGCTTTTGAAATAAACATTGAGAGAGGTCATTCAGCCTGTCATGGCTGTGCCAGCTCTTCAAGACAGCTATCCAACTAATTTCACTCCTCTGCTCTTTCCTGCTTAACCACAAGCTTACAGCGCTACCCTCATTATTAGAGGTTCTCAAGATGGCTGACAGCGCTGCCCAGTCCTTAATAGCATTGAATCAATTCTGGCCAGGAATACGTCACTCTCAAGAAGTCAATTAGTGTGCATACCTTTAGATGAGATCAGACAAAAGGTGGCACTGATCCAAAGAAGGAGGTATTAGGATAGGTGACCAAAAATGGTCAAAGAGATCATTTTTAAGGACAGTTTTTAAGGAGGAGAGAGAGAGAGAGGTAGAGTGGTTTAGAGAGGGAATTCCAGAGCTTAGGGCCTGAACAGTTGAAGGCACAGTCACCAGTAGTGGGGTGAAGGGAATGCACAAGAGGCCAGAGGTGGAGGAGTGCAGAGATTTTGTGGGGTTGTGGGGCTGGAGGAGGTTACAGAGATCAAGAAATGGTGAGACCATGGAGGGACAGTGCAGAAGTGATTACTCAGGAAAGGAACTGAATATTTATAACTGCAGAGTGTTGTGTTATGATGCTTTTCTATGAAATCACAGATGTGGAGCACCACAGAGCAGCATTGCAACAAGCCAGTGGCATCTTGCCCACAGCAATCACTGTAAATCAGCACAACACATGCTTTCAACCTATATATATTATATACATATCTATATAAAACACCCCTCAGCACAAGCCCACATATATTATTTAAAAACTGTAGATGATAGAAAGGCAGCCATAAGGCTGCACTGCAGCTATTAATATCTCATAACTCTCTCTCAAAGGGCAGAGTGAACCATGTTTTGTTAAACCTAGAGGATATAGGAGGCAGCCATCTGTTCTGGTATGCAAACTTAGTACTTTAAAAAAAATAAAAACAACAGAAACTGCTGCAAACACTCAGCAGGTCAGGCAGCACCTGTGGAGAGACAACGTCAACAGGGGAAATTTTAACCTAATCCACCAACAAAATTGGGTGCAATGCTGGTTTTACACCACGCTGCTTGATTTTACTCTCCATTGAAGACAATATTGTGCGGGACGTAGAATCAATGTTCCACTCAATCTCATGGGTTTTATGCCTGGTAAGTTAGGGTAAAATTACCCCCAAACATTTCACAGTTCTGGTGACAGGTCATTGCGTTAAAAAGTCAAATCTGTTTCTCTCCCCATAGATGTTACATGACCTGCTGACTAATTCCAGCAGCTTCTGTTTTTATTTCACCTTTCCGGAGCCCCATCATATATTTTCTTTTCATATTTTGTGAAACTTGTTTCTAATGGAGGTGAGAATTTACAATAAAAGCTTGATTCAATGGGTTTGCACTGAGATAATGCGTTTTCGTACAAGTTTTCTCTGTCTACTACCTTGGCAGCACCGCAGAGCAGCAGTGACAGCAGGCTGCTCCTGGTTGCCCTGGAAACAGGGCCTATCCAAAAACTCCTTAATTAGCTGAGAACCGGCTTTAATATCAAGTGTAATAGATTGTGATGTTCAGCAGAATTACAATTAAAACTACAATAAATATCAGTACAATAACCAGCTAAAAGGCAGCCATGGTCATGGAGTGAATTTTCCCAGCCATAATCTAGGGGTGGCAGGTTTCTAAACCTTAAATATAAGATATCATAAGTAAACTAAGCTGTTCCCTTGTTCTTCTAATCTCTATACTGAAAATACTTCATTTCTACTTCCTTTGATTAAAATTGATATGTCTACCCAGAGAAAATTTCTGTGAATTTTTGCCCTTCGTCAAAGTGAAGTATCACAGTGACAAAAGCAAAATACTGCAGATGTTTTTGTTTTTGAGGTCTCACAGAGTTAAGTAACACAGGAACATCAGGAGCAGGAGTAGGTCATGTAGCCTATAGGGCCGGCTCTACCATTCACTTAGGTCATGACTAATCTGCACCTGAACTCCATTTTCCCATCTTTGCTCCATAATCCCTTGATGCCATTACCTAACAAAAATCGATTGATCTCGGTCTTGGAATGGAACATTTGCATTTCAGACAACAATCATCAGTGTTAAACACTCCTAAGCAAGCTATGGCACAGTTAGGACTGGAGTAAAGCTCTCTCTACTCTACCACAACAATGTGCTTTAATCTCAACTGGATGACAGCATCCCACTGTACCTGTATGATTATATATAGTCCATTTACTAAAACAGAGCTGTTAATGGTTTAGCAAGTACTCCCGCTGTAAACAATAGGTACACCATTGGAAAATTAATTGGATCAAATTAGCCACAATCAGTGCCAAGTAAATTATGAGGAGCAAAACAAGAAGTCAAGCTAAAAATGGCCTGAAATCTGTGCCAACAAACTACTCTGATCTCCACTGATTAAATTATATCATTTGCAACCAATACATTGCACTTCAATTAAAATAATATCAAAAACAATCCAGAGACAAACTACAAGAGACAATTCGAAACACATTTCCTTCTGAAAGATTTTTCTCCCTGCCATTTCTCTCACACCAATTTCTTGCATCAGTAAAACAAAGGGCTGTTTCATGGAAAAGCAGATGAGCCTGTTTGCTGAATAATTAATTGTTTCTGTACTAAATTGCAGGAATCTGCAGCTTTGAAAAGTGATTCCCGAGAATATCATTGGTGACAACAAAATAATAGCTGGGGTGGTGGTAATAATCTTTTATCACTTGCAAATTTCTGGCCTCTTGTTCATCCCAGACTTCCTTTGACCCACTAAAATAAAAGCAAAATACTGCAGATGCTGGAAATCTGAAATAAAAACAAAGTGCTGGGAAACACTCAGCAGGTCTGGCAGCATCTGTGGAGAGAGAAGCAAAGTTAAGGTTTCAGGTCTTTAACGTTAACTCTGCTTCTCTCTCCACAGATGCTGCCAGACCTGTTGAGTAGCTTCCAGCACTTTTTGTTTTTATTCCTTTGACCCACCATTGGCAGCTGTGCTTTCAGCTGTTTAGGCCATAAGCTCTGGAATTCCCACCCGAAACATTTCCACCTTTCTACTTCTCTCTCCTTTAAGACACTTCTAAAATCCTACCTCTTTGATACAGCTTTTGGCCACCTGATTTAATATCTCTTTATGTGGCTTGATGTCAAATATTGTTTGATAATATTCCTGTGAAGTGCCTTGGGATGTTTTGCTGCTAAATATGCTATATAAATGCAGGTTGTTGTTGCATTATTCCAAAATGTCAACTATCAGGAAGGAAACCCAACAAGGTGACCCCATGCAAAATACATTCAATTGCCATTGCAGTACTGGCTGAGTACCAGAGACTGGGCGACCGTGGGAAAATTCTTCTGATGACCCACAAGAGGACAGTGGGAGGTTTAAACCAGGCGGTTTAAACAAGGCGGATTTATAGTGAAGCCAATATCAGAGAAAAGAGTGGTTTAATTAGGAAACAGCCAATTACATTATTCAAAACCCTTAATTAAGCAATGTTCAAGTAAGCAGTTCTATCTGTATCAGGGCGGAAACACAAGAACTGTGGGCTTGAAGTGAGTTCAAGAAGGTTGCTTCGCTGCCTAAAAACAAGCCTTTGGTGTTGTAACAATGGTATAATGCCACATGCATGTCAATGAACAAGTCCACTGCTTACTACGACAGTCTCTGCACAGAGCCAAAAACAAGAGGAAATTTGAAGTGTCATTGACAGCTCTGGTTAAAGCAGTGCTGTTGCTTCATTATTGTGCTCATTATCATCTTAACTTTCTACAACTGAAAGGTTTGCTTTTAATGCAGAAACACCATCAGGGTTGCAATGGCACCAATAGTCACAGTGTTGTGATTCATAATCAATTTTATATATTCCTCTAAAGCGCTGAGAGGCAAGCATAATCTGGGTGTCACAATGTGACTGAACCTAAATCTGATTGTAGAACTGGAAAACAGAAGTGCAGAATTAACCACCTCAAGCAAGACTGGAAATTGCTCTCCTCAAAGAACTACACACATGGAACAAGCTCCTATTAAAAATTGTTAATCCTTTGTCAATGAACTCCTTTACAAAGGCAAAATATACAGCTAATGTAAAATATAATCCAAAATTATAATGACACAACAGTTTTTAGTGATATCTATCTACTGATGGTGATCGTCGATCACAGTGGTTTAGGGAAGAAATATTAGGAAATCGACGCAGTGATGATGAGGACTTTGAAGAATACACATATCCAATACTGCTGGAATCATTGAAATTCCACTCAAATCACTCGAGTAACCTTTGGGATCAGCAATAAATTTCAGATGAAATGAAATCAAGTTTTATGGTACAAGATCAGGAGTGTGGGTTAATGCTGCAGGTCAATGTGTGAAAAGAAAATGAGAGACTTGCATTTGTATAGTGCCTTCAGGAATTCCCAAAGCACTTCACAGCCAATGAACTACTTTTGGATGTGTAGTCACTGTTGTAATGCAGGTAACACAGCAGCCAATTTACACACAAGGTCATCCAAACAATAATGAGATAATGCAAATATAGTCCTGCCACCGAGATCGGCGGCAGGTGAAAACAATCGCGGTCTGCCCATGTGGGCCGCATGTCGCAGAGCTGCTGCAATATTAAGCGCGGTGGCTCATTTCAATAGCCGGGCTGGACTGCCCCCACCCCATCCCGATGAAGTGGAGGGGGCGGGTTGTCTGTCCCTGGCAATGGCATCAGCTGCCTGTGCGCAGGCGCTGACACCATTTTAAAAGGGCTTTGAGCCCTAACTTTCAATTTACATGTATATAGAAAATTGATTTTAAAAATGAAATAAATTTATCTTGCCCCTCTCCCACCCGTCCCCAATAATCATAGAATTAATTACTTGCTCTCTCCTTCCCACAAAACACTTACATTGTCCAGCTGAGACCTCCCTCCCCCAAAGTGCATAAACTTTACACTATAACCCTTCCCACAATCCACTACACCAATGATATGACTTTGACCCCGCTCCCCCTGCCAATGCACTGAGAAACGTACCTGTTCCCCCTCCCTACCAGTGTTCCGCCTCGGTTCCCTGGACAGGGATCCAAAGGCAAGGGAGTGCCATCTGCCCCAGCACGAAGATCACACTGGGACAGACGGTGGGAGCGTAATGGTAATTAATTTGTTCATTTAAATTCATTTAAATAGGGCTCCCATCTGCGAGCAGAAGGGGGGGCTGCCACAAGGCCTTTCTGCTGCCTGCAATATCCAGCTGAGCCTTCCCGGCATCAAGGTCCATGGCGGGCCTCTCCCGGAAACATTTTCCACGACCCCTGACTTTTGGGGGGTTTGTAAAATTCAGCCCCTGTGACCTTTCATCAGAAATGGCCAGTCCAGGAGTGGCCGTTAATAGGCCACTTAAGGGCCTCAATTGACCTCTGGGCTGGAAGGCCATCGTCAGCATATCCCACCTCTGACAAAATCGCTTAGAGGTGGATAGGAGACGGGCCCTCCACCCCTGCCTCCCTTCGCGACTCTATGGGCCCCCGAGCCTCTGACGCCGTCTCGGGGGCGGCCCATAAAATCCAGGCCAGAGTCTCAGTTTAATGACAGTGCAATACGCCCTGAGCACTGCAGTGGAGTATCAGCCTGGACTATGCGCTCGAGTCTCTGCAGTTGGACCTGGGCCCACAATCTTGATTTCGAGGTGAGAGTGCCACCACTGACTGACAGCTGCCTCAGTTAAAATAGTGGACAAACCAAGCTGGAAGTATCACTTATTGATAATGGTCTCGCTCAGGATATTTTTTTCTTTTTTTCTCAAAAATATACTTTATTCATAAAATCTGTAAGGAAATACAGTTCAAAACAGCACCAAGTTCGACATTCCAGAAAGTGCAAAGGAAATCAGTTTTCTTCAATACAGGAGTGAGTTGCCTCACAATCCTTCCATTCCATTTTGCATACAATGTACATTTTACAGCAAACCCACATTTGGTGTATACAGCCCGAGGGGTGTTTCATGCGTCTAGCCCCTCAGTTCACTATGGCGGGAGGACCTTACACAGTGGTCTTTCCCCATTGAGCCCTTGCGGCGGCTGCCCCAAGCTTTAGTGCGTCCCTCAGCACGTAGTCCTGGACCTTGCAGTGTGCCAGTCTGCAACACACGGTCATCGACAACTCTTTGCACTGGAACACCAGCAGGTTTTCGGCAGACCAGTGAGCATCTTTCACCGAATTGATGGTCCTCCAGCAGCACTTGATGTTTATCTCAGTGTGCGTCCCTGGGAACAGCCCGCAGAGCACAGACTGCTGTGTTACAGAGCGGCTTGGGATAAACCTTGACAAAAACGACTGCATCTCTTTCAACACCTGCTTTGCAAAGGCACATTCCAGAAGGAGGTGGGCAACTGTCTCTTCCCCACCACAACCAACTCGAGGGCAGCATGCGGAGGCGGTGAGATTTCAGGCGTGCAGGAAGGATCGGACGGGGAGGGTCCTTCTCACCACCAGCCAAGCTACGTCTTGGTGCTTATTTGAAAGTTCTGGTGATGAGGCATTCTGCCAAATGACTTTGGCAGTCTGCTTGGGGAATCATCTGACAGGATCCACCATCTCCTTTTCCCATAGGGCCTTGAGGACATTCCGTGCAGACCACTGCCTGATGGATTGGTGGTCAAAGCTGTTTTTTGGCACAAACATTTCCAAGAAGAATAGGCGGTATCGTACGGTCCAACTGGATGGAGTGTTCCGTGTCAATGTGGCCAGACCCATCCTTCTCAACACCGGGGACAGATAGAACCTCAGCACGTAGTGACACTTGGTGTTTGCGTACTGGGGCTCTATGCACAGCTTGATGCAGCCGCAGACGACGGTGGTTATCAGGATGAGGGCAACGTTGGGTATGTTTTTTCTGCCTTTATCCAGAGGTTTGAACATTGTGCCCCTCCGGAACCGGTCCATTTTGCAGCTCCAGATAAAGCGGAAAATGGCTTGGGTGACCGCTATGGTGCAGGAGTGGTGTATGGGTCAGACCTTCGCCACATACAGCAACGACCTGAGTGCCTCGCAACTGATGACCAGGTTCTTAACCACAATGGAGACAGACTACTGCTCAGTTTATGGTGTACAATGGCTACTCACTCCTTCCAGGTTTTGGCGCATGCCCCGGCCCTTTCAAACCATATCCCCAGCACCTTCAGGTAGTCTAACCGACGGTAAAGGGGACAAGGGATCGGTCAGCCCAGTTCCCAAAGAACATGGCCTCGCTCTTGCCGTGAGTTACTTTGGCTCCCGAGGCTAGTTCTAACTGGCCGCAGATTCAGGGGAGAGACCATGATTAGTGGCCATTGATCCTGTTCCAGGTAGGTTTAGAGTCAAATGACTGTAACCAATTCTAGAACTTCAGGCCAGGGAGTGCGTAACACTGTTCAGGTGGTGGTAAAGGATGTGCACCCGTTGACCGTACCTTCTTCATTAAGAAAATCCTTATTGATTGCTGTGGATTTCTAGCTGTGGACATCTTCTGCCTGCAGGACCTCCCCAGCAGTGGATATTTCGATGTGACATTCAAGAATGTGGCAGGATGCATCAAGTTCCTGCAGGTGTTCAAGCAGAGGAGAAACCAGGCGCCGCTGTGGAGCCACGCTTCACGGTGCTGTCGCAACGCAACCGCGTGATGACAATCCACTTCTACAACCCCCATGTTACTGTCGTGGATATACTCACCTTCCTCGCCAGGTACAGCAAGGGGGCCGGCAGCAGTACTGTTGTTAAGGACCCGTTTGGGATTTGGACCAGCAAGTGGTAGGTCAAGGTGACCTTGAAGATCAATGCCAATGGAGCCATCATCCATCCCCCATCTAGCTTCGCTATTGCGGGAAGTCGAGGCTTCTTGGTCTATGCAGAGCAGCCCAGAGTTTGTCGTACCAGTGGCAAATCTGGTCATATGGTGGCCAACTGCAGCACAGTCATCTGCAAGAACTGCAAGAAGGAAGGCCATCAGACAAAGACTGTAAACAGAGTAAGTGCTGCAACCTGTGTGGTGGGGCAGGCCACCTCTGCCCCAAACGCTGCCTCAGTTATGCACAGGCAGCAAGTTCCAAGGAAAGGCCAGGAGAAGGAACGGTGAATGTGTCTGGTGCTGGGAGGGGGACAAGCAATCTACCTGCAGCGAGGAAAGTCTATCTGAGAAGGAGAAGAAAGGGAAGGCATCTACAACCAGCGACTCAACATCTAACCTGTGCCTGGAAACTCCTCCTCTACAGACAGAATCAATGGAGGAGGAGACAGCAGATGGACAAACTGGTCAGTGGCAAGTGCTAAAAAGGAAAACCACAAAGAAGAAGCCTCCAAAAAAGGAACAGGTCACTAAACCAGTGGCAAGAGGCGGCTACCGTCTGAGACAGACTACAGCAGCTCCTCTTCATTGGACAAGGAAGGGCCGGAAAGACGGCACCTGCAAAAGAAGTGGCAGAACTCAAAGGAACTGGAAGAGCCAACCCCCTAGTACCAGGGCATTGGAAGCTGTGATGGGCCCAGCGTGCCCCAACCCCAAAGTGCCGAACCCAGTGAGATGCCCGGCGCCGCGCCCCCCCCCCCCCCCCGCCCCCACCCCCAGCTCCGGGAGACTGAGAGCAGCGAAGTGTCTGGCGCACTCCAGCTCCGGGAAGCTGGGAGCAGTGATGTCTTCGAGGAGAGACAGAAGGGAAAGGCACCACCAGCAGAGGACAGCCCAAGCCTTGCTGCCTACAAGTCCCCCACGATGTCACCCCAGCAAGACAAAACCCCCATGAGTAACCAGGAGGGGTTTCTGAGCTCAACGAGTGTGAAACAGCTTGTGTACACTATGGGTATGCAGAAACATACCCAAGGATTGGGACTAGCAAGGACACCTGGTGTGGTAAGCAACACCCAACTTTAAAATGCATATAAAGATTGCTTCGATTAACATGCATAGCGTTAAATCCACTACACTATCTGTTTCAACTTGGACTACATTGCCAAAGTCAAAGCCAACCTGCTGTTTCTGCAGGAGTGTGGAATTCCGCACCTCAGCACCTACAGGCAATGGTTGCGATGGTGGTCCCATTGGCCATCGATCTGGTCAGGGGGAAATGATTCCCGTTCCTCTGGCCTGGGTATTCTGCTGCGGAGAGGCAACTTCACCATCTCCGAAGTTAATGATGTGGTGGGCGGTTGCCTCCTTGTAGCAGATGTAATGTACAACAATGCTCTGCTCCGGTTAATCAAGTGCGTACCCCCTGGCTCAATGTAGCGAGTGGCTCCAGCAGCTCCCACTGTTGCTGGGGACATCCAAGCTGGTCATTCTTGGTGGTGACTTCAGCTCCATCATTGATGCAGCTAGATAATCCGGCAGTGATGACAACTGGACGCTATATCCAGATTCCTAATGGAAACAGTATAAGATGCCAAGCTGCATGACGTCGTCAGCAAACCTGCAGCATAGATACACCTGGTCAAGACCAGACGGGTCTGCATGTTCCAGGATTGACTTCCTGTTTGTGTCCTGTGCTTTCACGGTCAGATCCACCGACGTCAAGCCAGTTTTCTTCTCTGACCACTGCCTCTTACTGGCCGATGGATGACCAGCGGGTTGGCAGGGGACATGGAAGGTGAATGTTACACTGCTAACCTCAGGAAACGTTGAGGAATTCAAAAGGAATTACAAAGATTGGAGAACCATGAAATCCCTCCATTGCACTGATGGGAAGAAATCAAGGCGAATATCAAGAGGTTCTTTATCCTCAAAGGTGTTTAGTGGGCAATACAGAGTCAGAGGGAAATAACTTGACTCCAGAAAAGAATGCAAACTCTGCTCTGATGGGGATCGAGGCCAAGGAGGATCTCTAAGCGTTGAAGAGCCAGCGGGCCTCGCTCTTTGCCACGGAGGCCTCCAAGACCATCTTCCGGTCCAGAGTCCACTTTGTTGAGCAGGATGAGATGTGCTCGTGTTTCTTCTTCCAAAAGGTGCACAGAGAGAGCTCTGTGATCAGCAGCCTGAAGGAAGAGGATGGCTCAGTAACGTCTTCGCAGTCCAATATGCTAAGAATTAGCAAATCCTTTTATGCCGGGCTGTATGGCATGAAGCCAATGACCAGCACGGCCTCTCAGTCTTTCCTGTCATCTATCACGGAGGTCTTAGATGACAGCATGCGGGAGAGTCTGGACAAACTGCTAACTCTGGACGAGCTGACAAAGGCCATCAGGTCCTTTGAGACGAGTAAAACTCCCAGAAGCCACAGCTTACCGGTTGAGTTGTATTTGGCTCTGTGGGACGAGATTGGCCCAGCCCTGCTGGAAGTGCACGAGAGTATGCTTCTGGCCGGCAGCATGTCAGAATCCATGAGTAAAGGCATCATCATCCTCAACTACAAGCAGAAGGGAGAGAGAGCGGAAATCAGAAATTGGCGGTCCATCTCACTGCTTAATGTAGACTACAAGATTCTGTCAAGTCTGCTCTGGAGTTGGTGGTTGACCCTGACCAGACCCGTACTGTACTCGGCAGGAAGATCTCTAATAGTCTCGTGCTACTCAGGGATATGATCGCCTATGTACGGGACAGGGAGGCAGACACCTGCCTCATCAGCTTGGATCAGGAGAAGGCGTTTGACAGGATATCACACACCTACATGATGGACGTGCTTTCCAAAATGGGGTTTGGGAGGGAATCCACAATTGGATCAAACTGCTCTACACAAACATCAGTGGTGCAGGCTCAATCAATGGGTGGGAATCAGAAAGTTTCCCGATCCAATCTGGAGTCAGTCGGGCTGTCCTCTCTCTCCTGCCTTGCTTGTTTGCTGTATCGAACCTTTTGCTGTGCCCATTAGGAAGGATGTGGGCATAAAAGGGGCGACAATCCCAGGCAGCGGAGGTACTCAGGTCAATGCCTCCCTGTACATGGTCTCGCTCAGGATATTAACTTGGGAGAATCCATAACAGCGAAGCTGTACTCTATGTTTTGGAAGAAGTGAGTTTGGAGTAGTTTAACACACTCACATCTGAGTGCTTGATATTGGCACTGGGAGAAGAAAAGTGCAAAGTGTTCCACCTCAGCACTGGCAACTCAACTCAATGAGCACAAAATTCAGCCCTGTCGTAGAAAGGAACACAGAGATCTTAGAGGTTGCATAACTGGATGAGATTGCAGAGATGGGGAGTGGTAAGGCAATGGAAGGATTTGAATACGAAGATGAGAATTTTAAAATTGAAGTGTTGCTGGCCCTGGAGCCAATGTAGGTCTGTGAACACTGGGGTGATGGGTGAGTAGGATTTGGTGTAAGTTAGCTGTAAGAAAAGCAAGTACTTAACTCACACCTGCACCAAATAGTGTGCTATTTTAAATAATACTCTTTTCTTTAAAAATACATCACTTAAATGCATCACAGAGGGATATGGTCTCCAGAAGTGCAGAAGGTTTTAGTTTAGACAGGTATCAAGATCGGCGCAGGCTTGGAGGGCCAAATGGCCTGTTCCTGTGCTGTACTGTTCTTTGTTCTTTGTACTTACAAAGCTCTTCCATACTGTCCAATAATCATCCATTTTAGAGTATGTTTGAACTTCTTCATAAGCTATTAACAAACAGCAAAAATTCAACAGATGAAGAGATGCAAAATGAAAAAAAAATGGCCCCGCAAAGAGTCTTGTAAAAGCAAGTGTTGCAGAATTCTTCAAGTATCAAAGCAGACATGAACACAGGAGGGCTAAGATCTCACAACACATAATGCTTTTGCCCAGAGATCCATTCTCCCTTAAACTGAAAGTAGAGGGAATGGGCTGGACCTCAAGTGACTGGAATCAAAGTTCTTAATTGTAACTCTGGTGGCTCAACCCCACACCCAGCAAGACAAAACTAGAAACTGTACAAAACCTCTTCCTTTGATTTCAACTGTAGCCAGGGCCATCCTTCAAGATTATTAACTTCAAAAGAGAATATCACTGTCAGGATGATTAGTCATTCATTCCTAATTATGCAAATATGCTAACCTTGTTGCTTGACCTGTGATGTGCTCCCAAAAAAACCCACACTGCATAAATATTCATAAATGTTTTTTCTTGATGTATTCAATTCCAACCTTTTGCACTAAACTGTCACAACACTGTGCTTCCAGAGCTGAATAAGAGCATACTGTTAGTATCTGCCGTTGGGATCATTCTTTTGTAAGGGCATTTAGTGATTAAAGAGACAGCATTTCCTTTGTCAGACTCTAATTGGGTTGTGCCAATGGTATTAACCTCTTCAGTGCTGCATTTCCTGGCAGAAGCTTACAATGCCATTGACTAAAACGTCATTCTCCCCGGGAAGGCCTTTTTTTGTATATAAAAGGTTAGCAGCAAATACAATTCCCTTGGATATCCCCACCCTTTCTCCCACCTGTTCTAAACAATTTTAATTTAAGTATTGGCTAACCACATTACTGGAGAAACTGTTTATCAGGACCTAGGTTCAACAGCACGAGGAAGCTGAATGACCACACACACAAAACAACAATTTGCATTTACATAGTGCCTTTAACAGAGTAAAATAGAGTCATAGAGATATACAGCAAAAATGTTCCAAGAAGTTTCACAGGGGCATTTTCAAACAAAATTTGAAGCCGAGCCATATGTAGAGACATAGGTAACCAAAAGCTTAGTCAAAGAGCTAGGTACCTTCAAGGAGGAAAGGGGGGTAGAGAGGCACTGAGGTTTAAGGAAGCAATTCCAGAGTTTAGGAGCTAGGCAGCTGAACACACACAGGTGTTCTTTTTGTTAAAGCATGCTGTAAATGTTACCTCTCACTCACATCAGAATAGTTAACAGTGTGTAACACTATCATTATGATTCAGCCTTCTTGCAGTAAAGATAGAACAAGAGATTTTTTCTGCAAGCTGGTGGTGGCTATTTCTGTTTATTATAATCGTATGGTTTAAAATACATTTAAAGGAGATGCAACCCACCTAGTTCATGAAATGAAATACATATTTTCTTCCATAAGATGAGAGCTTCAAATGTTGCCTGTCCTCTATAAAGGTATCAGCCCTGAATTTGTATTGGCACTTTCTTCTCTGAAGGTTGTGGGTTCAAGTCCCACTCTATAGAATTGAACACAAAATCTAGGTTGACTCTACCATTGACAATAACGAGGGAGTGCTGCATTGTTGGAGGTGCCATCTTTTGAGGTCTCATCTATTCTCTCAGGTGAATGTAAAAGATCTCATGGCACTATTTCGAAGAAGAGCTAGGCAGTTGTCCCCAGTGTGCTGGTGAATATTTACTGCTCAACCAACATCACTAGAACAGATGATCTGGTCATTATCAAATTCAGTTCACAGATCCTTGCTGTGCATAAACTGCCTGCTGCATTTACTACAACAGTACAAAACAGACTACACTTCAAAAGTAAATAATTGTCTGTAAACATTTTGGGATGTCCTGTGGTCATGAAATACATAGTATAAATGCAAATCTTTCTTTCATAATATTTTAAATGGCTACTCTGAGGTCAGTATACATCACATAGCGGTACATGATTTATAAAGGGAGCATTTGGCATTTGTGGAGGGTTCCTAAATAACTAATGCTACACCAATGATTGTGAGATAGTGAAGACTGGGTGTTTTATATGATTTCCTATTAGAGCCAAAAGCAACATGTCAGAGCTTCCATTAACTTACAATGCATGATAGCAAGAGATGTTATACTAAAGATGAGAAAGACTACATTTTCCTCCATTCTCTGTTCACTAAAAGATAGGAACATAGGAGCAGGAGTAGGCCATTCAGCCCATCGAGCTTCCCCCCCCCCCATTCAATACGATCATGGCTGATCATCCACTTCATTGCCTTTTTCCCACACTATCCTCATATCCCCTTATGTCATTTGTATTTAGAAATCTGTCAATCACTGTTTTAAACATAATGATTGAGCTTCCACAGCCCTCTGGGGTAGAGAATTCCAAAGATTCACAACCCTCTGAGTATGGGCAGCACAGTGGCCAGCATCGCAGCCTCACAGCTCCAGCAACCCGGGTTCGGTTCTGGGTACTGCCTGTGCGGAGTTTGCAAGTTCTCCCTGTGACCGCGTGGGTTTCCTCCGGGTGCTCCGGTTTCCTCCCACATGGGTGGTTGATGGTTGGCATGGACTCGGTGGGCCGAAGGGCCTGTTTCGGTGCTGTATCTCTCTAAGACTATGACTCTATGACTCTAAAGAAATTTCTCCTTATCTCTGTCCTAACTGGCTTCCCCCTTATTTTGAAATTGTGTCCATTGGTTCTAGACTTCCCAACCAGGGGAAACATCTTAGATGCATCTACCCTGTCTATCACTTTGAGTATTTTGTAGGTTTCAATGAGATTACGTCTCATTCTTTGAAACTCTAGAGAATACAGGCCCAGTTTCCCCAATCTCTCTTCATCGGACAATCCCACCACCCCGGGAACAAGTCTGATGAACCTTCGTTGCACTCTCTCTATGGCAATAATATCCTACCGAAGGTAAGAAGACCAAAACTGCACACAGTGCTCCAGGTGCAGTCTAACCAAGGTTCCGTACAATTGAAGCAAGGCTTGATTATTCCTGTACTCAAATCTTCTTGCGATACATACCATTAGCCTTTCTAATTGCTTGCTGCACCTGCATGTTAGCTTTCAGTGACATATTGACATGGACACCCAGGTCCCTTTGTACATCTACACTTTCTAATCTCTTACCAGTTAAGAAATACTCTGCACATCTGTTCCTCTTACCAAAGTAGATAACCTCACATTTTTCCACATTATATTCCATCTGCCACGTTCTCGCCCACTCACTAAATCTGTCCAAATCCCCTTGAAGCTGCTTTGCATCTTCCTCAAAACACACATTCCCACCTAGTTTTGTGTCATCTGCAAACTTGGAAATATTACATTTGGTCCCCATATCCAAATCATTGACATATATTGTGAACAGCTGTGGCCCAAGCACTGATCCTTGCGGTACCCCACTAGTCACAGCTTGCCAAAGCGAGAATGACCCGTTTATTCCTACTCTCTGCTTTCTGCCTGTTAACCAATCCTTAATCCATGCCAGCATATTACCTCCTATTCAATTCTGTTAGTAAAGTCCTCAAAAAACTCCAACAGGTTCATCAAACATGATTTCCCATTCATAAATCCATGTTGACTATGCCCAATCAGATCATAATTATCCAAGTATCCATTTATCACATCCTTTAGAATAGATTCTAGCATTTTTCCAATGACTGATATAAGGCGAACAGGTCTGTAATTCCATGTTTTCTCTCTCTCTCCATTCTCAAATAGTGGAGTGACATTTGCGACCTTCCAATCTGTAGGAACCGCTCCGGAATCTATAGAATTTTGGTAGACGATCACCAATGCATCCACCATCTCCATAGCTACCTCTTTCAACACTCTGGGATGTAGAATACCAGGTTCTGGGGACTTATCAACTTTCAGCACCATTAATTTCTCCAATACAACCTTCTTACTAATTCTAATTTCCTTCAATTCCTCATTCTCCCTAGTCCCTTGGATCTCTAATTCTGGGAGATTTCTTGTATCTTCCTCAGTGAAGACATACGCAAAGTAATCATTTATCTTCTCTGCCATTTCTCTATTCCCCATTATAAATTCACCGGACTCTCCTGTAATGGACCCACATTTGTCTTAGCCAAACGTTTCCTTTTTACGTACTTGTAGACACTTTTACAGTCCATTTTTATATTTTTTGCTAGCTTACATTCATATTCTAGTCTCCCTTTCTTTATCAGTTTCTTTGTCCTCCTTTGCTGTATTCTAAAATCCTCCAAATCCTCAAGTTTACTATTATTTCTGGCAACTTGATAGGCCTTTTCTTTTTTTCATACAATCCCTAACTTCCTTTGTTATTCACGGTTGACTGCCTTTATTTTTGGGGTCTTTGTGCCTTGAAGGAATGTATAGTTGCTGTAAACTATGTAATATTTCTTTAAAGACTATCCATTGCCTATCTACTGTCACATTTTCCCAATCCACCTCAGCCAATTTGCCCCTCATGCCTTCATAATTTCCTTTGTTCAAATGTAACACCCTGGCTTCAGATAGAACTACCTCACTTTCAAACATAACGTAAAATTCTATCATAATATGGTCACTCATCCCTAAAGGTTCTTTTACAACAAGATCATTAATTAGCCCTTTCTCATTCCATAAAACTAGATCTAAAATAGCCTGTTCTTGAATCGGTTCCTCAACATACTGCTCCAGAAAACCATCCCTAACACACTCCAGAAACTCGGCCTCCACAGCATTAGTGCTCATTAGGTTTATCCAGTCTATATGTAGATTGAGGTCACCCATGCCACATGCTTCTCTAATCTCCTGATTGATGCCATGCCCAACATTACCAGATCAGAGCAAATACAATTGTTTCCCCATGTTATACTTCTATTCACCTTTTTACTAATATTCGTAAACAGAGAAAACCCAATGTGCGGGCTCTCCCTTGGTTAAAAATTAATAGATGAAGCATGAAAACAGGGCATCAAGCTATCTCTGTAATTTTCTCCAGCCCTGCAAATCTCCACTCCCACAATTCTGATCTCATGCACATCCCTGATTTCCTTCACTCCACAACTGGCAGCCGGTCCTTCAGTTGCCTAGGCCTTCAACTCTGGAATTTCCTCCTTAAATCTCTTTATCCTCTTAAGAAACTCTTTAAAAGCTACCTCTTTGACCAATCTTTTGATCACCTGTCTTAATATCTGTTTATGCTGTTCCGTGCCCAATTTTGTTTATTAACGCTCCTGTGAAGCCTTGGGATGTTTTACTATGTTAAAGGCACCGTGTAAATGCAAGTTTTTGTTGTTTTTGCAATATATGTTATAGGGAAGTAGTCCAGCAGCATTGCGGTAGTAGAAAAAAGCATCAGGTAGAAGCATGTTGTCTTGGACAGCAATGCAAAACAGGCAGTATCATATCTGCTGCCCATTATGCTCCCTTCCTGATATTCGATTTCTTTTAATGCAATAGAAGCGAATATTGGGAGGCATACATAAAAGGTGGCCTATGCGACAATGCCCAAGAGAAATTTCTACCTGATTGCATTCTACAGTACTGAGGTCAATTTGGCAAATATAAACCATATAGAATTAGGACCCAATGCAGGATTTTCCCTGCAGGCTTCAAGACCCTACCATCAGTCGCAAATGGAGTCAGAAGACCATGCTATGTTGTGACCAGTCATTCACATGTGATTTTCCCTGAACTGGCCAATTAATGGCCAGAGGGAGAGCATGCTGTCCAATTAAGGATGGCAAGTGGGCTCTTAAAGTTGGAGGGCCAATTGGATGTCATTCAAGGTAAGACAGGGAGAGGGTGCCCCAAGATGGAGGCGCTCTCTCTTCAAATCTTTCAAATTTAAAGTAAAAAATAGATCAAGCAGTCAAGTCACCACTCTCCACAGAGAGGCCTAGGGCTGCAGCAGAAGCCTGGCAAGCAAAGGAAGGTCTCTGAGGCTGCCTGGAGCACTGTCAACCACCCTCCCCAACCCCGGTCTGCCATTGGATGGCGCCTCTAGGGCAGTTGCACTGTTCCCAGACACCTCTGGGTACCTGGAGGCCAACAGGAAAATCCAAGCAGGCCTGAATAGGTCTTTACGTAGTTGAGTCAACTACCTGCCGCTTGTGAGCGATCAGCTCTGCCGCCTCTGGGAAAATGGCCCGGGGGTGGGATGGAGCCGGGAAATCAGCATGCCAGCCAGCAGCACGGAATTCCATGGCCATCTGCCTCCATGCCCACCCCCGTCAAGGCCTAAAAATTAAGCCCCATGTAGTAAATTTCTGTGCTATTCTCCAATGAATGTGCTGCCTTTCAACTTTGATACAGCCAGGAGCATCAGAAAATTTGAATCAATACAGCAAGAAACCAAGGTACCAATTTGGATTACTGTGATTAAGGACTGAACTGTTCCTGTCAGTAACCCATCATACTCCTACTTTCAGTTTGTAAATATGTCCCTGCTTGCATTATTCATAGAAACACGTATTCTTTCTTTTACATGGGAGACTTCAATGTGATACGCAAGTTCTAAAAAAAATTTCATTCTCAAGTGTTGGCATTTGTGTAAATAATAGGGGAGTGGTAAATCTTCCATCAGCCGGTCTGTATTTAGGTGGTGACTAAGTGTTGCTTTGACTGTTGGTTCAAAAGGTCACACTATTGCTCTTTGTGAAGTTGAAACATAAAAGTTATTTAACCTCAGATACACATATAGCCCGAATGGAAAGTAATTTTACTTCAAATAAAACATTGCACTTTGACCTGCCAGCCAGGGATGTGTTCTTTCACTCCCTGCTAATGCATTGCACCATGAGATGCCAGAAAATGAATGAAGAAAATCAAAAGTAATTTGGTTGAATGTAACAGCAAAAAGAGCTGGGTGTCAGCATGCTGCCCTGGCATTTCTTAGTCTGCACTTGAACCCAGCTCAGACTGGTGGGATGAAAATCTCCTCTTTGTGCTGATTGAAAGGGCCCGGCATGGGACGAGTTCTAACAGCAACTCTACATGTTTCCCGCCAAATTGCTCTTAACTTGGCAATAAAAGAAAGGCTAGTGTGCGACGGGGAAGAGAAAAGGGAGGGGAAGGGAAAGGAAAAAAAAAAGGAAGGAAGTAGAAAGAGAAAAGGGATTGTATTTATATAGCATCTTTCACAACCTCAGAATGTCCCAAAGTGCTCTACAGCCATGTAATGCTTTTGAAGTATAGTCACTGTCTTAATGTAGGAAACAGAGCAGCCAAATTGCCACAGCAAACTCCCACAAACACTAATGAGATAATGACCTGTTAATCTGCTTTAATGATGTTGGTTGAGGGATAAATTTTGGCTAGGCCATTGGGCAGAACTCCCTTACTCTACTTCAAATAGTGCCATGCGATTGTTTACCTCCATCTGAGGGCAGAAGGGGCTTTAGTTTAACATTTCATCCACTGATGCAGTGGATGGACTGGGGTATGCTGTGGGGGAAGAATAGAAGGGGCTTTCTGTCTAGCTGTTTATAAGGGACTTGGGGAATGTTTGATCCTGGCACTGATTGGAAAAAATGCTGCATTCCCCACCACCAATATCCTTCAGATTGACGACAGCATAATTCACCACCCCTAAATTTAAGGACTGGACTATCTCCCATGGCCATGTGACAGATTGATATATATCAGACTCTTAGCTCTCCCCACTGTTGCTGGTGACATGGTCTCAGTCCCCAGTAACACACAGTTCAATGTTATGTATATACAGTAGTCAATCTACATGACACTTCGTATGGACAAACATGTTTTTTAACTCTTCCTGTAGTTGTCTCTTTACTTCTCTCTTGCTCACTAATTATTTCTGTCGTTTTACTCATTTTTGGGAGGTGGACTTCACTGGCATGTCTGGCATTTAATGCCCACCCCTAGCTACCCTGAGAAGGTAGTTGGCCTTCTTCTTGAACTGCTGCAGTCTGAGTGATGTTGTATCCATTTGATACAACTGTAGTGTGTGAGGCCCCTTCAGAGGGAAGTTAAGAGTCAACCACGTTGGTGCAGGACTGGAGTCACAGAGGCCAGACCACTTAAGAACAGTAGGTTTCCTTCCCTAAAGGATATTAGTGAACTAGTTGAGTTTTTATGAAAGCTGACAGCTTCATGGTCCAATTTTTTTTAATTGAACGGAATTATTGAACGGGCGGCACAGTGGCGCAATGGTTAGCACCGCAGCCTCACAGCGCCAGCGATCCGGGTTCAGTTCTGGGTACTGCCTGTGTGGAGTTTGCAAGTTCTCCCTGTGTCTGCGTGGGTTTCCGCCGGGTGCTCCGGTTTCCTCCCACAGCCAAAGACTTGCAGATTGATAGGTAAATTGGCCATTATAAATTGCCCCTAGTGTAGGTAGGTGGTAGGAGAATTGAGGGAAGGTGGGGATGTGGTAGGGAATATGGGATCAACGTAGGATTAGTATAAATGGGCGGTTGACGGTCGGCACAGACTCGGTGGGCCGAAGGGCCTGTTTCAGTGCTGTATCTCTAAATAAATAAATAAAATTCTCAAACTCAGGTTCTCTGGATTATTACCCAGGCCCCTGGATTATTAGTTTAGTAACATAACCAGTACTCTACCGTACTCTTAAACTTCCACTCTCTTTCTGTTAAAATGATATTAATACTCCTGTGTCAATTCAATGTTTCTACACTGTTCTTTCAGTTACATAAAATCAATAGCAAATCACACGTGTAAGATATTAAATAGCATGGAATACTTCAGTCATACATCTAACACTTAAGTAACATTCTCCTTACATTGAGGCTCTCCATCAGTTCTGAAGTTCCACTTGAGAGAATGCCCGAGTTGCATCAAACCTATCCTTTAAATGGAGTGCAACACAACTGCACCAGGTCAGGGAGGCTTTAGATGCACTGGGTTGGAGGTTTGGGTGAGGTGGTGATTCTCAGCCCTCAGTTGCTGCAGCACAGCATGAACATGGAGTTTTGTTTGCAATGATCAAGCCAGCACTTAATCCCACTGAACACTGGAGCTGCTCCAACAGCAGAGGCCAAGAGACCTTTAGCTCAAGAACTAGGCAGTGAAGGCTGTGAGGTGAGACTGGGAAGGAAGATGCAGGAGTAGTTTGAGAGGAGGAGCACAGGTTGTAGCTCATGGAAAATCAGAAGAGCTACCTGATCAAATATGGGACATAGAGTGTTTAGTATTAATGGTACAGTGAAAGGTGAATTGGGCAGTTGCAAATGGGACACTTTCAGAACCATTTCAGCTGAGTTTTAAACAGAAAGACAGCACAGAATTTTTGCAGTGATATAAAATATTCTGAACATGTGCATTGGAGATGAGCGTGTCTAATTTTACACGTAAATACAGATAAATATATGTATAAATATATATAATTACACATGCACACAATTTTGCATTACACACATAGTTTTTATATATATCTAAAACAAACTGACACATAAGCATGCTTGTGTGTAAGTACAGTTCATTTGCTCTTCAACTCTTGCCATAATGGCCATCAGTGAGGGCAGGTTCTGCTGCAGCTGCCACGGTGTGTTGTGGTGCCAACTGCTACAGTATATGAACACAGTCTGGCTTTTTCTAAAAGTTAGACATTTCTTGCAGCAGACGCAATTAAGGCAAGATGCTGTGCCAGGGAACAATGGCCGTTTACATGAGTAACCAAGCACATTTATTAGTGTCTGATCACCACAGCAGAAAGCCCGAGGGATCCCAGGAGAGGGGGGATTATGGGTGAAAGTAAACCTGTAATTTACTGTAAAAGTTGCATCAGTATCTTACTTGGATTTATTCCAATACATGTCTGAAAACCACATTCCACAGCTTATATCCAGATGCAACCTCCTCTTTTCCTTGTTTACTTGCTCAGCACTCATTTCCCCATCCTGTTTGCTTCCCCATTGCAGCACAGCATTTCAAATGTGCCTTTCTGCAGCTTATTTTTAAACTTTTGCTTCCAAACAGGTCTCATTGGGAAAGCGGCCAGTGCTTTCCTTGGGCAAGGTTTAAACACTGTAATCAGCTAATTCACATGAAGCCTCTTTTCATAGCCTTGTCATAATGTTAAAAGGTATTTTAGGTAATTGTATTCAATGGTGGAAGTGGAGCTGATAGTATTATCTGTTTTTTGTTAAAACACTCCTGTAGAGTGTGAGATTACGCTATTCACATAGAATATTTACAAAAAAGGCACTGAGCCTTGCCACAAAAGCTGGTGTTCCTGATAAGCTACGCCAAGTTAGCCTCCATCCTTCTGAACTACATTACTATGGTAGGCCAAGACAAAAGGTATATTTGAAATCAAGATTCACTGCATCATCGTTCACTCTAACTCATTCTTTCCATGGGACTCCTTAACTCTTTTAATCTTTCTTCCCTTCATTCCAAAATATACAAGCGTTAAAGCAAATGCTTGCCATCACCTAATCACTGTTCCTAGATGCACTCCTTTAAGATACCTCCCCTTCCCTTCTATTCTTTTTAACCTGAAGTATAACCCACATGCCAGGCCTTGTTTCTTCACCATGTTTCTCAATGTAACAAGAAAACAAGGATCCTTTTATTTCTAATTATTCCCCACCACTTATAGTGGGCTTGTTGGTGTGAGCGTGATCTGCCCACTATATGCGCTGGGTGGTAAAACCAAAAGGCGATATAACTGACTTTTTTTTCAAATGGGATGTCTCACTGAGCCAGTCTTTTGTCAGCAGTTGCAAGAAGAAGCTCATCATGAAGGTAATCACACTTTAAGCAGGTGTGAACAACTGGTTGAAACTGCTCAAAACCCTGACTTTGCTTGAAGGCCTTGGCCTTGCCCCTCTCTATCTCTGCAACCTCTGCCAGCCCTCAGCCCTTCAAGATCTCTGCGTCCCTCCAGTTCTGGCCTCTTGCGTATCCCTGATTTTCATCGCTCCATCATTGTTGGCTGTGCCTTCAGCTGCGTGGGCCCTAAGTTCTAGAATTCCCTCTCTACCTCCAGCTCTCCCTACTTCTATAAGACATTCTATAAAATTTCTCTCTTTGAATGAGCTTTTGGTCATGTGTGCTAATATCTCATGTGGCTCAGAGCCAAATTTTGTTTAACGGTCCAGATAAGCACCATGGGACATTTTACTATGCTAAAGGTGCTATTTCAATGCAAGTTTTTGTTGTTGTTGAAATCAGCACAGCCTTTTAAATGGGTAAGTACTTAGCGAACACCACTTAACACATTATAAGTATCATTTTGTAATTGACCTCTATGGTGATGGCAAAGGATCGGCACCATTTGCCCGAAATAGACATCTGCCTGGAAAATGCATGGGTGGTGTAAGTGGTAGAGACGGTACAAAATGTAGGGTTAGAAAACCTTATATCTGCTTAAATGTTTTGCCATATAGTGACATAACTGATGATGTCATCTTCCCACCTGTTGTGCCTCTTATAGTATAAACCTAGCTGATCTCCCATTAAGCTGCTCATGGACAGTGTGTTGCCTGAAGCACAGTTATGATGTTTGTAAAAGCCTGAGGTCACTTAGAGAGTAATTGTAACTATTTAAATTTGTAGATCCTGGTTAGATTCTTCTTCTTTGGCCTCCTTGTCTCGAGAGACAATGGGTAAGCGCCTAGAGGTGGTCACTGGTTTGTGGAGCAGTGCCTGGAGTGGCTATAAGGCCAATTCTAGAGAGACAGACTCTTCCACAGGCGCTGCAAATAAAATTGGTTGTCGGGGCTGTTGCTCAGTTGGCTCTCTCCTTGCACGTCTTTTTTTCTGCCAACTGCCAAGTTTCTTCGACTCGCCATTCTTTAGCCCCGCCTTCATGGCTATCCGCCAGCTCTGGCAATCACTGGCAACTGACTCCCACGACTTATGGTCAATGTCACAGGACTTCATGTTGCATTTGCAGGCGTCTTTAAAGCGGAGAAATGGATGGCCAGTGGGTCTGATACCAGTGACAAGCTTGCTGTACAATGCGTCCTTGGGGATCCTGCCATCTTCCGTGCGGCTCACATGGCCAAGCCAAGGCTTGAAACACTCAGACTTTTGTGTTCCATGCCAGTGCGCCATTTTCCCACACTCTCTTGGCCAGTCTGGACATGGCAGCGGACGCCTTTCCCATGCGCTTGTTGATTTCTGCATCGAGAGACAGGTTACTGGTGATAGTTGAGCCTAGATAGGTGAACTCTTGAACCACTTCCAGAGTGTCGTCGCCGATATTGATGGATGGAGCATTTCTGACATCCTGTCGCATGATGTTCATTTTCTTGAGGCTGATGGTTCGGCCAAATTCGTTGCAGGCAGCTGCAATCCTATCGATGAGTCTCTGCAGACACTCTTCTGTGTGGGATGTTAATGCAGCATCGTCAGCAAAGAGGAGTTCCCTGATGAGGACTTTCCGTACTTTGGTCTTCGCTCTAAGACGGGCAGGGTTGAATAACCTGCCATCTGATCTTGTGTGGAGGAAAATTCCTTCCTCTGAAGACTTGAACGCATGTGAGAGCAGCAGGGAGAAGAAGATCCCAAAAAGTGTAGGTCTGAGTACACAGCCCTGTTTCACGCCACTCAAGATAGGAAAGGGGTCTGATGAGGCACCACTATGCTGAATTGTGCCTTTCATATTGTCATGGAATGAGGTGATGATACTTAGTAGCTCTCGTGGGCATCCGATCTTTGCTGGTAGTCTGAAGAGACCACGTCTACTGACGAGGCCAAAGGCTTTGGTTAAATAACTTGTTTTCTTTTGCACCTGTATGTGACTGCCACATTTTTGGAATTTTGCTCTAGATATTTTCACTGGTACAGTATCAATGGCCACTCCTGTAAGCTGGCTTCACATCTATCAAATATACAGGTAAATGAGAGTGAGACCCAGCGATCTTACTCTGTACATCAGTGACTAGAAGGCATCACATGCCTCTATGGAATTCACACCCTTCACTAGCTTATTCAATACATTAAAAAATGAAGACTATAATCCACTTCTCTCCATACCCAAGACTTTCAAACCAAAATTCACTTTTTAATCTGCGAAACATGCCACAGTTTCAAAGTGACCTCTGCCGGAACAGGCAAAGGCTGATACTAGAATTCAGTCCTTTGGCATATCTCCATTTTTATGTTACACCTTCCCCCACAGTTGGCTGTTTCTCACTTATGCTCATTCACTTAGCACACTGGTTCTCTGTTGATCTTTGCCAATTCACACACTTTGCTTCCCTGCTCTGAAGCCTGTCCCCAACATTTGCCTTTATGTCTGCGCTGGCCTTCATGACTTTTCCTAGACTTTGTTCCACCAACCATGACACATCCCATTTCTCTCTTGTACGCTGGCCATTTTTTACTTGCCCTATCCTGCTTGGCTGACACTGTTCCACTTCTCTCCTAGCTGGGACCTGTATCCTTCATTTAATACTGCAAATGGCTCTCCCAAGCTCTAATATCCAGTTGCTTCACGACCAATTTCAAGTCCCTCCTCTCAGAATTCCCATCCCTTTATGGTTAAGATACATAGATGGTTCAGTATGGAGTTGTTATGGAATAGCGAGTGTGTGATACTATGTATAGCTTTCACGCATGTTCAGATCCACCCCACTTTCCTCCCTTCAATTAAGCCCAGTTGCTTCATTTAAAATTTTAAAAAACCTCACTCTATAGGATTGAAATATTTCAAAGAGCGAGAGACTGGGACAAGGAAAATAGAAGTAGACTACGCAGTAGTTGAAGGATCTAGAATGAGGGGCTATAGATACAAGATTAAGTGTAAGAGATTTAGAACAGAGGGCAGGAGACATTTCTTCACACAGGAAGTCATGAGGCTAAGGAATTTAGTGGCTGAGGCAGAAACTATGACAACATTCAAGTTTAGATTGAATAGGTGGATGAAGGGATATTGGAACAGGGAAGGTAAACATGGTTAGGACTATCTACTCAATTGGCTGCTAAATGCTGACATGGACAGGTTGGGCTTTACGGCTTGTTTGTGCATAGTAAATTCTAGGTAGTTCTCAGGAATACAAAACGGTCTCTCACTTCCTCGCTTCACCACTTTTGAATTTTAACCTCTGACCTCATCCTCATGTTCTGATAGTTTGCCTCCACTAGCTCCACTACCCCAACCATGGCTCTGCCCTGTTCCAATTCCCTGCATCATCCTGTGTCTTAATTATAAATTGAAAATGGCTTCTTGCTGGTTTAATTCGAATACTAAACAACCTCTTTAAAAAAAAATACTATGTGCCCTCACAACCTTAACATTTTTACTTCTGGCCCCCTCACCTCACTTTTCTCTACCCACAACCCCCTTACAAAATACTACTTTTTACATTTTAAAAATGCCTCAGGACAGCTTTTCCCCCTTGTAAATTTTTCCTCAGCCTTCTAAGCCTTCTTCAACTTTCCTTCATCCCTTCTCCCTTCACGAATATCCTTTAAATACCATTCTGTTTTTACTCTCCTTAATGACCTGTTCAATGCTTGGGGTCAATGCCTATTCCCCACTTATATAGGAAAAGTCTCCATGTAATGCAGACTTCCTCTAACTTGTGTCCTTTCTTCCTCTGATTCACCAGGAGCAACAGCACAGGGATCCACTGAATCTTACAGCTGTCCTGTCAACTTTCTCCATTGTAAAAACCTATGTTTCAATGTCTAGGTAAAGTGATCACGCTGTAATTACGCCTCCCACCAATAGAGGTGCTGCAGCACCACCATTGACAAGGAAGATGTCATTACAGTGTGACAGGTTTATGTGGGCCCATTCCATTATACATGCTGACATAAGATTTTGTAATCAAAATATAAAAATAAAGACAGATGGCTAAAAATTGGTTTCCTCCTGTTTTCGGCGTGGGGTTGTGATTCGCTATCTGCCCGTGCCCAGTCTCAATGAAGCAAACTTCATGCTGCCTCCTCATTAGAATGATTGTACCGTTCAGTTGAGCCAAACTGCGCTGCTGGCTGGCAGAATGATCAACAGGGGACCTAGCAGCGTGCGTGTCTAGCATATGTTCCAGCTAGCCTGCAGTTCATAAAGGCAGCCCACCCTCTTTTAAAGGGGAGCTGCAACATTTATTACATAGAATTAGAGAGGATATACGGCACAGAAAGAGGCCATTTGGCTCAACCACTCCATGCTAGTGTTATGCTCCACTCGAGCCTCCCCCTCCCACCTTTCCTCATCTAAATCTATCATAACCCTCTATTCCCTTCTCCCTCATATGCTCATCTAGCTTCTCCTTAAATGCATCCATATTCTTTGCTTCAACCACTCCCTGTGGCCGTGAGTTCCACATTCTCACCAATCTTTGGGTTGTTAAGACGGACTGCTCTAGTCAAAGCCCCCAATCAAAATGTACGATTCTGATTGTGGTGGGAGAAACGCACTGATAATTCAATCCCGTCACTCCACAGATCGCCACGAGTGAGTCTCATGCGATACATTTATTACAATTCAGTTTTGAACTGGCTTTTAGTTGAAGACAGTTTGTTCTAACACAGACAGAGACATTCAGACACAGCTGGTGTTGGCACCTGAAGAAAGAGCTCTCAACCATTTAAACTGAAGGAATAAGATTTTAGTCTGTTTAATTATTATCTCTCAAAAGTCTAAAAAAAAGTCAAGCCAAAACTGTGATCTCTGGTAATTTAAACTGAAGGAAGGGAAGTTAGACTGTGACAATCTTTTATCCCTCAAAAACTCTGAAGTCAGATTGATTCTGTTGAAAGTGTCTGCAAGTCGTTAAATGTTGAAATTTGCTGGAAAAGGAAAGTAACATTCTGTGAGGACTTCAAGCAACATTGGACTGTAAATTTGCAAGGACTCTAATTTTGTCTATTTTAAATGTCGTTTATATCTTCATAGTGTTTAAGAATTTAGTTCTTCTAATTAAAGAGTTAATTTGTTGATTTAAAGACCCCTGGTTTTGCTAGCCTCATTCAGGGTTAATAGATGGTACTATTTGGCTGGGTCTTCCTGCCCGTGAACTGGTGCCAGTATCCCATGAAAAGTGATGCCTCTTTCCCACACCAGCCATGTGTTAATTCTCCTGAACTGTCTGCTCCTATGGCAATTTGCACTTGGCTCGGGCAATAATCCAAAGATTATGACCCTCAAGGTCCTGCTACTCTTTCAGCAGGACCCCCTCCATGTTCCTGCCTATGTCGTTTGTTCCAACATGGACCATGATAACTGGATTTACCTCCTCCCTTTCCAAATTCCGCTCCAGCTGCTGTGAGATATCCCTTACCCTGGCACCAGGTAGACAACACACCCTTTGGGATTCTTGTTCTTGGCTGTAGAGGAAGCTGTCTATTCCCTTAATTATAGAGTCCCCTAAAATTACCACATTTCTACTCGGCTCTTCCTCGATCTAAAGAGTCTTCAGAGTCACGGTGCCTTGGTCTGCATTGTGGCTGTCCTTCCGACAGTCTTCCTCTTCGTCCTTACAAGTAGTGAGTACATCGTACCTGTTGGACAGAACCGGTATCTGTGGGGTGTCCTTCTCAACCTCTCTTAAAGCCCCGCTATCCAGCTCCCTATCAGTCACACCCTCCCTTTCCTGAACCTGTGTTTTCTTCTGGGATGCGACTGTATTCTGGATAAAACTGTCCAGAAATACTTCCTCCATTTTATGTGTCAGAGTCTCTCCAACTTGGACTCCAGCTTAATGACTCTGAGCCAGAGATATTCAAGATGGAAACATCTCCTCCAGACTTATTTGCTTGGGACAGTCTCGCCGTCCACAAACTCCCACATTCTGCACTTCAGCGCAATCTGCTCTGCCATATCTTAGACTAGCTTTATTTTATTTAATTAGTTAGAGTCTTTATTCAATGATTACTTATCGTTATCGTAAGTAGTTTAACTAGTTAAATTATAAATTGAATACAGTACTTGTATTTTCCTGATCCAAGTTTAAATTACTGCCCTAGTTTAGACGAAGAAAAACCCTTAAAACTCATCAAGCAATCATTTGCCTGCTTACCTACATAATGCCTCTGGGCTTCAGCTCTTAGGTCGCACTCCCTCTCTCAGACTACTCCTTGTCTTGTTAAAAAACAGAAGAGCGGCTCTTCCCTCAGTGTGCTGAATCCTCTCACTCACCATATTCCTCAGGTTAAGTAAGCATTCTGCTGAATCTATACTCTGTTGAGCTCGACTAGTGCTACTTGTATTGGAGAAAAGTTCCTGCTGAATGCAAGTGCAATTGGCTGAAAGTAGAAGCTAAACAATTGGAGCACCAGGGAAGGGAGAGGGCTTGCAGCTTAATGGATGTAGTCCTGGAGGACTTAGTGATGGAGATCGACAGGAGGAGAGTGACTATGACCATGTTTCCCCAGAGAAGTTGTGGTGGTGGAGGGGGGTGGGGGAGGTCAAGAGGCCCTCAAGGAAAATCCTCTGAAGGGAATGGGAGCAGGTGGCTAGGGAGGTCTACTCCAGGAATCTGGTCCAAAGGAACTGGCAGTAGTGTCTCAAGATATTTGATGACCTTACACAGGCGGTCAAGGTCAGTGAATGATCTTCAAAGGGCATCTCATACCTACCACATCACCAATATCTCACATTGCTCAATGCACTACATCCCATCACTCCGGATCAGGAGTTCCCAGCTGTCAAGACACAGGGCTAACATTCAGATGCTCCACCTCCCCACCTTCCAATGATGCAAGCCACACCCACGTCTTACAGCATCCACATACCTCCAGCTATTCAAGTAATGCAGGCACATAGCCCAAACACAGTACAACACAATTCCTGACATTCTTCCCCTCACTTGCAATCACTCACAATCACAAGGAGCAGAGCAGAGGCAGTGGGGTACAGGCATGCCTGCATCTCCTCAGCACGACGGAGGAGATGGTGCTCTGTATCATGGGGAACAGCCCGTTGCATCCGGCATCACCAAGAACATTGATTTGGACATGGCTGCAAATCAACTGCACACTAATGGTGTGGAACACCTGGTAATTCCTGTACCTCTCCCTGTTGGAATGTAGGGCTCGAGAGCCACTTGTGTACAATAGAAGGCTCCCTACACCATTAGCAATCCCACTACCCTGGCTAAGCCACATGCCTGCTCATCCTGTTTCCCTTTAGTTAGAAAGAAAACAATGAACGTGCCTCTCGTCGCATACAGGTGTCGTAAAGATTGGCGTTCTGGGATATATTCGTAATGTTGCCTGCTGGAAGAATCCTGTTGCATAGAAGTTTAGAGTTATGGTGAACTTGACGGCCACAGGCAGTGCCATCCTTGCCCAGGTGAGGCTGCAGGTCCTGTTGAACGAGGTGCCACAGTTCTGTGACCATCTCCTTGGTGAATCTCAGGCTTCTCATGCATTGCTCCTGGCCGAGATGGTGGTAGGAGAAATGTCCCCTGAAAACGTGTAGTGAGTAGGGACTTCTACACGAACATATGAATTAGGAGCAGGAGTAGGCCACTCAGCCCTTCGAGCCTGCTCCGCCATTCAATAAGTTCATGGCTGAACTGATTACTCCACATTTCCACCTACCCCTGATAACCTTCCACCCCCTTGCTTATCAAGACTCTATCTACTTCTGCCTTAAAAATATTCAAAGACTCTGTTTCCACCGCCTTTTGAGGAAGAGAATTCCGAAGACTCATGACCCCGAGAGAAAACATTTCTCCTCATTTCTGTCTTAAATGGGCGACCCCTTATTATTAAACAGTGACCCCGAGTTTTAGATTTTCCCACAAGGGGAAACATCCTTTCCACATCCACCCTGAGAACACTCCTCAGGATCTTATATGTTTCAATCAAGTCGCCTCTTACTCCTAAATTGCAGCAGATGCAAGCCTAGCCTGTCCAACCTTTCCTCGTAAGACAGCCTGCCCATTTCAGGTATTAGTCTAGTAAACCTTCTCTGTACTACCTTCAATGCATTTACATCCTTCCTTAAATAAGGAGACCAGTACTGTACACAGTACTTGAGATGTGGTCTCACCAATACCCATAACCTCCCTACTTCTGTATTCAATGCCCCTCACAATAAATGATAACCTTCTGTCAGCTTTCCTAAATACGTGCTGTGTCATAAGATACGTGCTGTAATCTTTTGCAACTCATGCACTAGGACACCCAGATCACTCTGCATCTCAGAGCTCTGAAATCTCTCACCATTTAGATAATATGCTTCTTATTCATTCTTCCTGCCAAAGTGGACAATTTCCCACTTTCCCACATTATACTCCATTTGCCAGGTCTTTGCCCACTCACTTAGCCTATCTATATCCCTTTGTAGCCTCCTTATGTCATCTTCACAAGTTACTTTCCTACGTCACTTTGTGTCATCAGCAAATTTAGCAACCATGCTTTCGGTCCCTCATTCTAAGTCATTTATATAAATTGTAAAAAGTTGAGGCCCTAGCATAGATCCCTGTGGCACACCACTCGTTACATCTTGCCAACCAGAAAATGACCCATTTATGCCTACTCTCTGTTTCCTGTTGGCTAGCCAATTTTTTATCCATGCCAATATGTTACCCCCTACACCATGAGCTTTTATTTTCTACAATAACCTTTGATGTGGCACCTTATCAAATGCCTTCTGGAAATCTAAGTACAATACATCCACCAGTTCCTCTTTATTCTCAGCATATGTAACTCCCTCAAAGAACTCCAATAAATTATTTAAACATGATTTCCCTTTCACAAAACCTTGTTGACTCTGCTTAATTACCTTGAGCTTTTCTAAGTGCCCTGCTATAACTTCTTTAATAATAGCTTCTAACATTTTGCCTAAGACAGATGTTAAGCTAACTGGCCTGTAGTTTCCTGCTTTCTGTCTTCCTCCCTTTTTGAATAAAGGAGTTACATTCTCTATTTTCCAATCTAATGGAACCTTCCCCGAACATAGGGAATTTTGGAAAATTAAAACTAACGCATCAACTCTCTCACTAGCCACTTCTTTTAACACCCTAGGATGGAGTCCATCAGGACCTGGGGCGTGTCAGCCCGCAGCTCCAACAGTTTGGTCAGTACCACTTTCCTGGTGATTGCAATTTTTCTTGAGTTCCTCCCTCTCTTCCATTTCCTGACTTACAGCTAATACTGGGGTGTTAGTTGTATCCTCAATAGTGAAGACCGATGCAAAATATCTGTTCAATTCATCTGCCATCTCCTTATTAAACATTATTAATTCCCCAGACTCACTTTCTATAGAACCAACACTCACTTCGTTAACTCTTTTCTTTTTAAAATATCTATAGAAAGTCTTACTATCTGTCTTCATATTTCTAGCTAGCTTTCTCTCGTACTCTAATTTTACCATCCTTATCAATCTTTGTCATTCTTTCCAGTTTTTTTATATTCCTCTACTCTACTCTCTACTCCTTGATTTACCATATCTTCCCAAATTTGATCCCTTGCCCCCACTATTCAGTTTAAAACCCTCTCTACTTCCCTAGTGATGTGGCTCGCCAGAACACTGGCCCCAGCATGGTTCAGGTGTAGACCATCCGAACAGTACAGCCACCACTTTCCCCAGTGCTGGTGCCAGTACCCCACGAACTGGAACTCACTTCTACCTCACCAGTCTTTGAGCCACACATTAATTTCTATAATCTTATTTACCCTATACCAATTTGCACATGGCTCAGTAATAATCCAGAGATTATTACCTTTGGGGTTCTGCTTCTTAATTTGGCACCTAGTTCCTCATACTGACTATGCAGAACATCTTTCCTTGTCCTGTCTATGTTGTTGGTACCTACATGGATGACGACGACTGGATCCTCCTCCTCCTCCCACTGCAAGTTCCTCTCCAGCCCCGAGCAAATGTCCCGAACCCTGGTACCGGGCAGGCAACACGGCCATCTAGACTCTCACTCTTTGTTGCAGAGAACAGTGTCTATGGAGAGCCCTCCTCCTCCTTCTGCACAGAGGTTCTCCTCTCTGAAGCCTCTGCTCCATTTGTCTTCATATTGCAGACCCAGAGGCACTGCAACTACAGCCCCCATAACTTTGGCAGCCTTTCTGTGGGCAGGTCACGAAACTTCTCTATATGGTTGCAGCAACACTCCCTGTCAAATCCAGCAACTCACCACAACACCTCCAAAAACATTCTACAGTACCTCCACAAACTTTGCCATAGCAGAAGTCAAAAGCACTTGACCTACGTTGGATGACTGGCCCTTTAAATAGCGCCAGTGGGGGGGGGGGGTTCCTTGTGCAGCTTGATGCACATTCAGCTGTGAGTGATTAGCACAGGCATACACTGGACCTGCGCAGTTCAAGTTTCAAAAATATGTGTCAGATCAGCTAGAATGACTGTTTCATGTCACAATCTGCCCACATTGAAAGCTTCCAGCACATGCATGGCATACCTGTGCGAGCGACCTTCCCACCATGGGGCCATGAGGGTCATGCTGGGAGTGACCAGAAGCGCTGCACATGCCATTTTCTAAGTTCACAGCTTCCGTAGCCCCGGCACCAAGAGCACTACGGAGCCCAATTTCGCAGCCAGAATGTATGATTTTAAAATGAAGATTGAATTATGCCTGTGCAACCTGGTCCAATTATTCTTCCAGCCTAACCTCGTTTTACCTGAATATTATATTTGGTTCTGGCTCCTCATCAGTAAAACCCTGCGGGATGGAATAGTGGGGCTTTTGCAATGGGGAAGAAGTAAAACAAACTGTCTCTTCATGAACTGCCTCTTTTCTCTGCTTGTCTCCCACTCTTTAGGCTGGATTTTGTGCTGGAGTCGGGGCTCCTGGTGCAGGCCGAAAAGGCAGGGGAAGCCCGGCCTCTGCCTTTTCACGCCCCCCCTGGACCGATCCTCTGGTCTTTCTGAATCAAAGTTTTAGGAGGCGGGATCCCTGTTCCTTTAAAGTCTTTAAAGGGACGGGGATCCTGACTCCACAGCTGCTGACCAATCAGGGGGCCAGCAGCTCAGCAGCGCCACCAGGAACGGTGGTCACGGCTGGTACTGCAGAGGCTTCGGACCCAGGCCCAGCACTGGAATCCCAGAACAGAGGTAGGTGAGGCAGGGTCGCCAGGGCCAGTCCGGAAGGCCCCAGCGAGAGGGGGTGGGGGCTGGTCATGCAGTCAAGGAGGAGGGGGTCCTGGGGGGTAAAGTTGTTCCCAGTGGACGTCCTCCATAGGCAACAAATTTCCCACGATGGAGGGAGCCACCCCCCCAACCAAGCCCGCAGGGAGGGTGCCTTGCTTTACAAGGCGTCCTCCCCACCGCGGATAAGATCCCAGTGGCGGTGGGAGAGGCCTTTAATTGGCCATGAATAGGCCACTTGAGGGTCACAATTGGTCTCTCGGCAGGAAGGCGTCGTCGGCCTATCCAGCCCCCGAGAAGACCGCTGGGCAACGGGCCTCCACCACTCCCCTGACCACCCCCCCCCACCCCCCGCCACGATACTCCGTGCCCAACACCCCCTCCACTTCGGTCTCCGACCCCGCCTCCGGGGGCCTCACAAAATCTGGCCTTTGTCACCCTTACACGTGCAGTTTCTCTTACTCCTATCTCTAGCTTCTTTCTACTGCTCGGATTCCTTTCCTCATTCTTTCTTTCTATATAAAAAAAATCAACAAGCCATTCATTCTAAATATGTCTAGATCATCCAGAACTTCAAAATCCTCAATCAGAAACTGTGAGCCAATTATTGACAGGAAAAATTAAGCAACAAGCTTTCTTTTTTTTGGTATGGCATGTACTGTGTAATAAAAGGGAGGCATCAACCAGCAGAAGTTGCTTCAAAGGCTGAAAGATCAGCAAGATGGAAAAAGCATCTACTGCATCAAAGATATTTATTTGAAAAGGCTCGAGGGGAAATGTAGCTTTCTTGCTGCTTTCTCTGCTGTCAAGATCGCATTTAATCGGCACAGCAAATTCTGGCTGGTCATTAACAGGTACAAATAAACAGACTTCAAATTGCAACAGATCACACACTTCGGTTTTGTGGTTAGCTTGCTAGCATTTGTAGTGCCATTCAAGGATTTATGAGGTCACTCAACTATGAAAGGCCTCTGTCAGAGGATATCTCGTCTTTCTGTAGTCTGGACCATTAACTTTGAACACGTCATCTCATAGAACAGAAACTTAACAAGGACACCAAACAAGAATGGAAAAAAATTACACAAGTCTCAGTTCAGTGTGCACACATCAAAGGACACTGGAGTGCTTGGGATAGATTTTAATTTTTGCTTCAACATTGCCCAACTTTTAGGAATATTATACGGACACTTTGTATACGAAGCACATCATCGTCCCGACTATTCACCGAATAATAAACCTGAGCACTAATTGGCTCTGACAAGTATGAAAATCCTGTCCAAAGAACTCACCCTCCGCAATTATCCATGCAAGAGACAAGGCCAATTACTGCCATCTTCAATCTTTTCACATCTATTTAAAAATGTGCATATTTTCCAAATAAACAACAGAAGCTACAACGATGGAAGTGCACCTCCCATCTATTTTGCATGCGTGCATTTCTTTAGATTCATTAGCTTCATCATAATCTTGGGCTGTTTTCTCAAAAGATAAGGCTGAAGGGTGATCTGGTGGAGATCTTTAAAATTATGGAGGGGTTTGATGGGGTACATGTAGAAAAGATGCTTCCACTTGTGGCGGAATCCCAAACTAGGGATCATAAATATCAGACAGTCACCAATAAATCCAATAAGGAATTCAGGAGGAAATTCTTTACCCAGAGAGTGGTTAGAATTTTGAACTGGCTACCACAAGGAGTAGTTGCAGCTAATATTACAAAGGTATTTAAAGGGAAACTAGATAAACATGAGGAAGAAAGGAGTAGAAAGAAGTATATGTTGATAATTGGGGAGAATTGATTGTTTCTGAGCTGTAAATTCTACATAATTCTATTCAAGAATCAATACTATAATTTATTTTTCAAAGTTGGGATTGAAAGGCTCGACAGTCTGTCAACTGCCTCAATATGGTTATTTGCAGGGGAAGAACTGACTTGAAAAGTTACCTTAAAAGCAGTTGGTGGGAAGTAACTGATCTTGCACTGATCTTGGCAGCTCAGTGTTTTGTGTTTGGTATGAGCACATCCTCAGTGATGCCAACATTTTGGTAACAGGTAAATAGATCCACCAGTCTGAGATGCAGAAGGAGTACTGAAGGTTAAGGGGTGCTCTAATTGAGGAGTTTAAGGGTAATGGAAATCTGAAACTTTCTCCCCCCAAAAGATGTTGAGGCGAGGTCAATTGAAAATCTCAGACCCGAGCCTGAGATATTTTTGTTGGGAAAAAGTATTAAGGGATATCGATGTGAAGTTTCCCTGCAGTGTAGTGTTGCGGGGGGGGGGGGGGGGCGCAGGAAACAGAAGTCAGGACTATTTCTGGGTCCCAAACCCACCCCCGTGGGGAAACAAACAGTCATTAGCCCTGCGTTTCTCAGGGGCACCCCCTTAATTGGCATGGAGCTGGGTTTGGCAGCCAAGCAGCAGCCGCGGGAGCAGGAAAGGAGGCGAGACTGCTCAAGTGAGGGCCCGATTTAAACAGATCACAGCAGCCATTTCTCTGGCTGCCATTTGACTGCTGTAACTTCAGGTTGGAAGAGCACAGAAGTTTACAATTGTAGAATGTCATCAGGAGAGCCAGCGGCCTGGAACCCGGGGCAGGGCAGCCCCTCAATTCTCTGATGGGGACCTGGAAGTCCTCCTGGAGGCTGTAAAGGAAAGGAGGGAGGTCCTCTTTCAGGAGGGTAACAGAAGGAAATAACCCATCTAGACAAAGCAGGCCTGGATGGAGATAGCTGACACAGTCAGCAGAAGGAGTGTGGTGTGAAGAAGTTGGATCCAGTGCTGGCCACATGGGTACAAATCAATGTACAATGGAGGTAAAACCCAATGCCCTCTGTGCCTGTGAGGCCGCATCTGTCTGGAATTGAATGAACTGTCCAGCTCTGGCGAATAGGGTATCAGTGACCGATGAGATGCAGTGATGGACAGCCATTTGCGAAATGCCACCAAAGTCTGCAACTGATCTTTGAAAGGAGCCGGAAGCGAAGGCCACAGTAACCCTGATGGCTACTGGGAGGCCATGGCAACCAGTGCTGCAAAGTGTGAGGTCTTTGGCGATGAGGGATCAGATCTCTGTGACTATCTGCCTGAAGAGTCACAATCTCTTGTGGCACTGGTTCTTGGTCATCTCCAGGTACTCCTTCTTTGCCGGCAGATCCTACGCTGATGGTATGGCCTCCATCACCTTCCTGCCCCTCATCCCTCTCCTTGCCCTCCTGACGCCCGGGGCTGTGCCCTTCCTGCTGAGGGTGTTGCTGCTCATTGCCACTGGACCCAAAATCGGAGAGTCGTGCCCCCATTGTCATCGCCATTTCTTGTGTTCAGTGGCCCCACAATTGTGTTTGGCAGCCTTGTCCCTCCTCTTACCTCCTCCCCATGATGGGTGGATGACAACCCTCTGCATTGCTCGAGAGCTTACTGTCCACTCTCCCTGTCATCTGCACTGATCTGATGGCACCCATTTCCCTATGGCCAAGTCCCCCTCTGCGCCATTCACCCTTGTGGCCATGGCTCCCCACTGTGTATCCGCCTCCATTCAGCTGGTCTGACCTGGCAGCGCATGCAGCCCGTGTGCCCCAAGTGAAAATCAGAACATGCCCCTTAGCAAGCTTTCAATGAGATCTTTAACAATGTTAATTGGTCTTTTTAATGGATCAGGAGGTATAGCAGGGCCACCCTCCACCCCCCACCGCCCTGATAAAACTTGCCATGCCAGGAATGGCACCATGAACCGGCAGGCCAGCCGGCGGCAGTATTTTCATCCGCCCCCACCACTGCCCTGTCCCCGTGACCTGAAAATACAGCCCATGGAATCAAGGTGGGTAGGTGGAGTTAAGATACAGATCTGCCATGATCTAACTGAATGGCGGTGCAGGTTTATGGGGCTGAATGTCCTATTCCAGTTCCTATGTTTTACTTTAAATATCACCGCATTTAAATTGGGTTGTGTGGTATTAGTAAGAAGCCTGTTTATATCGCTTGTGTGGAATTAACGTATTGGAGTCGCACCTTAATTAAAATAGCAAAGAATTTCAGCTGAGTGCTTTAATGTGTTTGTTAGTAATATTGCAGTGTTTATTTTGCTTGAAAGCCTTGGCCCTTTTTGATATTTTGATACGTATCTCCCAGTAAATCTGGTAAATAATATTCTACTTATTTCTCCCAGTAATAATGATGCTCCTCTCATGGATGTCCGTGTAGTAGAAGGGTCTCTGACTAGAATTTTAAGACTAGGATATAAGATCCGTTGAATGAGTCGTTACAGAAACAAAATACCTGGGGTGGAATCAGACTCCGCCAGAGCCTCAGCTATATTTTTAACTTAAAAGCAAAATACTGCGGATGCTGGAAATCTGAAATAAAAACAAGAAATGCTGGAACCACTCAGCAGGTCTGGCAGCATCTGTGAAAAGAGAAGCAGAGTTAACATTTCGGGTCAGTGACCCTTCTTCGGAACTGACAAATATTAGAAAAGTCACAGGTTATAAGCAAGTGAGGTGGGGGTGGGGCAAGAGATAACAAAGGAGGTCTAGATTGGACCAGGCCACATAGCTGACCAAAAGGTCACGGAGCAAAGGCAAACAATATGTTAATGGTGTGTTGAAAGACAAAGCATTAGTACAGATTAGGTGTTAATATACTGAATATTGAACAGCAGCAAGTGCAAACCTGAAAAAAACAGTGGGTAAGCAAACTGAACAGACTAAGATGAAATGAAATAAATGCAAAAAAAAAATTGTAAACAATGTAAAAAAAGGGAAGAAAAAATGACTAAAAATGAAAGTAAAATGGGGGGCTGTCATGCTCTGAAATTATTGAACTCAATGTTCAGTCCGGCAGGCTGTAGTGTGCCTAATCGGTAAATGAGATGCTGTTCCTCGAGCTTGCGTTGATGTCCACTGGAACACTGCAGCAATCCCAGGACAGAGATGTGAGCATGAGAGCAGGGGGGAGTGTTGAAATAGCAAGCAACCCCACCACCTTGGCCCCGTCCCATGGCACCTTCCCCTGCAATCGCAGGAGGTGTAATACCTGCCCATTTACCTCCTCTCTCCTCACTATCCCAGGCCCCAAACACTCCTTTCAGGTGAAGCAGCGATTTACTTGTACTTCTTTCAATGTAGTATACTGTATTCGCTGCTCACAATGTGGTCTCCTCTACATTGAGGAGACCAGGCGCAGACTGCGTGACCGCTTCGCGGAGCATCTCCGCTCAGTCCGCAAGCAGGACCCTGAGCTTCCGGTTGCTTGCCATTTCAACACTCCCCCCTGCTCTCATGCTTTAGTCCGATTAGGCACACTACAGCCTGCCGGACTAAACATTGAGTTCAATAATTTCAGAGCATGACAGCCCCCCATTTTACTTTCATTTTTAGTCATTTTTTCTTCCTTTTTTTTTTACATTCTTTTTTACATTTTTTACAATCTTTTTTTTGCATTTATTTCATTTCATCTTAGTCTGTTCAGTTTGCTTACCCACTGTTTTTTTCAGGTTTGCACTTGCTGCTGTTCAATATTCAGTATATTAACACCTAATCTGTACTAATGCTTTGTCTTTCAACACACCATTAACATATTGTTTGCCTTTGCTCCGTGACCTTTTGGTCAGCTATGTGGCCTGGTCCAATCTAGACCTCCTTTGTTATCTCTTGCCCCACCCCCACCTCACTTGCTTATAACCTGTGACTTTTCTAATATTTGTCAGTTCCGAAGAAGGGTCACTGACCCGAAATGTTAACTCTGCTTCTCTTTTCACAGATGCTGCCAGACCTGCTGAGTGGTTCCAGCATTTCTTGTTTTTCTATTATATATTTTTAACTTGCCAGCCATGCCATCTGTCACCCTGGTACCATGCCATCTGTCACCCTGGTACCATCCCAAAGGCAGTTGAGTTGACTCCAAATCAAATGGAAACTAGCCTGATCTTTGTCATGATTTACCTTAATCAGTACATGTCTGACTGTGTGTTAGTTATGGACTCAAATCTGCCCCTTTATATTTTTTAGTAATCGTGTCATACATCCTGTAATACAAGCCCCAATCCACAATACATTCCTCCATAACTGTACAGTAGAGTGAAAACCACTGCGGGCCTCTTTACAAGAGAAGCCTCTTGCACCTGAATTTACAGCAAAGTGCAATGTTTCAAATATTTAAAAATAAATGTACTCTATTTGAGTGTAGAAAAAAGTGTCTAACTTGCAGATCGATGGATGGGATATGCTTTTCCTCTTAAAATAATGACAATCATTCCCGGTACTGAAGCAGTGGAGTAGAATGAAGAGTGTTCAGTGCTTGCTGACATTCAACCAGTCAACCTCACGGGAGTTTCTCAGGTCAACTTGCATTAGACACACATGGGATTGGTGCGAGGCACAATCTGGGGAATGGGGAATGGAAAATTGCATGCAGAAATAAAATGAATGATCAGATTATCTGCTTTTTGTTAGCAATGTTGGCTGAGGGATAGATGTTGGCTAGGACACCAAGAGTGGTGGGGTGGGGAGGGGACCTCCCCTGCTCTTCTTCAAAATAGTGCTTAGAGATCTTTTGTATCCAACTTAGAGAGCAGACGGGGCCTCAGCTTAACATCTCATCTGAAAGACAGTACGTCCGACATGTTGCTGCTAAAAAGTGAAGCCCGATCATAGGGTGCCACACTGTGGATTCCACAGGCAAAATGGTGCGTGAGATATAAATGCTGCCAGCTGTTTATTTTGTTCCCCACTCCACCGACACTTCACTTCTGGAAGCAGGCACAGCGCATTCTCACTTGAGACCATCTCTTCATCCTCCCCCTAGAGCGGAAATGCCAAGTTTGGACCAAGCCCTTCCCCCTGCCTCACAATCGCAGATGTTCTGGGATCAGACCACAAACTTTCATTAAACCTTCCCCACACTCAGCAGAAATTCTGAGATCAACCCCCAACTGCCCATTGGATTTCCCCATCCTGTGGAGCAGACAGAACATGCCCTCCACACCCCCAGTAAGACAGAAGTAATGAGGACATACCCCAACTCCATATTGGAGTACCCTCCCCATCCCCACATTGAGCAGCCATATCATGCTACCCTTACTGCATTTGTCCTCCACCCGTGAGTGTGGATATGTAGATAGAATCCCACCCCAGCTGCCTTAACCTGTACTTGGCATCTCCTGCACTGAGAAGATATGAAGTGAGAGTGTCCCCTCCCCACCCACCGAACAGTACTTGGGTTTCTCGAGTCCCACCCCGTGTAATATATAACGTGATAGGAACTCACTACCCTCAGTCAAGCAATATCCCGTTCCACATTGGCCATCACTTTTTTTTGATCGAAACTGCTTTTACTTGAGCTCAGTTCCCCACTCCTAAACCAACCATCAGGCAGAAAAGGGATGGGTGACCACCAGGCAGAGCAGTAGGCGCAGGCAGGTAGTGCAGGAGTCCCCTGTGGCCATCCCCCTCTCAAACAGATATATCACTTTGAAAACTGTTTGGGGTGGGGAGGGGTGGCCTCGCAGGGGAATGCAGCAACAGCCAAGTTCGTGGCACCACGGATGGTTCTGCTGCACAGCAGGGGAGGAAAAAGACTGGGACAGCCATTATGATTCAATTGTAGGGGATCAGACAGGCATTTCTGTGGCCGCAAATGAGAGTCCAGGATGGTAGATTACCTCCCTGGTGCTAGGGTCAAGGATGTCTCGGAGTGACTGCAGGACATTCTGAAGGGGGAGGGTGTACAGCCAGTGGTCATGGTACAAGTCGATACCAAGGACATAGGTAGAGAAAGGAATGAGGTCCTGCAAGGTGAATTTAAGGAGTTAGGAGCTAAATTAAAAAGCAGGACCTCAAAGGTAGTAATCTCAGGATTACTTCCTGTGCCACATGTTAGTGAGTATTGGAACAAGAGAATAGACCAGATGAATGTGTGGCTGGAGAAATGGTGCAAGAGGGAGGGATTTAGATTCCTGGGACATCGGAACCGGTTCTGGGGAAGGTGGGACCTGTACAAGCGGGACAGGTTACACCAGGCAGGACCAGAACCGATGTCCTCACAGGGGCATTTGCTCGTGCTTTTGGTGAGGATTTAAACTAGAATGGCAGGGGGATGGGAACCTGAGCGGGGAGACTGAGGAGGAGGAAACAAGGATAGAAACGAAAGACAGGAAACAAAAAGGCAAAAGTGGAAGGCATGGAAATCAAGGGCAAGAAACAAATAGGGCCATAGTGTGAAATAATGCTAAGATGACGAAGAATGTTAAAAAGACAAGCCTAAAGGCATTGTGTCTCAATGCGTGGAGTATTCACAATAAGGTAGGCGAATTAACCGTGCAAATAGATGTAAATGGATACGATATAGTTGCGGTTACAGAGACATGGCTGCAGGGTGACCAAGGATGGGAACTGAACATCCAAGGGTATTCAATATTTAGGAAGGACAGGCAAAAAGGGAAAGGAGGTGGAGTAGTGTTGTTAGTAAAAGAGGAAATCAATACAATAATGAGGAAGGATGTTCGCTCAGAGAATCCTGATGTGGAATCTGTATGGGTGGAGCTAAGAAACACCAAGGGGCAGAAAATGTTGGTGGGGGTTGTATATAGACCCCCAAACAGCAGTGGTGATGTAGAGGATGGCATTAAACAGGGAATTAGAGACGCATGCAATAAAGGTGCAACTGTAATTATGGGTGACCGTAATCTACATATAGATTGGGCAAACCAAATTAGCAATAATACTGTAGAGGAGGAATTCCTGGAGTGCATACGTGATGGTTTTTTGGACCAATACGTTGAGGAACCAACTAGAGAACAGGCCATCCTAGACTGGGTATCGTGTAATGAGAAAGGATTCGTTAACAATCTTGTTGTGCGGGGTCCCTTGGGGAAGAGCAACCATAACATGATAGAATTCTTCATTAAGATAGAGAGTGAGAGTTGAATCCGAAACTAGGGTCCTGAATCTAAATAAAGGAAACTATGAAGGTATGAGGCGCGAGTTGGCTATGATAGATTGAGGAACGTTACTTAAAGGGTTGACAGTGGATAGGCAATGGCTGACATTTAAAGAGCGCATGGATGAATTACAACAATTGTTCATTCCTGTCTGCTGCAAAAATAACAGGAAAGGTGGCTCGACCGTGGCTTACAAAATAAATTAGGGATAGTATTAGATCCAAAGAGGAGAAATATAAAATGTCCAGAACAAGCAGCAAACCTTAGGATTGGGAGCAGTTTAGAATTCAGCAAAGGAGGGCAAAGGGATTGATTAAGAAGGTGAAAATAGAGTATAAGAGTAAGCTTGCAGAGAACATAAAAACTGACTGTAAAAGCTTCTATAGATATGTGAAGAGAAAAAGATTAGTGAAGACAAATGTGAGTCCCTTACAGTCATAAATGGGGGAATTTATAGTGGGGAACAAAGAAATGGCAGACCAATTAAATACATACTTTAGTTCCGTCTTCACAAAGGAGGACACAAATTACCTCCCAGAAATGTTGGGGAACATAGGGTCTAGTGAGAAGGAGGAACTGTATGCAATCAGTATTAGTAGGGAAATGGTGTTAGGGAAATTGATGGGATTGAAGGCCAATAAATCCCCAGGGCTTGATAATCTACATCCCAGAGTACTTAAGGAAGTGGCCCTAGAAATAGAAGTTGCATTGCTGGTCATTTTTCAAAATTCTATAGACTCTGGAACAGTTCCAATGGATTGGAGGGTAGCTAATGTAACCCCACTATTTAAAAAAGGAGGTAGAGAGAAAACAGGGAATTACAGACAAGTTAGCCTGACATCAGTAGTGGGGAAAATGCAAGAGTCCATTATAAAAGATGTAATAGCAGAGCACTTGGAAAACAATGACAGGATTGGACAAAATCAACATGGATTTACGAAAGGGAAATCATGCTTAACAAATCTACTGGAATTTTTTGAGGATGCAACTAGTAGAATAGATAAGGGAAAACCAGAAGATGTGCTGTATTTGGACTTTCAGAAGGCTTTCGATAAGCTCCCACATAAGAGATTAACATGCAAAATTAAAGCACATGGGATTGGGGGTAAGGTACCAACATGGATAGAGAACTGGTTGGCAGACAGGAAACAAAGAGTAGGAATAAACGGGTCTTTTCCCGAGTGGCAGGCAGTGATTAGTGGGGTACCTCAGGAATCAATGCTAGGACCCCAGCTATTCACAATATATATTAATGATATAGATGAGGGAATTAAATGTAATATGTCCAGGTTTGTAAAAGGCACAAAGCCGGGTGGGAGTGTGAGCTGTGAGGAGGATGCAGAGAAGCTCCAGTGTCATTTGGACAGGTTTACTGAGTGGGCAAATACATGGCAGATGCAGTATAATGTGGATAAAGGTGAGGTTATCCACTTTGGTGGCAAAAACAGAAAGGCAGATTATCTGAACGGCGATAGATTGGGAAAGGTTGAGGTGCAGTGAGACCTGGGTGTCCATGTGCCCCAGTCGCTGAAAGTAAGCATGCAGGTGCAGCAGACAGTTAAGAAGGTAAATGGTATGTTGGCCTTCATAGCGAGAGGATTCGAGTACAGGAGCAAGAATGCCTTGCAAGGCCTTGGTGAGACCACATCTGGAGTATTGTGTGCTGTTTTGGTCTCCTTATCTGAGGAAGGATGTTCTTGCTACGGAGGGAGTGCAGCAAAGGTTCACCAGACTGATTCCTGGGATGGCAGGACCGACGTATGATGAGAGATTGGGTCAATTAGGCTTGTATTCGCTAGAGTGTGGAAAAATGAGAGGGGATCTCATAGAAACCTACAAAATCTAACAGGACTGGACAGACCTGATGCAGGGAGGATGTTCCCGATGGTGGGGGAGTCCAGGACCAGGGGTCACAGTCTAAGGATAAGGGGTAAGCCGTTTAGGACTGAGATGAGGAGAGATTTCTTCACCCAGAGAGTACTGAACCTGTGGAATTCTGCGCCACGGAAAGCAGTTGAGGCCAAATCATTAAATATATTCAATAAAGAGTTAGATATAGTTCTTAGGGCTAATGGGATCAAGGGATACGGGGTGAAAGCGGGAACAAGTTACTGAGTTTGGATGATCAGCCATGATCGTATTGAATGGCGGAGCAGGCTCAAAGGGCCAAATGGCCTACTCCTGCTCCTATTTTTCTATGTTTCTATCATTTGGGTGATCAGAGCCCACAACCTTCAGCCGAATACTCCCCTGCTCCCTACCCCGCCAAGCAATGTTCTGGTGATTGGAATCTAGCTTCTCATCTGAGCCCATCTCTTCCCTCCCACATTCCCCCATCCCGAAAATAAGCAACGCTTTTCAGACTGAAACCAAACACTCCATCTTTCCTTTCCACATCTTCCCCTCCTCTCTTCCCTTCCTACTATCCCATCCCTCCTCCTTTTCCTCTCTCCTCATTTCCCTTTCCTCCTCCTTTCCCCTCTCTCTCTCCTTCCTCTCCTCTCACCAACTTCTTCACATTTTTCCCCAACACCCTCCTTTCCCCTTGTCCTGCCCCTGGCTTCAGTCCCCCTTCTCCCTCTGCTTCTTTAATTCTCTCCCCCTTTCCCTGCACTTTCTCTACCCTCCCATCTGGCTCCTTCCCCCTGCCTTCTTGATCCAATTCAGTTACCCTACCCCCGATCCTGCTTGATCTGAACCCTTAGTCGCATCTACCCGTGTCAACACCGCAGGATATCAAACAGTATTGAAAAAAACCTCCCTATATTTATCTTTTCCATGCAGGGATCTCCGAAAGGCTCATTAATATTTACTATCAATAATTAGTACTATAAAAAGAAGAAAACACAAAGAGTGGGCACTGATGTAAACCAAATATCTGTTTCCAAAAACAGAGACTGAGTACCAGTGGTAACACTGAATGCTTTACAGCTTTCTGCTGAGCTGTAACAGAGAGCTGATTAACATGAGTGTCCATTCAGTGCATGAATCTGCAGACTGGATCATATTCATTATTACCATTAGTAGATAGCAATGTAAATAATGAGCAGATTTGGGAAGCTTGTTCTAGTAATGTCAACTCCACTATCTTGCCACATAAGATACTAAATTATATTTTTGAATGCAAACCTTTATACCTTGGAAAGTACTGGATGTGTTGTACTGAAGGGGTTAATGACGTAATACTTTCAGTTTCTTTGAGAACCTAAACTGTGGATTAAATAAAACTTTTACTGTTTTCAGCACGCAATTAAAATGTATCTTCCAAACAGCAGGTTACCAATGAGAAGAAGGAAGCACTTATTGTTAGTCATGAACTGCAAATGAGGGGCATTTGAACAGCTGAACTAGTAGCAAGTGAGCAAGATCTTCAGCTTTGGTTCAGTGGGTAGCAATCTTACTACTGAGTCAGAAAGTTGAGTTCAAGTTCCACTCCAGAGACTTGAGCATGAAATCTAGGACAACACTCCAATGCAGCATATATATATAAGGAGCAGGAGTAGGCCACTCGGCCTCTCGAGTCTGCTCCGCCATTCAATAAGATCAAGGCTGATCTGATTTTAAGCTCGACTCCACATTCCCGCCTAGCCCTGATAACCTTTCACCCCCTTGTTTATCAAGAATCTATCTACCTTTGACATTGAGGATGTGTTGCACTGTTAGAGGGGCCATCTTTTAGATGAGATGTTAAACTGAGGCCCCATTTGAGAGATTCCACAGCACTATTTTGAAGATGATCAGGAGAATTTTAGCCAACAATTATCCGTCAACCAACATCAATGAAAAGATTATCTGGTCGTTATCACGTTGCTCCATTTCCCTGTATTACAACAGTGACTACACTTTGAAAGTACTTCATTGGCTGTAAAGCACTTTGGGATATCCTGATGTTCTGAAAGACATTATATGAATACAAGTTTTTTTTTTCTTTATTCTAAGTAACTGGCTTTTGAGCCCATAATTTCATTGCTAATGAGTTCTTTCACTGAAGCATGAAGTTCATGCTCCATAAAGTGTGGCTTACCCCTTAATAGGGTTTGACAAGTCGTTTTGCTTCAGTTCCCTACTGGTTAAAGCGAATCAAAGTTGTTAACAAAGATAGGGTATAAATAATCAAGTGTTTCAACTTGTACTATTATTAGATGGCTTAACTTCTAGTCGGTGATAAACTAAGGTGCAAAAGTAGTTGAAGATGGCATTCTAGTAGTTGGCAGTGAGTTGGCGTAATTACCTTCGCACCATCACCAAAATAATGGCTGTCGTCACAACACTCCTCACCCAACAATGTTCATAGGAACAGGAGTAGGCCATTCAGGCCCTCAAACCTGTTCCAAAATTCATTCGGATCAAGGTAATCTGTATCTGAACTCCAACTTGTTCAATAACCCTTCATATCCTAGCCTAACAAAAATTTTATCAAGCTTAGTTTCAACATTTTCCATTGACTGAGCCTCAACATCTTTTTGGGGAGAGAGTTTCAGATTTTCACGGTGTTTTGTGTGAAGAAGTGCTATCTGGCATCCTCCCTGAATGGGCCAGCCCTAACTTTAAGGTTGTGCGCCATTGTTCTGGACTCTACCACTAGAAAATAAAATCCTCTATATCTACCCAATCAGTTTTTTTAAAGAATATCCCTGACCTAACTAATTGCTTGTAACATTCTGGTTGCTAACAGATCTTTCATTAACTACCTGTACTGTCTTGCAACATGAACCCTCTAGATCATTCATTAGAAGTTTCTGAAACCACCTCACTACAACGAGGAACACCGACCTTTGAAAATTAAAAGTGTGTAAAGGAGCAGCATTCTGAACAACGGAATGTTCTTTATTTCAGTCTGCAGTGAGCAATTGTAGTGACCGAAAAAATACTGATAACGTTACAAGGGCTTAAAAAAGGATTGAGATCTACAGTGACAATCTAAAGCTGCCCCAGCAGATAATCCTAAAACTGAGTTCTTCGTTAAAGTCTGCAGTGTGACATGAGAACTCCTCAATATTCCAATTACCTCAAACCAACTAAATTGCTAATCACATATTCTTTTAAAAATCTCTGACAAACTGAACACTTAAGTTTGTGACTTTGCGTAGTTGGTACGTAATTAAGTACCAAGAGTACACTCAATGGTAAGGTCACTGACTCACAGCACAACCTAATTAAGTTAGTTGAAAAACAAGAAGGAGCTATGAACCATAGTGAGAGGATCGCCCAAAAGCATGAATGCTGCTTGATGGATGGCAATTTCTGGGACCAAGCTGCAGTGTCATGGTAACAATATAGTCATTACTCGTCTGCGCTATAAAATATGGCTGTGTTTAAAGAGACTTAATATGACAGTGAGAAAGTCAGTACTCAAAGTATTTTGTTTACCCTCCGCCACCCTGTCAGTTGTTCCTTCCCAAGCTAGTTATATAAACATCAAACCATGGTTTGCAAAGAAACCTTCAGTAAATCTTAATGTACCTGAATTTAACTCTTCAAGGACAGAATCCAGACCTTAGAACAGGTTCAAAAATACAGCAGCTATATTGGTTAGCAGGATTTATCTATCATGCTGAAGTGTTTCAAGGGCTACGTACATCATTCTCTTGTACTGTATATCATTCCATTGTACTTTAATGCTGACTCTTTAGAGGCTTTTGATTCCTTGATAACCACTTTTAGAGGTTATCGATTAGAAGAGGGATTTATGACCAAAACTGTCACTCTGAAGGACTGAGTACTAATGATCCCAACTGACATGTATGGGAGATTGCAAATTCCTCTACGATAAAACTCTTAACACAGCCTGTAAAATTTCTATCCCAAGCTTACCATCAGTCCTTAGGTGAGCTGTCAAAGCAAATGAGCAATGAACAAATATGAAAGCAGGTTTGTATAAAGATGACGATTGATTAATTTACCAGATCCCCTATCTCATCATCACTGGGATACAAACCAGGTTTGCATTGCCCCATGGAGAGCCTAGGATAAGGGGACATAACCTTAAAATCAGAGCCAGTCCATTTAGAAGAGAAATTAGGAAGCTCTTCTCCATGCAAAGGGTGGCAGAAGTGTGGAACTTTCTCTCACAAAAATCTGCAGATGCAACTCGATTAATAATTTTAAATCTGATAAGTTTTTGTTAGACATGGGTATAAAAGAATATGGAGCCAAGGCAGGTGTATGGAATTAAAATACAGATGGCCTACATCTGTTTTCCTATGTTACAGTCACTATTAACACCAGACCCACTGTTGGGAGTTATGAGACCCTCCATTGTTTAATGATCTTACCAACTGTCAGGAGTTAGTGTCCCTGCATTGCTTAATTTCTCACCCAATATAAGGACTTTCGTGTCGCTGCATTAGTTAATCAATGCACCCCTTTTCAGGAGTTGGAATCTTTTAGTTGCTGATTGCTCTTCATACTTGCACTGACAGCCTACTTCTTGGTGAAATAGCTTTACAATAAAAAATACACATAGGTATTCCAAACTATAGAGGTGTTCCCTGCTAGAATTATGTAGGTAGCTTAATTTCACGGCTGTTGTAAATTTTTTAAAATTTTGTCATGGATGTGGGCATCAGTGACAAGGCCAGCATTTGTTGCGCATCCCTAATTCCTTGACAACTGAGTGGCTTGCTAGGCCATTTCAGAGGGCAGTTAAGAGTCAACCACATTGCTCTGATTTTGGAGTCATACGTAGGCCAAACCAGTCAAGGACAGTAGATTTCCCTCCCTAAAGAACATTAGTGAAGCAGATGGGATTTTACAGCACTTGATGATAGTTTCATGGAACCATTACTGAGACTAGCTTTCAATTCCAGATTTTTATTAATTAATTGAATTTAAATTCCACCAGCTGCCATGGTAGGATATGAACCCATGTCCCCAGGGCATTAGCCTTGGCCTCTGGATACTAGCTCAGCGAGATTATCACTACGCCATCGTTACGATACCTGTTGTGTTACCTAAAGACAACTCTGAACTTTAAAGAGTGCCTCGATATTATCTTTCACAGTCCATCATTCCACAGTTGGCAGATATAATGGATCAGTCGATAGCAAAATACTGACAAAACCAACTCCCTCATTTCGGTAGGATGTATTTCAGAATTTCCACCTAACGCCAACTCTTTTTGCCAGTGAGTCTTTTCACTAATTTTTTTTGTTAAAGTAATAGAATCAGAGAATGGTTATAGCACAGAAGGTGGTCATTTGGGCAACTGTGTCTACACCGGCTCTCTGCAAGAGCAATTCAGCTAGTCCCACTCTCCCCTTTTCCCCATAGCCCTGCATATTTTTTCTTTTCAGATAATTATCGAATTCCCTTTTGAAAGTCATAATTGAATCTGCCTCCACCACGCTCTCCAGCAGTACATTCTATATCTTAATCACTTGCTGTGTAAAAAAGCTTTCTCGCATGTCTTCAGCCAAGCACCTGAAATTGGTGTCCTCTGTTCTCAACCCATACGCCAATAAAAAAAAAGTTTCTCCCTGTCTACTCTGTCCAGACCCCTCATGACTTTGAACTCTCCTCTCAAACTTCTCTTCTCTAAGGAGATCAGCCCCAGCTTCTCCAAACTATCCAAATAATTGAAGTTCCTCATCCCTGGAACCATTTTCATAAATCCTTTCTGCACCCTCTCCAATGCCTTCACATCCTTCCTAAATTGTGGCATCCAGAATTGGACGCAATGCTCCAGTTGAGGCCGAATCAGTATTTTACAAAGGTTTATCATTATTTCCTATCATTTGTACTTGATGTCTCTTTATAAAGTCCAGGATCCCATATGCCTTATTAACCATGATCTCAAATCGCCCTGCGACCTTCAACAATTTGTGCACATATATCTTTGGTCCCTCTGCTCCTGCACCCCTTTTAGAATTGCATCCTTTATTTTATATTGCCTCTCCTCATTCGCCCTACCAAAATGTATCAATTGACACTCCTCTGCATTTGATTTCATTTGCCATGTGCCAATCTATTCCAACAGCCTGTCTATGTCCTCCTGAAGTCTGTCACTATTCTCCTCACAATTTACAATCCTTCCAAGTTTGGTGTCATCCACAAATTTTGAAATTGTGCCAGTTGTGATAGTGTATTTGTTAATATGTTAAATATAATCATTTAAATATATATTTATACTAACGTGTGTTATCACAGGAAGTGATGCAATATCACGTGATTCAGTTCTCTTGCACAGTTAGTTAGCACATGTAAGCTGAACCAACAGCAAGTCTCCACTAAAGCTCTGTTTCAAAACCTTAATGCTGCCCTTCAGCTTCATTTGTATTAGTCTAGAAAGAGATAATATAGTATGGTGAGTCGACAGCATTGATCAGCAGCTAAAGATGACAACTCAAGTCAGAAGCCCTAACTGAAGTGCTGCGACCAGATCACAGCTCTCACATTGGGAGAGCAATGGTGTGAGTAGAGATTGAAAGCGATTTGAGCGCACTCCCAGTTTTGCCCCAAGCTGGCAAGAAAAATTATCGGTAGTTTCAGCCGCAGAGATCAATGCAGCATCATATTTTGTTGCGGATCCTTTCCCGCCATTGCCACACTCACATACTATTAGCTGACCCCGATGCCAGAGCCCCTCCTGCCTACAAGCTCACAAGCCTGTGCTGTAGCAACACAGCTCATGGCATGGCTCCTGCTCAGCTCTGCAAACATCACAGCTTGCTGCAACTTTTAATGCAAGGTTTGCCCCTCAGGGAAAGAAAAAAGTAGCAGGCTTAGGCAATGGCAGCCAGATTTCCAGGGGTGGACTGGAAAGCACTTGATGTGCCAGGTAAGTTCAAACTGTTTAAGCGGAGGATTGAACTATGCTTCCTGGGCTATGAAGTTGTGAATGCAGAGAAGAAGGCGATAAAAATTAGGAAACGAAGATCCGTGCAGAATCAATACCTCTGGTTTATCTGATGCTGACCAGAAGGATCCATCAAAGCTATGGGCAACATTCGAAAGTCAGCTTAGGATCAAAGTTAATTTCAGAGTACACCGCCTGAAACTCCTGGGGTATATACAGAAAGCCGACGAGAGCTTGGACGATTTTGTTAACCAATGCAGAGAGGAAGCAAAAGAATGCGACTTCTCCAGTACTAAGCTCTCAGAACAAAGTTGGTTATCGCCTCCACTCCTATTGAGCCGTTCCAGAAAGACTCCTGGAAAAGCCGTGGGGACACGGTGTGGAAAATATGCTACAGGACAGATGCAGATACAAGGCAATCACCGCAGGGAGACAGTGTATGCAAGCCCTAGGGTCCGAAACATCTGTCAGTACAATATCCAAGGCACCCAGACAGAACAAAGGTATGCAGTTACTTCGAGTTATCCCGGCCTATGCAGACACGTGCAAGGCATGCAGGCTTAGAGGGCACTGGACCAAACTTTGCAGTAAATCCAGCAGCAGAAACATGAGGAGAAGCCAGAGCGGGCAGCGCTCAAGCCGCAGAGCTACACCACCCAGAGGCGAAGGGAGGTGAGACACTTCCAGGCTTCACCAAAAGCACAGACCCATCCACGAAATGGGGGAATGTCTGACCCAAATAGATGAGATGGATTGAGGCGAAGGCACTATAGGTGAACAGCTATTTCACACGATCACCTTAGTGGAACAGGTCCATTCCGTTAACAAAACAGAAGCTTTTGAAACACTCCAGATTGTCTGCCCCAATAAGGCTGGACGGCATCGAATGATGAAGACTGTCACAGGCGCAAGTGCCAACACTCTACTTTTCTGCATTCTCAAGGACATGTACCACAAGGCATGGAAGTCTGTGGTCCAACCCACTAGCATGAAGCTTATGGCATGCAATGGCTCAACATTAAAGTGCCTTGGTTTCCTCAACCAGGACTGCAATGGCAAAGAGCAACATGGTCTACTCAGATATTCTACATAGTGGATGTGTCAGGACCAGCAGGAGCAGGATTGCCAGCTTGCAATAAACTTAACATGGTTACCATCAATGAGCTGACCCAGGCAGAAGACCACAGCAGTCAAAACAGGTGCACACCCATTGGATTGGTACAGAACTCCCCTATGAATTCGGACAGCATAGGGAGAGAATCTGATGGAAAAGCATTAATAATGGACAACGAGCAAGAATCAGATCGTCAGTCAGGTTGATCAACCGAGTATCCTGCATCTCACATTCTCAAAGATACAAATGGAGCAGGTGCAACCACGGCTGAGCCTCTCCAACTGCATGACATACCATCATCACCATGGATCAAGATAGTAACTGACCTGTGCTCTGTGGGCAGAGAAGCCTACCTGTTAGTCACTATCACTCCAAACTTTCTATTGTGCAGAAGCTTCGAGAGACATCGAGTACAGCAGTGGCCAATGCTGTTAATGCCATCTTGCGTCTTTTTGGTGCCCCAATAGAAGTTGTGTCTGACAACAATCAATAATACACGGGAAAAACTTTCCAGGGTATGCGTGAACGATGGTCCATCAATCATGTCACATCAGCATCCAGATATTCTTGTTCGAATGGGATGGCGGAATGTATGGTCAGGACAGTCAAATTGCTGATCAAAAAGTGTTCAGAAACCTGGGCAAGATATCCAAGTTACATTCTTGCAGTTTCACACAGAGCCATTAGACTCTGGATTGCCATCACCTGCTGAGATTATGTTTGGTCGACCAGCGAGAACCACACTACCAAGATATCATCTCACCAGGTTGTCATTGATCTCAGATTGGCTTTGTCAGACAAGATGAAAGATGCACATGAGGTTGATACAGTGCAGAATTATCACCGCTTTAAGTTGGCCAGAAGATGAGGGTCCTCCACCCACAAGAACAGACATGGATCCCAGCAGGCATGTCCAAGGTGTGCAAAGAACCACAATCGTACAACGTGAAAACACCAAATGGTGCAGTACTGTGAATGAACTGATCTCATCGACTCTCTGCTAGCCATGCACAAGGCAACCAACCAGCATCGCCTATGCATACCTGCATACATTTTGAAGATGAAGAGACAACTGAGGACAATACTCCCAAGAACAATCTTCAGGAGGGGAGGACAAACAGTTTGAGAAGACACCCACGTCACTGTCACAAGGTCTGGTTGAGCCCACCAATGACCAGTACAGTTCCAAACGTAGACAACACCTTGAAAAGGAGTGTTCCAATTGTTCTTGTTACGATGAATGTTTTGTGTAAATAGTGTTATATAGTTGTCATTTAAGGGAAGGGGGATATTGTGATAGCGTATTTGTTAATATGTTAAACACGCTTTGCCTTTAATAAATCTGTGCTGGCTTTTCTGAATTAATCCACATTAATACAGTACGGTGGAGGTTGACTATATGGATTTGAAGAAAGCATTTGATAAAGTAACACATAAAAGGCTGGTTAACAAAATTGAGGCTCATGGAATAGGAGGGCCAGTGTCCAACTGGATAAAAAATTAGCTTCAGGACAAAAACAGCAAGTCATGGTAAATGGTTGTTTTTCAGAGTGGAGGATGGTAGACAGTGGTGATTCTCCAAGGGTCAGTGCTGGGACCACTGCTTTATTTGCTCTATATATGTGACTTGGATCTTGGACTAGAGTTGAATTTCAAAATTTGCTGCTGATACCAAACTTGGAGGAGTGACAAATAGTGAGGATAATACAAACCGCCTATAACAGGACACAGATAGGCTAGCAGAATGGCCAGACAAGTGACAGATGGAATTTAATACAGACAAGTGTGAAGTGATGCATTTTGGCAGAATGGGGAGAGTGAGGCAATCTAGACTTAATGGTGCAGCCCTAAAGAGTGTGCAGGGAGAGAGGGACCTAGGGGTGCATGTGCATCGATCTATGAAGGTGGCAGGACATATTGAGAGAGTGGTTAGCAAAGCATATGGGATCTTGGACTTCATAAATTGAGGCATATGGTACAAAAGCAGAAAAGCTATGCTGAATCTTTATAGATCTCTGGTCAGGCCCCAACTAGAGTACTACATCCAGTTCTGGTCACCACACTTTAGGAAGGATGTGAGGGTTCTTGAGAGAGGGTGCAGAGGAGATTTACCAGAATGGTTCCAGGGATGGGAGATTTTAGTTATAAGGTTAGGTTGGAAAAGCTGGGGCTGTGCTCCCTGGAGCAAAGGAGATTGAGGGGAGATTTGATAGAGGTGTACAAGATTATGACAGGCTTAGATAAGTTAGACAAGGAAAAACTTTCCATTAACAAGGGCTAGGGAACACAGATTGAAGGTTTTGGGCAACAGATGCAAGGGGGAATGTGAGGAAGAACTTTTATACGCAGCAAGTGGTAATGACTTGGAACTCGCTGCCCACTAAATGAGTACTTTGCATCTGTCTTTACCAAGGAAGAAGATGCTGCCAAAGTCATAGTGAAAATGCAGGTAGTTGAGGCATTGAATGGGCTAAAAATGGAAAAAGAGGAGGTATTAGAAAGGCGGGTTGTACTTAAAGTTGATAAGTCATCAGGACTGGATCAGTTGCACTCGAGGATACGGAGGGAAGAAGTAAGGGTGGAGATTGCGGAGGCACTGGCTATAATTTTCCAATCCTCCTTAGATACGCTGGTGGTGCTCGCGGACTGGAGAATTCCAAATGTTGCATTGTTGTTCAAAAAAGGTTGCAAGGATAAGCCCAGCAACTACAGGCCAGTTTAACCTTGGTGGTGGGAAAGCTTTTAGAAACAATAATCTGGGACAAAAGTAAGTCACTTGGACAAATTGTTTACTCGCTCATTAAGCCATGCCCTCTGCCTCCATGCAAAAATCTCCTTTGTGGTTGCAAGTTGGCCCCATTCCTCCTTTTACACCCTTTTACTATTTATCTGCCTGCAGAACACTTTTGGATTCCCTATTATGTTAGCTGCCAGTCTCTTCTCAGACTCTCTCTTTGCTTCTCATTTCCTTTCTCACTTCCCCTCTGAACTTTCTACATAATGATCAACAACAGAATCGATCCCTCATTACTTTGCACCCTATGTGCAGCACCAGTGATATAGAGCATGATCTAACATCAGAGGAGGAGACTCTGTACATTAAAAACATAGGATTGTCCAAAATGAGTACACAAAATAGATGGGAAGGAAAGAAGAAACGCCAAATACAAATGGAATGATTGAGAAATGCAGAGGCAAAGCAATGGAAGGGGAACTGCAAAAGATTAATTTACCAGATCCCCTACCTCATCATCGGTGAAGTACATACCTGGATTGCATTGTCCCTTGGCGGAGTCTAGGACATGAGGACATATAACCTTAAAAGCACAGCTATGCCATTCATTTTTGTTGATTCGTTCATGGGATGTGGGTGTCACTGCCTAGGCCAACATTTATTGCCTATCCCTAATTGCCCTTGAGAAGGTGCTGGTGAGCTGCCTTCTTGAACCGTTGCAATCCATCTGGTGTAGGTACACCAACAATGCTGCTAGGAAGGGAGTTCCAGGATTTTGACCCAGCGACAGTGAAGGAACGGTGATATAGTTCCAAGTCAGGATGGTGTGTGGCTTGGAGGGGAACTTGCAGGTGTTGGTGTTCCCGTGCATCTGCTGCCCTTGTCCTTCTCTGTAGTAGAGGTCACGGGTTTGGAAGGTGCTGTCGAAGGAGCCTTGGTGAGTTGCTGCAGTGCATCTTGTAGATGGTACCACACTGCTGCCACTGTGCGTCGGTCATGAAGGGAGTTAATGTTGAAGATGGTGGATGGGGTGACAATCAAGAGGGCTGCTTTGTCCTGGATGGTGTCCAGCTTCTAGAGTGTTGTTGGAGCTGTGCCCATCTAGGCAAGTGGAGAGTATTCTATCACACTCCTGACTTGTGCCTTGTTAATGGTGGACAGGCACTGGGTATATAGAAGGCGAGTTATTCACTGCAGAATTCCTAGCCTCTGACCTGCTCTTATAGCCACAGCATTTATGTGGCTGGTACAGTTCATTTTCTGGTCAATGGTAACCCCCAGGATGTTGATACTGGGGGATTCAGTGTTGCTAATGCCATTGAACCTTAAGGGGAGTTGGTTAGATTCTCTCTTGTATGAGGTGTTCATCGCCTGGAACTTGTTGGCGTGAATGTTACTTGCCATTTATCAGCCCAAGCCTGGATGTTGTCCCGGTCTTACTGCATCTGGACATGGACTGCTTCAGTATCTGAGGAGTCGTCAATGATGCTGAACAGTGCACAATCAGCTAACATCCCCACTACTGATCTTATGATGGAGGGAAGGTCATTGATGAAGCAGCTGACGATGGTTGGGCCTAGGACTCTACCCTAAGGAACTCCTGCAGTGATGTCCTTGGGTTGAGATGATTGCTCTTCAACAACCGCAACCATCTTCCTTTGTGCTAGGTATGACTCCAACCAGCAAAGAATTTTCCCCTGGATTCCCATTGACTCCACTTTTGCTAGGGCTCCTTGATGCCATATTAATGTACTTCAGGGAAGGAAATCTGCCATTCTTACCTGGTCTGGCCTACATATGACTCCAGACCCACAGCAATCTGGTTGACACTTAAATGCCCTCTGAAATGGTCTAGCAAGCCACTCAGTTCAAGGGCAATGAGGTATGGGCAATAAATGCTGGCTTAGCCAGCGATGCCAACATCCCACAAATGAATAAAAAAAAACTACCTCAAATGCTGCTTTGATGTCAAGGGCAGTCACTTTCACCTCACCTCTGGAGTTCAGCTCTTTTGTCCATGTTTAGATCAAGACTGTAACGAAGTCAGGAGCTGAGTGGCCATGGCGGAACCCAAACTGAGCATCAGTGAGCAGGTTATTGCTGAGCAAGTGCCGCTTGATAGCACTGTTGACGATCCTTTCCATCACTTTGCTGATGCTCGACAGTAGGCTGATAGGGCGGTATTTGGCTGGGTTGGATTTGTCCTGCTTTTTGTGCACAGCACATACCTGGCCAATTTTCCATATTGTAGCTGTACTGGAACAGCTTGGCTAGGGGCACAGGTAGTTCTGGAGCACAAGTCTTCAGTACTATTGCTGGAATGTTGTCAGGACCCATAGCCTTTGCAGTTTCCAGTGCCTTCAGCCATTTCTTGATATCACGTGGAGTGAATTGGATTCGTTGAAGACTGGCATCTGTGATGCCGGAGACCTCAGGAGGAGGCTGAGATGGATCATCCACTCGGCACTTCTGGCTGAAGATGGATGCAAATGCTTCAGGCTTGTCTTTTGCACTGATCTGCTGGGCTCCCCCTTTGTTGAGGATGGGAATATTTGTAGAGCTACCTTCTCCTGTTAGTTGTTAATTGTCCACCACCATTCACGACTGAATGTGGCAGGACTGCAGAGCTTAGATCTAATCCATTAGTTGCATGATCACTTAGCCCTATCCCATGCTGCTTCCGCTGTTTGGCATGCAAGTAATCCTGAGTGTGGTAGCTTCATCAGGCTGACACCTCATTTTTAGGTATGCCTGGTGCTGTTCCTGGCATGCCCTCCTGCACTCTTCATTGAACCAGGGTTGGTCCTCCAGCTTCATGGTAATGGTAGAGTGGGAGATGTGCCGGGCTATGAAGTTATGGATTATGGTTGAGTACAACTCTTCTGCTGCTGCTGATGACCCACAGCACCTATTGGATGCCCAGTTTTGAGTTGCTAGATATGTTCGAAATCTATCCCATTTAGTACAGTGGTAGTGCCACACAACACGATAGAGGGTATGGTCATAAAGACCCCACCTGCCAAGAATGAGGCATATTAATTTCATCATATGAAACATTAATTTTAAACTGTTGCTAGACTGAAAAAATGACTTGTTTAAAGAGATCACAGCAGTGGCTGGAAACATTTGCATTCTAAGAGACAGTTGCCTGGAGAAGACAATAGAACTGTTCCCTGATCCAATTAACCCAAATGGATTTTGATCACCAGACACTGAATGTGTAAAAAGACAGCATTCCATCCACCCCCACCCCCTACCATTGAGGGTATCTGCTAAGATGGAGAATCCACAAAAAACGCAGGAGAGTTTGTTTTAAAAAAAATTGTTCACATGACTAACCTGTTGGCCCAGGTTTGGTTTTAAATTGTGTCCAAAGAACATTTTGAGTCAGACTGCAATTTGAAGACCACAGAGAAGGGAGGTCTCTCTCTCCCTCCCCAGCAAAGACAGGGACACATGGAAGGAAACTAATCCACAAGACAGAAAACCATCGAAACAAGTTTGAAAGTGCACTGGGCCCCAATGAGATGGCAAGATTTAACTGTAATCAAAGACTTCACATCAAACTCAAAAGACAGGAAATGAACTGCAGCTATTGCATCAAACCTTTCCCCTTGATTCTTTCTCCTTTTCTGTCTCTATCTGTGTGTGTGTTTAGCGCGTATGCATGCTCGCGTTATCGCGTCATGTATTGTTAGTAGTTGTAACTAAATTAGAGTTTTAAGGTCAATAAACTTTCTTGTTTAAATGTAAGGAAACCTATCTGGTTGATTTCTTTGCCATTACAATTGGAGAGCAGTGAACAAGGGATCACTGAGGGGAAGCTAAAAACACAGTGTTTTAAAAATTAAACCTTGTTACAGTCAAACCAGGAAAAGGCTGAGAGGGAACCTCTAGACCCCTTTCTCACCCGGTCATAACAGTATCCTCAATGTGAAGACGAAACTTCGTTGTGAAGACAAAACTATTTCCACTGGTTGGAGATTCTAAAACTTGGGGGCATAGTCTAAAAATTAGTACCAGACCGTTCAGGAGAGACGTTAGGAAGCACTTCTTCACGCAAAGGGTGGTAGAGGTTTGGAACTCTCTCCCACAAACAGCAGTTGAAGCTAGAACAGTTGTTAATTTTAAATCTGAGATAGATAGATTTTTGTTAAGCAAAGATATTAAGGGATATGGGCCAAAGGCAGGTATATGGAGTTAGGCCGCAGATCAGCCATGATCTCATTGAATGGAGGGACAGGCTCGAGGGTCTGAATGGCCTACTCCTGTTCCTATCTTCCTATGTTCCTATGTCTCCACAAGGACTGTGCTGTGGTCACTCCTACCAATACGGTCATGGACAGATGCATCTGCGACAGGTCGATTGGTGAGGACCAAAGAGTGTTAGAGAAGTGCAAAGGTTTGGGCCGGGAATTCCAGAGTTTAGGAACTAGATGGCTGAAGGCGCAGCCACTAATGGTGGGATCAAAGAAGTGGGGGAGGCACAAGAGGCCAGAATTGGAGGAATTCTTTGGGGGGGGGGGGTTTCTCGCAACAAGTTCCATTCACCTATCAGCTCCCCTGTCCCCAACTCCCCTGTTCGCTGACCCACATTGGCTCCCAGTCCAGAAACACCCTCAATATTGATATATTCATCCTTGTGTTTAAATCCTTCACAGCCATGCCCTTCCCTATTTCTGTAACCTCCTCCCGAGCACAAACTCCTGTGATTTCAAGAATTAAGGAGTAGACATATTCGTCTTTGTTCTGAATTTTGCGATGTTATAAGGAACAAGACTCTTCTCTGTTGAGTACTGACGAAGGGCAGAGAGCTTTCTTGAGTAAACAATTACAAAATGAAAATTAATTTTTGAAAATCATTCTACTTTTGGAAAAACAACTGTGATGAAAAAACTATTTGGATAAGACTGGATTTAGGGGGCTGTATCACAGTTGAAGCCTGTTAATGGGGACATCTTGAAGGAAATCAAAGGGGGCCATTTACTGTAGCACATCTGTGTGTACAAACTGTGGAAAACACACTCAATGCAGCTATTTACTTTCACACGCTGCTGGCAAAATTGTCAAGATCAAAAGGTTCCTCCCTCCAGGCAGAGGAACTGCAGCGATGTTCCTTTTTAACCATTATGAGTATTTAGTTGACCACCTCCAGGCGCGTATCCATTGTCTCTCGAGATAAGGAGGCCCAAAAGGAGTATTTAGTTACACAAATCAACACCAATCATAAGAAAACAGCAAGGGCTATTAATTTTATAGAATGCAGGAAATGCCAATTAAAACCATTTAAACAATACCATTGCGATATTGCACACAAAGTTTGCATATTTTTTTATGTACATGAAACAGACTAAAAGAAATCCAACAGTGACTACACTTCCAAAGTACTTCATTGACTGTAAAGGGCTTTGAAACTTCTGGTAGTCATGAAAAGTGCTATATAAATGCAAGTCTTTCTTTCTAAAATAAATCCCCAATGCTATCTCCTAATTATCTGCATTTTGTTTGCTCTCTATCAACTTAATTACTAAAATATTTGGCTTGCAATCCTCACTATGCAATTGCATCCAATGTAATTATTCCTTCTTTTGTGATTCTGTTTTTGGTTTTAAAATATCTTTACTTGTGTAAAGTTACAATTATCTTTGCACTTAACAATCTGTTCTTGTAAACTGTATAAAATGTGTTTGCTAGGTAAAATATTGGAGGTGCCAGCTTTTGGATGAGATGTTAAACTGAGGCCACATCTGCCAGTTTGATTGGATGTAAAAGATCCCATGGTACTATTTTGAAGAAGAGCAGGGGAGTTATCCCTGGTGTCCAATATTAATCCCTCAGTCAACATCACAAAAACAGATCATCTGGTCATTATCACTTTGCTGTTTGTGGGACTTTGTTGTGCACAATTTGGCTGCCACATTTCCTGCATTACAATAGTGACTACACTTCAAAAGTATGTCATTGATTGTAAAGCACTTTGTGATGTCTGGTGGTTGTGAAAAGCGTGATATAAATCCAAGTCTTTCTTTCTTTCTTTAACTGCTTCTCTACTTCCCAATTTGCAGTAAGTAGCTTTGTTATTTAACAATAAATAATTATAAATATAAATATCAGTTATGCAAATAAGGGCAGAATGAGTGATTTGAGAAAAGTAAACTGAATTCCATCTGTATCCCTGGACCAATTATTTCCCATCCTCCCTAGCTGCTTCATCTGAAGACAACACTTGGTCATGACTCCCAATGCGCAACACCAAGGGATATTGAAAAATGTTTCAATCATTTTCTCGTGCCCACATTTTTCAATTACTCATTTCCCCATTAAGAGTACTGCATTCTAGGAAGTGTCATCTATCAGATGTGACATTAAGCCTAGACCCTGCCTGTCCTCTCAGAAGGATGCAAAGAATCCAATGGCACTATTTGGAAGAAGAGCAGGGGGTGCTCTTCCACTGGACTGACCAACTTTATTCTTCCACATACTAAAAGAGATTAACAACAGAAAGTGCTGGAAATACTCAGCAGAATTGGCAGCAACTGTGGAGAGAGAAGCAAACGTTTCAGGTCTATGACCTTCCATGTTTTGATGAAAGGTCACAGACCTGAAACGTTAACTCTGCTTCTCTCTCCACAGATGCTGTCAGACCTGCTGAGTATTTCCAGCATTTCCTGTTTTTATTTTAGATTTCCAACATCTGCAGTATCTTGCTTTTATTATACTAAACCAGATTAACTGGGTGTTAATCCCACTGCTGTTTATGGAATTACTTGATTCCTTCCTTCCTTGATCCATTCATTCCTTCCTTCCTTCAGACCTTGGACCTTCCTGGTCCAGAGGACTCAACTGCTTACTGGGTGATCTCATTGAGCCATCAGGAGAAAGACTGGTTGCATATTTTTATCCCAGTTTTCCAACACAGGAAAGAGGGAATGGGGCTTTATATTAAAGAAGAAAACAAAAGACTTTAAAAAAATGAATATGATGAATGTTTTTTATTGAACAGAAATGCACAGAAGAGCAGACTGCTGATAAGACGTGTGAGCTCTTGAGTTATGAGGCTCTTTCTACACTGCAAAATAACTAGGGGATTGCATTGTTCCTCACTGCATGTCCTCTCTTTATCAGACTGCACTCATTAAGCAAAAACCATTAGTAATGATTTCAATGTAATGAGAGTCAATTGGTGCCTGAGAAAGCGTTGCCTTGTAAATAAATGTTAAACATTAACAACATCAGCATTAAGTGTCATTTACTGTATTCCACAGTGGCCATTTTATGTTATGAAGGACAATGAAAGATGCATCAGCTGCATTTTAAAATGGAAAAGCAACATTAACAAGCACATTGGCCTGAATTTTACTATGGGCGTCGGGAACCCGAGGTCATGATACAATAGCAGGTCCCAAGCCCGCACTTTGCGGCAGCAGGGCCACATCGGCAATTTTACCACAGGTGGGCTCCTGTCAGAGAACCGGAGGGTCAGAGAAGCCCAATCAGAGGGCTGGCAGCTTTGAAGCCTCAGCAGCACTGGGAGAGGTGATCACAGCTGAGGTATGCAGCAGAACTCAGGAGCTGGGCCAGGTTAAGTAGAGAAAAATGTAAAAAAATCACAGGACTGAGTGTCAGAGGGGATATCCTTCTGGCGAAATTGTTGGGGCTGTGGAGTTGCCTTCCCTGTCCAAGGCCCCCTCTTTGGGCCATTGAGCCTGGCTTCACCGACTGCTGCAGGGTGGACGCCTCCACTTAGCTGGCAGCCTCCACACATGGCAGGGGTTGGCCCTCTATCATCAAAATGTCAATTGCCCTGTAAAATAACCCCTAATTGGGCCTTTAATTATGGTAGTCGGCTGCCCGCTTCCTTGCAGCAGGCAGCCTTTCCACATCTGGTCCCATCACTGGCAAAATGTCCTGGTCGCAGGACTGCATTGGGGAGCTGACCTGACAAGGCTCCTTGCTATTTTACCGGTTCCCCTGCCTGCCTCCCGGGGGCCAGTAAAATCTTGGTCATTGTCACACTCTAAGAGCTTATGCATTCCAATTCAATTGCACTCCATTTAAATCTGACGGTGTGCTTTATAGACAGCTAGCTCTGATATGGAATACTAATATTAGAAGTCCTTCTTAGGACCCTCAAAATAAACACAAATGTGGCCTTGAGAAAGAAAATTATTTGGTGCAAACAAATGCTCTCATTTTAAAGGTAAAATGGATTACTTTTCCTCAATGCGAGTCAATAACAATTAATCTATCAACATATATTTATCACCATACCTTCATCATTGCTGGGTCAAAAGCCTGGAACTCCTTACCTAAAATCACTACGGGAGAACCTTCACCACATTGACTACAGCAGTTCAGGAAGGCGGCCCACCACCTTCTCAAGGGTAACTAGGGACAGGGAATAAATGTTGGCCTTCCCAGCAACATCCATGTCTGAGGTATGAATTAAAAAAATCACAAAGCCCTATTTCATTTTTCAAGCTCTGTTTAGGACTGGTTTTAACTGATGTAATCTGTCTACTCCACTTGCCAAGCACTTTCTGCGTGATTTTCCCTCACTAACAATTTTTTTTGCATCACTGCCAATTTCTCTGGGAAAAAGAATGACTTTTTAAATGCGTTAACCTGCACATAATGAACAATCTGTCAGGCTGTAGGTGTCAAATGATTCCTCAAACTGCTTACCACAATGACATATTTACTGCGGGATGTGGTTGACAGATTGAACGAGAGGTGCTATCTGTCTGTTCGGTTAATGTCCTGTGATGATATGTTTCAGCCTCTCAGGGGTGTCACCAATCTCACAGCTGGGCTACAGTTAGTTTTTCATGTACTTAAGTGAAATTTATTGGTAAAATGAAAATTGGCTCCAGCCACTCAAATAGAGCAGTGTTAGGAGCAAACTATGCTGCAACTCATCAAATAATTCCATTTTATAGGCCCTGGTCTGTAGTAGAGATACAGACATTGGGATCAGTCCTTTCAGCTAGAGAAGGGGATAAGACAGCAGATTCTCATCACGAGAGTCCACAAGCAAGGAATTTATATTAAACTTGTAAAGAACACTGGTTCGGCCTCAACTGGAGTACTATGTCCAGTTCTGGGTGTCACACTTTAGGAAAGATGTGAAGGCATGAGAGAGAGTGCAGAAAAAATTGATGAGAATGGTTCCAGGGATGTGGAACTTCAGTTACGTGAATAGATTGGAGAAGTTGGGACTGTTTTCCTTGGAGAAGATTGAGAGGACATTTGATAGAGGTGTTTAAAATCATGAGGGGTCTGGATAGGGAAAAACTATTCCCATTGCTGGATGGGTTGAGAACCAGAGAGCACAGATTTAAGGTAACTGGCAAAAGAAGCAAAGGTGACATGAGGAAAGTCTTTTTCACACAGGATTTGGAATACACTGCCTGAGAGTGTGGTGGAGGCAGGTTCAATTGAGGCATTCAAGAGGGAATTGGATTGTTATATGAAAAGGAAGAATGTGCAGAGCTAGGGGGAGAAAGCAGGGGAGTGGCACTAGATTAATGGCTCTTTTGTAGAGCCAGCGCAGACAAGATGGGCTGAATGGCCTCCTTTTGTGCTGTAAGAATTCTGTGATTCTGTGACTAGCCAGCGACTCCCACTGTGGGATTTTGGGAAGACATAATAATGATCATCACTTTGTACATTTGATCATTACTTTGGAGGGATGTGAAAGCCTTGAGACTCTGCTATGTGAGGCAAGGGAGGAGAAAGCGGGAGCTCTGACACAAATTTTCAAATCCTCTCTGGCCACAGGAGAGGTACCAGAGGATTGGAGGACAGCAAATGTGGTACCATAATTCAAGAGGGGTAGCAGGGATAAACCAGGCAATTACAGGCCGGTGAGTCTGACATCAGTGGTAGGGAAATTATTGGAAAAAATTCTTAGAGACAGGATTAATCTCCACTTGGAGAGGCAGGAATTAATCAGGGATAAACAGCATGGCTTTGTCAGGGGGAGATCGTGTCTAACAAATTTGATTGAATTTTTCGAGGAGGTGACTAGTGGTGTGGATGAGGGTAATGCAGTTGATGTAGTCTAAATGGACTTCAGTAAGACTTGGGGGATTGGTTAAGAAAGTAAAAGTCCATGGGATCCAGGGTAATTTGGCAAATTGGATTCAAAATTGGTTTAGTGGAAGGAGGCAGAAGGTAATGGTAGAGGGTTGTTTTTGCGATTGGAAGCCTGTGACCAGTGGTGTACCGCAGGGATCGGTGCTGGGACCCTTACTGTTTGTAGTGTACATTAATAATTTAGACATGAATATAGGAGCTATGATCAGTAAGTTCGCAGATGACACGAAGACTGGTGGTGTCGTGAATAGTGAGGAGGTAAGCCTTATGCTACAGGATGATATAGATGGGCTGATGAGATGGGCGGAGCAGTGGTAAATGGAGTTTAATCCTGAGAAGTGTGAGGCGATGCACTTTGGGAGGACTAACAAGGCAAGGGAATATACAATGGATGAGCACTTGAAACGCCATAACATACAAGGCTACGAGCCAAATGCGCAGAAATGGTATTAGTTAGGACGGGTACTTGATGGTCGGCGCAGGCGCGTTGGAGTACAGAGAGTCAGAGGGACCTTGGGGTGCTTGTCCATAGATCACTGAAGGCACAGGTAGAGAAGGTGGTTCGGAAGGCATATGGGATACTTGCCTTTATTGTCCGAAGCACAGAGTTTAAGAGCCAGGAGGTTATATGAAGGAGCTGTATAAAATGCTAGTTAGGCCACAGTTGGAGTACTGTGTACAGTTCTGGTCACCACACTATAGGAAGGGTGTGATTGCAATGGAGAGGGTGCAGAGGAGATTCACCAGGATGTTGCCTGGGCTGGAGCATTTCAGTTATGAAGACAGATTGGATAGGCTAGGGTTGTTTTCCTTGGAGCGGAGAAGGCTAAGGGAGGACCTGATTGAGGTATACAAAATTATGAGGGGCATTGATAGGATAGATAGGAAGAATCTTTTTCCCTTAGCGGAGGGGTCAATAACTAGGGGGCATAGATTTAAGGTAATGGGAGGAGGTTTAGAGAGGAGTTGAGGAAGAATTTTTTCACCCAGAGGGTGGTTGGAATCTGGAACACACTGCCTGAAGGGGTGGTAGAGGCAGGAACACTCATGACATTCAAGAACTATTTGGATGAACACTTGAAACGCCATAACATACAAGGCTACGGGCCAAATGCACGGAAGTGGGATTAGTTAGGACGGGTGCTTGATGGTCGGTGCAGGCGCGTTGGGCCGAAGGGCCTGTTTCTGTGCTGTAAAACTCCATGATTCTATGACTTACTAGAATGGTACTAGGGATGAAGGACTTCAGCTATATGGACAGATTAGAGAAACTGGGATTGTTCTCCTTAAAGCAGAGAAGGCTCAGGGGCATTCAAAATTATGAAAGGTTTTGATCAAGTAAATAAGGAGCATCTGTTGCCACTGGCAGGAGGGTTGGTAATCAGAGGACACTGCTTTAAAGAGAATTGACAAAAGAACCAGAGAGGAGGAGTTTTTTTTAAATGCAGCAAGTTATGATGATCTGGAATGCACTGCCTGAAAGAGTGGTGAAATCAGTTTCAACAGTAACTTTCAAAAGGGAAATGGGTACATACTTGAAATTAAAACATTTGGAGCAGGGGAGAAGAGCAGAGGAGTGAAACTAATTGTATCACTCTTTCAAAGAGCCGGCATAAGCACAATAGGCCGAATTGCCTGCTCTTATATTGCATGATTCCATGATTGAGAGTCAGTCAGGCAGAATTACCCACAGTACTGCTATAATTCATTAAACACAGCCATTGCCAACAGTCAGCATATAATGGGGTGGTCAGCATACAAAGTGTATCAGCCTTTGCTAATCAGCATGGATAAGGCCCCTCCTTACTTAGTGCTGCTCCTACCTGCTTCAAGGAAGGGGGCAAAAACTTTGAGGTGGAGCGGGGAGAAAGAGGAAAATCTGGGAGTGGGGCTTTGGGGTGATGGTAAAGAAGGTGATTGCTGTAATTGACTGAAAGGCTGGGAGAAGATGGTCAGGATGAAATGGGGCAGAAAAAACTGTCTGCTGAAGTCGGAGGAGGAAAGAGTGCCAACGTGACCTTTTCAGAAGAGGGGTACAGGAGCACCAACTTGAACTGGGCAACAGAAGTACCTTAAGCACACTAAACTGACACTCCAGTACATGGCATAGGGAGTGCTGTACTGTTGAACGTGCCAGCTTTTGGATGAGGTTCAACTGAAAACCCATCAGCTAAAAAAAAATGATCTGGTCATCTGGTTGAGTGATCTTGATGTGTGCAAATTGGTAGCTGCGTTTCCCTACATTACAACAGTGAATGCATTTCAAAAATTACTTCATTGGCTTTAAAGAGCTTTGAGACATCCTGAGGTGGTGAAATGTGCTATATAAATGCAAGTATTACTTTCATTTTGCTTGTTCACACGTTCATCAATTTACAACACTTAAGTATTATAGTGTGGTTTCACCTGTGCTGATCAGCTTGGGCAAGCTCTGCCTCCAAGAGACTGACAATCCCTCAGCTTGTAACAGGGAAGGCACTGATAATAAATATACTGTACCATTGGTCAAGTGCACTGGGCCATGTGTCATGTTAATGATGCCATGTTGGACTTCTTATGCAGAATGAAACTAATGCGCGTGTGTAGATATAGAGTGAAGACAGGATGGCAGGGGAATGACTGTGATGCCCAAGAGGTTGAATAGCCTATCAACTCACATTCTGGGCTCACACGTGTGAAAGTGAGTGAGATCCTGGACTGCTGCACAGGCAATGGGGCTCTAGTGCAGCACACGCGGACTTCAAGAAAGATTGGCTCCTAGGAAGGGTTGTACAAACTTTCCCAGTATCGTATTTGTGCTTTATCCTGGGTCTTAGCTAGACATTAAAAAAATTGTGTCGTGAGATACAGCTGTCATTGTGTAGCTGACCATGTCATCCCACATTCATCATGGTTTGAGTCTCTTTTCAACTGAGTTTAAAAAGCAAGAATCACTGTTCTGTACATTTTGTGAAAAAAGAGTGAGCTATAAGAAGCTGCAGAGCTGTCAAGTTTCAGGTGATCTGAATCATGAGTGACAACATCTAATCCATTTGACTGAGTAACTTCCTTGTGATTTACTCACTTGTTTTATACTTGGTACAGCAGAAAAATCTTAAAGGCACCAGGTTATAGTCTCTCAACTATCACTCGTACCCTGGGCTGAGAAAAAAATCTACATTCTTCACCTGAAATATTTCACATTCAAACAGCATTCAACTCATATTCCAACATCAAATGTCACCAGGATTTGTGAATTTTATGAGCTATCCTTGTGATTTTATGATATTGCGCAAGTCAAGGATTTTAACAATAGTAAATGGAACAACATAATTAGAAAGAAAGATCTTGCATTTATACAACACCTTTCATGAATTCAGGACATCCCAAATCGCTTTACAACCAATGAAATACTTTTGAAGTGTAGTCACCGTTGTAATGTAGGAATTAGTTGCAAAGTGAAGCTCTCCCTACTCTACCCACCGACCTATAGCCTAACCTCAAACTCACAATATTAGGACACTTCCATTTCCCAAACCATGATCCTTCTAACTTCTCTTGAGGAAGTGGACAGCTTAGTGCTAATTGGTGCTGAATTGGAGACAATCATGGGTTGTGGACCTTTGTACATGAAGAAATTGATAAGACAGCTCAAATCATTTCCCTGTGCAACTGTTTCGGTTGACAAACAAGGCTTTCACCTCTATAGTTTAAGATGGTATTCAACACAAACTGAGGTGGTGAAACAACAGCAGAACTGATTTTCAACCCCAGTGGAAGAATCACTGTGAGGGTCAGAGTGTTAGCCAGAGGTGAGGCCAGCTCATTATACTAATTTTAATATGCTCCCTGCACCATTTCCATGTTTAAATATAGCTTAGAAATTGGATAAATGCGTGAAGGATAAAAACAAATTGCAGGCCTATGGGGAAGGAGGACAGTTGGACGAATTGAATAGCTCTTTCAAAGAACTGGCACATGCAAGATGGGCCGAAAGGCTTCCTTCTGGGTTGACATCCTTCCATGCATGAAAGATGATGGACATGCAGCAAACAATCCATTTAGGTGGAGTGTGTTCTCTTTGTTGATGGTTGTGAAGGCTAATCGTTGAGAGGCAGGTCTGCCTCTGTGCTGCATTTTAAGGTTCTACGATATGTGAATATGCTCCAAAGTAACGAACAAGTGAACTGATGGATTCCATTCTTGATTGCTTTGCATACTACTAAAGGTTAAACCTGAGGACAAAAATCACAAAAGAGCCTGTACACAGCCTAACTAATCAACCACTGCTGTCCTGGTTGGCTATCCTTCCCAACTCCTCTGGTATGGACACCTCATGCTCCATCCAAGTTTGGCCCTGCTGGATCATCCAGCTCCAAACCACCTCCAGCATGGAAGAGGCTACCAAGGCTGACCCAGAACAAGATGGGATGACAACATCAAGGTAGTCCTTATTGGGCGGGGGCCTCACTGCTGACGCGACACGAGTGAGAGTTCTGAAATGTAACAATTGGCAGAAACCAATTGTGGCAACATCCCTGAGAGGATGACTATTTGCAGGAACAGAGGGCTGAATTTAATGGGCCCTCAGCGACGGGTTCAGAGGCGGTAGGGGGTTCACAGAATAGTGACGGTAGGCAGGGGGCCCGTCGCCTTCCCATCGTATCAGAATTTAGTTGGGAATGGGATAGGCTGACAATGGCCTTCCACCCAGAAACCAAGTGAGGCCCTTAAGTGGCTTATTCCCAGCGACTTAAGGGCCTCCTCCTGCCGCTACTGGGATTTAATCTTTTTGGCTCAGTGCCGGGAGCCCCACCGGTACGACAAAATCCATCCCAGAGTGGATGCACTGACTGGCAGGAGAGGCAGATAATCTGGTTTTAAAAGGCTGCTGCTGGGAATCAAAAGGAGTGGGATTTGGAAGGAAATTTAAAGCACAGCTATGTACAGAAATGGAGAGTAAATATTTAGGGAAACGTTCCCCCTTTGAGCAGCCTGGACAGAGCAGATAGGGAAAAACTGTTCCCATCCGTAAAAAGATCAAGAACAAGAGGGCACAGATTTAAGGTAATTGGCAAAAGAAGCACTGGCGACATGAGGAAAAAGTTTTTCACACAGCGAGTGGTTAGGATCTGGATTGCACTGCCGAGAGTGTGGTGGAGATAGGTTCAATCAATGCATTCAAGAGGGAATTTAGATTGTTATCTGAAAAGGAAGAACGTGCAGGGCAATAGGTAAATTGCTCTTTTGGACAGCTGATGCAGACACGATGGGCCGAATGGCCTCCTTCTGTGTTGTAATATTTCTGTGATTCATTGCTGCTAATTCCTTGGAGGCCCTGCTGCAGGAGATACAGATAAATGGAGCTGAATGGAACACTCCTATCAGGGCAGCTGTACCAATACCCAGGATACTGGTGGCAGAAGGAGTGAAAACAGTGCCCCACATCCACAGGAGAAGGAAGTTTGCTAGCAACACAACTAACACAGGGTTAGTGAAACATTAGTCTTGAAACATAGCATGTTTGCTGTAAACAGTCTGACCTAGTGGACTTGCAGTGGAAGAGGTAGTACAGCAAGCACAGACACCACGTTCAGCTCTTTTACACATGTTTCTATGCTCATATTGCTGCAGGGCAACACTTTTTGGATCACACTAAAATAGCCTGTTAAAGACATATATCAATGTTGTATGGTGTGTTCATCACCTACAATGCCATCAGAAACCACATGCATTTCAATAGCCTGCTAAAAGAACAAATGGAGGCTGGACACAGGGGGTTGCTGCAATTTTCATCTTCCAAAGTTCAAAGTTCAACTGTATGCTCTGTCTTCCCTGAAAAGGTTACTCATAACCTTCGCCAAAGAATGGACACATGCGACGGAACCATTAACTTTGGATACCTCCCTTGATTTGAACAAAGTGCTATCTAGCCCCAAGACCATACAATTGGTCAGGAAGGTAAGCTTGGTGGCTAAGTACTAGAGCACAACAAGTAAACCTCTTGGAGGAAGCTTACTGCTCACCTTATTCACTGAGTAACACACAGAAACAACAGTAGCATGGCAAACAATATATTGGCCTCTTACTTCTGTTGGAATGCATATCTCACTAACGCTTCTTTCTTTTTCATAGGGGCTTCCCAAAAGGGGGAGCATGGACAAAGTACGGCCAAAGAGCGGATGTCCTTATATCATGCCACCGCTCATTCTCCAATTGATAGCGTGTACCAGCTCAGAGATAAGTACCCACAGCACCTTCAAAGTGACGTCAGTGCACATGCCTGGAAGGTATGTCAGGGAATCTGTAGATATGAGGCTCTGGCCTGTGTGTGCAAAGCGTGAGGGGTTCAGAGACCTACAGTGCACCCCGGAGCATACCTACTCCAAGGTGATCTCTCGGCAGACTCCTCTTACTCCTCCAAATCAAGGGGTGCTAGTGGAACATTGGGGGGAGGCTGATTTCAATATGATAAAACAGGATCTGGCAAAAGTGGACTGGGAGCAACTATTTGTTAGAAAGTCTACATCAGACCAGTGGGAGTCATTCAAAAAGGAAATAGTGAGTGTTCAGGGCCAACATGTTCCCGTAAAGGTGAAGGGTAGGACCAACAAGTCCAGGAAACCCTGGATGTCAAGGGATATGGAGGATTGGCTCAGGAAAAAATAGGAGGTATATGGCAGATTCAGAGCGCTGAAAACAGCGGAGGCCCTAGAGGCCAGTATAGAAAGTGTAGGGAGATACTTCAAAAAGTTATTAGGAGAGCGAAGAGGGGACATGAAAAAACACTGGTGGGCAAGGTAAAGGAAAATCCCAAGGCATTTTATAAGTATATTAAGGGCAAGAGGATAACCAAGGAAAGAGTAGGCTTCATTAGGGACCAAAGTGGCAATCTGTGTGTGGAGCCGGAGGACATAAGTGTGGTTTTAAATGATTACTTTTCATTTGTGTTCACTATGGAGAAGGATGATATAGGTGTCGAGATCAGGGAGGGGGATTGTTATATACTTGAACAAATTAACATTGAAAGGGAGGAAGTATTAGCTGTTTTAGCAGGCTTAAAAGTGGATAAATCCCCAAGCCCAGATGAGATGTATCCCAGGCTGTTATGTGAGGCTAGGGAGGAGATATCAGGGGCTGACACAAATTTTCAAACACTGTCTGGCCACAGGAGAGGTACCAGAGGACTGGAGGACAGCAAATGTGGAACCATTATTCAAGAAGGGTAGCAAGGATAAACCAGGTAATTACAGGCCAATGAGTCTAACATCAGTGGTAGGGAAACTATTGGAAAAAATTCTGAGGGACAGGATTAATCTCCACTTGGAGAGGCAGGGATTAAACAAGGATAGTGAGCATGGCTTTGTCAGGGGGAGATCATGTCTAACAAACTTGATAGAATATTTTGAGGTGGTGATTAGATGTGTAGATGAGGGTAAAGTAGTTGATGTAGTCTACATGGACTTCAGTAAGGCTTTTGATAAGGTCCTGCATGGGATATTGGTTAAGATGATAAGAGCCCATGGGATCCAGGGCAATTTGGCAAATTGGATCCAAAATTGGCTTCGTGGCAGGAGGTAGAGGGTGATGGTTGAGGGCTGTTTCTGCGAGTAGAAGCCTGTGACCAGTGGTATACCACAGGGATCGGTGCTGGGACCCTTGCTGTTTATAGTGTACATTAATGATTTAGACATGAATATAGGAGGTATGATCAGTAAGTTCGCAGATGACACGAAAATTGGTGGTGTCGTAAATAGTGAGGAGGAAAGCCTTAGATTACAGGACGATATAGATGGGCTGGTAAGATGGGCAGAGCAGTGGCAAATTGAATTTAATCCTGAGAAGTGTGAGGTGATGCATTTTGGGAGGACTAACAAGACAAGGGAATGTACAATCGATATTAGGACCCTAGGAGGTACAGAGGGTCAGAGGGACCTTGGTGTACTTGTCCATAGATTAGTGAAGGCAGCAGCACAAGTAGATTAGGTGGTTAGGAAGGCACATGGGATACTTGCCTTTATTGGCCGAGGCACAGAATATAAGAGCAGGGAGGTTATGATGGAGCTGTATAAAACGCTAGCTCGGCCACAGCTGGAGTACTGTGTACAGTTCTGGTTGCCACACTATAGGAAGGATGTGATTGCACTGGAGAGGGTGCAGAGAAGATTCACCTGGATGTTGCCTGGGCTGGAGCATTTCAGCTCTGAAGAGAGACTGGATAGGCTAGGGTTGTTTTCCTTAGAGCAGAGAAGGCTGAGGTGGGACCTGATTGAGGTATACAAAATTATGAGGGGCATTGATAGGATAGATAGGAACAAACCTTTTCCCTTAGCGGAGGGTCAGTAATCAGGGGGCATAGATTTAAGGCAAGGGGCAGGAGGTTTAGAAGGGATTTGAGGAAAACTCTTTTCACCCAGAGGCTGGTTGGAATCTGGAACACATTGCCAGAAGGGGTGGTAGAGGCAGGAACCCTCACAAGACCAGAAACTGAACTGGAGTAGCCATATAAATACTGTGGCTACAAGAGCAGGTCAGAGGCTAGGAATCCTGCGGTGAGTAACTCAGCTCCTGACTCCCCAAAGCCTGTCCACCATCTACAAGGCACAAATCAGGAGTGTGATGGAATACTCTCCACTTGCCTGGATGGGTGCAGCTCCAACAACATTCAAGAAACTCAACACCATCCAGGACAAAGCAGCCTGCTTGATTGGCACCCCAGTCATAGACATTCACTCCCTTCACCACCGATGCACAGTGGCAGCAGTGTGTACCATCTACAAGATGCACTGCAGCAATGCACCAAGGCTCCTTAGACAGCACCTTCCAAACCCGCGACCTCTACCAACTAGAAGGACAAGGGCAGCAAATGCATGGGAACACCACAACCTGCAAGTTCCCCTCCTAGTCACACAGCATCCTGACTTGGAACTATATAGTCGTTCCTTCACTGTGGCTGAGTCAAAATCCTGGAACTCCCTTCCTAACAGCACTGTGTGTCTACCTACCTCACATGGACTGCAGCAGTTCAAGAAGGCAGCTCACCACCACCTTCTCAAGGGCAATTAGGGATGGGCAATAAATGCTGGCCTTGCCAGCAACACCCACATCCCATGGATGAATAAAAAAAAACATTTAAGAAGTATTTAGATGAGCCAAGTGCTGGAAAATGGGATTAGAATAGATAGGTGCTTGATGGCCAGCACAGACACGATGGGCCAATGGGCCTGTTTCTGTGCTGTATAACTCTATCTCTCTGTAACATTCAAAGGAATCCCTATTCTAGCCACTTTGCTGGCTGAAAATGAAATGGCAACCAGCGGCAAGACTGCAGATGGGAAAGGATAATAAATAGAAATCTCTCCAATGCAAAATAAAAGCACCCTCATCTACTACAATGGAGTAATGCATGCAAAGAAATACAGATAAAATTAAACAATTAAAAAAAATACAAACATCCAAACCAAATCTGAAAAGCTCAACACTCCTTTAGGAAATTAACTTCTGAAGGGCAGGCCATGGAAACCTGTGTTATATAGGGGAGCAGCATTCTTTCTTTCAAAGTAATTCAATGACAGAAAGCATGTTCGGAAGATGTGCAATGTTCCTTTTTATTTCTATTGGACAGGAGACCTCACCCAGATCATGTGCAACTCGCACTACGCACTGAAGCAGGCTCGAGGGGCCGAGTGGCCTACTCCTGCTCCTAATTCGTATGTTTGTATGTTTGTATTGTAGCTCCAATTGGATGCCAACTTCTAAAGAAGTCTCCATTATTCAACATTCCCCTCCCCTTCCCCCCCCCCCCCCCCCCCCCCCACCCTGCCCACACACCAACCTGGTAAATTGGGACAATCACAAATTTAAAATGAACTCTTGCCTTTCAAGGCTCCATGCTGCAAGCAGAACTTCATTAAATCAGCCTGAATGTGAACCCAGTGTGCTATCTAGGACCCTCCGAGCATAATCCTAATGAAAATCACAGAAGTGCTGATAGATGCACCAATCTAGTCACTTGTTTCTGCCTCAGTTAAGCAATATTGTCAATGCCAACAATAACACATAATGATATTTATTTTTATTAGGACTAGCTCATTACAATCTCAACTTATTCCTCAGTGAAATGATGCAGTCTATGAGACAGCGGATTGCTGCTGGTAGTAATTCCACATCAGATTAATGTCAGGTAAATCCTAGTTGGAAGGTTTGTAGTTGTGAAACAGGCACACATGTGTGACACTTCCTTGTGCCAAACCTCTGGCTGCTTCTGTTTTAACAGCTTGCAGGTGGCCTGGTATCTGAAACCAAAGTTAGTTGATGGTGGTAATTTGATGACATTTTAACCACGAGAAAGCTTCCAAACAAGGGCAGTGGTGTGAAAACTCCTGCTAATCTTCCACCCTCTGTCAACTTGACCTCATCCAAACCTCTGCTGCCTGTATCCTAACTCACACAAGTCCTGTTCACCAATCCCCTCTGCTTGCTGACCTACATTAGTGGCCGGTCTGCCAACACCACACTTTTAAAGTTTTTTTTTCTCGTTTTCAAAACTCTCCATGGCCGCAACCTCCCTCTCTCTGTAAAGTCCTCCAGCCCTACAACCCTCTGAAAACACTGCATTCCTCTGGCCTCTTGTGCATCCCCAACTTCCATCTGTGTAGTCCCTAAGCTCTAGAATTCCATCCGTAAGCATCTCTGCTTCTCTCCCCTCTTAAAATATTCATTAAAACCTACCTCTTTGATCAAGCTCCTGTGAAGTGTCTTGGGATGTTTTACTGAGTTAAAGGTGCTATATAAATGCAAGTGGTTGTTATCATTGTAAACATCAATTACAAGGCTGAAGATATCACTAAATGTGCCACTAGATGATTGCGCCTGAACCTACCTACAACATCACTAAATCGTCTCTGATTCTCCTCATTATTATACCTTTACGAAGACAACAGGAGGCTTCATTTTCTGTCATCTCATTAGGAGCTTTCAATTCGTCCTCCCATCTTGCAAAAACATCTATAATAAAGTCACCAAGTTCTTCCAATTCAATCAATGCAACAGTCAAGCCTGACTGCCTAAAGCCAAGGAGAGCTTTTCTTTCCTGAAAGTTTATTGATTAATCCACCAGGTCCCAACTTCCTCATTTCAAAGGAAGAACTGTTTAGGAAAGCTGTTCATTGTGTTGATTTGAAAATATTGAGAACTGTGAATGGGTAGGGCTCAGTGCAATATATAAATAGAAACTCAGTTCCATTTAAAGTGATAGCACAATACTTTGCTACAGTCGAAACAAGAGTTTTTCTGTTTGGCACCATGTTGTGTCAAATATACATTTAATAAGTGGTCTCAGACACGATAAGCAGCGTCATAGGAGCACTTTGGATTCCTGAACGATATTGCTTGTTTTTCTTTCTAGAGCTGAATATTGGTAAGATCAGTGATTTGAACAGAAACATTTACAGGTCACCATGAATAGTAGAAAGCTATTTCCTACGGGACTGATGTAATTCTGTGGTTTGTATTCCATTTACCTTGCTACCTCTTTCGCTCATAGCACAACAACCTGATTCTTACTGCTTAATATTGCTGCATACAGAAGTCTGCTCTTGAACACAATGGATCATTTGCATACCTTGGACATGTCCAAAACCTTTAAAGACATCTGACGCAATTCACTTATCAAATTACCAACATGTGGCCTCCCACCAAAGCTCTGTTCATGACAATCTGGTTTCCTCACAAGTCATTCTATCCTATTGTGTAGTTGATGGCACATCATCCAACACACTTTCTATTAGCCAGGAGTTTCTCCGTGCTCTGTCTATTCATTCACTCTGTGCTTCATATCTGTGATCTCCACCACTGATTAATTAACCCTATTCACTCTGTTGTTAATTGTACTCTAGGTTCATCAACTTCCTTTGCTTCACACAAACTCAGGACAAATAACCTCCAATTGTATTGCAGTGCAATGGTGATTCTCTACACCCTTACCTCCTCCAAAGCCCTTCGATGGGACAGTGAGAATCTAATTGCTCTCAATCCTTCAAAGACACAGGAATAGATTGTCCGCCCATTATAGAACCAGCTTGATTATCATTTCATAGACTGGTTCTATATTGGGTGGGTGATTGTTCTTTTGTGCTGGTTTAATTAATCTCAGCCAGGGTAGTAGTGGGGACTAAATGAGCACCTGAGTCTGGGAAAGGAAAAATCTGCCAGGGATCAATAGTATGCTAACTTTCACTTGTAAGTTCATAGATCAAAAACAGTCACTTGTGTGAGGGGCTGGAGGCTGCTAGAACCATGAAACCCAGAATACATCACTGACCAAAGGAGAGAAGGGGAAGAATTTCAGGAACAGGGTGAGCGTGTCATTTTCAGCAGTCTAAGATAAATTGCAATCACAAAGATGAAACCCACTGATTTTGTCTTTTTAATTAAAGAAATGTTTCACAAATGGGTGAAAATGCACGTGAACTCATTTAAATGAACTGTGCACCCATAAGCCAAGTGACTGATAACTAAAATAGTGAACAGCATTATTCAAGCTGCAAGATAAGAAACAACCTTACACAGCCCAATATTAATGAAAAGGTTGGCGATGAGCTGAGTCTTTCTTCACATTTTCCTGTGCATATGTGTGTGTATCTATATTCTTTTCCCTGCTGATAATTAAGAATTATGAGTGTGCTGTCTTAACGTGCTCATTCTTTTTTGGTGCGGTCTTAAAGTGCTCATTCTTTTTTGGTGCAGTCTTAACGTGCTCACTCTTTTTTGGTACAAATCCTCCACACAGAGGGCTGGATTTTGCACTGGAGGCGGGGCTCCCGGCGCCAGCCCAAAAAGATGAGAGGAACCCTGCCTTTGACTTTTAAAGGGACGAGAATCCTGCTTCCAAGAGCTGCCAGACAATCACATGGCTGGCAGCTCAGCACTATTGGCAGTGCCACTGGGAGCACTGGCCACTGCCGGTACTGCAGAGGCCTTGGACCCAGGCCCAGCAGTGGAACCCCAAAGGCAGGGTTGGCGGAGCCAGTCCAGAGGCCCCAGTGAGGAGGGATGGGGGGGGTGGTCGTTCAGTCCAGCAGGGGTGTGAGGTTAGGGGGGGGGGTGGTGGAGTCCTGTGGGGTAAAGTTGTTCTCGGCAGGGGTTCCTCCATGGGCCACAACTTGCCCATGAAGGAGGAAACACCCCGCCCACCCCAAGCCCACAGGGAGGCGCCTCATTTTACAAAACGTCCTCCCCATGTGGCGGAGGCCCCTCCACCACTGGTAAAATCCCAGCCGCAGTGGGAAGAGGTCCTTAATTGGCCATTTAAGAGCCTCAATTTGCCTCTGGGTGGGAAGACCGTCGTCAGTCTATCCCGCCCCCGGGAAAATCGCTGGGTGATGGGCCCTCAGTCTTGCTGCCTCCCCGCCCACCACCTGTCACGATGCTCCGTTCCACCCCGCCTCCAACCCCGCCTCAGAGGGGCCCGTAAAATCCTGGCCACAGTATCATTAGATTCCTAACTATCAACTCAAGAAGCTCTACTTCAGACTTGCCCTAACCCCAGGGTGTTTATAAATTGTGTGTCTATCATCAAAGAGTATCTCAGTGGGTGCACTGTCTGCATGCCCACCTGTATCTACAGAGCTGGAGCAGCAGTCCAGCAGTTACATGCAAAATCCCATAAACTACAGTAAATCTCTTCTGGAACCTCTGAAGGAGATGATATTTGTCCATGTTATGACCAGGTAAGAAAGGGGTCTAGGGTTCCCTCTCAAACTTCACCTGGTCGTACCGTAACAGGGTTTAACTTTTGAACACAATGTGTTTTTAACTCCCCCTTGGTGAATCCTTGTTCACTGCTTCCCAATTATAAGGCAAAGAAACCAGCCAAACAGGTTTTCTTAGCTTTAAGGAAGAAAGGTTGACATTTATTAAACTTAAACTCTAATTTTTTAAATGCCTACAGATACACGCGCACCCACGCTAGCATGCATAGGCGATACACACATGCAGATAGAGACAGAAAACAGCAGAAGGATAAAATGGAAGAAGTTTGAGGCAATATCTGAAGATGGTTTTGGTTACTGTTCATCGAGTTAGAGTCCTTGATTGTAGGTAGGTATTGCTTTTCATCGGGGCCGAGTATTCTCCTTAAATCTTGTTTGATGTAGGTGACTTTTCTCTTGACGTTCACGTCTTCAGTGGATTTGGCATTCTGTGAGAAAGAGATGGGAGCAGACAGGGGAGGTCTTCTCAGTCCAGGAGCAAACAGTCTTTCTGAGTTCAAACTCTCTGTGGCTCATTCAAAAAAACCTGGACCAGCCAGTTAGTCATGTGACCAGCTGGTTTAACCAATCCTGGCTTTTGTGGATTGTATCACCTTAGCAGTCTCTGGAGTTCTCTTCCACACCTTCAATGTCTGGTGATCAAAATCCATTTGGGTTAATTGGAAAAGGGAATAGTACTTTGTCTCCACAAGCAGCGTCTTTTAGTATGCAAATGTCCTTCCAGCCAAGTGTCTGGTGATTTTTTAACAAGTCATTTCTTCACTCCAGCAACTGTTTAAAATCAATGTTCATATGACAAAATTAATATGCCTCATTCTTGGCAGGTAGAGGTCTGCATGACAATCCATAACCCTTCCCAGATGCAGTGGGAAGGGTATTCCCATCCCTACACTGAGTTGCCTTCATTGAGGACTTGCTGACTCCTTTTAATTCCCTTATTATAGCAGAACTTTGTAACTGATGGCTGCAGCCAACTTTGCATCTGATGGTGGCAGGCAACTTTGTATTCCTCAATCCAAGATCTTTTATAGGATCGCTCCAGATCAATCTGTTCAAACAGTGCTCTCTTCCCAGATTATCTCTGTTCTAATTGGTCAGGATAAAAAGGTCACCAAGTTTAGGTTTAATGCTGGTCTCTGGATCACCATGTCCTCCAAGGTCTTTCTCTACAACCTCTTCCTCTTCAGCAAACCCCTTGTGACAGATGTGACCGTTTTTGGTTGGGATACCCATCTTTTAGAGCAGTAGGCTCTGGACCAGTGCACTTCACTTGAATCTTCCTGGCACATAAACTGACTCAAATTGTAAACGACATGTTTGGCTTTGCAAGATTTTCAAGCTCTGCAGCAGGGCAAGTTACTGGACAGACAACACAGCAGTCTACAAGCAAAGCAAGACCCATACTCAGCTTCACTAACTGGACACCATATAATGCTCAGTGTTGTTTGAAACATAAGGGCACACTCTTGACACAACCTGTAGCCAGGGTAAATGATTTGACTGACGATGGTCTCAGTCATCATGGAGACAGAACTCTCTACATCACCAACTCCACCCCTTTTGTTCCTGAACCATAAATTGGTCTGCTTGGAAAGTGAGTGGTTTGGTTCTCAGACAACTGTGGTTTGAATACTGCTGCATCCATCTCATTCCATAGCAAGGGAGACCTTCTTCTCAACTGTCAGGTCAGATTCTACACCCAGACCCAACTGCTTTCTAGTTGATGGCCTGGCTGTTGAGAAGGCTGATCTTTAAAACAAGTTCTTCATCCATTAATGCACCTGACCTTGCACAAGCAAAGTAAAGTTTTTATGATGATGCTTTGCTAGAAGCCTAGACCTTTTCAGAGGATGATTTTAGTCAACCCTCAGCTGATACTGAGTTCTTCACAACTATAGGTAGCATTACCATTTCATGTACTGCTTACCTTGGATTTGCTTGGAGACCATCCGATGATTTCTCTTTTTATGCAAGACGTTAGGTGTGACCAGAACACCACCAGTTAATTCCTAACTGGGAATTAAATTTTGCCCGAGCCCATTTGTTTGCTCCTTCTTTAATTTCTTGGACTTGTGAGTTCAAAGGCAGGACTTTCCCTATGAGTTTCAGGACCCCGCCATCAAGCTCAAATGGGGATCAAAAGCCTGTACTGTGTGGGGAACAGTCACACACCTGTGAGTTTCCCCGAACTGGCTAATTAGTGGCTGGAGAGCAGGCTCACTGTCCTTAAGGCGAGCCCTCAAAGCTGGCTCAGAAGCAGCAGCAGGTTGCTTTTGTAGGTAGGTGAAGGGTCAGGTGCCTCCAACTTTTTAAAATAAAAAACAGAATCAGGAGTCTGAGGCCAGGCAGGCAGGGAGGGCCTCCAAGACTGCCTGGAGTGCTGACCCCCAGTTTGCCACCAGGAGGCCGCCTTTAGGCAGCCATCCTGTTCCCGGTTGCCTCCGATCGAGGTTCACTTTAAATTCCAGTCGGCCGCGGACAATAGGCCTTAATAGGCCTTTAATTAGTTGAATTGGCTGCCTGCTACTTGCAGGCAGGTAGCCCTGGTGCACCCTCCAACAACCCGCCTCCAGGAAAACAGCTCATGATTGAGATGGAGCTAAGGAACCGGCACGCGGGCAGACAGTGCAAATTTCATGCCTGCCCCCTTTCATGCCCACCCCAAAATTCAGCCTCAAGTTTCTAATCTGTTAAGCTGCACTAATACCTCTGGTTTGAACCAGAAGGATGAGGTGAGTTTCAGGCCTTGCTGACAGACTCAATTCATCTGCCATTTAGCAGGGGTGTTCCTTCAGAACCCTGTCCACTCCATATAAAGGTATTCCCACCTTTTCTGGCAGTTCAATATTGGCCAAACGTAAGTTTTCAGAGAAGTTGTGTGTGTAAATCCATTACTACATTGCATCCTGCTTGACAGTTTTTAGATTGTATCCTTCATTGTTGCTATCTTGATGGCAAAAGGGCTGGTGAAGGCAACAACAACTTGCATTCATATAATGCCTTTAAAGTAGTAAAAGGTCTCAAGGCGCTTCACTAAATTGCTATCAGACACAATTTGACATCGAGTCACATTGGAGATATTGCAATGGGTGGGGCCATGGGAGTTGTGTCTAACAAATGTAATTTGGAAAGCATATTTTGAAGAATTAATTGGGCGGAATGACCATCATAACTAGGGATCTTAATAAACTTTGTCAATGCTGCACCTTAATCAACAACAGCAACTTGCATTTACAAAGAACCTTTAATGAAGTAATATGTCCCAAGGCACTCCCCAGGAGAGCAATCAGACAAAAGTGCAGACACTAGGAATGGACTTCCAGGCACAGAGGTGGAGGTGAAAATTGTGGAATCATTTAAGTACAACTGGGGCAGCATTCTGTGAGGTTCCAATTCATAGAACTCATCCTGGAAGGTCTTAAATCTGCCTTGGACATCAAATAAACCACAATGTCATAGAATCATACAGCCATTTACAGCATAGAAGGGGGCCATTCGGCCCATCGAGTCTATGCCAGCTCTCCGTGGAGCAATCCAGTCCGTCCTACTCCCCTGCTTGATCTCTGTAGCCCTGCAAGTTTATTTCCTTCACGTTTCCATCCAATTTCCTTTTAAAATCATTGATTGTTTCTGCTTTCACCACCCTCGTGGGCAGCTAGTTCCAGGTCATTACCACTTGCTGTGTAAAATAGTTCTTCTTCACATTCCCCCTGCAGTTCTTGCCCAAAACCTTCAATCTGTGTTCCCTCATCCTTGTACCATCAGTTCATGGGAACAGTTCTTCCTTGTCTAACTTACCTAAGCCTGTCATAATCTTGTACACCTCTATCAAATCTCCTCTCAATCTCCTTTGCTCCGAGTAGAACAACCCAACCTAACTTTGTAGCTCAAATCCCCCATCCCCGGAACCATTCTGGTAAATCTCCTCTGCACCTCTAAAGGATCCTCCCATCCTTCCTAAAGTGTGGTGACCAGAACTGGACGCAATACTCTAGGTGGGGCCTAACCAGATCTTTATAAAGGTTCAGCATAACTTCCTTGCTTTTGTACTCTGTGCCTCTATTTATGAAACGCAAGATCCCATATGCTTTGCTAACCACTCAGAATATGTCCTGCCACCTTCAAAGATCAATGCACACGCACTCCCAGGTCTATCTATTCCTGCACACTCTTTAGAACTGCTTCTGCCAAAATGCATCACCTCACACTTGACTGTATTAAATTCCATCTGCCACTTGTCTGTCCATTCTGCTACCCTATCTACGTCCTGTTTCAGGCAATTCATATCACCCTCACTGTTTGCCATTCCTCCAAGTTTGGTATCATTGGCAAATTTTGAAATTTTACTCTGTGTTCCAAGATCCAAGTCACTTATATATAGCAAAAAAAGCAGTAGTCCTAGCACTGACCCTTGGAGAACATCACTGTTTACCACCCTCCCATCTGAAAAACAACCATTTAAAACGACTTGTTATTTTCCGTCCTTAAGCCAATTTTTTATTCAATGACACACTGACAATGTTATTCCATGAGCCTCAATTTTGTTATCCAGCCTTTTATGTGGTACAAACGCTTTCTTAAAATCCATTTAGACAACATCCACCACATTCCCTTCATCAACCATCTCTGTTACTCCATCAAGAAATTCAATTCGTTTAGTCAAGCATTATCTGCCCTTTACAAATCCATGCTGGTTATCCTCAATTAACTCAAACCTCTCCAACACTGATTATTGTTTCTTAAACCTCTGCCAGAACAATGTTAAACTAACTGGCCTGTAGTTGCTAGGACTGTCTTTACACCCTTTCTTGAATAAGGGTGTCACATCTGCCACTCTCCAATCCTCTGGCACCTCCCCTACTCTATGGAAGATTGGAAGATTATGGCAAGCCCTTCCGCTATCTCCATCCCCACTTCCTTTAGCAACCTGGGATGGAAGCCATCCAGACCAGGCGACTCACCTACCCTAAGCATAGCCAGCTTTTCCTCCTCTCTGTCAATTTTTACCCTATCCATTGCCTCGACTCACTGTTTCTACCGATATTTTGTCAGATTGCTCTTCTTTTGTAAACACTGATAAAAGGCACTCATTAAGCATTCTAGCCTTGCCTGTGCCTCTAAGCATATATTACCCTCTTTGTCCCTAATAGGCCCCACTCCACCTCTTACTACCTGCTTACTGTTTACATGCCAGTAGAAGATTTTTGTGTTCCCTTTATGTTGACTGCCATTCTATTCTCAAATTCTGGCATTGCCAGTTTTATTTTCCTCTTCACTTCCCCTCTCAACTTATTGTATTTGGCCTGGTTCTCACTTGAATAATTCACCTGACATGCATCATATACCCTCTTTTTTTTGTTTCATTATAATTTCTATCTCCCTCGTCATCCAAAAAGCCCTGTTTTTGGTCCCACTACCTTTCGCCCTTGTTGGAATGCACCTAGCCTGTACCTGAAGCATCTCTTACTTAAAGATAACTCATTGCTTCATTACAATTTTTGCTGTCAGTCTTTGGTTCCATTTTATCCTGGCTAGATCCCTCCTCATCGCATTGAAATCAGCCTTCTTCCGATCTAGTCGTTCTACCTTATATCATTCCTTGATTTTCTGCATTATGAGTCTAAACCTTATGATACAATGATCACTCTTAGCCAAGTGCTCCCCCACAGACACTTAGTCCACTTGGCCTATCTCATTTCCCAGCAGCAGATGCAGCAATGCCTCCCAATGCTATGAATTAAAAATATGACAAAGCATTCTCATTTGAATATTAATATTGGATGGGATCAGTATATACAGGGTAGGGATCAGATGTTATGATTCAGATTGTGAACATCAATCCCTCTAATAAACTGAACCTCTCAGCTATATTAATTTTTGTCATCCAGTATGATTTGCATGTGATATGAAGTCTTACTCACCAGTGAAACAAATTGTACTCTCCATTAAACCTTACCATCCTGTCAGCTAACGTATCACACCAGCAGTCCAGTGTCATGATGACTCTTCCCTCATGTGATGCCACGCCCTCTCTTCCAGTCTGTGACTCCATAACATTCCTCTTTAAGCTTCAGCTTATACAACTCTCTTGTCATATGACACGGATACTTGAAGATATCAATTATTCTTTTACTTCACTATTAAAATATCTTATGGTAGATTTTACTGAAACATGTGTTGCTATTAACCTAGAATGGGCAATTATATCACAGTTACATCATACAGCTATGGGAAGAGGTTCCAAGGCACTAGTTGGACAAGACGCGGGTCTTGTTTTAGAAGGGTCATGAACATCAAAAACCTGCTGTAGAATTTAATAAAACCTCCATACAGACCATTTTTGAAAGTTAAACAAAACACAGCAGCCATTCAACAAACATCTTGAAGCAACTTGGAAAAAAAATCCCTAATAACTCCCATTTGTAACTTTAGTCACTGCAGAATTCTGCTTCCAAGAGTAATTGAGTAGAAAAAATGGTTTATTTCATCCAATCACAGAATAAATTTACAATCGACAAGTCTATATTTTAATGATTCGCTGTGCCAGACTAGAAAATTGCACTGAAAAAGATTATTTCCCCCAGGACATAGAGGAACAGTACTAACTACTTAAATGAATTTCAATTGTTAAAGAGAGCATTTCTATTTTTAAAAAAAGAATTCAATTATTGTGGTACTTCAAATTTCTAGTCACCAAATGTGAAGGTAGGAGAGCTTTACTAACTTGGATGCTCAGTCAGCAGTTTGAAAATTCCTGGACCTTGAAGTAGGTGGCATAAGAAATATGGAAGAAGGTGTCACATATTTAAGGCTCACCATATATTCTTCTTTTGTTCATTGTCAATGACCACTCCTGTAAGTAAGCCATCTTTCCCCTGACATGTTACCAAATTGATCTAATACCTGGTACTGTAGTTAGGCCCAAAGGACATCCTGCATACTAGAGTCAGGCCCAGTGCTGACTGTCATACAGACCACCGGCTCGTTCGCTCAAAGCTGAGCTTCCACTTCAAGCCTAAGCTCAAGAACAGGCCTAGAGACAACCCAAAGAAATTTCAAGTCAGCAACCTGCAAACCTCATCTTGCAGAGATAGATATCAAGCAACCTTACAGACTAGACTGGAACATCCTGATCTCACTGCTGATTCCACTCCAGAAGAACTCTGGGAACACATCAAAGCTGCAGTACTGGATATTTCCAATGAGGTCATTGGACCCAGCACCAAGAAGAATAGGGGCAGCTTTGATGAAAATGACAAGGAAATTCAAGATCTGCTAAAAAAGTCAGTTCTTCAGGCTCACTTGGCTCAGTCAGGCAGCCAAGAGAAAAAGACAGCCAACCGTCAAGCATGCAGAACCCTTCAATGTAAACTGAGGAACATCCAAAATGACTAGTGAATCACACTTGCGCAAAAAGCTCAATTGATACTGGCGACATAAGAGGTTTCTATCAAGCACTAAAATCTGTCTATGGACCAGCACATCAAACCCAAAACCCCTTGAGGAGCGACGATGGCACGACCCTACACACCAACAAGGAGTCAGTCCTGGATCATTGGTCGGAGCACTTTGAAACTCTCTTTACCACCAAGTGCACAGTGCATGATACTGCCATCAATTGCATCCAACAACAGCCCGTCAAAGAAGAAATGGATGAGAGCCCAACACTGGAGGAAACTGTGACCGCCATCAACCAGATGAAGAGCAACAAAGCCCCCGGAGTCGATGGAATTCCACTCAAAGCCTTGAAGCATGGTGGCCCTGCCCTATACACCAAGCTCCATGAGTTTTTCACAGCCTGCTGGGAACAGGGCAGGATTCCACAGGATGCTCGTGATGCCGTTATCATCACCTTGTACAAAAACAAAGGAGAAAAATCAGACTGCTCCAACTACCATGGGATCACACTCCTTTCTATTGCTGGGAAGATCTTGGCTAGAATACTTTTGAACAGGCTTCTGCCTACCATTGCGGAAGAGAACCTGCCAGAGAGCCAGTGTGGTTTCAGAGCAGACATAGGCACCACAGACATGGTATTTGCACTCAGACAATTACAAGAAAAGTGTTGTGAGCAAAACAAAGGCCTGTACATCACTTTTGTATACTTCACCAAGGCATTTGACACTGTGAGCAGAGATGGATTTTGGAAAATCCTTGTAAAACTTGGAAGCTCACCCAGGTTCCTGGCCATGGTGAAGCAGTTTCATGAAAATCAGTACGCACAAGTCAAGCAAAACAGCCACCTCTCGAGTCCCTTCCGAATCTCCAATGGCATGAAGCAGGGATGTGTGCTGTGCCCAATCTTATTCACCATCTTTTTCAGCATGATGCTGCAGCAGGCAATGGAAGACCTTAAGGAGAAAGTTAACGTACGCTTTTGGACCGATGGAGGCCTTTTCTACCTAAGTCGTCTTCTGGCTCACACAAACACACAAGAAAAATTCGTCCGTGAACCTGTTTTCACTGATGACTGTGCAAAAGGGCCCCATGCAAACCTTTTAAGGACCCCCTGAAGAAGTCCCTCTCCATGTGTCACATTGACCATCGCCAGTGGGAAGCACAGGCCATAGATCGTGATGCCTTGAAATGCTACATCAGGAGGGCTACAGATACCTTTGAGACTGAGCGAAGAGCCAGCATGAAAGAGAAAAGGAGGACTGATCCAAATGCCCCCAGCAGCAACTACACCTTCATTTGTACTTGCTGTGGGAGAATCTGCCAGCCACGGATAGGTCTCACTAGCCACCAGTGGGCCTGCAACCAATAAGTACAACCTTGCCAAAATCTTCGTCCACGAAGAAATGTCAAGAAGAAGTAGTTATGCACAGGAGCCAAATAGAATACCTCATTTACTGTATTTTGCTCAAACAGAGGAGTTGCTGCATGAAGTTGCACCTCCTAGTGTCCTGGCAGATTCAGAATAGATGTTGGTCGCAAATCCACTTGTCCCCTTATTCCAAATACACTGTGGTTGCAAAAGAAAAATACAATGTAAACAAATTCCTGAGTTGTTGCTTTTTTTTGGTATCAGTGGAACGATTTGCAGGCTGATTAACAGTCTCCATCATGAACATGCCCTCCATGGCCATAACTATCGATAGGTTGGTGAGACCCATACCAATGGAGGGTTTTAAGGGCTCCCACTATCTACTGAAAGAAAGGTGGGGAGAAAGGAAAGTGCTCCCCAGACATTAGTATCTCATCGAATGTCAATACACAATTCAGAGCCGGAGCTCCAATCTCCATTCGCCTGAACTATCAGGAGCGGGGTTCGAAGCCTGCACTTCCAGTCTCAAAGGCGGGAGTGCTAACTACTCAGCTGAAGGCACACGTTCAATATTAGCTTCTGATTGAATATATATTTCAAGCTAGAGATCCTGCAGCTGTCAACAAAATTTCAATGGTCAGCAAAATATAGTGGATGTTAAAACCATATGGATCGATCATACTGGTGACATCAGACCTTCTCCTGACTTGCAACAATTTGCAATTCAGCAAAATATTACAGGCTACACTGATGGCCAATACTAGGTTCATTCAAGTTCCAAACTGTATTTAAATGAGTTCTACACTGGAATGTGAGGCTTCATTTCTGCTTCCTCATCCATATCATTTTCCCTCCATTTGAAGAGGTGCTTCTGTGTGTGGGTGACTTATGGGCATAGGATTCTGAAAGGGGAGCACCATTTTCTACGCTTCTGTTGGCAATTTACTTTCATTTCCTTAAATTTAACATGCCACTTCACTTATCAATGCATTAATTATAAGGAGGCCCAAAAGAAAGAAATTTTTGCTTTTGTTTGGACCTGATTTTTTTGCACTGCACGAACCATCATACTTCCAGTTCCCATTCCTCTTGCTCAGATTGCCAGGATGGGGAAATCTTTTGGAAATTTCAATGGAACTCCTAGATTTGGATGATGAGCAATATTTCCTGAACGGTGGCAGGTGGAACTTTTACTCACACTTGTGCTTATCCCAGGGGCCTTGCTTACTGGTCGGACACTGACCATGTCAGACTAACACGAGAAAAAAATGTCTGAGTTTTTTTCTCCTGAATTGTTGGCAGGAGTATCTGCGAGATGAATCTTTAATTCCGGGAGGGTTGGCAATGTTAGTCAGAGGAGGTCAGTTTTTGGGGTCGTCACATGACTATGCCAAGTCCTAGCATTGACCTACACCCTATAGATGGCTCTACCTGTGGGTTTGTACTGATTGTTTATGCCATGACGTTCTTCTGAGTCACCACAGGGTGACAGACAACAAATCAGTAGGCTATCCAAAAATGCAGCAGACAAGGATAATGAGGAGCAACATTCACATTGTTACTGTAAAGGAAAAAGCAGTTCATCAGGGCAAAAAATATTTCCCAGGTGCTAGGGTTTCAACAAGTACAGGCACCTAGCTACTGTACAGATCATTGAATCCTCCACCTGGTAGACAATTGGAAGGGGGTATTCTAGGAAAGGTTTGCAAGGGGTATTCTAGGAAAGGTTGGCTGAATTGCCAATCAGGACAATTCTCCTTGTACTCACTGAATGTAACAGCACATCCATTTTACCAGCAATCATGGGTGCTGCTCCCATTAATCACTTGCCTTCAGGTTCCATTTCATGCCTCCACATTGGCTTTATGTTTGCCTCATTTTAGCTTCACACTTTGTTCCACCCCCCCCCACCCCGCCCCAAAAATCACACCTCCTCCCCAATTCCCCTTGCACCTCTCCGAACTTCAGCAAGGCTTTGAAATGATAACGATTCATTTTGAAGCTACACATTTGCCTTTACATTCAGCCACTTAACTTTAAGTGAGCACATCCCTTTAAATTTGAGCTGCTGGCAAGTTTTGTACATTCACCATTAGGCTAGTTCAGTGTTCAGTGGGTTAGCTTGATTTCAGGCAGCCAGTCATTCCTAGTCTCCCAAACACTGGGCGATAAAGCCTTTGAAATGTGACCGATGGTCGATCTGTCATTGCAAGCTATTCCCTCAAAACCTCAGGTGATAAAAGTTGATGCATACCAGAAGGTCCCAGATCCACTTTATGGTCTGTCCTGAGTTAGTTGATCTATGTTAGATTGGTGTTAGGAGCGTCAGGTAAAGGGAGAAAATTGGCCAAGGTTCCCACTCCTGATGGCTTCACAATGACCCTGGGCGGGTGTCAAGGGAGGGGAATATAAAGATTGACTGACAACCTCCCAGGTCAAAAATGCAGCCAAGCTTTACATGCTATGGAGTGTCTTTACATACTAGATCATCAGGAACCTTCATCGCCTTTGAATCAAAAAGATGAATATGATACAAGCAAGATAATGAAGACAAAGGAGTCCTTTCACAGAAATAGGCCAACTGGCCCAACCAGTCTCTGTTGGAGTTTATTGTCCATCCGTACAAATAATTCTAATCACATTTACCCAACCTGCTCCCCTTCGACCTGTTTTTCTTCTTTCAACTGTCTAATCTAGTTTTAAATGTTGGCATAGTTTCTGCATCAACCACTCTGAAAGCAAATTCCATGGCCTCAAAACTGTGGGTTGAATTTTATAATCCCGCTGCCGCAGGTGCACAAAATGGCACCGGCCCTGCATGTCACGTGAGCGGCTGCGCCACTGTGATTACACAGCGGGTGGCCATTTTGCACAATGGAAGCAGCCGTTTCCCCCCAATCACGTGCTGGGGACAGTAATGGAGACGTCGTTCACAGCGTCACCTGATGTTGGAGCAGGTGCTGGCGACATCTTTAAAAGCCTGCCAGCCCTGCATTCACTCTCTCCAGCACTTCTCCGAAACTTCTGTACACTTCCAAATATTTCTACCTCAGCAAGCAGTCCCCCTTGACAAAGTCTGATCATGTCAGAGGTCTGAGCAAGGGTGGCCCCGTGGTTCAGTGATACCTGCTGATTCTCCTCCAGACTCCAAGGGAAAGATTAGAGGTCCTCTTCCCCAGTGATGGAAAGAAGAGGCCTTCCTGCCTGACCAAGAAAGCCTGGACGGAGATTGCAGAGGAAGTCAGCAGCGTGGGCTCACCTGATGAAACTGGGTGCAGTGTAGGAAGAAGGTCAATGACCTCCTACGTTCAGCAAAGGTAAGTGGCACATTCCAAAATTTCTTGGTGTGATCTGGATGTCACTACATTGTATGCCACATATGTGCCACTGCCATTCCAAAGACAGGGAGGTCAGAAGCAGATGACTGGCTGCATATGTGAAACAGTTCCCCTCGATTATCCCTCAGCCCAAGTAAACCCCATGACAGATTGAATCAATATGAGAGACTAAAAAGCCCTCAGGTTTTGATGAGGTGCCCATGTTAGTAGAACCGTGATGGGGAGATGTTTGGCAATGTTCATTAGCTGCACTCTTGCTCTTTCAGGGGAAGAAGGCCCATAACTGGAGGGAGGCGGCCAGGACCAGCGGCAGAGTGCCGGACCTGTATCCCTTGAATCAGGCAGGGCAGGAAGCACTGGAATTAGCCGGGAGCCAAAGGGGACACGTCATCTCATGGCCAAGGCCATGGAGCTCAGGGTTGCAGCGCAAGAGAGCGATTATTTCTAATCAGATAAAAATGCAATAATAATTGTGAAGTAGCTCTGGCATACTGTCCTTAATGGGATATGTGTAGCATAATGCACACCTGTTGTTTTCATTGTATCTTGCAGGTCACTGGTTGTAGCTGACTGTAAACCTCGAGACTGCCAACAACCTCGGAGGACGAGGAGCACTCAGAAGATGCACCCTCCCATGACTCTCCTGCACCTTCCACCAGCACAGATACTTTCACCTTGGTGGGAATGTGCTCAGCTTTAGAATCAGGATCACAAGCTGGTGAGAGCACCACACACTCACCCGTGCAGCTGACTGAGGCTGAGACAGCCAAGGCTGTCGGAAGAATCTGGGTGGACAGGGAGAAGTAAAGCAACATCTGGCAGAGATGCCAGAGGCCATGTGCAGCCTAGAGCAGAAAGTGAAGGAGTCCATCCATGCCATGACTGCTGCCATGTCCCAGGCATGCGAGCGCATGGCTTCGTCCATCGAGAGCCTGGAGACCCTCATGGAGAGCCACATTCCACAGATGCACCATGACCTGCAAACCCTTGCCTTGGCCATGAGTTCAGATCAGCATCGGCAGGTCAAGTAAAGGACCAGGAGCCTGGCGGTTTTTCCCACTTCTAGTCCTTCTCTGGTGAGCAGGAAGGTTTAAACAAGCCTTTGAGGGCAGAGGAGAGGATATGCTCCACATCTGGGGTCTCGCCTCAGGGCGTTGAGTGTGGACACTGGCTCCTCAGCTCCTCCGTCAGTGAGTCCAGCTCCAGCAGCCTCGATACCTGAGGACAGTCCTGCACCAGTACAGGAAACCCTCAGGCAGCCATGGCCCTCCAGGCCTCAGGCACCCAAAGGATGACCACCGAAGTCATCTCAGGTAAAGGGTCATCCTGATCAGCAGCCTACTCCAGTCAATGTGCTAGCAGGAGCACCCACAAGCGTATTAAAAAAACCTACACACAGTTGAATATTCACAGGTGACACAACTATGTCATGTTGACTTTAATTAAATGTTCTTTTGTACCAATCATTATCCTTCATTGTGTAAATCAGCTTCCAACATGCCTTAATTGGGACTCTCTGAATCCCATCATAACCCTTAGAGTATTACCAATATGACCACTGACATCATTATCATGGCAATGTGAGTGAAGAAGTATTCAACGAATGTTGTCCCATGGGCACTAGCGCACACTGGTGGTGGCCTTCATTCGGGTGAGACAGTTGGAGATGAGCCTGTCTAGCCAAATATGTTTGTCAATTTTTGCTGGTCTGGATGCCTGATGTGGCTCTAGAGTAAAGTTTACTGTTGGTTTTTCAGAATGTGACGCTACACACCCATAACTACGTCATTTAGGATACCCTCTAATGGCACCCACACCCCGGAACACACAACCTATACACTTGCAGCGTTCCCCCCATTTGCACATCAGCTTCTCGCAGAGTTCCTCACATTCACACACAACCACCTTGCAGAAATCACCCCATTCACACAACCCCCTTGCAAAGCTCTCCCAGCATGCAAAACCCCCTTGGACATTCTGCATAGTAGCGATGGCCACTGTAACCCCACTTCCCCTCTGCTGGTATGGTAAGGTTACCTTCCCTTTCACAGCACTGAGGCCTCTTGCCTCGATGCTGCCAGCTTTTCATGATCACAAAACTAAAGGCAGATGATTGCCATGCATCATTCACAAAATTGCGGGATATTTGTTGGACCGCAGTGAATTAGATTCAAATTTATTTAAAACAGCATTTCAGGCACTGAAATTACGATGCTGTTCAGTACCGCCACGGTAGTTCCCTGTCTCTGACAGAATCAGCACACTGCGTTACAGTGCGGGTTTCATGGCAGACTGCTCCACGGAGATTCTCCGCCCTAACCCCCATGCAACCAAACCTACCTCAGACAAGGGAACAAAATTCAGCCGTGTGTGTGTGTGAAAGTCAAAGATAAGGGTGCTAGCTTGTCCATTCAACCATGAGCGGCATCACGGCCAAGCCCAATTTCCCTCCTTGCCAAACCACCACTCGCATGCACATTTAGCAAGGATTAGTGGACACCAACTCAGGAAGTAACCTCCGTAAACCAAAGCTGCTGGACCTATATGCATCAGGTGGCAAAATAGGCAATCGTAATAGTCAGGTGACCAAAAGGGCCAATGGCAAAGGTGTCTTCTTGGTACAATGTAACCCTTGACAACTAACAGCACTGAAACAGTCATATTGGCAATCAGATGTGCTTGGCATTGCGATTCTTCAACAGATCGTCTTCAATCATCACCTGCTGCGTGCTACAGAAACCAGTGGGCTGATGGCCTTGAGGAGCAGCGTGTAATGTGATTTGCAGTCCGTTTAAATCAATCAGCCATTGCGCAAACAGATGCTTCAAAGCTGCAAAGCAGCGAGGGTTGACTGCTGACAAATTAGTCAGAAGCAATCTGTTTCTGTGGCTTGCACCTCAATCACCTGGCCTTGTGTTTCTCACCAACAGTGGTTTCCTACAGAGGGGTTTAAGCATTTAAATAGCAGCATGTTGCATCTCGCCCACCAGCAGCAGTTTCATTATTCAATGAAGAGCTGTTGAACAAGTAATTGGGCCACACAAATTTCATCTCACATTTCCATGCTTCATTTCTGTCACAAGTGGTTCCTGTTAATTGTAAAAAGCAATTTTGCCAACTATCACTGATCACTTTTCATCCATTCTTTGGCTACATATGTTTCATTTTGAAATATATGTAGAAAGTGTTTCTTTTACCAGTGTACAAGCAAGTAATATTTTGAACTGATGGTTGATGCCAGAACAAAATGCAAAGTAGGGCAGCTATCAAGCTGATTTTTCCAATAATTGGAACATAGGAACAGAAGTCGACCCCTCATGCCTGTTTCACCATTCAGTTGGATCATGGCCAATCTGTATCTTAACTCCATCTACTCGCCTTGATTCTGTAACCCTTCATGCTCTTGCCTAACAAAAAACGAATTAATCTCAACAATTTATATAGCACCTTGAATGTAATAAAACATCCTAAGGCACTGCACAGGAGCATTATAAACAAAATATAATAATGAGCCACACAGGAAGATATTACGTCCAATGACCAAAAACTTGGTCAAAGAGGTAGGTTTTATGGAGTACCTTAAAGAAGAAAAGTGAAGTAGAGAGTGAGAGAGGTGCAGGGAGGGTATTCCGCAGCTTAGGGCCTAGACAACTGAGGCATGGCCACCAATGGTGGAGCGATTGAAATCAGGAAAGCTCAAGAGGTCAGAATTAGAGATGTGCAGATATCTCACAGGGTTGTGGAGCTGGAGCATATTCCAGAGATAACAAGGGGAAAGGCCCATGGATGGATTTGAAAACAAGGATGAGAATTTTAGAATCAAGGCATTGCTTGACTGGGAGCCAAGGTAGGTCAGCGAACATAGGGGTGATAGGTGAATGGAACATGACATTTTCAATTGACCGAGCCGCAACAGCTTTTGGAGGGGGGAGAGTGTTTCATATTTCCACTACCTTTTGTGTGGCCTCATCCTTAAAAAGGCCTAGCTCTAATTTTAAGGTTATGCCTCTTTATTCTGGACTCCCCCACCAGAGAAAATAGTTTGTCTCTATTTACCCTATCAACTCCTGTAAACGTCTTAAAACAGCTCAATTAGATCACCCCGTAATTTTCAATACTCAACGGAATACAAGGTTTGTCTCTGCAATCTATCCTCATAATTTAACCCACAACTTCTCATCCGTGTTATGCCCATATTATCAAAGATGAAAAGAGGTGGTGATGTTAAGTCCTTCAAAAGTTTTTGTGAATTATTGAGCACAACCCAAAACTAATGTACAAAATATATATGATGCATTTGAAATTTATTATAATTCGTGCTCGCACTCATTAATGTATCAATACAGAAATAGGTTTAGAATAAATAATTATACAGGTCTCTCATGTTCAAATGAGACATTGGCCGGACTTTTACGCGGTGGCGGAGGCCCCGCCTACCGGCTTAAAAGTTGGAGGCGAGCCCATCTCCACTGGGCCTGGAAGCCACAGCAATTTTGCATGGCCAAGGCCCTTAATTGGCCTCGAGCGGGACTTCCTCCCCTCTGAGGCAGGAAGTCCCGCCTCCAAGAGCTGCCAGCCAATCAGTGGTCCAGCAGCTCTTCAGTCCCGGCAGCGGTACCCAGGATACTGCCCCTGAAAAAGGTTAAGTGGGGTTTTGGGCTTCACCAGGGACAATCGGCTGGGCCCCATGAGGGGGGTAGGGGTCGATCAGGAGGACAGTGGTGGCTTGTGCTGCGGTGGGGGGGAGGGGGTTCTTCTGTGGGGCACAAGGTGCCTGGTGGTCTTACTGGGTGGCCTCCTCAACTGACAAAGTGCCCGGCTGCCATTGGTAATATACCAGTGGGATGGCAGGAGGCCCTTAAGTGGCAATTATTTGGCTACTTAAGGGCCTCAATTGGCCTGGGGCAGGCGGGTCATTTGCCACCTCCCCCACTGCTGGTAAAATGGCAGCCGTGGCAGGTAGGCAATGGGGTCAGCACTTCCTGCCACCCACTCAATTTTATGCCCCCTCCCCCTGTCTTCAGCCTGCTCCCGGGGTCAGGGGCTTAAAATCTGGCCAAAGATTAAAAATGACATAAAGCAAGACCTGGAGGTGACATGTGCTAGAGGCTGAGTTTCTTCCAGCACAGCTCCAAATAATCCATATGCAGTTCTGTAATGGATATGATGATCCTGGACTGGACAAGCACCACATTGTCAACTAGTGCTCCATTCTGGTAAACTGCTGCTGTGGCTCAGTTGGTAGCACTCTCACCTCTGAATCATCACATTCAAATTTCCTTCAGTTTACTGATGATGCAAAATCATTTTTGTGCTGAAATATTGAATTAACAAGTGCCTTGAATTAAGCAATGTAAATAACTTGGCAAAGTGGGAGTTTAGTGCCAACAATAATTTGAATGATCAGATAACTGGATTTAAACAAACTAGATTGAGAGGAGTATACACAAATACATGAGACTGAGTGTGCTAATCCAGTCAAGTGTTAAACCAAATAACTACTGCATACTCATCAACTATGACATGTTACATTTGTGAGAATATTATACCAAACAATATTTAATTTTTTTGAAGAGGAAAAATTATTCCATTATTGAAACATTACTTTTCTTACTCAAAGTTATGCAAATACTATGTTCTTTGTCAGTTAGCATTATTCATTAAGTAACATGCTAATCATTCAGACTAGGACACAAGAGCCAAATGGCAGAGGAGGGGACAGAGTAGCTGGATTTGACCGAGCACGGCACCATGGAGTCTTAGTAAAACCAACCTCAGTGGGATGGGTTGTGGGGGACGGGGGTGGTGATTGGGGTGGGAATAGGTGGTGATCAATGGGAAAATTCTCCAATGGCTGATACAAAGGAAGTAGTTGTTGGAGGCCAGTCATTACAGCCCCAGGCCATCATTGCAGGCATTCTTCAGGCAAGCTTCCTTGGCCCAAACATCGTCAGCTGCTTCATTAATGATCTTCTCTCCTCCAGAAAATCCTGTGAAAATGAAACAGCCTGTGCCAGCCAACATCAGGATCTGGATAACCCTTGGGCTAACAAGTGGCAGGTAATGTTCACACCATGTAATTGCCAGGTAATGACCATCTCAACCAAGAAAAAGTCCAGCCACTTCCTTCCCGTCACCCTTCAATAACCATTGCTAAGTCCATCAACCATCAACATTCTTGGGGGCAGGGGAGGGTGGAGGGTGTCATCACTGACTAGCAACTCAGGGCTAACCATATGAATACTGTAGTTACAAGAACAGGATAGAGGCTGCAAACCCTGCAACAAGTTGCTCACCCCTCAATACCTCTCAATTAAGGGTTGTGATGGAATACTTATCACTTGCTTGCTTGAATGCAGCCACAACACCACTCAAGAAGTGCAACACCATCCAGGAGAGAGCAGCTTGATTGATCAGTGGTCAGTCACTAGACTCCTTATCCAATCCCTTCACAGTGGCTGCAATACATATGATCTACAGGATGTACTATGGTAACTCACCAAGGTTCCTTCAACAGCACTTCCCTCCTCGATGACCTCTCCCGACAAAAATAATCAAAGCAACAAGCAACAATGTTGTGAGAACACCAACACTTCCAAATTCCCCTACAAGTCACATACCATTGACCAAAAACTCACCTGGACTAACCATATGAACACTGTGGTTACAAGAACATGATAGAGGCTGCATACTCTGCAACAAGTTGCTCAACCCTTAATACTCCCTATCACACACCTTCCCTTTTGTTCTCTTCCGCACCACCACCACTCGCTTAAAACCTAACACTTTTCTTACCTTTGCCAGTTCTGATGAAAGGTCACAGACCTGAAACATTGGGCTGGATTTTACCATAGGTGGATGGGACTTCAACACCGACTTTTATGTCAGTGGCGAACCCGCTTCCGTCTAGCCCGGGGATCCGACTCTCATTTTACAGGTCTCCGGGCTTTAATTGTCCCGAGGCGGGACTTTCACCCACCTGAGGGAGGAGGTCCCGCCTCAGTGAGCTGCTGGCCAAGTCCCAGCAGTGCCACCGGGAGCAGTGGCCACTACTGGGACTGCAGCCCAGCCAACCGAGAAGGATGGCATTGAGCCGGGATCCAAGGTAGGTTGTCGATGCCTCGCCAAGGGAATCAGGCACGCCCTGGCAAGGCAAGGGTGTTCATTTGGAGGGAAGGTGGGGGGGGGGGGGTGGCGTCTTGGGTCCCGGGGGTGGGTTGGGAGGCAGGGGCAGCCCTCAATCGGGCACCCTGTGCCCGACTGCCATGGCATCCACTCGACGCGTGGAAAGGCCGGCAGCTATCACTGGGTAGCCTTTCACGTCCCCAGCACGCCCGCTTGCCACGGGTAAAATACCCATGGAGGCGGGCGAGGGCCCTTAAGTGGCCGCTAAGAGGCCACTTAAGGGCCTTGATTGGCGCCGTTCCCCCCCTGCCACCTGAACGCCGTAAAGTTGGCCGGAGGCGGGAGTGGGGCAGGAAGGCCTCCCGGAGCCTGCCACTCGATTTTACACCGCCCCACGCCACCATTCGACCTGCTGGGGTGGCATAAAATTCAGCCTGTTAACTCTGCTTCTCTCTCCACAGATGCTGCCTGACCTGCTGAGTATTTCCAGCACTTCCTGTTTTTAAGTCACATGCCATCCTGGCTTGGACATGTTGCTGGAACTCCCTACCTAACAACATTGTGGGAGCATCATCACCTCAAGTATATTAGCAGTTCAAGGAGAAGGTCACCATCTTAGCACAACTAGGGTTGGGCAATAAAGCCTTTCCCATATGGCCCAAATGCACAGAACAGTTTTTTAAAAATGCTAATTATTAAGTAAAGAGTGCTCCACAGCACAGATTTACAACTGGGTATGCAAAGCAGCCTCATTTACAACAACTTCTGCTTTGTTTATGTACACCAAGGTAATGCCACTACAGGGAGCCAGCAATTCAGTGTGTACCTTGAATACATTCATTACTGTATGAATATACAAACAGAATTAGAGCAAGCAATGGCCCAGACAGCAGTTAGAATGTGGAACTCACAACAAAAGTAATAGTTAAGGCGAATAGCATAGAGGCATTTAACGAGAAGGTAGATAAACATATGAGGTAGAAAGGAATAAAAGGGTGAGTGGTACAATGAGTATGAACTTGGTTGAGTGACAGGAAACAGAGGGTAGCAGTGAAAGGTTATTTTTCGGACTGAAGGAAGGTATGTAGTGGGGTTCCCCAGGGATTGGTACTAGGATCACTGCCTTTCTTGATATACATTAATAACCTAGACTCTTGTGTACAGGGCACATTTTCAAAATTCGCAAATGATACAAAACTTGGATGTATTGTGAACTGTGAGGAGGATAGTGATTGACTTCATGGAATGGTGGAATGGATGGACAAGTGGCAGATGAAATTTAATGCAGCAAAGTGTGAAGTGATACATTTTGGTTGGAAGAACAAGGAGAGGCAATATAAAATAAAGGGTACAATTCTAAAGGGGGTGCAGGAACAGAGAGACGGGTGGGTGCATGTGCATAAATTGCTGAAGTAGACAGGGCAGGTTGAGAAACTGGTTAAAAAGGCATACGGAATCCTGGACTCGATAAATAAAGGCATTGAGAACAAAATCAAGAAGTTAGAATCTTACAGCATACAATAGTTTAACCAAAGCCTTCATAGAATCATAGAACAGGGAATTACAGAACTGTTAGCCTTACATCAGTCATTGGGAAAATGCTAGAATCTATTCTAAAGGATGTGATAAATGGATACTTGGATAATTATGATCTGATTAGGCATAGTCAACATGGTTTTATGAATGGGGAATCATTTTTGACGAAACTGTTGGAGTTTTTTGAGGATGTTACTAACAGAATTGATAAAAAGGCAGTCAGTGGACGTGGTATACTTGGATTTTCAGGAGGCTTTTGATAAAGTCCCCCACAGGAAATTGGTTAGCAAAATTAAAGCATATGATATAGGAAGTAATATGGATTAAGGATTGGTCAACAGGCAGAAAGCAGAGAGTAAGAATAAATGGGTCACTTTTGCGTTGGCAGGTTGTGACTAGTGGGGTACTGCAGGGATCAGTGCTTGGGTCACAGCTGTTCACAATATATATCAATGATTTGGATGTGGGGACCAAATGTAGTATTTCCAAGTTCACGGATGACACAATAATAGGTGGGAATGTGTGTTGTGAGTAAGATGCAAAGCGGCTTCAAAGGGATTTGGTCAGACTTAGTGAGTTGGCAAGAATGTGGCAGATGGAATATAATATGGAAAATGTGAGGCTATCCACTTTGGTAGGAGGAATAAATGTGCAGAGTATTTCTCAAATGATAAGAGATCAGAAAGTGTAGATGTACAAAGGGACCTGGGTGTCCTTGTCAATAAGTCACTGAAAGCTAACATGCAGGTGCAGCAAGCAATTAGGAAGGCTAATGGTATGTTCGCCTTTATCACAAGAGGATTTGAGTACAGGAGTAATGAAGTCTTGCTTCAATTGTATAGAACCTTGGTTAGACTGCACTTGGAGAACCGGTGCAGTTCAGGTCCCCTTACCTTAGGAAGGATATTATGGCCATAGAGGGAGTGCAACGAAGATTCACCAGACTTGTTCCTGGGATGGCGGGACTGTCCTATAAAGAGAGATTGGGGAAACTGGGCCTGTATTCTCTAGAGTTTCGAAGAATGAGAGGCGATCTCATTGAAACCTACAAAATACTTCAAAGGATAGACAGGGTAGATGCAGGTAAGATGTTTCCCCTGGTTGGGGAGTCTAGATCCAGGGGACACAATTTCAAAATAAGGGGGAAGCCACTTAGGACAGAGACGAGGAGAAATTTCTTTACTCAGAGGGTTGTGAATCTTTGGAATTCTCTACCGCAGGGAGCTGTGGAAGCTCAGTCAAGGAGTATGTTTAAAGCAGAGATTGACAGATTTAGATTAGATTAGAGATACAGCACTGAAACAGGCCCTTCGGCCCACCGAGTCTGTGCCGAACATCAACCACCCATTAAACGAATCCTACACTAATCCCATATTCCTACCAAACATCCCCACCTGTTCCTATATTTCCCTACCACCTACCTATACTAGTGACAATTTATAATGGCCAATTTACCTATCAACCTGCAAGTCTTTCTAAATACAAATGACATAAAAAGATATAGAGATAGTGTGGGGAAAAGGACATTGAAGTGGATGATCAGCCATGATCATACTGAATGGCAGGGCAGGCTGAATGGCTTACGCCTGTTCCTCTATTCCTATAACACAGATGAATGCCATTCTTCCTACCAAGCCTGTGCCGGCTCTTTGAAAGAACTATCCAATTAGTCGCAATCCCCTGCTCTGTCCCCATAATCCTGCATTGTTTTCTCTTTAAAGTATAAATCCAGTACCCTTTTGAAAGTTACTATTGAATGTGTTTCTACCACCCCACCACCCAACACCCATCACCTCTCCCCACCACCCCACTTTTCAGGCACTGCATTACAGATCATAACAACTCACTGCATAAAAAAATTCTCATCTCCCCTCTAGTTCTTTTGCCAATTACCTTATGTCAGAGTCCTCTGGTTACCAGACTTTCTCGTTGTTACACATGACTAACTCATTTATACTAAGATAATTGGCCCAGACTTTGCAATCGGAATAATGGTGAGGTGATCAGCCCTCACAGTTATTGTGAAGTCAATCAGACAGCAACTTCTGGCAACCACACATGCGCAGTTAAATACTGAAATTTGGAAATTGCTGTTTGAGTGGTCCTCCTCCACAAGCTTTGTTGCACTGGTACCTCGCTGATAGATCCAGCATTAAGACACATGCAAGGTGTGGACTTGTGGTACTTTCTCATTTGAAACCCATTAAATATGCCAGAGAAAGTTAGGGCTAGTCCATTCAGGTGCAAGTAAATTTTTAACACTGTGTAAGCCTTAATTACTGCCAAATAATCTCTCTGGCCCTGAAAACTTACTTTTACAAGTGTGGAGTCTCATTCCTTCAGAATTTAATTACTGTTGGAGCCACATCAAAAAAATAAAGTGTTTTTAATTTTGTATATTTCTCTCTTAATTCCAATCTTTCCCTCTCTTTATTTTGCTTTCTGTCCAGGTTTTGCACTGAATTAAGTATTCTAATTTATACTAAAGTAAAATACTGTGGATGGTGGAAAATCTGAAAAAGAAAATAGAAAATGCTGGAAACACTCAACAGATCAGGCAACATCTGTACAGAGATAAACAGAGTTAACATTTCAGGTTAATGATGAAAGGTCATTAACCTGAAATGTTAACTCTCTTTCCCTCTTCACAGATGCTGTCTGACCTCTTGAGTACTTACAGCATTTTTTTTAAATTTCTGATTTATACTTCCTAGTTTAGATTCTGCATGTCTCAGTGAGGATTACTCAATCTGATTGGTTGAGGAGCTACGCTGTTGCTTGCTCTGCTCACACATGCCACAGATACCATATACAGGCCACCATACTGAAAAGGATCTCTAAATACCATAGGTTGCTGCTCAAAAGCCTGCAAAAACTGTGTGGGCAGCTGTAAATGGGATGAACGGCGAGTGCCATTCCTGCGCCGCTGACTGCAAAATCTGGGCCAATAATTATTTTCTTTTACTCATGGGCTACAGAAGTAATTTGCCCTATTACACTATCAGACAGATTTCCAGGGGTAATTTTTAACTTTGCCACTTGGGCAGTAATCCCAGTAATAGAATATAGATACTGCCTTTCCCTCAGATGTCAGATATAGACAACTGACTGGGCTGAATTTTACCAGCCCACCCAAAGTCGGGGGTTGTGGCGGGGGGGTGGGGGGGCCCTGAAATTACTTCTGGGAGAGGCCCGCCACGGGCCTAGACACCGGGAAGGCCCCACCCCATTTTATCGGTGGCGGCGAGGCCTCAGGTTGGCATCCCCACCACTCAGTGGCAGAACTTTCACTTAAATATTTAAATAAGTTTTAATCAATGCATAAGCACTTACCTTGTCCCGACGGCCGTCCCACGTTGATATTCTGGAACACCTGCGCCTTCAGATCTCCACTGGTGGGAAGGGGGATACGTGAATTTTTCAGGGTGGAGGGGGGAGCAGCAAAAACAAATGCGATTGGTTGAGGGGATAGTGGGAAGGGTTTGAAGGTTAAAGGAAACAATGTTTGGGGGGAAAGGTCGTGATCGAAAATTTACTTTTTTTGTGGGGGGGGATAGGGCAAATAATAAAATGATTATCCATTGTGGGGGTGGGAAAGGGGATTGGTCGTGCGAATAAAGTTTTATTTTAATTTTTTGACAAACCTGTCACTTTAAACATTTAAATGGCCCTGAAGGGCCTTTAAAAGTGCACCCGCACCTGTGCGGTGATGCCGGACGCCGTTGCCAGGGAAACAGCGCCCGCTGCCTATACATCATCGGGATGGGCGGTCCATCCCCTCCATGTTAATGAGCCGCCGCACAAAATCTCGCGGTGCCTCCGCGGCACACATCTCGTGCATGCACCATGCAGTTTTTGAAGCTCGTCGCCGTGGCAGCAGCTGAGTTTTAGCTCCTTCTGAACATGCATCCTAAACTCCACTGCCCATATCCTAACTCACACCAAGTGCTGTTTATCTATAAACTCTGCATTTATTGATTTATATTGGCTCCCCGTCCAGCAACAGCTAGACTTTAAATTCTCATCCATTTTTCAAGCCCCTCCATGGGCTTGTTCATGCATCCCTACCTCATCCGAGATATTTACACTTCTCCAATTTTAGTCTCTTGGGCATCCCCATTTCTCATCGATCCACTAATGGTAGCTGTGCCTTCAGCTCCCTAGGCCTTCAGCTCTGGAATTGCCTCCCTAAATCTCTCTCCCTCTCTTTATTCCTTTAAGACACTCCTTAGAACTACCTCTTTGATCAAGCTTTTCATCACCTGTCCTAATAGGTCATGTGGCTGGTGTCAAATTGTGTTTGTAAAGGGTCCTGCAAAGTGCTTTGGGATGTTTGTCATTGTATAATTTGTTGTTGATGTAATCACATTGTCAAAACCTGTGTAGTAATTTCGAAACAAAGGATTTGGAAATCCTTTTTCTCAAGTGAGCCATAGATTACTGAAATTAAATCTCAAGTAGTATTGTCCAACTCGATGCTCACAACCCATTGACAATCCAGACTCTCATTTACATCAGTCATACTGGTAACCAGTTTGAGCTTCTCTGATTCCTATCTGTCTGAAGAAACAAGTGCAATGCAACCCACCCCACCTCAATTCCATCTCCTCTCCTCCTGAAGTCACTTATCATCACTGGGATACAGTTCATTCCAGTGGCTCCCACTACCTCACGTCAGTGGCTTGCACAAGCTGAGATGTGAAACCTGTGGCTTTTCAGCCAGCCCAATCTTGCCTCGTGTTTGCAATGTGAGCTGGAAAGGTTTTGTTGAAGAGTTCATTTTATGTTCAAGACTCCACTTTATGGTTATAGTACAGTTTTTGGCAGAAACAAGTGATATCTGTAGAATGTTACATAACGACAAATCGGGATGGGCAATAAATGCTGACCTTGCCAGTGATGCCCACATCCCTTGAACAAATAAAAAAAAAGTTTAAATCACCATGGCCCGTTTTCAAGCCAGTACTGACTGTTGTTGTATAAGATAGCTATGTGGAGTTCTAACCATCTAATAGCTACATCTATTTGTTTGATCACTGTATGTTTACCTTTCCTGTACAAGAGCTCTCTTTTCTAGGAAAGAGAAAGCTGAGGTTGGACCGAATATGAAATTATGAAAGGGTTGGAGAGGATAGACCTAGAGAAAATGATTCCACTTGTGGGGAGACCAAAACTAGGGGTCATAAATACAAGATAGTTACTAATGGTGGCACAGTGGCGCAGTGGTTAGCACCGCAGCCTCACAGCTCCAGCGACCCGGGTTCAATTCCAGGTACTGCCTGTGTGGAGTTTGCAAGTTCTCCCTGTGTCTGCGTGGGTTTTCTCCGGGTGCTCCAGTTTCCTCCCACAAGCCAAAAGACTTGCAGGTTGGTAGGTAAATTGGCCTTTATAAATTGCCCCTAGTATAGGTAGGTTGGTAGGGAAATATCGGGACAGGTGGGGATGTGGTAGGAATATGGGATTAGTGTAGGATTAGTATAAAATGGGTGGTTGATGGTCGGCACAGACTCGGTGGGCCGAAGGGCCTGTTTCAGTGCTGTATCTCTAAACTAAACTAAACTAATAAGTCCAATAGAGAATTCAAGCGAAATGGTTCTACCCAGAGAATGGTTAGAATATGGAACTTGCTACCACATAGTGTAGTTGGGGTGATTAGCAGAGATGCATTTAAGGGGAAGCTAAATAAACATGAGGGAGAAAGGAATAGATGAAGTAAGGTGAGAGGAGATTTGTGCGGAGTATAAACACTGGCATTGATCAGTTGGGCCGAATGGCCTGTTTATGTACATTCTATGTAAGTATGGTCAGCTTTTGTTATGATCCAATCTCTGGAGTGCTGAGCTGATGTATATTAGTGTAAACCAAGAGTGAAGATAACAGAGGTGGTGTGATGAAATGGCCTTTTAGCTCTAGCATAAAAAAAATGACCATTGTAAGGGATGTCAGGGAGGACCCAGAAGCTAATCACTCTGCGACTGTAACTTGACCGGACAAATCAATGCTCCCTGCCTTTGACTCGTGGTGCGATTAGACGGAAAATCCCATTGGACACACTCCATTTCCCGCCAGATTTTCTGACAAGCCTAGCTCTGTGCAGGGAGTGAAAACTCTTAAAATCTACTCCTACATGCAATGAATGGACGTCTGGCATAAACTAACCTAATATTTTAATCAGCCTGGGTGGTGCTATTTCTGAAATACGACATAGAAAAGGCGAGCACAGCTACTATCACATCAACAGATATTACATGCAAACATATGAATTAGGAGCAGGAGTAGGCCACTCGGACCCTCGAGCCTGCTCCACCATTCAATAAGATCATGGCTGAACTGATCGTAATCTCAACTCTACATTCCCACCTACCCCCGATAACCTTTCAACTCCTTGCTTATCAAGAATCTATCTACCTCTGCCTTAAAAATATTTAAAGACTCTGCTTCCACTGCCTTTTGAGGAAGAGAGTTCCAAAGACTCACGACCCTCTGAATATACAGACTGGGTGGTTTTATTTTAATTTTAAAAAGTCACAACAGATCAAACTCTCCGCCGAACAAAGGAAAAATATTCTCCTCATTTCCATCTTAAATGGGCGACCCCTTGTTTTTAAACAGTGACCCTAGTTCTAGATTCTCCCACAAGGGGAAACATCCTTTCCACATCCACCCTGTCAAGACCCCTCAGGATCTTAAATGTTTCAATCAAGTCACCTCTTACTCTTCTAAGCTCCAGTGGACACAAGCCTAGCCTGTCCAACCTTTCCTCATAAGACAATCTGCCCATTCCAGGTATTAGTCTAGTAAACCTTCTCTGAACTGCTTCCAACTCAATTACATCCTTCCTTAAATAAGATGACCAAGAAAGGACACAGTACTCCAGATGTGGTCTCACCAATACCCTGTATAACTGAAGCATAACCTCCCTACTTTTGTATTCAATTCCCCTCACAATAAACGATAACTATTCTATTAGCTTTCCTAATTCCTTGCTGTACCTGCATGCTAACCTTTTGCAATTCATGCACTAGGACACCCAGATTCCTCTGCATCTCAGAGCTCTGCAATCTCTCACCATTCAGATAATATGTTTCTTTTTTATTCCTCCTGCCAAAATGGACAATTTCACATTTTCCCACATTATACTCAATTTGCCAGGTCTTTGCCCACTCACTTAACCTATCTATATCCCTTTGCAGCCTCCTTATGTCCTCTTCACAACTTACTCTTCTCAGCAAATTTAGCAATCATACCTTTGGTCTCTTCATCCAAGTCATTTATTTATTGTAAAAAGTTGAAGCTCCAGCACTGATCCCTGTGTCACACCACTCGTTACATCTTGCCAACCAGAAAATGACCCATTTATGCCTACTTTCTGTTTCCTATTAGCTAGCCAATCTTCTATCCATGCCAATATGTTACCCCCTCTCACGTGAGCTTTTATTTTCTGCAATAACCTTTGATGTGGCACCTTATCAAATGCCTTCTGGAAATCTAAGTAAAGTACATCCACCAGTTCCCCTTAATCCGCAGCACGTTACTTCTTCAAAGAACTCCAATAAATTGGTTAAACATGATTTCCCTTTCACAAGACCAATGAGAAAGAAAAACTCCAAGAGGAGGATCTGCTATCCGTGGTTAACTAAAAAAGTTAAACATAGTATCATACTTTAAAAAAAGCATATAATTGTGCAAAAATGGGTGGCAAGTCTCTGACGCTGCCTGATTACCTTGAATCTTTCTAAGTGTCCTGCTGTAACATCTTTAATAATTGCTTCTAACATTTTCCCTAAGACAGATGTTAAGCTAACTGACCTATTGTTTTTGCTTTCTTTCTCCTTCCCTTTTTGAATAAAGGAGTTACATTGGCTATTTTCCAATCTAATGGAACCTTCCCCAAATCTAGGGAATTTTCGAAAATTAAAACCAATGCAAAAAAATCTCACTGGCCACTTCTTTTAGGACTCTAGGATGAAGTCCATCAGGACCCGGGGACTTGTCAGCCCACAGTTGCAACAATTTGCTCAGTACCACTTCCCTGGTGATTGTCATTTTCTTGAGTTCCTCCCTCTTTCCCATTTCATGATTTACAGCTATTTCTGGGATGTTACTTTTATCCTCAATAGTGAAGACTGATGCAAAATACCTGTCCAATTCAACTGCCATCTCCTTATTTTCCATTATTAATTCCCCAGACTCAATTTCTATAGGACCAATGCTCACTTTGTTAACTCTTTTATTTTTAAAATATCGATAGAAACTCTTACTATCTGTTTTTATATTTCTAGCTAGCTTTCTTCGTATTCTAATTTTCCCCTCCTTGTCAATCCTTTAAGTCATTCTTTGCTGTTTTTTATATTCTGTCCAACCTTCTGACCTGCCAGCCATTTTTGCACAATTACATCCTTTTTCTTTAAGTTTGATACTATCTTTAACTTTTTTAGTTAACCACGGATTGCAGGTCCTCCTCTTGGAGTATTTCTTTCTCATTAGAATGTATCTATTCTATGTATTCTGAAATATCCCCTTAAATGTCTGCCACTGCTTCACTATTGACCTATCCAATTGCCCTTATTTAAGTTTAAAATACAAGTCTTGGACCCATTCTTCTCTTCCTCAAACTGAATGCAAAATTCAATCATATTACGATCGCTGCTACTTTGGGGCAGCTTCACTATGAGGACATCAATTAACCCTATCTCGTTGCACAATACCAGGTCTAGTAAAGTCTGCTTTCTGGTTGGCTCCAGAATGTGCTGTTTTAGGAAACTATCCCGAAAGCTTTCTATGAACTCCTCATCTACGCCCATATTTAAAAACATCCCCATGCTGGAGTCACACCTGCGGTTTGCTGTTGAGTCCTTGTTCCTGCTTCAACTTTGCATGTATTTTTTTTCTCCATGTTGTATAGTAAAAAGGAAAAAAGAAGGAATTTGCATTCATGTAGTGCCTTTTATGACCTCAGGATGTCCCAAAGCGCTTTAAAGCCGACAAAGTACTTCTGAAGAGGAGTCTGTTGTAACAGGGTAAGATGGCAGCCAACTTGCACAGAGCAAGGTGCCATAAACAACAATGTAATAATAACTAGAATAATAAAAGCTAGTGGTGCTGGTTGAAGGATAAATATTGGCCAGGCCACGAGTGATAACTCCCCTGTTCTTCTTTGAAATAGTGCCATTCGATCTTTTATGTTCACCTGAGAGGGCAGACAGGGCCTTGGTTTAATATCTCAGCCAAAAGCCTCCCTCAGTACTTCATGGGAGTAGCAGTTGGGATTATATGCTCTAATCTCTGGAATGGAACTCACAACCTTCACACTCAGAGGCAAGCATGCAACCAGCTGAGCCACAGACAGCCACCACAAATATACAGGAGGTCTTTTTTTAATTGCATGACAGAAAACATCCAAGCTGATGAGAGTCTGTGGCACAGTGATATTGCACTTTGATGTTTCTAAGCACCGTGCCACGGAAAGTGAAAATGCGGATTTACAATTCATCACGCACAAGATTGCAAATTTTTATTGTGCCATTCAGGGAGGCAGTGAGGAGAGGCTCCCTGCCACCCATTAAGGGAAGGCAAGGAAATTAGAGTGAGAGTCACCCCAGGCCACTCTTGTATATCACCAAGCAACTGGCTGCAAAACTAAACCAGCAGCTACCTAGGAGTATTCCACCAGTCTATCTTCCCAGTCACAAGTGGGAGAGAGATCAGGGAGAGCTAAAATGTGGAGCCAATTTGTTACAGGGAGATTTGCAACTAGATCAATAGCACTGTCTAGTCCATCTCAGATTCCCACATACTGGACTATAGAGTCAGCCCTGAGTTTGTGTTTAAATTTCTGAAGTGGGCCTTGAACCCTCACTTTCCAACTCAAAGACAAGAGTGCGACCAGCTGAGCCGCAGTTTAAACCAGGCTGTAGAGCATTGTTAGGTTATTCTCTACAGGGAGCCATGTTTGAAAATCTGGAAGTAACATCCGAAAACGGCTGTGGGAAAATTTAGGATGTGGACTTTGAAATTACTTTTGATAAAGTTCTTCACAAAAGACAGTTCCATAAAGCTTCAAGCAACGGCAATTCAACGTAAATTCTGGATATGAATGAGAAGTTAGTTGGGACCACTGATTTTTATATCAATGATTTAGGAACAGAAACTAAATGCAAACTTGCCAAATTTGTGGATGATACTTAACAAGCAAGGAGCAATTGGGTGTGATGAGGCAGCAAGTACTGACAAAAGGATGAAGATAAATTCTGTCAATGAACACAGCAATGACAAATCTAGTGTAAAATGGGAGACATACGCACTCCATGCATCATATCACATTCATACAAAATGCAAACTGTTAAAGAAAATCAACAGTATATCCTTCATAAACATCTTTACAACAACTATATCAGATAATTGGCAGCATTTCTCAGCCATAAAGATGTGTTTGTTTTACTGATTACAGTTCCTATGTCCAATTGTGCAGTCTACTATTATTTCTGCTCCTTTCAAATTTCATTCTCGACTTCACAATGGTGAAACTCCCATGAAAGACATTGCAGGACAGATAAGGAACTCTGGCAGCGATAAAATACTTGTTAAAGTCAAACCTACTGATGCGTGCTGGGTTCTATTACAAGAGCGTATGCTTCTGCTTATCCAGGCATCTCAGCCTTGATCCCCACTCACATATCTCCAACTGGCCAGACAGCCCTCTGCATACAGGTCCACAGGTCACTGAAAGTGGCAACGCAGTTGGATAAGGTAGTCAAGAAGGCATACGGCATGCATGCCTTCATTGGTCGGGGCATAGAGTATAAAAATTGGCAAGTCATGCTGCAGCTGTACAGAACCTTAGTTAGGCCACACTTAGAATATTGCGTGCAATTCTGGTCGCCACACTACCAGAAGGACGTGGAGGCTTTGGAGAGGGTACAGAAGAGGTTTACCAGGATGTTGCCTGGTCTGGAGGGCATTAGCTATGAGGAGAGGTTGGATAAACTCGGATTGTTTTCACTGGAACGACGGAGGTGGAGGGCGACATGATAGAGGTTTACAAAGTTATGAGTGGCATGGACAGAGTGGATAGTCAGAAGCTTTTTCCTAGGGTGGAAGAGTCAGTTACTGGGGGACATAGGTTTAAGGTGCGAGGGGCAAAGTTTAGAGGGGATGTGCAAGGCAAGTTCTTTACACAGAGGATGGTGAGCGCCTGGAACTTGCTGCTGGGGGAGGCGGTGGAAGCAGGTACGATAGCGACGTTTAAGAGGCATCTTGACAAATACATGAATAGGATGGGAATAGAGGGATACGGTCCCCAGAAGTGCAGAAGGTTTTAGTTTAGACAGGCATCAAGATCGGCGCAGGCTTGGAGGGCCGAATGGCCTGTTCCCGTGCTGTACTGTTCTTTGTTCTTTGTACATTCTTCACAAACAGCAGTCCCAAACACTGCCACTCTACTAAGTAAAGACATGCATTTATATAGTGCCTTTCATAACCTCAGGCCACCCACAATGCTCTACAGCAAATGACACATTTTTTTGAAGTGTAGTCACTGTTGTAATTGTTATATGGTTGGTTAGTCTTAACTAGGAGAGCTTGCTGAGTCTTCGGTAACTTTTAATAATAACTAGTTTATTACATATTAGAGAACTATATACACTTTACTTCAACATGTCTAACTCCTCTGATTGTCATGATGATTTTCCTTCGAGCCTCTCTATCATGTGATCTCTTCCATCATCACTGTGGGAGGTATTACTCACACTGTCCTAAACATTAAACCCTTATACTAAATATCCCCCATAGTCTTTGTCCATATTTTATTTGTACATTCATTTAGACTTATACATACTACCCCATCTCTCCCACAAGACTCTGACATCATAGATTTAATCTGTCAGGAGGCTTCACAACTCTCCCTGATCGTGTTGTTGTCAGACACAGAAGATTGATAGTCTTTCTCTGAACTCTTGTTACTTGATTTGGACGGCCTTCATTAAGGTTTGTAGTATCCGGTGTTTTCTGAATTTCAGGTTCACCATCTGGTTCATCCAAATGTATGATTGATTGACGTCTTTGATGAATAGAAATAAGATTTCTCCTGTTTCTTCTTATAGTACTTTCTCAAGTATGTACTAAATAAGATCTCTGTTGATCATCATATCCCTGGATGATTACTCCTTCTCTGCCTTAGTCTTTTTTCCTTCCATCAACTTGGGTAGGTCCTTGGTATGATATCTCCTGTTATAGTTATAAGCTTGTTTTTTTCGATAAGACTTTTTTGTGTCTTGTAGTCTCTGATAATCCTGGACTTCAAGATCTGGAAGTAATTTTTTGGATAGGATGGGAATTTGTGTCCTGAGGTTCCATCCCATCAATGGTTCTGATGGTGCTAATGCACATTGGACTTGCTTCATTAATGGGTGTGGTATCTTCCTCGGTGTGAAAAGGCATCCAGGTTTAGCATCTTTCCGCAAAGTAATACTATATTCGGTCTTAAGTCTTCCTAGACCAGTAAATAATTTCAGAAAGTCTTTTTGGAAGTGATTTGACTCCTGGATTCTTGCTGCTTAATTTCTTCCACTTTCCTGATAAGATTAAGGTCTGTCCAAGCTCTTCTGCTTAAAAGAGAAAATGTGCTTTCCCTTGTACTGGACTGTTGCCTGTAGCTTTCCCTTGACTTTCAGTTCAATCTCTCCTGGACTGCGTGACTGAGTTTCTGTTGGTTACGGGCAATGCATTGATAACCACGGTTCACTGTCCAATAAAACTGTTACACTTGCTCCAGTGTCTAGTTTAAAGCTGGTGACATATCTGTTGGCATATATATCTGCAGTCCAGAATGCATGATTAGGGTCATTGATCTTACCAAGGAGGTTTTCTGGTTTCTTTTCTGATGGAGATTGTTCAACTTAGTAATAGCTCTATGCGTGAAGACTTTTCTTTCAGAACCTGTGAAAGTTGAGGTTTTACTTTAGCACATCTTCCCAAAATGGCCAACTTTCTTGCAGTAAAAGAATTCTGCTTTGTTTGCAGGACACTGTTCGCGCCTTTGGATCTTTTTTGGCATCACAGCACTGGCAGTGTTTCCTGACATCTTGCACTTTCCCTCTGAAGTGTACCTTCTTTTCTGGTGCTTCTTTTACAGTATTGTGTTTAAGGAACTGTATGGTCGCTGGAGGTTTCCTGAACCAAGGTTTTTCTTCACCTCTCACGATTGCTCTATTCTGCTTACAGACCTCTGCTTGTCTCACCAGCTGTTCTACTTTGCCTTGGGTGAGGTCTTCCTTACACTGCAAAGAACTGATAGGGATTCATCAGCAATACCTACTACAATGTTGTCTCATATTAATTCTGCTTTTAGGTCTCCATATTTGCCTCCTTCAACTAGCCTGTAAAGGTCATTAACAAAAGCATCTACTCATTCACCTCTTTTCTGGACCCTTCTGTTGAATTTGACCCTTTCTAGAATCTTGTTGCTCCTCAGGTTGAAATAATCATCAAAGGCTTTTAAGGCTTTCCCAAATTTAGCTGATGTCTCATTAATGCCTTGTCTTGCAATATCATCTGCTATTGCTCCAATGGAATAAAGCAATGTGTTGACTTGTTCTGTTTCAGACTTGCTGTCTAATTTTGAAGCAATTCTCTAGCTCAAAAATCTTTTTCACCAAAGTGAGCAGCTTTGAGTTTGATTTGATCCTTCCATGTGCCCAAACCTCTCTGGTAGTGTAAATTTAAGATCCATGGCTTTTCCAAACTTTTTAGGTTGTTTTCTTCTTATTTAAAATTTTCCTTCCCAATACTGGAAGTTTTTCTATGCTTTTTGGAAGTTTTCCCATGCTTTTCAGCCTCACAGTTGCCTCATGTAATGGCGCCGACCTCGGATCCACCCTTGTTAAGGAGTTTTGTTTTTTCCCGGTGCTGCTTGCCTCGTGTGCCGTTAGAAACAATTTTGTACCTTTTTAAGGTGAGCTCACCAGATTCTTGACCATTGCTTGGTTCTCCAACTCGAAGCCTGCGATCGCCGGACCAAAACTTTTTTCACAGACCACCTGCCTCTGTGGTGTAGCCTGAATGCCTTTGCAAGCTGATTCCCTGACTCTCCGTGCCTCACTTGTCCACAGATCATCTCTGGAACTTTTCAGCCTCTTCGCAGGTTCTGCAGCTTTGGCCTACTTCTTCGGGTTTGATGATTTTCAAATTTTTCTGGGTGTTGTATAGCAAAAGCCATCGCTGCTCACCATATTGTATGTTTGCTTAGCCTAGTTCGGAGAAATTACTGAGTCTTCGGTAAGTTTTAACAATAATTAGTTTATTACATATTGGAGAACTATATACACTTTACTTAAACATGTCCAACTCCTCTGATGGTCCTGATGCTTCTCCTTCAAGTCTCTCTCTCATATGATCTCTTACATCATTATAGTGAGAGGTATTATTCACACTGTCCCAAACATTAACCTTTTCAAACCTTTATGTTACAATAATGTAGGAAATGTGGCAGCTAATTTATGCACAGCAAGGTCCCATAAACAGTACGTTAATGACCAGATTATCTGTTGTAAGTGTCAGTTGTGAGAAAAGCGTTGGCCAGGACACTGGGGAGAACTCCCCTGTTCTTCTTTGAAAAGTGCCGTGAGATTTATGTGTCTACCTGAGGGGGCAAACATTCCTGATTTCCTATTTATGTTGATTACAACATTATCCAGGGACACAAGAGACCATGGACTGAATTTTATTAGCGTGGCGCACTCCGCGGTGGCGTGCTTTGAACTCAGCGGCGTGCCCGCACTGAGCGACTGCCACAGAGCCCCACGATATTATGTGCGGAGGCTCATTAGCATCACTGTAATGCGCCACACCACCACCCCCCAGCCCCCAATATTATGTGGGGATCGGCGGGACATCCAGCGCAGTGGAGGACCTTTTGACAGCTATGCAGCAGGTGCTGGGGCCCTATTTAAGTACCCCAGCACCTGCTTCCTGACAGCAGCCAAAGAAATGCTCACCTGACTGCTGAAGAGTGGGGCTGCTGTCAATCTGGCAGCAAAACAGAAAGTTCTGCAAAAACTCAGCGGGTCAGGCATCATCTGTGGAGAGAGAAGCAGAGTTAACTTGACCAAGTTCACAGACCTGAAAGTTAACTCGACTTCTTTTTCCACAGATGCTACCTGACCTGCTGAGCTTCCCCAGCACTTTCTGCTTTGCTGCCACATACTTACCCTACTGTGTCCCAGTGTCCTGTGAAGTTGCAATCCTCTTCAAATATACCATTAAAGGCAAATACACAACAGTAATAAAACCATAATTGAAGAATATCTACATACTATGGGCTTCTAATCATCTGACTGTGAAAGGCCGCAGACTAATATGCATTTGGAATCTGTGTTCATTTCTCTGTTATGTGAAAATACATGCAACTGCAATTAAACGATCTTTGTAAAAAAACAGGAAAATATGTTTGTATTCCAGCTGCATTACCAACTAGAAATATTACACCAATAATTACGATCAGCTGCTGCAGAAGCAAAGTGTATGTGAACATGTGTCAATGTGTAACAGATGAAAAATCATGACAACAGCACAGATTTCCTCACTAGTCCTGCATTTTGGTTTTCAAACATGTGCAAGACAAACCTTGCAGCCAGAAGTTAGAGCAGTTACATGGTGGAGTCACCCTTGCATTTAAAGGACCACACCAAAAACCAAAGATAGCAGAGGGGTACTCTCGGGTGGCCCCACAGTTCAGCAAAGCCTCACTGATCACTCTCCTCCCGGCTGTGCAGGCAAGGCGGGAGGTCCTTTTCCCCAGTGATGGTTAGAAGAGGTCCTTCCGCCTGAACAAGGCAGCCTGGCTGGAGATGGCAGAGGAGGTGAGTAGCCGTGGGGCCATCCGGGGTCAAAGGGTCGAATGCCAGAAGAGAATGAACAAGCATTGCACCAACCAACCAGGGCCCTCTAGGCCTCGTGCGCACAGGGTACGACCGCCAAAGTCATCCACAACCAAATGGCAATCAGATCAGCAGTCTTCCTCCAGTCAGGCTGCTAGTGCAGAGGTTGCACTGAGAAGGGGCACTCGCAAGCATTTACAGAGAACACACTGACACAAATGGGAATGCACGGGTGTCATAGCAGTGTAACTACATCTTCCACTAAATGTTCCTCACCAACCTTTTGTGTCCTTATCTCTGTGTGAATGATGTGTGCCAGCATGTAGCGCCAATGTTGCATCCCTTTGCCGTTCAGGAGAGCCAACGTATGCAATATCATTGTCATGCCACCATTACTCTTGAGCGTTTCCATGGATGCATAGACATGGACATTGGCTCAGTTAGCTGCTGCCTCTAATGGTTTCCACAGGGATACTGCAGATGTGGACTGCTGCACAGCAGATGACCAAGGGTGATGTGTGGCTTGCAGAGCTCATGTTGGTTCCTATGGTGCAGAGAGCTCCCCTTGGGGGCTGCTGCGCGCGACTGGGGGCCTCTACGTGGACCGCATCTGCCTGTTGATTTTGCCTCCGGTGCATACGGGGGATCCTCAGCAGAAGCGGATCACACAATGTAGAATGAGCCATACCCATTTCTATGTGATAAATAAAGTTGCATCCTTCATCTATTCGAAGGCTCCTAACAGGGCAGGGATTGATGTTGAGGGTACCTCAGGTGCTTTCATGGATTAACTATGTGGCATGGCATTGCCCATCTTGGCTAACAGAGTGGCACAGCATGACCACATCAGGATCCTACCAGCTGCATCGATTGCCCCCACCACTCATATAACCTTAACGCTCCTACCGTTTCTGGCACCCTCCCCACACACAGGGTGACTAGAGTGTCTTACAAGAGTGGGCTTACCTTAACTGTCCAGTACTCCTACATCTGATGTCCTGTCTGGTTTTCTGTTCATGAACAGGATGGCACGTGGCGGCTGCCCATTCTATGTAAAATACGGAAGTGTAGAGCGAGAGGTGGCGGGATGCATAATCTGGAGCGGTTAGTAGCGTTTTACATATTCTAATTGGGATGCCGCCGCCGAGTAGCGGGGGACGTGCCAAGGTCCCCTCACTGCCAATAACATGCGGTGGCCCCTTCTCGATGTCAGGGATTGAGGCGGGCCTCTTCCCGCAGAATTTTATGGGCTCCCCGCCGCTACCCACGGCATCGAAGGGCTCGTAAAATTCAGCCGCATGTCTGAAAATCAAATCGTGCAACAGAAAGGCGGGCAAGTTGAAGACCAGTGTGTGGGGATCACTGGGGAAATATTTTCAACCTAACAGCCTGGGAGATCAACAGAACGAAAACTGTGTGGATTCTATGACAGAAAGATTAGGCTCCAGCCCAGATGATGTAGGTGAAAATTACCCTCAATTAGAATCGGCAATCCTCTAGGACTGTCCTGGAGAATCCAGGAATTGAAAATTAATCACCTGAACACTACTGCGAATGACCATCAGGGGAAAGCACATTGTGGCATTAAAACAAAATGTATGTGCTTTTTCATTTCCTTTGAAGGCTCTGTTATAAAAATATTGCAGCGGGGAAAGACAGAAAAGTGATTTGTTTGATTCCAACAACAAAATATGGTCTGCAACTACAAATCTATTTATTGTGTTTGACCAAATTCAGACACACACAATGGGCTGGATTTTACCAACCCCTCGACGCAGGCTCCCTGGCGGGGTGGGAGGGGGGGTGGTGGTGGCCAAAAGATGGGACCGGCAGTGGTCCGCCACGGAGGCCGACGCCGGGAGGGTCAGCCTGATCGACATGGCGGCAGCAAGACTCCGGGGCGGCACCCCCGCCGCTGGGCAACAGGTCCTGGACTTCAATATTTAAATTAATCACTTTCATAAATTTAAATGAAATGAACTTATCTTCAATCTTCCAGGCCTGCCGCACGGCGGCTGGTGCCTTCCATTCCCTGTCCGGGGAAAGCTGACGTGACACTGGTTGGAGGGGGAAGGAGTTAGGATTTTCAGTGTGGGAAAGGGGGGGAACAGGGTCAAATAAATGCAATGGGTGTAGGAGATGATGGGAAGGGGTGAATTTTAAACTTTGTGCAGTCTCAGGGGTGGGGAGGAGGGGCAAGATCAGATTTAAAGGTAAGTGTTTTGGGGTGTGGGGGAAGGCCAAATAGCTAATGTTATTGGGGTGTGGGAAAGGGACGTTAGAATTTTTTAAAATACATTTTGGGGGGATGCATCTTTAAAAATTCAAATTGACTGTCAGGGCTGGCTGCCCTTTAAAAATGGTGCCAGTGCCTGCACACAGGCAGCTGACGCCATTTCCGGGGACGGACAGCCTGTCCCATCCACGAGATTGGGGTGGGGTGGGGTGGGGTGGGGTGGGCACCCTGGCTATTTAAATGAGTTGCCCTGCGTGAGATCATGGTAGTTCTTTGGCGTGTGGCCCGCGTGTGCCAGGCCACCGTTTTTTGAGCTCGCTGCCGAGATCAGCAGCTGGCTCTTGAAATCCAACCCAATGTTTTTAAGCAGTAGACTTGGAGAAATAAACACTATTACCCCATTCTTTTTCCCAGGTGGACATGGAACCGTAGTTATTCCTTTTTGAACCAGACTCTCCCTACAACTTATTGAAGGAAAGCTTAGGACCTTTACAGGCCGACTCTCATGAATACTGTTAGCTTTAATTCATTACTACGTTGAATAAGTGTTAATGTGAACAATTGTGAAGTCTTCTTTGGGCCTTCTTATCTCGAGAGACAATGGATACGCACCTGGAGGTGGTCAGTGGTTTGTGAAGCAGTGCCTGGAGTGGCTATAAAGGCCAATTCTAGAGTGACAGGCTCTTCCACAGGTGCTGCAGAGAAATTTGTTTGTCGGGGCTGTTGCACAGTTGGCTCTCCCCTTGCGCCTCTGTCTTTTTTCCTGCCAACTACTAAGTCTCTTTGACTCGCCACATTTTAGCCCTGTCTTTATGGCTGCCCGCCAGCTCTGGCGAACGCTGGCAACTGACTCCCACGACTTGTGATCAATGTCACAGAATTTCATGTCGCGTTTGCAGACGTCTTTAAAGTGGAGACATGGACGTATTTCCTTTAAAACAACAGACACCAACCTAGTATATATCCTGTCTCCATTGTTCCACTTATCTCAAAAACATCTTGGTTATCTGTTTCACAACATGGCCATGAAAATATGCAAATCATATACCCTACACTTTCAGCAAACATCAGAACAACAGTGTCAGCAAAATTCAACCCTAAAGCATTCTGGAAATAAATAATTTTAACCATCTCATTATTTCCAGCCACAATACAAATCTACAAGCTACCGCTAAGTAAATTTAAACCAAAAGCTTTAATCATATAGGATTAAACTAAATCCTAATCCTGCATATATGATAACCACAACTAGGGTATCGAACAAAAGAGAAAGAAGAGAGACTGAGAGAAAGAAAGGAGGAAAGAAAGAAAGATTTGCATTTAAGTATCACCATCCATGACCAACGTGCTTTACAGAAACATATTTTTAAAAGTGTAGTCACTATTGTAATGTCATAAACAGCAGCCAATTTGAACTCAGTAAGGTCCCACAAACAGAATGAGGTAAATGACCAGATAATCTGTTTTTAGTGACGTTGGTTGAAGGTTAAATATTGTGCCATGGGATCTTTGATCTGGCTGATTGACTGCCTGGGAGAAGCGGCAGGTCATATGATAAAACCTCCAGGGAAATGGCCAATCAGCGTCAGTAACCCTACCCACAATGCCTCTAAACCTTTAGATTCAAAACAAAATCACTTTCAAGGCTCGGGCAAAATTAAAGTTTTGCTGAGTTAAACATTTATGTGGACCTTGGAGTTTCTCTTTGATTTTGAATATAGCAACAGAATACAGCCATTGGCTTTATTTAGCCTGTATTCAGAACCACGGTCACATTGTCTAGCCTCAACTCATAGGTCCTCAAATTCCCAGAGTAGTCAATGGATTGTCACTGGACCCTTTGATGGGTTTTTCTTCATATGTCCAGTCAATGTGCTTGCTCTGTTTATTTCGCACGGCCTCAAGCCCCAGGGGACAAGAGGCTGGGGGGTGGGGGGCAAAATCTTGTAAATTGTTCCTATAAAAATAAATTTAATTCAGTGAACACAGAGTGTTACTGTATTTAAGGAACTCACTAACACACCCTGCCGTGGCACTGTTGCAGACAAGCTCTAATAGAATAATTTGTTTATCACAGCCAACGATTAAAGTTATGGCCTTTCAAATTGACTATACATTTGTAAACTTTCCCGGAAATCTGGAATTCTCTCCCAAAAGCTGTTCAGGCTAGGTCAATTGAAAATGTCAAAACTGAGATTGATAGATTTTTGTTAGTCGAGGGTATTACAGGGTTACATAACCAAAGCTGCTAAATGGAGTTAAGATACAGATCAGCCATGATCTAATTGAGTAGCGGAATGGGCTCGAGGGGCTGAATGCCCTATTCCTGCTCCTATGTGCCTCAACATGTAAACTGCAAGTTCTGGGCACAACCAGTTGTTCATTTAACAAATGCCACCGTGTGCTGGCAGTTGCTGGCTGACTTGACTTGTGCGCTCCACAGCTGGTTGAACTGGCAATGGCGACTGTGAGAGGTACAAATCAATTGCTCTGCAAATGCTCTGAACCTTTCTCACAGCTTAGAGATGAAGGGAAATCGGGAACGACTAATAACTCTTCAGACAAAAGCAAAGATCTTCTTGGTTTGCGATCTGGTGCACTTTCTATAAATGGAATTTATTAACGAAGCTCCCTGTGTGAAAGGAATTTTAAGCAGGCAGTTTGGATAAGCAGCACAAGTGTGACAAGGATAGAAAAACAAGGAGACATAGAACGTTGCTGTGAAAGGACTATTTAGTATATCGAAAGGTCTGTTCATGATCGTTAAGGAATACTACATGTAAAAATATATAGCGAGAGAGAGAGATCAACGAGCAATGGACTGTGGCAGGTGGTAAAACACTGACAGATTCTGGGTACGGTGCCAGGATTTCCTGAAAGATTTCAGTGGGAGATGTCTGTTTGGTCGCAGTTGTTCAATACCTTTTGTATTACTGTGAGGCAGCTTTGGTTTTTTACAGCAACCCATGAGCGACATTACCACAGTGACTACACTTCAAAAGTATTTAATTGGCTTTAAAGTGCTTTGAGACACCCTGAGGTCTAGAAAGGCACTATATAAATGCAAGTGCTTCTTGTTTGACAGTATTAGTCTGAAGAAAGGTCATGATGTAATCCCAAGTGGAGTGGTGCAAGACTCTTTGATTGCAGCCATCTCATATTGCTTTGACTTGATGCTACACAGAGCTTTTTGGATGTTTTGTAAACCTTAGCTGGGCCTAATTAAACATTTTTATCATGGAAGCTACTATTTGCAACTGTAATACATGAAAATAAATCCCCCCCACTCCTTCTCCCAGAGAGTCAGACTCACACCAGGCAGTATTACAATACTCTGACAGATGCATATGGATACTGATCTCAGTTTAGCAGTTTCAGTATGGAGGTTGGAGTAATGGTATTAGAATTTAGCAGCCAAAATTCAACCCCAACTCTGCTTTCCATCCCCCGCCCCCCACCACCCACCCTGATGACAGAAATGGGGGAAGCAGAACTGTCAATATTATACACATTTTAGGTGCCAGAGATGTACTGGCAGAGCCCTTTCATGCCAACACTCCATATCCTGCAGAAATTTCTGTTCACCCATCACCCTTCTGCTCGCTGATCTACATTGGTTCCCAGTCTGGCAATGCCTCGATTTTAAAATTCTTGCGTCTTACTAACTTAATTGAGTTTTTTGAGGAAGTAAGAAGAAGGATTAATGAGGGTAGTGCAGTGGATGTGGTCTACATGGACTTTAGTAAGGCATTTGACAGGGTCCCACATGGCAGACTGGTCAGTCAAATGAAAGCCCATAAGATACAGGGGAATGTGGCAGGTTGGATCCGGAATTGGCTCAGGACAGGAAACAAAGTGTGTAGTCGATGGATGTTTTTGTGAATGGAAAGATGGTTCCAGTGGCATTCCACATGGCTCAGTGTTGGGCCACTTGCTGTTTGTGGTGTATATTAATGATTTGGATTTAAATGTGGGAGACATGATTGGGAAATTTGCTGACGACAGAAAAATTGGCCTTGTAGTTGATAATGAAGAGGATAGCAGTAGACTCCAGAAAGATATCAATGGTTTGGTTGAGTGGGTGGAAAACTGGAAAATGGAATTCAATCCAGAAAAGTGTGAGGTAATGCATTCAGGAGGGCAAATAAAGCGAGGGAATACACAATAAACGGGAGGATATTGAGAGGGGTAGAAGAAGTGAGAGATCTTGGAGTGCATGTAAACACAATTAATATACAATTAACAAGCAGAAGTCAGTGGGCTGGATTTTTCAGAACCCCTGATGTGGGTTTCATTGTGGGGGAATGCTGGAAAGTGCCTCTTGGAGAGGGGCGCCAAGCACCCCGACGCTAGGAGGGCCCGTCCTGATATTGGCGGCAGCGGTAAGGCCTTGTGACTGCCGCCCCACCCCCACCACCACTCAGCGATGGGACCTGAAGGTGGCAGGACAGATAGATAGAGTGGTGAAGAAGGCATATGGAATGCTTTCCTTTATTGGCCGAGGTATAATTCAAAAGCAGGGATGTAATGTCTGAACTGTATAAAAAGCTGGTTAGGCCACAGTTAGAGTATTGCGTACAGTTTTGGTCATCACATTCCAGAAAGCCAGTTGGTGAAGGATAGTACTGGAGCCAATCTTCACTCAGTCTTACATTTATTTACCGAATTAAACATTACAAGCTCACACCTCCTAACTCAACATCACCAAAGTTTCAATAAATGTCTCAATATATGTGCTCAAGTGATACCCTAGTTAATGCCCACCACTTGCATACAAGTAAACACAATTAATATACAATTAACAAGCAGAAGTCAGTGGGCTGGATTTTTCAGAACCCCTGATGTGGGCTTCATTGCGGGGGAATGCTGGAAAGTGCCTCTTGGAGAGGGGCGCCAAGCACCCCGACGCTAGGAGGGCCCGTCCTGACATTGGCAGCAGCGGCAAGGCCTTGTGACTGCCACCCCACCCCCACCGCCACTCAGCGACGGGACCTCGATTTGAATATGTAAATAAATTAGAATGAATGCAACAATTATACTTACACTGCTCTCTTTTAACCCGCTGCAATCTTCATGCCGCTGGCCGGCACTCCTGCGCCTTCGGATCACCATCCGGGGAAATGAGACAGAACACTTGTGGGGAAGGGGGAGCAGGTATGTTTCGCAGTGCCGGAGGAGGGGGAGAATGGAGTCAAAGTAACATCATTGGTGCAGGTCATAAGATCACAAGAACTAGGAGCAGGAGGAGACAGTTCAGCCCCTCGAGCCTGCTCCACAAATCAATACGATCATGGATGTTCCCATCTCAGCCTCAATTCCTCCTTCCTGCCCATTCTCCATAACCCTTCAACCCTTTACTAATTAAAAATCTGCCCTCCTTAAATTTACTCAATGTCTCGGCATCCACCGCACTCTGGGGTAGTGAATTCCACAGACTCACGACCCTTTGAGAGAAATAATTTCTCCTCATCTCTGTTTTAAATCTGCTACCCCTTATCCTAAAACTATGACCTCTCATTCTAGATTGCCCCACAAGAGGAAACATCCTCTTTACGTCTACTTTTTCAATCCCCTTAATCATCTTATATACCTCAATTAGATCTCCTCTCATTCTTCTAAACTCCAGAGGGTAAAGGCCTAAACTGCTTAATCTCTCTTCATAAGACAAACCCCTCATCTCTGGAATCAAGCTAGTGAACCTCCTCTGAACTGCCTCAAATGCAACTACATCCCTGCTCAAATAAGGCGACCAAAACTGTACGCAATGCAGCAAGGGATGGTGGGAAATGTTTGAGGTTAAAGTTCATGCACTTTGAGTGGGGGGGGGGGAGAGAGAACGTCAGGTGGACAAGTCAAGTGTTTGGGAGGGGGGAAGAGGACAAGTAATTAATTTTATGGTGTTTGGGAGGGGGTGGGAGAGGGCAAAATAAATGTATTTAATTTTTTTAATTCACTTTAGCTTGAAATATTTAAATTTAAACAGTAGGGTTCAAAGCCTTTTAAAAATGGCAACAGTGCCTGCACAGAGGCAGCTGACGCAATTGCTGGGGATGGACAGCCCACCGCCTCCACGTGATTGGGGGGGGGGGGGGGCAGCCCGCCCCAACTATTTAAATGAGCCACCACACTTAGGATTGCGGCAGCTCCGTGATGTGCGGCCCACACAGGCAGGCCGCCATTGTTCCGATTTCGGCAGTGGGATTATAAAATTGAGCCCAGAGTTTTCAAGAGTGAATGGGAGAAAAGAGTGTATGCGAGAGAAGAGTGTGACTAAGCGGAGTGTAGATAGGAAAAGAAAAAAGTGGTCAGAGTGATGCTTAGCTATGCTAGTTTCCTGTTGGCTCTGTGCACAGGTCAAGATATACACTTCACTGCACTCTTCCTGAGGGTACTACCTCATTCTGAGATATAATTCCCTGCTGATAGTGGTTGACTCTTCTTTGATTCTCTACTGGAAAATAATGGGCTGGATTTTGTTCTTGCTCAGGCGTCCAGTTCTGTGGTGGGGAGGCCTCCGGATGAGGCCCACCACGGTCTTCTCAGCTGTGAGGCCTGGCCAGATCCTCCAGGCGGCTGCGAGACTCCGTGGCGGCCTCCAGCTGCTGGGCGACATGACCTCAATTAAAATATTCAAATCAATAAAATGAATACATTTACATAGACTTACCTGCGATCTCGAGGGCCTGCCGCGATCTTCGGCGCGGTGGCCAGCATTCACGCGCTTTCAGATCCCCGTCTGGGGAAACGGCGTGCCACACTAGCAGGGAGGGGAGAGGGGGTAAGATTTTCAGTGTGGAGGGGTGGGGGGACCAGGTCAAATAAACATAATAGGTGTTAGGGATGGTGGGAAGGGTTGACCTTTAAACTTTGCGCAGATTGGGGGAGGGGTCAGATGTAAAAGGTAAGGGTTTTTGGGGGGGAATACTTACCTGGCAGGGGAAGAAACCATGATCCTGTTCCAGGTAGGTTTTAAGTAAAATGGCTGTAACCAATTCTCGAGCATCAGGCCAGGGAGTGCGTAACACCGTTCGGGTGGTGGTGAAGGATAAGGAATATGTGCACCAGTGGACCGTACCTTCTTCATTAAGAAAATCCTCATTGATTGCTGTGGACTCCAAGCTGTGGACATCTTCTGCCTGCAGGACTTTCCCAGCAGTGGATATTTCGACGTGACTTTCAAAAATGTGGCGGGATGCATCAAGTTCCTGAAGGTGTTCAAGGAGAAGGAAAACCAGGTGTTGCTGTCCATCCTCACAGTGCAGCCACTCTTCACGCTGCTGTCACAACGTGACCGGGTGGCGACAATTCACCTCTACAACCCCCATGTTCCTGTTGTGGATATATTCACCTTCCTCGCCAGGTACGTCGAGGTGGCCGGCAGCAGCACTGATGTTAAGGACCCATTTGGGATTTGGACCAGCAAGCAGCAGGCCAAGGTGACCTTGAAGGTCGATGCCAATGGAGCCATCATCCATTGTCCCTCCAGCTTCGCTATCAGGGGAAGTCGAGGCTTCTTGGTCTATGCAGGGCAGCCCAGAGTTTGTCACACATGTGGCAAATCTGGTCACATGGCAGCTAACTGCAGCACAATCGTCTGCAAGAAGGAAGGCCATCAGACCAAGGACTGTAAGCAGAGTAAGTGCTTCAACCTGTGCGGTGGGGCAGGCCACCTCTACAAAACCTGTCCCAAACGCTGCCTCAGTTTTTCTCAGGCGGCAAGGTCCAAGGAAAGGCCGGGAGAAGGAACGGCGAATGCGTCTGGTGCTGGGAGGGAGACAAGCAACCCTCTCCGCAGCGAGGAAACTCTACCTGAGAAGGAGAATAAAGGGGAGGCAGCTGCAACCAGCGACCCAACACCTACCCCGTGCCCAGAAACCCTCCTCTACAGACAGAATCAATAGAGGTGGAGGCAGCAGATGGACAAGCTGTTCAGTGGCAAGTGGTAAAAAGGAAAACCAAAAAGAAAAAGCCTCCAAAAAAGGAACAGGCCACCACCAAAACCAGTGGCAAGAGGAGGCTACCGTCTGAGACAGACTATGGCAGCTCCTCCTCACTGAACGAGAAAGGGTCGGAACGACGGCACCTGCAAAAGAAGCGGCAGAACTAAAAGGAGCTGAAAGATAAAGCCCCCGGAGCACTGGAAGCTGTGATGGGCCCAACGTGACCCAAAGCCAAAGTGCCGCACCTAGCAACATGCCCAGCACATCCCAGCTCCGAGACACTGAGAGCAAAGAAGCATCTGGCGCACTCCAGCTCCGGGAAGCCGGGAGCAGTGATGTCTTCGAGATGGAGCAGAAGGGAAAGACACCTACAGCAGAGGACAGCCCGAGCCTTGCTGCCTACAAGAACCCCCCGATGTCACCCCAGTGGAACAAACCCTGCATGAGAAACCAGGAGGGATTTCTGAGCCCAACCAACATGAAATAGCTTGCGTACACTGTGGGTACACAGGAACTTACCAAAGGGCAGGAACTAGCAAGGACAAATGGTGTGGGAAGCAACAACTAACTTAAAAATGGGTATAAGGATTGCTTCAATTAACGTGCGTAGCCTTAAATCCACTATGCGATGTGTTTCAACCTTGGATTACCTCACCAAGGTCAAAGCCGACCTGCTGTTTCTGCAGGAGTGTGGAATACCACTGCTCAGCACCTACAGGCAATGGTTGCAATGGTGGTCCCACGGGCCATCGATCTGGTCAGCGGGTAATGATTCCCATTCCTCCGGCCTGGGTATTCTGCTGCGGGGAGGTATCTTCACCATCTCCGAAGTTAAGGAGGTGGTGGGCGGTCGCCTCCTTGTTGCAGATGTAATGTACAACAATACTCCGCTCTGGTTGATCAATGTGTACGCCCCAGTTCAATGCAGCGAGCAGCTGACCGTCTTCCAACAGCTCCCACTGCTGTTGGTGACTCCCAGGCCGGTAATTCCAGGCGGTGACTTCAACTGCATCATTGATGCAGTTGGACGATCCGGCAGAGACGACAGCAAACTGGACGCTACGTCCAGATTCCTAAAGGAAACAGTAAAAGATGCGAAGCTGCACGACGCCTTAAGCAAAGCTGCAGGCAGAGCGCAGCGTAGATACACCTGGTTATGGTTGGACAGGTCTGCCCATTCCAGGATTGACTACCTGTTTGTGTCCCCTGCAGTCACGGTCAGATCCACCGACGTCAAGCTGGTGTTCTTCTCCGACCATTGCCTCTTACTGGCTGACTGTCACTTACAGGACGACCAGCGGGTTGGCAGGGGGTCATGGAAGCTCAATGCTACACTGCTAACCCCAGAGAACGTTGAGGAACTCAAAAGGGATTACAAAGTTGGAGAACCATGAAACCCCTCTTTGAGTCTCCAGTTCACTGGAGGGAGGCGATCAAGGAGAATGTCAAGAGGTTCTTTATCTTCAAAGGTGTTCAGAGGGCGAGAGAGACACAGAGGGAAATGTCCCAACTCCAGAAAAGAATGCAAAATCTGCTCCGGCTGCAGTCGATGGGCGTCGAGGTCAAGGAGGATCTCCAAGAGGTTAAGAGCCAGCAGGCCTCGCTCTTTGCCATGGAGGCATCCAAGATCATCTTCCGGTCCAGAGTCCGCTCCATTGAGCAGGATGAGACGTGCTTGCGTTACATCTTCCAAAAGGTACACAGAGAGAGTTCTGTGATCAGCAACCTGAAGGAGAAGGATGGCTCGGTAATGTCTCCGCAGTCCGACATACTAAGGATCAGCAAATCCTTTTATGCTGGGCTGTACAACGTGAAGCCCATGAACAGCACGACTTCCCAGTCCTTCCTGTCATCTATCACGGAGGTCTTAGAGGATAGCATGAGGGAGAGACTGGACAAACCCTTAACTCTGGATGAGCTGACAAAGGCCGTCAGGTCCTTCGAGACGAGTAGAACGCCCGGAAGCGACGACTTACAGGTTGTGTTGTATTCGGCTCTGTGGGACTGGGTTGGCCAAGCCCTGCAAGAAGTGTACGAGAGTATACTTCTGGCCGGCAGCATGTCAGAATCCACGAGGAAAGGTATCATCACCCAAGCAAATGGGGAGAGCACGGAAATCAGAAATTGGTGGCCAATCTCACGGTTAATGTTGACTACAAGATTCTGTCCAAAGTCATTGCCAGTTGGGTCAAGTCTGCTCTGGAGTTGGTGATTCACCATGACCAGACCTGTACTGTACCTGGCAGGAAAATCTCGGATCGTCTCGCGCTACTCAGGGATACGATCGCCTATGTATGGGACAGGAGGGTGGACACCTGCCTCATCAGCTTGGACCAGGAGAAGGCTTTTGATGGGATATCGCACACCTACATGATGGACGTGCTCTCCAAAATGGGGTTTGGGGAGGGAATCCGCAATTGGATCAAACTGCTCTACACAAACATCAGTGGTGCAGTCTCAATCAATGGGTGGGAATCGGAAAGCTTCCTGAACCAATGTGGAGTCAGACAGGGCTGTCCTCTCTCCCCTGTCTTGTTTGTTTGCTGTATCAAACCTTTTGCTGAGTCCATTAGTAAGGATGCGGGCATAAGAGGAGTGACAATCCCAGGCAACGGAGGCACTCAGATCAAAGCTTCCCTGTACATGGACGACGTCGCTGTCTTCTGCTTGGATCCGCTGTCCATTCGCAGACCGATGAGCATCTGTGACCAGTTCGAACTAGCCTCGGAAGCCAAAGTCAACCATGGCAAGAGTGAGGCCATGTTCTTTGGGAACTGGGCCCACCGATCATTTGTCCCCTTCACCGTCAGATCAGACGACCTGACGTTGCCGGGGATATGGTTTGGAAAGGCCGGGGCGTGCACCAAAACCTGGAAGGAGTGAGTAGCCAGGGTACACCATAAACTGAGCATGTGGGAGCAGCGACCTCTCTCCATTGTGGGTAAGAACCTAGTCATCAGGTGCGAGGCGCTCTTGTTGTTGCTGTACGTGGTGCAAGTCTGGCCCATACCCCACTCCTGCACTGTGGCGGTCACCCGAGCCATTTTCTGCTTTATCTGGAGAGCTAAAATGGACCGGGTCTGGAGGGACATGATGTTCAAACCTCTGGATAAGAGCGGGAAAAATGTACCCAACGTCGCCCTCATCCTGATGACCACTTTCGTGTTTGGCTGCATTTGGCAAAAAATCATTTGGCAGAATGCCTCATCACCAGAACTTTCAAACAAGCACCAAGACGTAGCTTGGCTGGTAGTGAGATGGGCCCTCCTCATCAGATCCTTCCTGCACGCCCGGAGTGTCACCCCCACCGCATGCTGCCCTCGAGTTGGCTGTGGTGGGGGAGAGACAGTTGCCCACCAGCAGCTCTGTAACACAGGAGTCCGTGCTCTATGGGCTGTTCCCATGGACGCACACCGAGATAAACATCAACTGCTGCTCTAGGACCATCAATTCGGTGAAAGACGCTCTTTGGTCTGCCCAAAACTTGCTGGTCTTCCAGCACAAAGAGTTGTCCACGACTGAGCGTTGCGGACTGGCACATTCCAAGGTCCAGGACTATGTGCTGAGGGATGCACTAAAGCTTGGGGCAGCGGCGACAAAGGCTCAATGGGGAAAGACCACAGTGTAAGGTCCTACCACCAAAGTGAACTGAGGGGCTGGACCCATGGGAAACCCCTCGGGCTGTATACACCAAATTTGGCTTTGCTGTAAAATGTATATGGCATGTAAAATGGAATGGAAAGGTTGTCAGGCAACTCATTCCTGTATTGAAGAAAACTGATTTCCTTTACACTTTTTGGAATGTCAACTTGGTGCTGTTTCGAACTCTTTTGTAATGTATTGTTTTTTTACAGATTTTTATGAATAAAGTATATTTTGGAAAAAAAAGTTTTTTGGGGGGAAGGGCACATAGTTACAGTGATTGTTATTGGGGCTGGGTGGGAAAAGGGCGTTATAAATTTATTTATTTATTTTTGGGGGTGTTACTTCTTTAAAAATGTAAATGTGCTGACAGGGCTGGCTGCCCTTTAAAAACGGCGCCCGCGTCTGCACACAGGCAGCTGATGCCATTGCTGGCGACAGACGGCCTACCCCCTCCACGTGACTGAGGGGTCTGGCCACCCCAACCATTTAAATGAGCCGTCATGTGGGAGATTGCGGCAGCTCTTTGGTGTGCGGCCCGCATGGACAGGCTGCCATTTTTTGAGCTAGGCACTAGATCAGCGCTGAGATCGGCGGTGAGCTCTTAAAGTCCAACCCAATGTGTGTTCATTCCCTTCAAAAGCCATATCCCACCTCACAGGCTCTTAGAAATGGCCTTATTGTCTTTGAAGAAGATACAACCGGAAAGAAATGCACCTTTTTAACAGATACTTTGTGCCTTACTCCCACTACTTGACTTGAAATATGAGCAGCTGTTACAGCCACATGGTGAGCGGTGTGGGTGGTTCCCACTGTTCAACTCTCACCTGACCGCAGGATGTGTTTTTGTTTAGGGTTTTAACCCCTTTGTGTTTTATTTGTCAAATAAACAGACAGTGACAGGTTTTCTTGTAGGTTTAAAACAGAAGACTAATTATTTATTGAGCAATATGCCTTATCCTGAAATTGTCGCAAATGCACCTACTCACGCATTCACTCGCACACACACAAGAGACAGAGATGAAAAGGGGTAAGTGGTTTTAAGTGAAGTATGGTTTCGGGGTTCATGGTAAACCTGTTGGATTCTCTTGGAGGTCAAGTTCTCTTTGGCTGCAGGCCTGAGGTGTTTGTAAATTTCTCTGCTGGTTGAAAGTTCAGTTTGAAGACAGAGGATCACTTCCAATTCACTGCTGTACAAGTTACAATGTAGAATTCACAGCAGGGCATCTTCCTTCTTGGTTTATTGGATTTTTCTCCCTGTTCTCAGCGAGACAAACTTTTGTGATGCTTCTTCCTGGGTCTCCCTCTCTCTTTCTCTCTTCAGGGAGCTACCTTTAAAGCTGAAAGTTTCTCACATCTTGCCTGCAGGGAGACAGCGATTTTCATCCTTGTGGTGACTGACAACGGCCCAGGATATGGCTACTTCACACCTTCTTTGTTTCAGAAGAATCCATTAAATTCAACAATGTTTGGGATGGGTGTAATTGACACCTCCTAGCTTTGAATGTATTCTTTTGTCCTGGCCAGACACTTTGAATATACAAAAGCAAGGTCTTTGGACCTTCTTCAGTCATTTTTTAAGCACATTGTCCACTGTTTTAAACTTGGAGTCCATTTTTATTGCTCTTCATGGTGAGTTCTTGTAGTTTCAATTGCTGCACTTTACGTGAGCGTCACACAGCAGTGGTAAAATTATCAAAATGATTTTACCATTTATTTACTGCTCAGTATCCTGTGTTGTGGAGACAGCTGTCTTTAGAAGAAATCCAGCATGTGACAGAGTCTCATGAGCCTCCAAGGTCCTTAAACTGTGAACATGGTCTAAGACCTGACCTCCAGTTCTCACTCCTGGAACCTCCTAAGGTTTTCTAGAAAGCTTCTCAAATATCTTCACTAGGTATAATTTCACACTGCCCACTTGCTCTTCTACCCTGGTCCTTCAAGTCCGGGAAACACAGAGATGGTTCCAGTAAAGTTAGTCCCAATGCTGGATCGATCAATGCATTCTGCTTCATTAATAGATTTCAGTGTGAGATTTTAGATTAGATTAGAGATACAGCACTGAAACAGGCCCTTCGGCCCACCAAGTCTGTGCCGAACATCAACCACCCATCCATACTAATCCTACACTAATCCCATATTCCCAACAAACATCCACACCTGTCCCTATATTTCCCTACCACCTACCTATACTGGTGACAATTTATAATGGCCAATTTACCTATCAACCTGCAAGTCTTTTGGCTTGTGGGAGGAAACCGGAGCACCCGGAGAAAACCCACGCAGACACAGGGAGAACTTGCAAACTCCACACAGGCAGTACCCGGAATCGAACCCGGGTCCCTGGAGCTGTGAGGCTGCGGTGCTAACCACTGCGCCACTGTGCCGCCCACTGTTGCTTCAATCTGAAATATTTGCTCACTTTACAAGGGTTTTTCCTTAGTTCAGCAGATCTCTCCAACAACAACACCAATTTGGAATTATATAATGGCTTTCACATAGTAAAACATCTCAAGGCACTTCACAGGAAAGTTATCAGACAAAGTTTGACACCAAGTCATTTAAGGAAGTATGAGGTCAGGTGATCAAAAGCTTGGTAAAAGAGGTAGTTTTAAAGGAGCCGGGAGGGAGTCAGAAAGGTTTGGAGAGAGAGTTTAGGGCGTAGGTAGCTGAAGATACAGCTGCCGATAGAGGCGCAAAGGAAATCAGGGATGTTTAAGAATCCAGAATTAGAGGAACACAGAGTTCTTGGAAGGTTGCAGGGCTGAATGAGGTTACATGAGTAGTGAGGAGTAAGGCCCTGGAGGGATTTGAACAAGTGGATGGAGAGTGTTGCTGAAGCAGAAGCCAATAAAGGTTGGTGCGCACAAGGGAGATGGGTGAAGGGAACTAGGTGCGAATTAGGATATGGGCAGCAGATGTAATCCTGTATTTCTGGGCAAGGCTAAGCAGTTGGCAATGAGACAAATGAGGCCAATCTCTGTCTCTCTCAGTAGGGTTGACACCACGTCAGGATTGCCCTGGAGTCCTGTAAGAAAGCATGTGTGTTTTTTTTTTCCATTTTCCTTGAACATATTTGCTTATCAGTTATAAAAATATTGGAGACAGGTAAAAGGCTGTTTGACTGGGTGGGGTGGTTGGAGTCGGAAGACCATGTGATGAAACCTCCATGAATACATCCAACCAGAGTTGGTAACACTATCTCTTCCTCTCTCTCTCTACCTCACATACATACTCAGTCACACACTCAGATACACTCCGATGCTCAATTCTTGTATCTGTACTCTGAAATTTCAGTTCCCGCTCTATAGTTAACATTAACAATCCTGTGTCCTTTAATGGTGCTGAGATCAATCTAGTGTTGTTTGGGAGTAGAATGTGCAGCTGGAAGGAGGTTTTATGCAAATAAAATGGAAACGTTACCACCAGATTAATCTGACACCAGGTACAGAAGAGGAGGGGATTGAAAATTTACAGAAGCACCAACTTTCAAAAAGGGAACAAGTGCCTAAGTGTATGTTATAAATGCAAACAACACATCTCACTGAGACAAGGATCCTGTACTTCAGCGCCTGGTTGCAGGAAGATGCCATATTGCTGCACACCTGCCAAGCAAGCACAGATTTCAATACCTGTGGGCAGTGCATACAACCTTCCATATTACAGTGCTGCATTTCTGTCATGCAAAGTGGGCAGTGCCACTCTTACCAGATGATTAGAGAACTACCTTAAGGTGCTCAGCCCTTCTTCAGAGGGAAACAGTTCCTGTTTCCTGACTGCAGGCAGATTCACTGACCCAAGCCAGTGATCCACACAGTAAATTACCATTAACACCAACTCATTATCCAATAAAATACTATTTATGATCACTTGCTGTCTTTGGTCTCTTGACTCCAGACAAGTGTTAGTTTGTTTATGTGCATAATAGTTAATAATTGCAGTGAGTATAAGGTTACAAATACTTCAGGATTGTCCTGGAATAAGAGCAAGGCTACCCAACCCAAACACGACGGGACCCGACGACATGTGTTGGGTTCGGGTCGGGTCACTCTTCCGGGTCCGGCATTCCGGCTCGGGTTGGATCGGGCCGGGTCGGACACAGTGACAGCCAGGGCGTCAAGGCGGGAAATGCTCCGCACTAGTCTGCGGTGAGCGATTCCATCCAAGGTAGACCACAACCTCTTTAATGTAATGAACTTTATTCCGGTGGTCGGGTCGGGCGTGGGAAAAAATGAAAGGACTCGGGCCGGGTTGCGCTCAGGTCAGATGTGGTTCTGTCGGGCTCGGGTCGGGTTTCATTTGCAGAACCACGGAGGCCCTTACCTGGAATTTCCAAGAATTCACAATCAATTTCCAGGGAGCAACCCCAGGGGAAAAAAGTTATATAGGCAATAAAACAAAATCATTTTCCATCACACTTGTTTTTATAATAATGTTGGAGTTGGAAAAGAAAAGACTGCATGATTGGTAGCTAAAAATCATCCAATCAGATAACGACGAGTCTGTTTGCTGTCCAGTTGCTGTGGGAAGGGACGGAGCCACGAGGATGGATGTGTTATGTGATCAATGGAGGGAGTGTGGGGGTGGGGCAGGAAGAGGGAGCAAATCATGTAATGAAATCTCCAGGATTACTTCCAGCCAGAGCTGGCAACTCTAAGTGAAATGTCAAACTATAGTGACAAAATAAAAGTGATCAGGACTACCATTTGCCATTACCACTTGACAGGATTTGGAAAGCTGGGCAACTGGCAGTAATTCTGACAACCCATCACAGTGACTCTCTTCTGTCCCTGAACAACATGGCTGCAATCCTTATAAGCTTAAAATCACACGTCAGGACATTCTTGTGTAAATTCTGAGAATTTTTTCCTGAAATCTGCTCTATTCACCATTTACTTTGGGGGAAAGATTTTCTGTTGATATCCTACAGGGCTTATATCCTGCAGCTATTAGGCAAAATAATTGGGAAATCTGGGATGGGCATGCTTTTAGCAGCAGAAGAATTCAGCTCTAGATCCGTCCTGTGCTGCAAAGAGTTCAAATCATACAGGCAACGGAGCTTTTCAAAGACAGAGCCACTACAATCAGTTACCAGCAAGCAGGGGGTTTGCTAAAAGATTCATGTTAAGCTAAGCAGGCAGAACATTTCAACAAAACAAACAAGGTGGGGATAATGAAGTCTGACAATGAACCTTTGTTTCAGTTGTTCAATCGTTTAAGCAACGTCCTTCACCAAGATGAAGTTAAGGCAAGGTCATTCTCATAGGAAGAGGTATAAAGTCCAAGGCATTGGGAATATATCAGAAACTATTAAAAATTGAAAAGCTATTTGCACAATTCACTACATGTCTAACATTTGTAACAAACCAGTTTTCTTGCAAGACAATTCCTCTGTAGTCCTGTGCACTATTTCCCAATGGTAACCAAAAAAATACTGTTCGGAGGCACCACCATTTTAGCCTTGTGCCTCCATTTTGAATTTTGCACAGACACCTTGGGTAATAGTGTAAAACAGGTGATAGTGTGTAGGTAGCCATTTAAATCTCTCCCGATTTTAATTCCTATTGAAGTCAGTGGAAGAGATGTAAAATAGGCTGCCGACTCGCTATCACTTGTTTTGCACCATCGCACCAAGTCAAAACCTATCCCTTGGATTCCACCCTTTATTAATGGTGGGACTCTGATTACATCCCTCATCCACAGTACTGGTGCTAGGAAGCTGCCACCATGGTTTAGGGAGTGAACACAACCAGTCAACAAAAAATGGTAGTCACATGGAACATCTGACTATTGCGCTGTCTGCAGAATAAAGCAGAGCTAAAGCCACAACAAGGTCTTGAGAGGGGGATATTGTACAGTTAAATTGAAGAATATAAAAGCCAGCAATTTTGCTCTTTGCGTCCACACATCCCAGACACCCCCCACAATCCAATGTAAAGTGGAAAAGTCTGCACAATGGCCTCCAATAAGGTAGGAAGAGCCCATACAAATTTAGAAATAAGCAATGAGTTGTCAGGGTGCCTCATAGCATTGAGACATTCCTCCAGCCACACTGTTAGTGTCTGCAAGAAGGTAAATTAATTCTGTAGTGTGTTAATCACACGATGTAATGAATACACCATTTTATATCATACATACCAAAAGCGTCCCATCGGCACAAAGGTCATTGTCCCAGCAAAATGTTTGACCTGATTGAGGTGTACAAAATCATGAGAGGTATAGACAGGGTGGATAGCTAGAAGCTTTTTCCCAGAGTGGGGGATTCAATTACTAGGGGTCACGAGTTCAAAGTGAGAGGGGAAAAGTTTAGGGGGGATATGCGTGGAAAGTTCTTTACGCAGAGGGTGGTGGGTGCCTGGAACGCGTTGCCAGCGGAGGTGGTAGACGCGGGCACGATAGCGTCTTTTAAGATGTATCTAGACAGATACATGAATGGGCAGGAAGCAAAGAGGTACAGACCCTTAGAAAATAGGCAACAGGTTTAGGTAGAGGATCTGGATCGACGCAGGCTTGGAGGGCCGAAGGGCCTGTTCCTGTGCTGTAATTTTCTTTGTTCTTTGTAATATTATATATATATATTGTTATGACCGACCGTTCCAGTCAAAGCCCCCAATCAAAATATACAATTCTAATTGTGATGGGAGAAATGCACTGTTAATTCAATCCCGTCGCTCCATAGATCGCCTAACATATCATTGAAAACTTTCCAAATTAAAGAAAGACCCAGCCAAATTGTACCATCTATTAACCCCCGAATGAGGCTAACCAAACCAGGTGTCTTTAAATCAATAAATTAACACTTTAATTAGAAAAACTAAATTCTTAAACACTACGAAGATATAAACAACATTTAAAATAGAAAAAATTACAGTCCTTGCAAATTTACAGTCCAATGTTGCTTGAAGTCCTCACAGCCGTCCAATGTGAAAAAAAGGTTCTTTCACAGAGAATAGTCCGCAGTCGAACTCCAGCAGTAGGTGATGCTTTCCATCTTCCTCAATGGATTACAACAATTAACAACTTGCGAACACTTTCAATAGAATCAATCTGACATTGGAGTTTTTGAGGGATAAAAGACTGTCACAGTCTAACCTCCCTTCCTTCAGTATAAATTATCAGAGATCTCAGTTTTGGCTTGATTTTTTTTGAACTTGGAGAGATAATAATTAAACAGACTAAAATTTCTATGCCTTCAGTTTAAACGGTTGAGAGCTCTTTTGTCAGGTGCTAAACAGCACAGCTGTCTGTGTCTTCTGTGTCGGTGTTCTGTTAGAACAAACTGTCTTCATCTAAAAAGCCAGTTAAAAATTGAATTGCAACAAATGTATCGCTTGATACTCACTCCCAGTGGCTGTACCTATGGTAACGAGAATGCACCCTTTGAATCGCAGTCTCCAAATGGCTGTTTCTAAGGCAACGAAAATGCACCTTCCTATTACCCCTGTGGCTTGCTGGTTCTTAAAGCAATACTGATCCTTTGCAAGCCTTAAAGGCAAACAGCATATTCTCGGAAAAAAAAACTACAGGGCCATGACTATATATATATTATAGATTTTATATATATAGACATATATTATATATATTGTGGTTGTTGGAGGTCAGTTCCATCTCAGCTCCAGGGCATCACTGCAAGAGTTCCTCAGGGTAGAGTCATAGGCCCAACCATCTTCAGCTGCTTTATCAATGACCTTCCTTCAATCATAAGGTCAGAGTGAGGATGTTCGCTGATGATTGCACAATGTTCAGCACCACTTGCGACACCTCAGATACTGAAGCAGTCCGTATAGAAGTGCAGCAAGACCTGGACAATATCCAGGCTTGGGCTGATAAGTGGCAAGTAACATCCGCTCCACACTAATGCCAGGTAATGACCATCTCCAACAAGTGAGAATCTAACCATCTTCCCACGACATTCAATGGCATTACATTCGCTGATTCCCCCACTATCAACATCATGGGGGTTACCATTGACCAGAAACTGAACTGGAGTAGCCACATACATACTGTGGCTACAAGAGCAGGTCAGAGGCTAGGAATCCTGCGGCGAGTAACTCACCTCCTGACTCCTCAAAGCCTGTCCACTATCTACAAGGCACAAATCAGGAGTGTGATGGAATACTCTCCACTTGCCAGGATGGGTGCAGCTCCAGCAACACTCAAGAAGCTCGCCATCATCCAGGACAAAGCAGCCCACTTGATTGGCACCCCATTCACAAACATTCACTCCCTCCACCACCGACGCACAATGGCAGTAGTATGTACCATCTACAAGATGCACTGCAGCAATGCACCAAAGCTCCTTAGACAGCATATTGCAAACCCGCAACCTCTATCACTTAGAAGGACAAGGGCAGCAAATGCATGGGAACACCACCACCTGCAAGTTTCCCTCCAAGCCACACACCCCCCTGACTTAGAGCTATATCGCCGTTCCTTCACTGTCGCTGGGTCAAAATCCCGGAACTCCCCTCCTAACCGCACTGTTAGTGTACCTACCCCACATGGACTACAGCAGTTCAAGAAGGCAGCTCACACCACCTTCTCAAGGGCAATTAGGGATGGGTAATAAATGCTAGCCTAGCCAGCGATGCCCACATCCCATGAATGAATAAAAAAAATGTAGATAAAATGAAATTTGTGCAATATACCTGTATATTATATATATTTCTATATTTATCGCTATATCTATATAATCTACAACTATATATCTAACTATACAATCAATATATCTAACTATATAATCAATATACTCATATCTATACATATATATGAAATATTTATCCATCTATCATCTCTCTACATCTGTGTGTGCATGAACATACAGAGTAATATTTGTTACTGGATACCTTGAATGTAATAGCTTTAATGTTTGAGTAATGTCCAAATGTTAAGTTGCTATGGACCCTGCTCCTCAGCTTCTATTACATGATTAAGTGACTGAAGCAGCATGTGTACTCAGCCTGATGAAATCCTGCTCTGTGGAGAGCACACTTCAAAGACAGTGTGGCGGCAGAACATGAGGATGAACTAACTCCATGCAGAGTTTTACGACAGAGGCTTGCACTCAAGATTCCCCCAGAGTGAGGAGAAAGTCAAATGTGTCATCAAATCCTGCTCCATTGTACCTCCCATTAGTCAGCTTTACTACAGTACTGGTCAGGAGGTGGCTTCCTAGACTGGAAATCATCTTGCCTGGCATAGGGAAGCTTAGCACTGTGGGAATGACTTCACCATATTGACTGCAGCAGTTCAAGAAGACAGATCCCACTCCTGTTCTCCCCCTAATTACCCACCACGATCAAAGTTCCACACGTAAAACCTTCACTTGGAGACTGCCTCAAAATCATTGCAAAGGTGGCATAAAAATAAATGGTGCCAAAAGCACCTGACAACGTCAGTTTTGTCCATACCTAATGCTGCTCATGCTGCCTGTGTCGGATCCTAGTTTGCATCGCTCCAACTGACTGGCGACAATCTGGCGTTCCGCCTCCAGCTCTCTGGTTAGTCTCTCAAACTGCAGCTCCTGTAATGGGGAGAAGTAAAAAAAGGGACATTAGCCATGAGAAAAGAACAAATGGAGGAAGGGGGTGGGGGTGGGGGTGGGGGGGTGGTGGTGGTGGTAGCAGCAAGTTAGGGCAGGGGACATAATACTACCTTAAGCAATTCCTCCTTTATACTGCTGTCAGATGACATAACTGAGTCAGGACACAGAAAATTTGTTGATAAGACCAAAGGTAGCACAAAGGCAGTTAAACAGAAAAAAATCAATAAAAAACAGGCATGTGTAGGAAAGTCCTTTTCCTTCCGTCTTTCACTTGTGATATATATCTGACATAATTGCATCTCAAGCACTCCCAAGGAGATTGTGGCTCATACTGGCACAGATAAACAAAGAATTGCATTTATATAGTGACTTTCACATCCTCAGGATGTGCCAAAGTGTTTTACTGCCAACTGAGTATTTTTGAAGTGTAGCCACTGTCGTAATGTAGGAAACATGGCAGCCAATCTGTGCACAGCAAGGTCTTACAGGCAGCCATGTGATAATGACCAGATAAACTTTTTTTTAAAGTGATGTTGGTTGAAGGATAAAGATTGGCCAGGACACAGAGAACTCCACTGCTCTTCTTTGAAATAGTCCCGTGGTGTCTTTTAGGTCCACCTGAGAGGGCAGAGGGGGCCTTGGTTTACCTCCTCATCTGAAAGACAGCACATCTGACAGTGTGTCACTTCCTCGGTATTCCAATGGAGTGTCAACCTAGATTGTGTGCTGGAACGGGACATGACCTTCTGACCCAGTGGCAAAATTTTGCCTACTGAGCTACAGCTGATATTCTGATACTGATACTATAAATGAGACAGAATGATCAACTGCATGTCCATTATGATGGTACTTTCTTCTCAACTACTTGTAGACTTGTAAACTTGTAGAAGCAGGCACCAAGGTTAGGAATTTATCAGGAAATGAAGCAGTTGGCTCTGTGTTGTTAGGGTTACTCAAATTCTCCCTGCTAATCAATTTTATTAGTAAACTAATGAAACTTTATACAGATGAAGTAAAGGGGTGGGGGTTGGGGGATGAGCAGCAAAAGCTCATCTTGGCCAAGAATTGCCTCCTTCTGTCAAGGTATGCTCTGCTAGCTCAGTAACAGACTGCAGGATTAAAAGATCATTGCAATGATAGATATGTGCCAATACTGAGGCCGTTCGAGCCACTACCCAACAATCTGACACCAGTTTTTGGGTGATCGCACCATTTCACTCAGACTGCCTATCACCTCTGTCCAAGCCAAATCAATAATTTCTTCATGACAGCAAGGTATCAGCTGTGGCCCAGTTGGTAGCACTCTCACCTCCGAGTCAGAAGGTTCTGGGTCTCCCACTCTAGAGACCTGAGCACATAATCTAGGCTGATACTCTAATGCAGCAATGAAGGAGTGTTGCACTGTTGGAGGTGCCGTCTTTTGGTTGAGACGTTAAACATCTGCCCTTTCAGATGGACACAGAAGATACCACAGCACTATTTGAGGAAGGGTAGGGGAGCCGTCCCTAGTGTCCTGAGCAACATTTATCTCTCAACCAACATCACCAAATACAGAATAACTGATCATTTATCAAATTGCTGTTTGTGGATGCCACATTTCCTACATTACATCTTTTCTTTTCAATGGCTGACAGCATATTGAAAGTTCTAACACACTGTGACAAGTGACAGGACACTAGTTCACACCAATAATTTGTTGGGTAGGTAGCTACAGTAAGTAGGCAATTACAGTCAATAGGTAGCTACCAGTCCCGGCTATTGGCAAGCATCTAGCAGAGGCCAGGGAGGAAAATCAAGAGTCATTCACTACCATTCTCAAGCATTGTCTAGTAGACTGTTACACAATAACAGCCTGGGAGCAGGTTGCCTGCTTCTGCCTATGGTCAAAAGATGGTGCAGGGACTTTGGAATGAAGAAGTGAAATGAAAGTTTTAATAATATAAGTTTAAATTGCATCACTGAAAATGGATCCAGAATTGAATAAAGTGACCCCAGTAAACGTAACCATGCATATTATCAACAATGAGTGGTGAAGTGAATTCAGTGCTCCAAACTCATCTCAAAGTTCAGATGCTCATTGTAAATAAAGGCAGGTTCCTTTGTCTTGGTTTCTGATGTAATTTGAACCCCTTAATTACTGGCTCATAACAATTCCTGGGTATCCATTATCCTATATGAAAACAATCCAAATCCCCTTGATTAAGTTAATATCTTTGGAACTTCCTGGGTATCCATTACTATCTAGTTTGTCCAGGCATTCCTTCATTTTTGTCCACTGTTTTGAGTTTCACTTGGCATTGCATTCCCCCGCCAGAATTCAAATGCCAACCTACACCACTCCTCCAAAACTAAAATTTGCAGTCCCATTCCACAATGAATCCTGGTATCCAGCAATATCTCACAATGCGTCCAATCCCAGTAACAGACCGCTCTCAATTGTTTCTCAAATACACATAAAGTCTGTCCAATCCTTAATTCTTCCATGGCCTCGCTCCTCCTTATCTCTGTACCCCTCCAGCCCTACAACCCTCCTAGAACTCTACATTCCTCCAACTCTGGTCTCTTGTGCATTAAAGGCCTGCTACCCGACCCGAAGGGATCTGACAGCATGTGTCGGGGTAGGGTCGGGTCACTCTTCCAGGTCTGGCTTTCGGGCTCGGGTCGGGTCAGGCCGGGTTCAGGTCGGACACACACAGCAAGAAGTGTTAAAAGTAAAAAAAAAACCTACCTGAGCTGGGAGTATGGGACGTCAAAAAGGGAAACTCGGAGTCTGCGCAGTGAGCAAGTGAGTGTCTCGATGACGTCATCACGCTCGTGCTGCAGCTTCCTGCAGATTGGGAGTCACAAGGTAGGTAAAGGGAACATTCCGGAGGTCAGGTTGGGTCGGGTTTGGGTTGGCTCGGGCTGGGTGCAGAAAAAAAATGGAGGGACTCGGGCTGGGTTGGGCTCGGGTCCGATGTGGTTCTGTCGGGTTCGGGTCGGCTTTTTTTTCGTGACCTGAACAAGCCTTTACTGTGCATTCCCCACTTCCTTCACCATAACATTGGTGGCCATACCTTCAGCCATGTAGGCCCAAAGTGCTGGAATTCCCTCAAATTTTACATCTCTTTTTCCTCTTTTAAGACCCTCCTTAAAACCTATCACTTTGACCAGTTATTTGGTCACATTTCCTTCTTTGGCTTGGTGTCAATTTTTGCTTAATTACACGGCTGTGAAACACCTTGTGATGTTTTACTATGTTAAAGGTACAATATAAATGCAAATTGTTTCTATTTTATGAATTTTGTTTAATGTTTTTTCTCCACATTGAGCAATGAGCAACTGGCATTTTACACAAAATTGTTCTGCAGCTTTGGAAAGCATTGCAGTCTAACTTTTATTGTTTTTTTATTTAGAGGCAGAGAAGTAGCCAGCAGTGCAATTGGAGCAGTTTGGAGTTGAACCAGTGCCAACATTCTCAGGCTCTACTACATTCCAGAGGACATTTTGCTTCAGCCACAGAGTTTGTCTATCAAAGCAATGGACTGATGAAGGACCTCCAAGGCATAGCTCCAATCCTGCAAGAATCATACTGGCATGTCTAAGGCAGTTAGCCCTGGAACTACAATGCTCAAGTACTCAACTCCCACCCAAGAGGTTCCCAATCCAATGCCAAGTTCTGGACAATGAAACTGAGCTTTGTACTCTGTCCCTGCTGTGTTTTTGAACAAAATAAAAGTTATATATATGGAAGAGTCACCACCTGACAGGCTTCACTTTTAAAATTATCATTTGTGTGCTCAAAGCCCTCAATGGCCTCACGCCGCCCTATGCTTGTAACCTCCTTTAGCCCTACAACTCCCTGAGATTTCTGTGTTCCTCATATTCTGGCCTACTGCCTGTCATTCATTTCCTCCACCCCACCACTGGCAGCTGTGCCTTCAGCTCCCTCGGCCCTTAGCTCTGGAATTCCCTCACTAAACCTCTCCGCCTCTCTATCTTTCCCTCCTCTTTTAAGTTGCTTCTTAAAATCTACCTCTTTGACCAAGATATTGATGGCGAGTCCTTGTGGGCTGAATGTTCCCAGTCCCATGGAGACGGGCTTGAAGGCGGGACTGGGGGTGGGGGTGGGGGTGGGGGTGGAGGGGGGAGGTTGGAGGGAAGGTAGGATGGGAGGATGTTGGGTCACTGGGCCGATGAGATTTCCCTCTCTGGCCGATCTTGCCAGAAGTGGGGTGAGAGTGGCAAGGGCTACCCACTTGGCAGTGCCAGGCAGTTAATTTGCATATTTAAGTGCCCAATTGTGGGCAGATTGGGGATGGCTGACGGGCCTCCCACTGAAGCCAAAGCCCAGCAGAAGCCTGGAGGCAGCTTGCGGGTGGCTGTCTGGGGGGTCCTGTGAGACCTCCTACATTTACCCCCACTACCGGAACCACAAGGATCATCGGACCACAGCTGCAGCCGCAGGCCATCCTGTGGTGGGAATTCCCTCCACAGTGGTGGCCTGGCAGCTGAGGCCACTGTTTATTTTAACAAATTTGAGATGTCTTTATAGACCTTCTCAAGATGGAGGCGCATCACGGTCCCCCTCCTATAGTGGCAGCACCCCCTCTGCTGGTGGGGCTGCTGTCCTTGCAAAGCTGCAGGCCCTCTGATTGGGCCTGCAGCCTCAGGAACCTGCCGCCATCCTTAATTGGATGACAGGCATGGAGGCGGCCAATTAGGAGGCTGCCTCTATGAAGATTGTGCAGGCGGGCGTCAGGACCTGGAAATGCTCCCTACCTGCGATTATTTTAAAGATGTTAAGATTCCACTAATGTCTCTTTATGTGATTCCGTGCCAAATTTAGTCTGATTGCTCTCCTGTGAAGTGCCTTGGGACATTTTACTTTGTTTTAGCTGTTATATAAATGCAAGTTTCTGATGTTAAGGTGCAGGATTGACGAAGTATGTTAAGATCCTTAATTATGATAATCACTCTTCCCAACTAATTCCTGAAAATTTGGTTTTTCTAGTGTCATTTCTTTTATACACAACTCCCCTGATGACTGAGCAGTGAACCACTCCACCCATTACAGTCGGGGGCCATACAAAGCAGAAGGTCCAGGATTCAGTTTCCAATCTGTGCTAAGTGCAATGGGAGTTATGGGGGTACTACAATTGGCCTCAATACCCCAGATTAGGCAAGGAGGAAAGAAAACCATCAGCTGTGGTATCTGGTCTTGATGACCAGTCACCCTCATGTGGGTTTTGGATGAGGACCAGATTGATTGTGAGGTTCCCTTTGCCAACATTCACCACTAAGGGTCAGACACGTACAATATTCAACTTAGACAAGGGCAGTGGACAACAAATTCCCAAATTCAGTAGATAAGGGGAAGGGGGGGAACAGTTTGGAAAAGGATGGAACTATGGAAATAATAAGAGCAAAAGCAGATGCTGAATAATGCAGCAACACTGATATTGTCAGTTCAATGCTTAAAGCCCAGGATCTTTGTTTATATTGTTGGGAGTTCAAAATTGAAACTCAGCTTTGCCGTTTCCTCTTTTTGGGTCCACTCTACTTTTTTATTCTAGATCTCATATCCCCATAGCCCTGAAACCCCTAGGTACAGTCGATGATTTTGACTTTTTGATGGACCCCCATAAAGTTTTGAAGCTTACTGTTCCATCGAAATGTGACTTTAAAGCTCCATCTTAATCAAAATCCTTTAAATGAGACAACTTCCATTGTGGAACAGGTCCTTGTCTGGAATCCTAACTTAAACACTGAACTTCCTTTTAAATCAGCACAGGCTTTGATGAAAATATTACTCCACTGAGCACTCAATGCAGCTTTCAGGAGACCAACACTCTCACATAACCCGAGAGAGACTGCTTACATCACACATCAACACTCCACACAACAATAAAACGTTTAACAGCAAAAAAGGTCAGGAATAATACACAGCCATAAAAATCACCCTGCTTTTTCCTCAAAGCAACCAGAAAAAGCACCTACACCTCATGATATAGCACATCCAAGATTGCTTACAAACACACAACATAAAAGCTTTGCATGTCTCAAGGGCTTTGTCATCTAGGACAATCAGTTCCAGGCTGATTTCCAGGCAGTTGGGGGGAGGGGGGTGGGCAGAGATGATTATTTTTATTCCCTTTCTCTTCATGTGCTGATTATATTCATCTATAGAATGGATTCATCATTACATAACTCCACAAGTGCATGCCAGCCCTATGCTCCCAAATGCACCCACTCCTACTTTTTTTGCCGATCTTTTCCAGGTCTCTTTCATTTCTGAAAAAAAAAATCACCTGCAATTTAAGTTCAAATGTATTGTCTATATTCTGGATGTCAGACAAAATAAATGGAAACTAAAGCAGACACTGAAGTTTCAGCCAACACGATGCTGGACATTTGAGGTATCCCAGTGGGGTTTACATTCTCGGGAGATTTTCCTCAGGTTGAAATGGTCTATGCCTTTCAAATAAGTGTCGTCAAAATAAGCTGTTGTACTTTGGGGTAGGTCTTACAGCAAAAAGAAGTCCTCTGTACTTAGACAAAAACACAAAATAACTAATACCAGGCTAAACACCCTGCATGACTGCAAGGCAAGCAGAACTAATTTCTCCACCTTCCCTGCCCCAGACAGAAAAGTGCTGTCAGCTACTGCAGTGTAAACTAGATGAACTGAAGGACAAAGCACCTCACCCAACTCCCAAGACTTTTTGAAAAAAGTCAGCGTTACTTGATTACACTATAAACAGATAAAATTCCGACTCAAGTACCTGAATATGGACCATGCTATGTAAACAACAAAGCAAAATACTCCAAGCCCCTCGAAGTTAACATTCCTTCCAACGAGCAAACAACTTTTGCCACTCATTAGTAAACGCTTCATCCAATGCAAGCAGCCTGAGTGCTCGCCGTCTTCCAAGCATAGTCGAATGGAGTTCACCCAGGCACAAAGGTCTCCATGGCAACCGCTGAATTTCGACCCTTGTTGGCATTATTTATGCAACATTTCACCACAAAAGGCCTCCTCGGTAGCCGTGAAGGCCGAATCCTGCAATTTTCCAATCAGCACTCTTACTTTTTATTCCTGAGGCAATCAGCATTCCACCCCTAAGAGACAGCAGTGTGATGAAAATTGAGATGCCTTGCAGAGATAAAAACGTCGGTTGAATAAGGTTTGAAATCTACAGCCTGGAAGTAGTATGGAATTTTCATTCAAAGCAGCTTAAATGGTTGATCGGGAAGGAGTGGATATTAATACTACATTTCAAATGTTCTTTTAGGTACAATGAATTCATTGAAAAAGGTACTGACTCCTTTGCGACCACTCGTATCTAGCCTTCCTTACATACCAAGCATCATGTTCCATCCCATGATAATTAGTCTATATGCGTACAGGTTCATATAGAATCAGACAACACAGAACGGGGACATTCAGCCCATCACACTTGTTCCAGCTGAGAGAAAAAACTTGGCCCCAACACCCCTGTTTTTTCCCATATAGCCCTGCAAATGTTTCCTTTTTAAGTATATATCTAATTCCTTTTTAAAAATTACTATTGAATCTACATCTTACTGGCAGGAAGTGTATTCTGGCACAATTTGTTCATATAAACACATTTACAAAAATACACATTGCACAGATAAACTCCTCTTTTTCATTCACCAGAATGATACCGGTGCTTAAAAGGGCTAAATTATGAGGACAAATTGGATTGTGTTCTTTTGAGTTTCAAAGATTGAAGGGTGACCTGATCGAGGGGTTTAAAACGATTAAAGTATTTGATAGTTTCTCTCTATCTACCCTATTTCCTCTTTTGGTGGAACCTAGAACAAGGGGTGCAATTTTCAAAATGAGAGCTGGGCCAGTCAGCAGTGATATTAGGAACCACTTTATCACACAAAAAGTGGAAATTGGAATTCTTGTCAAATGCTGTGGATGCTGGGAGTCAATTGACATTTTTTAGACTCAGATCGTTAGGTTTTTATTAGATAAGGGTATCAAAGGATCTGAAACAAAGGCGGATAAATGGAGGTACAGATCGATCTTGGATGGCAGAGTAGGCTCAAGGGGCTGAATAGCTGACTCCTGTTGCTATGTTCCAAAGATGCTGTGCTCCATAGTAATTTGGTGAAATCTTAAAGAGAAGCTCAGCCTGCTTTTTTTTCTTTTTCTGCATTTACGCCAACAAGTCAGTCAGCCTACAAATTCCGAGTCATGAGGGTTCTTACTAGTGAAGTTTACACAGAATCAGTGATTGTGTACAGTATTGGTCTCTTTATTTAAGGAAGGATGTAAATACATTGGAAGCAGTTCAGAGAAGGTTTACGAGACTACTATCTGGAATGGGTGGGTTATCTTATGAGGAAAGGTTGGACAGGTTAGGCTTGTATCCGTTGGAGTTTAAAAGAGTAAGAGGCGACTTGACTGAAACATATAAGATTCTGAGGGGTCTTGACAGGGTGGATGTGGAAAGGATGTTTCCTCTTGAGGAAGAATCGAGAACTAGGGGTCACTGTTTAAAAATAAGGGGTCGCCCATTTAAGACAGAGATGCGAAGAAATTTTTTCTCTCAGATGGTCATGTGTCTTTGGAACTCTCTTCCTCAAAAGGTGGTGGAAGCAGAGCCTTTGAATATTTTTGAGGCAGAGATTCTTGATAAGCAAGGGGATGAAAGGTTATTGGGGGTAGGCATGAATATGGAGTTGAGGTTACAATCAGATCAGCCATGATCTTGTTGAATGGCGGAGCAGGTTTGAGGCTCGAGGGGCTGAGTGGCCTACTCCTGCTCCTAATTCATATGTTCATATGTAAATGGGAAAGATAAACAAGGCTTTGCAAATAACACAAAGCACAATACAAACTGCGTGAAAGGCAGTGCATAGCTCACGAATCTATCCGACGAGAATCTATTGCCATTCCACTGCTAAACCATCACGGTGCTTCTGCACATTAAAGCTCATCGTCAGACACCTTCACGACAAAACATTAAATTTTTCAAAGCATGCTAAGGCAACTACAGACCCATCAGTCTTGCATTAATATCTGCAAAATAACGGAATGGATTCTCAAAAGTAACTTGACGATTATTTGTAACGTCATAACCTGATAAAAGAGTGGTCAAAATAGAGTGAGAAGGGTGCATTCTTGTCTGATTAACCTCCTTAATTTTTCATAGGAAGTGATGCCAGAAATGGGCAGTGGATAGTTGGTTTTGTACCTTGATTTCTAAAAAACATTTGACAAAGTTCCTCAGGAAAGGCAATTGAAGCTTAAAGTAGTCTGATTCAGGGAAAAACCTGAGGTGTAGAAAAAACTTACTGAAGGGTAGGAGTCAGCAGATATTTATTAGAGGAGTTCTGGCATTCTCGGCTCGAGTCAGGAGGCTGTAGGTTCACACCCCACTATGGACTTAAGCATAGTGTAGTCCAACACTTCAGTGCATTACTGAAAGAATGATGCATTGTCAGAGGTGTCGTCTTTCAGATGTGATGTTAAATCAAGGCCCCATCTTCTTGTTTGGGTAAAGATTCAAAGGAAAACGGTGAATTCTTGTGATGAGTTCTCTTGACAGCCGTCCAACATTCCTCCCTCAACCAACACCACCAAAAACAGAAAGCCTTATGATTCATTCCTTCATTTCATTTGTGCCTTGCTGTGTGAAAATTGGTGGCCACGTTTGCCTACACAGTAGCTACACTTGAATAGTAATCTATTGATTGTTACGTGCCTTGAGACATCCCGATGGATATAAGGTTTAAAATAATGCAAGATCTTCTATTACTATTTCTAATCTATACTAGCAACATTGATTCAGAAATCCAACACACAACAATACCAAATTAGGGAAAAACAACTGAGTCTGAAGAGGCAGCTTGAGAACTACAAAGTGAACTGGACAAAATAATTAAAAAGGAGTTTGAGGTTTATTATGGTCAGGTGCAATGAAAGACGTCATGTGTACATCATGAATGGTGGTAAAACAGCCAAAAATGGAATTGAACGAGTGCTAGTAGACTCGAGAGCCAACATGCCATCACTATAGAGCAGCAATGAACAAAACAATTAAAATGTTGAATTATATAACAAAACAGTAGATTACAGCAACTTGCATTTTCCTTAGTAAAATGTCCCAAGACGCTTCTAAGGAGCATTATCGATAAAATCTGAAACTGAGACACACAAGGACAGATGATCAAAAGCTTGTTCAAAGAGGTAGGTTCTAAGAGTATCTTAAAGGAGAAGAGAGAGGTGGAGAGTCAGAAAGGCTTATGGAGGGAAGTCCAGATCTTAGGACCTCAGCAGCTGAAGGCACGGCCACGAATGATAGAATGATGAAAATCAGGAGGCCAGAATTTGAGGACCATAGACCTCGGAAAGCTGTAGGACGAAGTGAGGTTAGCAAGATGGGGAGAGGAAGGCCATGGAGGAATTTGAACACAAGGATGAGAATTTTTAAAGTGAGCTTTTGTTTTACTGGGGGCCAATGTAGGTCCGTGAGCATAGAGATGATGTCAAAAGTTATGCTCAAACTGCACAGTGCTCTGGTCACACCACAGCGTGAACAGTGTCTCTAGCGCTAGTCATTAAGCCACCTTCAAGCTGGTCACTAATCTGGAGTTTCGGGTTTGAAAGGAGGCAACAGTGAAGCAACTTTATGGAGGCTTACATGCGCAAGTGGAGAGCCAACTGTGTAACAGCCCCGACAACCAATTTTATCTGCAGCGCCTGTGGAAGAGTCTGTCACTCTAGAATTAGCCTTTATAGCCACTCCAAGCGCTGCTTCACAAACCACTGACCACCTCCAGGTGCTTACCCATTGTCTCTCGAGACAAGAAGGCCAAAGAAGAAGGCAAGAAGAAGGACATGATAAACTGTTGACAAAGGGTAGCTGGAAAAGATACTTCAAACTTAACATCAACAGTATGACAAGATGACATAGGATTAAACCAATAAAATGCTAATTTAGGAATAATGGTAGGAATTTCCTTTTCCCACATGGCATTGATGCCCATTTAAAGTACTAGAAGCAAAAAACCTGGAACCAGATAAAATACAGTTGGGTGTTGTAATGATTGGACTGTAAAGTCTTTTAGATGGATGAGCAAAGATGGGCCAAATGGTCACTTACATGTAAACTGGCTGCCGCATTCTCTGCATTACAACAGTGACTACACTTCATAAATAATTAATCCACTATAAAGCACTTTGGGATGTCCAAAGGTCATGAAAGGTACTATATAAATGTAAATTCTTCTTCTTTGACTGTCTTGCTGTCTTTCCTGTAACATCATATCTCTAATTTCGTTCAAAAAATTTCTTTTTAGCCAATTTATTTCCTTCCTCTGCTCGCCTGGGGGGTTTGACTCCTTGTATGGCTGGCACCTCATCCAATTGGTCATTATTCATGCGTGAACCTTTATCGGTGAGTATAGGCAGACAATTCTTTTACAATTGCAGCTGACTTCTCTTGTCTTCCCAACATCTATATATGGACATTTCCAGTAGAAGTCACAGGAATGCAAACAGCAGCAGCCAGTTTTCCTTCCTTAATCCAAGGGTGCTGAGGCCAGTTGTAGAATCCATACCACTGAGCTCAGCTAATTCAATACAGGTCACAGGGCTTTCATGCTCTGTTTGCTTCAAGATACTCATTTAATCACATAGAATTAATAGCACAGAAATAGGCCATCCGGCAGAGCTTCGGGCCTAGGCAGCTGAAGGCAGGGCTACCCATGGTGGAGCGGTAAATATCGGGGATGGACAAGAAGCCAGCACTGGAGGAGCACATAGATCCTGGCAGGCTGTAGGGCTAGAGGAGTTTACAGAGATAGAGAGGGGAATGCATGGAGGGATTTGAATACAAGGATGAGAATTGCAAAACCGAGCTGTTGGTGGACTGGATTATGCCAGCATTCATGCTCAACATAAGCCTCCTCCCACCCCACTTCATCTAACTATACCAACATATCCGTTTCTTCCTATCTTCACCATGTATATAGCTAACTTTCCCTGAAATGCAACTATGTTTTTCACCTCAATTACTCCATATGGTAGCAAGTTCCACTTTCCAAGTACTCTCCAAAGTAAAGACATTTCTCCTAAATTCTCTTTTTGATTTATTGGTGACTTTCTTATATTTACGAGCTCTAGTTTTGGATTCTGTCACAAATGGAAATATTCTCTCTACGTCTACCCTAGCAACCTCTTCATAATTTTAAAGACCTCTATCGGGTTACCCCTTAGCCTTCTCTTTTCCAAAGAACCCCAGCCTGTTAAGTCTTTCCTGATAGATTTCAGTTCCGGTATCACACCTTCTGTTTTACAGCTTCTCCAGTGTCCTTCTTGTAATATGGAGATCATAACTGTGTCCAGCATTCTCAGTTAAATGCCCATCCAATGGGCGAGTTGACCAGTGAGCCAAATGATAAAATTCTGAGTGGTGCTGTTGAGTACACCTTCATTCTACAGCACAGGAGATGAGCAAAAGTCCTCACATTGTTGAGGCAAGTATCTCTGAATGCCATTGTTAAATTATACATAGGGGAGTAGAGTTTCCTATTTGGGCACAAGTGAGAAAGTGTATCCAAAAATGCACTTGAAATTGTGCTGGTTGTTACTGTCCAATTTTCTGCTAAAATTCATTTTTATAAGCACAAACATAAAATCTGTCTTGAACCAGTGCAATCAGGCAGTGTAACAGAACATAATTGTTTCTTTTTTTCTTTATTTTCATTAAAATATGGTGCAATTTTATTCCTAAATGAACATTGATAAGAGCATCCAGTGAGTAACCTGATTTAAAATCACTGAAAATGACTTTTGAAAAACTATACAGAAAAAATAATTTCATTGGTGTAGACTAGTCAGTTTCTTAGTAAATTAAATTTTATGGCATGAAAAGCTTTTAAAACATGCCTACTTGTACTTGGGCACCTAGGAAAATGAGCTGCATTTGAAAAACCTTCCGACACATCACAGTCCTGCAATTTCTACCTGGGGAGGGAACCAGTTTTGTGGACGGGACCTGATTGGGGAAAAATGTAACTTGGAAGCAGTGTAAAAGATCGGGTGAAACACAAGTGCAAGTTGTTTTGGGTGTAACTCACTTCCATTTAAAATTCCCCAATCTTTTGAATTTGATTGCCCAATTCCACCCAGACTCCGCTGATATTACGAGCAGAAACTCGACCCTAAGATATTTATGGTTACTGTGCAGGATATGTACATATTTTACCCTGAACCGTTGTTTTTGGAAATGGTGGAAACATTAACATTGGTAGCCTGAAGGTGGTGGTTCACCAGTGGTTATATGAGGGTTCCTCTCCAGCTGGTGAATTTCTATTCTCATTCAGATTCTTGGGGTGGACCAGTTAGTTCAGGATTTCCTTATGGAAAGTCCATTGGCTACAGACATGTTCTCCTCCCATAAGCGGCAGGTTAAAATGCAACGAGTGCAACATCTGGAGTTCAGATGGTATTGGACACTTGCTATTTTTTGGGTGTGGTTAATTGGCTTTGGATTAAGTCCTCGCCCCTTCCCGTGTCTGTGTGCTTTGAAAGTCTAGAAAAGTACTCTGTATATTGCGCAGCAAAGCCCCCATGGAGAATGGCACTGAATGACAAATATAAATGAGAGTGGGCAGTACATGGAGGTAATTATGTCACTGTTCTCCCAAGACCGGAGATTCCCAAAGGATCTAGGAACAAAGAAACGTGAGAATTTCTAGACAACAAAAAACCAAGGCTCATTGGATTGGTCTTCTATCATCCTAGTCGTCTCATCATACAGCAATCACGGAGTTGTTGACTAATCATGGCAATCAATCTCTGTCAATTAGCCTACAACAGTCCTTGACATGAGGTGATGCAAACTCCCAATGGTGCACAGCTTTGGGAACCATAGATCGATCGATCCAAAATCACCTGTTCCTTCCTAGCATGCTACATTCACAACATGATGTCTCAAATTACTCATGTACTCTATTCCAAAATGTTATGTTCTAAAAGGAATCTATCTAATTTGCATTTGAATGAATCAGTACGAACTGGTGGTGGACAGCCATCACAGCGGGGTGTGGTTGGACATCACTGGGGGCATCTGGACATTGCGGGGGGAGGTCAGACATCATGGAGGAAGGGTTGGACATCATAGATGGGGTCCGATCATGTGTAGGTAAGCTTGTTTGGTAGGGGGAAATCACACTTGCTCCACCTAGCTACAAGCAGTGTATTAAAGGTGCTTAGCTCACGGATTCAACGTTTCTCACACGGATTCAACACTTCTCAGACCTTTTTACCTGCCATGATTCTCGGGGTCCAGGAATCCCAGGCTCCATGTAGTTAAAAAATAAAAACACTGTTGAAATGGAGGCACACACCTCCTTAAAAGATTTTATTGACCGTCCTGCCCCCAGACAGCACGTTGGTTAACCACTCCCGACCAGCCTCCATTAAAATTGGACGTGGATGGGTAACAGATGATTGGGGTCAAGTTTCAGAATTTTGAAGTGCTTAAATTCCCACCTGTCAAAGTTAAAAGTCCCCCCCCATTGTTTAGATTAGTTTAGAATTTACCTCCCATACGAGCTGTAAATTCAAAGAGATGTGGGTCAAATTGGGTCTATTATTGTGAATTTTCTAAGGACCTGCTTCAGAGGGAGTGGCCCAGAAACATAGGGCTGAATTTTTCTGCGGGTGTCAGGAACCTGACATCTGCACCATATGCGTGTCTCGAGTCCACGCTTGTAGTCAAGGTGCCCGCTGGTGCAACTTTAGGTAATATGGGCTCCTAATTGGCCGCCTCTGCATTCGCCGTTCTATTAAGGATGGCGGGCAGGTTCCCGAGGCAGGTCCAATGAGAAGGCCCGCAGGACTGGCCGGCTGGCAGCCCCGCTGGGCGAGGTGGGCGCTGCTGAGGCAGGAAGGCAAGTTTGAGGGTGCCTCAAAATGGAGCACTCTCAGAAGCCAGCTAAAAATGTAAAATTAACGAAGGCCCACTGTTGTTAGGGTCATCAGTGTGGAGGGGAAATCCTTCCACAGAAATGGTTTTGGCCACGGCTGTGGCCTTTTCATACTTTTGGCTCATTCATTGGGCCAATGGGAAGACGCACCAATGGCACTCCAGCCTGCCCCCGGGAGTCCGCCTTCAAGTTGCTGCCAGCTCTGGACTCAGCAGGGGTAGCAGGTCCACCTCTAGTTAAAATGCCAGCGGATTTTGAGAATGGCCCCTAAGTGGGCCTAAAGTGGTTGCCCACCTCTGTGGAGTGGCAGCCCGCCCCTGAGAAACCTGTCCGGAGGCGGGACAGTGTCGGGTAGACATCCTGGCACACAACTATCTGAATTTCCCTCCCTCCACCGCCTCTGAACCTGCCTCCACCCTGTGGCAAGATTCAGTCCATGGTGTCTATCCTCCTTTCCTGAGAAAATATTCATAGAGCAGAGGTGTCAAAGGACATGGGAGGAGAAAGAGAAGAGAGAACAGTTCATCATGCTGTTGAATTCAGAAGATGACACATTCCAGAAATAATCTAAGGTGAGATTATTGGATAAAATGACCTAACCCCAAACTCATCCGTAGCTCCAAAAAGATTCTCTTGAATGCATTAAAAATACAACCAGTTTCAGGAATGACCTCAGCCATTAATTCAGACAGCCAGTTCCTACCTCAAAGTATTTTCTCCTGTCAGATGGAGTGGATACAACTCACAGCAAGAAATACAAACAAGTTTGAGCAAGGAAATAGACCTTATTTACCCACTAGACAATGTATTGTATTTCTTTACACAATTAGTCATGTATGAAGTAATACGATGTGAAAGGTAGATGTGATTTTGAATTAAATAGTTGACAAGTAGATGTGATATTGAAATAGGTGACAGGTAGATGCAATGCAAAGGAGATCTCCTCTTTGAGGCTGAAGGTGCAGAACTCAAAAAGTCACACCTCGTTACTCTTCCCGTTGACACTGCAGATCAACTTGGCTGCTTTCCTCTTTGCCTCCCATGCAGCCTGAATAGGCCCCTTGTGCCATGGTGCCCAGAACTAGTGACAGTGGTCCAGGTGTCTCCTGACTGGCACTGTGCAGATTCAATATGACCTCTGTGGCTTGGCATTACAACAGATCCCTTGGCAAGATATTTCCATTTGTACTCAATGGACAAGCCCACAGAAACCTTAGAGGGAGCCTAGTCGGATTGGTATATTTTAATTTAATATAGTTAAATAATTTGAAATGTGTCATGCAGGCCCCCACCTCCCAAGAATGAGGCATATTAATTTTGTCATATGTACATTGATTTTAAACTTACTGGGAAGAAGAGGAGGCCTGTTACTAGGGCTACCAGATACTTAGCTGAAAAACATTTGCATACTAACAGCCAGTGCTTGTGGAGACAAAAGGATCATTCTCTGACACATTCAACCCACAATGGATTTTGATCACCAGACATTGAAAGTGTAAGGAAGAGCATTCCAGAGACTGCCAAGGTGATACAATCCACAAAAGCCAGGACTGGTCAAACCAGCTGGTCACATGACTAACTCGCTGGACCAGAGTTTTTGAACTCAGAAAGACTGTTTGCTCCTGGAGTGAGAAGACCTCTCCTGTCTACTCCCATCTCTTTCTCAGAAGCCTCTGAACCCACTGAGGACACATGAACTTCAAGAGAGCAAAGTCTCCTACATCGGACAAGGTTAAAGAAGAATACTGGGCCCCAACGAAAATCAAGACCTACCAACAATCAAGGATTCTACATCGAGCTTGAAGAACAGTAACCACAACCATCTTCAGATATTGCCTCAAACTTTTACACTTTATTTCTTCTGCTCTTTTCTGTCTCTATCTGCATGTGAGTATCGCGTATACATGCTAACGTGGGTGTGTCGCGTATCCGTAGACGTTAACCGAATTAGAGTTTAAGTTTAATAAAGTTCAACCTTTTCTCTTTAAACCTAAAAAATCCTGTTTGGATCTTTGCCTTATAATTGGAAGTTAGTGAACAAGGATTCACTAAGCGAGAGCTAAAAAAAAAGTGTTTAAAATTAAACCCTGTTACGGCAAGACCAGGTGAAGGCTGACTGGGAATCCCAGACCCCTTTCTCACATGGTCATAACAATAGGGTAGAGAGGAATAATTTCCTCTGGTGGAGAGTCCAGAACAAGTGGGCATAATATTAAAATTAGAGTAGGCAGTTCCGGGGTGATGTCTTGAAGCACTTCTTCATACAAAGGGTAGTGGAAATCTGGAACTGTTTGCTGCAAAAGGCTGTTGAGGCTAGGTTATTTGAAAATTGCAAAACTGAGATAGACGGATTTTTGTTAGATAAGAGTATGAAGGGATATGGAGCAAAAGCGTGTAAATGGAGTTAAGATACAAATCAGCCATGATCTAACTGGAGGACAGAACAGGCTCGAGGGGCTGAATAGCCTACTCCTGGTTCTATGTTCTTAAGTGAAGATATATTGAGAATACGAGACACAATATAAGGTAGCAATCTGATCGAAGGGTTCAGATAATACCATTAACCCTGCCACTGAGGCATAAGCAGTTTATGTTTGCCACCCGAATGAGATTGGATTAGTGTCTTAAAATTCCCCGAGCGAAACCTGATATGATTCATAGCAGATTATTTATTTTCATCATGTATATTTTTCAGGACTAAAATGCATTTTTCAAAACCTTTTTCTCAACTAAAATAATGTCACTCGATAGAGGCTAGTGAACGCAATGATGACTATTTTGGTTCCTTTCGAAGAAAACTAACTTTACATGCAAGTTCTGTGCATTACTTTGTGATTGCAGCGATCGCCTAAACATCTAGTGGAGACAGGCCACAGATCACAGAACCTAGCCATATCTCCAAAAGTCTTTGACCTGACTATTCCAATGCTCTCCTGACCTCCCACCCTGCGCCCTTGGTAAACTTGAGCTCATCCAAAGCTCTACTGCCTGAACTTGCATCAAGTCCCGTTCACCCATTACCCCAGCACCTGCTGACCTACATTGGTTCCTGATCCAGGAACACTTCCAAATCCCTCCATGGCCTATCCCCTCCCTATCTCTATACCCTCCTCCAGCCCAACAACCCTCTGAGATATCTGCACTCCTTCAATTCTAGCCTCTTCTGCATTCCTGATTTTCATTGTTCCACCATTGGTGGTTGTGCCTTCAGTTGCCAAGTACTCTGGAATTCTCTCCCTAAACCTCTAACTCTCTCTCCTCCTTTAAGATACTCCTCAAAACCTACCTCTTTGACCAATCTCTTCTAACATCTTATGTGGCTCAAAGTCAAATGTTGTTCGATAACACTCCTGTGAAGCTCCTTGGGACTAGATAAATGCAAGTTATTTTTACCATCTTTATTAAGGACTCTATGTTGACAGCAGGTATTATTATATTAATAGCAGGTACACTCATGGTCCCCAACCAAAAGAGAACAGGCAAGCTCTTTAATGCATGAGTATTGGACTGGACTTGCCACACAATTACCTTCAGCTCACAATTTACTTGTTTTAGTTTTTTTTACCAGTTAATAAGCAAATTACCATAATAAATATCGTGGCTTTCACAACCTCAGGACATCCCAAAGTGCTTAACAGCCAACGAAGTACTTTTGAAGTTGTCCTGCAGGCCCCCACCTGCCAAGAATGAGGCACATATATTTCGCCACATGGACATTAAATTTAGAAAATTGTTGCTGGGAAGAAAAAAAGGTCTATCATAAGGGGTTGCCAAGCCAAGCTGGAAAGACACTTTTTACATACTAGCAGACAATGTCGGAACAAAGGAACCAGTCCTTGCTCCAGTTTAATCCACAATGGATTTTTGATTACCAGATGTTGAGGGTGGAGGAGCTCGCATTGCAGGTTGACTGCTAAGATGGCAGAATACATAAACAAATGTGGTCACACCCCCTAGTCACATGACTAACTTGCTGGGCAACCTGAGTTCTTTGAATTTGAATTTGCCACAGAGTTTTGAACTGGCAGAAAACTGTTTGCTCCTGGACCGAAAAGACCTCTCATGGCTGGCTTGCTGCAGCCTCTCCTGTCTGTTCTCATCTCTCTCCCCAGCTTCGGAATCCACTGAAGACATATGAACCCTGAGAGAGAAAAGTCTCCTACAGTGAACAAGGTTTAAGAAGAATATTGGGCCCCAACGAAAAGCAAGATCTACCTAAAAGCAAGCAAGGACTGCAGCCAGCTCAATGCAGAGTAACAAAAACCCCTCTTCAGAGATTGCCTCAAACCTCTCTACTATTTTTCTTCTGCTCTTTTCTGTCTCTGTTTGCATGTGTGTACCGCGTATGCATGCTGGCATGGGGCACAGAGTGTATCCATAGGCGTTAACCGAATTAGAGTTTAAGTATTAATAAATTTCACTTTTCTTCTTTCAACCTAAGAAAGCCTGTTTGTGCTAATTTCTTTGCCTTATAATTGCAAAGAGGTGAACAAAGATTCACCAAGGCGGAGCCCAAAACACGGTGTGTTTAAAAATTAAATCCTGTTACAGTAAGACCAGGCGAAGGCTGAAAGGGAGCCCTAGACACCTTTCTCACTTGGTCGTAACAAAGTGCAGACACTATTGTAATGCAGGAATAGCACCAGCCAATTTGCACACAGCAAGGTCCCACAACCAGCAATGTGATAACGAGCAGATAATCTGTTCCTTTTAGTGACGTTAGGAGCGGAATTAATATTGGCCAGGACACCAAAGAAAAACTCGCCTGCTCTTCTTCAAAATAGTGCCATAGGATCTTTCATGGTCATGTGAAAGGGCCTCGATTTAACATCTGATTCAAAAGATGGCGGACTGAATTTTCTCAGTTGGTTTGGGATCCTGACGGTGGCCTCAATTCCAGCTCAGGAACAAGAGGTGGCCTTGGTGGGACATCAGTTACAATCTTCCTTGAGGCAGCCAATTAAAAAGCTGCCTCCAGGAGCCCTGTCCAATTAAGGATGGCGGGCAGAGCAGGGAAGCAGGAGTCCCAATCTGAGGGCTACTGTGAGCGGTGAACGCTGTCGATGTAGGTAGGAGAACACGAGGGCTCCTCAAGAAGGAGGCACCCTCTGAAGAATTAGAAAATTGTTAAAAGTGTGGTCACAGCTGCCAGGCCATCACTCTGGAGGGGGAGCCCAACCACGGCTATGACTCTCTGATACCCGCGGATTTAAAGGAGCCATGCTGGCACCTTGGCCTGCCGCTAGGAGGCTGCCTCCAGGCAAATGCCAGGCTTCAGCCTTAGCAGGGAGGTGGGGGGGGGGGGGGGGGTCTGTCCACCGTTGAGAAGATCCTAGTGGCGTAACCAATTTTCTGCAAGTGGACACTTAATTAAATCTAATTAGCTACCCGCCATTGCCAGGCGAGTGGCCAGTGCCAGTCAGACCCCGCCTCTCGCAAGATTGCTTGTAGGTGGGATCATGTCCGGGAGTCACTCCAATGTGAGACTCTCTAATTTTGCTCCAGTCCCATCTCCAAAACCATCACCACAGGACCAGGAAAGTTCAGCCTGGTGTCTCCAACTGTGCAGCGTTCCCTGAGTACTACACTGTCAACCAAGACTTTTTTTGCACAAATCTCTAAAGTGGGTCTTGACTCCATAAACTTCTAACTCAGCGGTGAGTGCGTTATCCACTGAACCACAGCTGACACACAATTCCAAACAGGGTCCTTTACCAGGCTGCTTTTACTTTGCTGTACCTATCATGTTATGCTGCACAAATTGAACCAGTTCTGATTAGGAGAGAAAATCAAAGGGAAACCTGAATAAAGAAAAGTTAAAAGAAAAAATAAAAAGAACAAGGTGCCCAGGACAGAACTCAAGGCATCAAACCAGATTATGCAGACAGCGAACAATTGATAAAAAAAAGTGACGTCAGCATATATTAAGTATATAGTCTTGTGATTGTGTCCTGGTCATGGTACTGTTTCTAAGTTAAGCCTATGTGTCAAGCCTATGTGTTTTGTTGAATAATAATTTTCTTTAATCCACTGACTGGAGATCTGAATTTATTTTTATTTAAAAGACATTTTTAAAAAGACAAGCTGCCAGCAAAGTCATCCTTTCAGCTTAAGCTGATTACCCAATTTGCAGCACTGTCCAACACATTGCAATGCTTATAAGGAGAGAGATGAAATGTTTGCATTTCCCAGCAAGAACCAAGTCCCAGAAAGTTTAAAGGAACTACCTGTTCTCTCAGCAATAAGAAGAAATACTGCTAACAGCTATGTTTTGAATCACTGAGTGACTGTCATGTGACAAGCCCCCCCCCCCCCTCCACCCCTCCATCTGTGGTTTTAAGCTGTTCTTTTTTCTCTGCAGCAGAGGAGAAGCAAATGGATTCTGATATGAGCAGACCCTAAGTTGGGGTCTCTCTCTCCCTCTCTCCATTCCAGCTTGAAAGCTTTCAAATCCTGCTTGTTGACTGACCACCTTTGCAGACTCCGGGTTACAATCAGAAACCCTGTTGGAGGAAATCATTCGCATCGCTACCTCCATGAAACTCACCGAACCAGTCATCCAGCTTTTCAAACTAAAAGCCTCCGGACCACAGAATTCAGCCAGAAGCCAGCCGAATCACCAAACTTCACAAACTATATACATTTTTTATGGACTCTAACTCAACCAATCTACCTTTCCCCATTCTGTAACCTATTTGTGCCTATGTAAACCTCCAGAGTATGGACTGAATTTTAATCATGCGCCGCACTCCTCGGCAGCCTTCCGACACAGAAGGGCCGCCGAGGAGCGGCTGTGATATTTCGCACGGGGGCTCATTTAAATAGTGGGGACGGAGCTGCCGCCCCCGATGGCATGTAGTGGCAGCCTCCGTGTCCCTGGCAACAGTGATGGCGCCCCCTAACAGGCGCCGGCGCCATTTTTAAAGGTCTTTATGTACTTAGAATTACTTTTAATTTTTAAAGGTGCAGCAGTGTTAATTTTTTATTAAAAAAATAAGATGTGGATGGCCCTTCCCCAACCCCCCAATGGTCATTTCAATGCCTGAAATGACCAACACATGCCTTTTTCCCTATCCGAGCATTATCCCCTAAACTTCTAACATTTGGCCTATAACCCCTTCCCACCAGCCCCACATCCAATAAAAATTGATTTCCCCGCTCCTCCACCCCTCCCTCCCCACCAGGTTCTCGTCTCCGAACTCCGCGCGGAGTGGCGGCCGTAAAATCGGCTTGGGACAGCCACCACCTGCAGCTAAGTACATTTGCATCTTATTATCATTCATTTGCATATGGAGATGAAGGGCCCACTGCCAGGCAGCGGGGGGGGGGGGTGGTGCCCAATGAGGTCCCCCTGCCGCCGGTAATATGCGGCGGGCCCTTCTCGATGTCGTGGGTCAAAGTGGGCCTCACCCACAGAATTTTACTGGCCTTGTGTCACGACTTTGAGGGGCCGGTAAAATTCAGCCCTATGTTTGTGAGTGAAAGCTGGCGCATTGTTTATTATTTTTATTAGTTCAGTTTAGGTACAATAAAGTTAACCTCTTTCTTTACTAAACTCAAAAAAACCTGTCCGATTGATTATTATCATCATAGCAAGTAAATAATCAAACACCTACTGAATTGGCCAGTACATCCACTTTAAGAAAGAATTAAACAAGGAGAGGGAAAAGAGGGAAGCCCTTCGACCCCTCCTCACTTACCGTAACAACTGCATAAACGTATGCTCATTTTTGCTGTGTTCTGGTACTTTAATTCAGATGTTATGTGATGATGTACCCAGGAGAGATGGCCTGCTTACACTGCAGGCTTCCCCGTGAGGCACACTCTGACTGAAATGTGTTTTCTTGATTTTATTTTTTTGGCAGGAGTAAAACTTCCAAATCACCAGATCTAACCTCTTCGAAGTATTAAAGCTAAAACAAGTAAACAAGTACAAACAGAAAAAGCCGCATGAAGGTCTGTGTTTCGGAGCCAGTGGAACAAATTAAGTTAATTATAATTAATTTTCCAATCCTCTCTGGCTACAGGTGCGAGAGGTCTGCTAACATTGGGAAGAGATAGCCAGAGTAATTACAGACAAGTCAGCCTAGCCTCGGCAGTGGGCAAATTATTGGAAAAAATTCTGAGACACAGTATAAATTGTCATTTAGAGAGACATGAATTAATCAAGGACAGTCAGCATGGATTTGTTAAAGGAAAGCTGTGTCTGACTAACTTGATTGAACTTTTTGAGGAGGTAACAAGGTGGGTCAATGAAGGTAGCACATTTGATGGATGGATTTTAGCAAGGCTTTTGACAAGGTCCCACCTGGCAGACTGGTCAGAAAATTAAATGTTCATGAAATCCAAGGGAAAGTGGATCCAAAAGTGGCTCAGTGACAGGAAGCAAAGGGTTATGGTCAACAGATACTCTTATGATAGGAAAGCAGTTTCCAGTGGGGTTCTGCAGGGCTCAGTACTCAGTCCCTTGCTGTTCGTGGTATGTATCAATGATTTAGGCTGGAATTTCACGAGGAGGTGGTGACCCCGCCCAACAGTTGGAAGAGCTGGGGGCAAGCCTGCCTCTGCTGGCCTTGGAAACCATGGCCACATTTTATGTGGCTCAGGCAATTAATTGCCTGCAGCTGTGGCCTCTCTACCTCTGAGGCAGGAAGTCCCGCCTCCAAGAGCTGCTGGCCAATCAGAGGGCTGGAAGCTGCTCAGTCCCAGCAGCGCCACTGAGAGTGGTGGCCATTGCTGGGACTGCAACAGTCCCCAGACCCAGCCATCGATGGAGCCGGAGGAACAGGTAAGTGGGGTCAGAGCTCGCCGGGGCCAATCAGCCAGCCCCAGCGACAGGGGTTGGGGTCAGGGTGGGGTGGTTGATCGAGAGGGCAGGGTTGTGTTCCAGCAGGAACGGCCCGTGTCGCTGCCTCTGTGGGGCACATGCTGTCCAATCAGGAGGACTTCCCCCCCCCCCCCCAACCTGCAAGGAGGCCACGTAAGGGCCTCAATTTGCCTAAGAACGGGCAGGCTGCCTGCCACCTCCCCCGCCACCAGTAAGATATCAGCGGGGCCGGGTAGGCAATGGACACAACACCCCCTGCCATCCCAATTATTCCCCCCACCCACCCCCACCTCCTAGCCTGCTCCCGGGGGTGGGGAGGAGCCTTAGGCTTACATGTAGGAGGAATGATTAAGGTGTTTTGCAAATTACATAAAAATTGCTTGTGTTTTGGATAGTGAGGAAGAAAGCTGTCGGCTGCAGGAAGATATCAATGGACTGGTCAGGTAGGCATTGAAGTGGCAAATAGAATTCAATCTGGTGAAGTTTGGGGAGGACAAACAAAGCAAGGGAATACACAATAAATGGCAGGATTCTGAGAAGTGTAGACGAACAGAGGGGCCTAACAATCCCTGAAGGTAGCAGATAAGATGGCCCAGAAGGCAAAAGCCTTACTTTCCTTTATCAGCAACAGCATTGCAAGAAGGTTATGCTAGAACTATAAAAAACACTAGTTAGACCCCTGGTCTAACCCCAGGTACACTTCTGGTCACCACATTGCAGGAAGGATGTGATCGCACTAGAGAGGGTACAGAAGAGATTTACGAGGATGTTGCCAGGAATGGAGAATTTTAGCAATGAAGAAAGGTTGGATAGGCTGGGGCTGTTCTTTTTGCAACAGAGGAGGCTGAGAGAAGATTTAATTGAGGTATATAAAATTATGCCTAGATAGGAAGGACCTATTTATGTTCGCAGCGAGTTCAATAACCTGGGGGCATAGATTTAAAGTAATTGGTAGAAGGATTGGAGAGGAGTTGATGAGTACCTTTTTCATCCAGAGGGTGGTGGATGTCTGGAACTCACTGCCTGAAAGGGTAATAGAGGCAGAAAGCCTCATTACTTTTTTAAAAATACTTAAATATGCACTTAAGGTGCCATGACTTACAGGGCTCTGTACCAAGAACTGGAAAATGGGATTTGACTTAATAGGTCTTAATGGGTCAAATGACCTCCTTCTGTGCCGTAAATCTTTCTATGTTTCGTATGTAGTATTGAAGGCACCCAAACGGCAGCAATACTTGGATTATCTTTCTCTACCTATATGGTGGTATCCTCCCATTTAATTCCCTCCCTGGCCTACAGCATTCTACATGTATGCGAGCAACACACTGCTCAACCTCCTGATCAACTCTCTCAACCCCTCCACTGTCTCTGATTTGTCATGTTATTTGTCTGACATCTGGTACTGAATGAGCAGAAATTTCCTCCAATTAAATAATGGAAAAACCGTGCCATTGTCTTTGGCCCCTGCTACTAACTCTGTTCCTTAGCCAATGATTCCATCCCTATCCCCAGCCACTGTCTGAGGCTGAAACAGACTGTTGGTTGCTGACTCTGCTTATCTGCTGTTGAAAACTTCATCCATGCCTTTGTTACCTCTGGGCTCTACACGGGCAAAATCTACTCCCTGGTGTCTATAGTTTGGGCATGACGCGTGCCCTTAAGGTTCCAAAATGGCACCCGTGGCATGCGGCACATTTCTGAAATGAAGTGTGCCAGACACCACCTTGTTTAAAGGGCTTAGAGTGTGCACTTAGAATCGACCGGCAATATGCAGCGCAGGCAGGTCATAATGTCAATCACGTATGATGCTGATTTGAAGCCACCACTACTGTTTTGGATGTCTATGTGATGCCCTCTCTTAACCTCGTACAACTGAATACACGTGAAACCGCATTTAGGAACCCCCCCCCCCGTCCCCACCAGTGCTATTTAAAGGGATCATCAACTACTTGCAGGTTCGTAGCTAATTATTTCTTCCAATTACAGCTATAATTCCACACTTTTTTGTTGCTTTCCATGGTTGTTTCAAATTTCAAAAGCCCACTGGGAGTGGTGTGGAGCTGCTGAAGTATCTTTTGCTGACTTCAAGGCTTCTGCACAAACCAGTTGCTCCTCGACTGGGTGTACTACTAAGCCTTTCTCTGGGAACAGAGCATGACTGGGAGATTGAACAGAGGATATACACAGCAAGACAAGCTGCTAGAAGAGGAGAAAGAGGATGAGATAGAAGAGGAAGATGATGAAGGGAGGCTCCAACCTCAAAAGCCCCTTTACACCCAGCTGCACGTGAAGAACTAATTCAAGTGTGTTATGAGTAAACTCAACCCCAATTCCCTATTGTGTGATTGCCTTTAAGAGTGATATCCCTTTAATATCTTAGTATGCAAATGAGCTGTGCACCAGGATGTAGTCATGTGACTACATGCCAGTCCTACTCTGTAACTGTAACACCAAGAGGCAAGTGCTGTAAATAGTAGCTCTGCATTGTATATAGTTGTTAGCTGTTTAATAAACTTGTTTTGAAATCTTTAACAACCTGAACTCATTTACGTTGCATCAGACAACATAAAAAGCTTCTCATTACATTCCCTATTAAGCAACAGTCCTACACTCCTACCTCCCCTCTGTCACTGATCATCGCAGTATCCGCTTGCCACAATGCAAAAAAAAAGCCAACACAAAATACACATTAAATCATGCCCTATTGCATAATATAAAATCATCCTTGTGCATTCTGTTATGACTGGGTGAGGAAGGGGTCTCAAGCTCCCCTCTTGCCTCTTTCCTGGTTTGGCCATAACAGGGTTTAACTTTTAAAACACAATGATTTCAGCTTACCCCCTCAGTGAGTCTTTTGCTCATTGGGCCACTTGCTGATGCGTGCAGCCAATGAACAGTGCAGTTAGCATGAAGCTGGCACGCAGCCAACATTACACTGAACAAGCGTGAGGCAATCACACATCACAATTCCCCCGCCCATTTTCGAGGCCATCCAATTTAGTCCCTGACGATTCGAATCCTCTCCTGCCAGCCTCCCATCTGTCACCCTCCATAAATGTGAGCTCATTCAAAACTCTGCTGCCAGTATCATTACTAGCATCAAGCCTCCTTCTCCTCGCAACACTGAGAGAGCCAAGAGTACATAAACCTGTAGCAGGGCTGTGGGAGATATGCCTGTTCTTAATTAAAGGAGGGTGCCAGAGCAGCACAATACGTTCAGTCTCTTTTGTTGTATTTGTTGTGATAGCATTGGTCAGCATGTTAAACATAATCATTTAAATATGTTTATGCTAATATGTATGTCATCACAGGAAGTGATGCAATATCACGTGATTCAGTCAGTCAGTCAGTCAGCATGTGTAAGCTGAAGCAACAGCAAATCTCCATTAAAGCTCTTCATTCTAAACTTTTATGCCTGCCCTTCAGCTTCATTTGTGTTAGTCCGGAAAAAGATAATACAACTGTATTCAGCTAAATCAATCTGAATTTTCTACATTCATATTCTTATGTCTAATGAATTGAAAGAATATATCCTGGCTGGTCAGTGTTAGAAGTAAAATTAGTTTCCATTGGCACTGTATGTGTGTCCAAAGTTAATTAAAGCACCAGAACTCCTGCAATTCAGCTTCACGAAGAACGACACTGTGACCTTTGGAACCAATAGCTGAAGCAGCACTTACTCACCACCCAGATATAAATGGGCTGACGGAAGACTTCCCCCTCCCCAATTATTTATTCAAAATGCCAACACCTGAGAATGGAATGTTTTCTCTCCAACCCCACCAACACTGATATTATCCCCTGCCCCGACACTAAAAGTAACCCCCTTTCCCACTGCCCAGAAATTAATAGTATCCCTGCTGCCCGAAACTAACAGTACACTGTGTGCCGATACTAATAGTATCCTCCCGCCCTGATGCTAATCATACCGCACCCCCACACCAACACAAACAGTAGTGCCCTGACATTAATAGTACCCCACCTGCAGCAACACAAATAGTACTACCCCTGCCCCGACACTAATCATACTGCACCCCCAACTCCAACCCTAATAGTACGCCTCCTGCCCTGACACTAATAGGACTCCTCCTGCACTGACAACATTAATAGTAGCCCCTTGTCCTTTCACTAATTGTATCGCACCCCTAATACAAATTGTACTCCCTGCCCAGACACTAATTGTACATTCTTACCATTACACTAATAATACCTCCCTACCTAGATGCTAATAGCACTGCCCTTGCTCCATCCCAACACTAATATTACTGTCCACTCTCCACTGCAGTACCAATGTCCCTTCACACTATAGTAGTAGTAGAAGCTGCTATTCTTACGATGGAGACAAACCTGCTCAACTACCTCTTCTTCAAACTTTCATTGGCAACATAGTTCCTCTCCTCAAAAATAAAGAAAACAAACAAAAATTGATTTTAACCATTCATCTAGTTTTATACCAGTAAGGGGATCAAAAATGCTTATAACTGCTTTAAAATATAGCCTGGCCAGGAAGCAATATGAAGGCATCAGCTTACAGCTGGTGGTCGGATAAGCTCGGAGCACGTCTTTTGGCTGCTTCCCTCTCCCCATGGTAGGTAAAATACCCAGGGTATAAATTGATTGATTTTATCCAGAGAGCAAAACTGAGAACATACAGAGCCAATTTTGAAAGAAAATGAGAACCATAAATGAGGTATAATGCTTTTCACAGGATAAAACAGTCTTCTCTCATTGCTCCTGATGTTTTATTTCATCCAATGTATTGGCATTAATTACTCTGTTAATTAGAATCTTATAGCTCAGAACGAAGCCACCCGGCCCATCGTGCCTGTGTTGGCTCTTTGCAAGAGTTATCCAATCAGTCCTGCTCCACTGTTTTTTTTAACCATAGCCCTCCCAATTTTCTCTTTGCAAGTATATATCCAGTTTCTTTTTGAAAGTTCACACACATCTTTCTGGTCGACAGGTTTGGGCATTGCCATAAATCAAAGGCTTGTTGTCTTTAAGCAAATTAACTGGATCAAGACAGGCTGCCTATAAACACATTCTTAATGGGCCTTCCTACAGCAGAGTACAAGTGAAAAAAAAGCCTTTACAGAAATGAAATCAACTCGATTAACACAGACAGTCCCATTAACTGCAATCTAAGAGCACAGGCCAGGATGTCAGCATTGATTTTTTGCTTTGTGCCCTAACTTGCTGGAAGTGTGAGCTGACAGTGGTGTGGCAAGGACAACAGGGACCAAAGTGACTAGTGAGACCAACAGTGTATCTCCTGAACCAATGAGATTGAAGGATTGAGAAAGAAACAGGAACCATGGAGATGCAGAGTGAATTAGAGTTGGTGAATTCAAATGAAATCAGGTATAGAAAGAGAAATGAGAGAAAGAAAAATGAATTTAAGAGAGAGAGAAAAACAGAGGCAGAAAATAAAACTGAACTGACAACCCGGCATCGACCTAGATACTTGAGACAACAAAGGCACACCCAGCCCAGCCGACCCTGAGGACACCGTCCATCGTACTGTGTGGCATTACCACCATGCTAAATGGGATAGATTCGGGACAGATCTAGCAGCTCAAAATTGGGCATCCATGAGGTGCTGTAATCATCCCGTCATTAAACGGCTACTTACGCTGTTAATTACCAGCCCTAGCTTCCTGCTGCATTTAATGGGAAATTAATGTGCAAATTCAGCAAGTTCTTAAAAATAATGGGAAGGGTAAAGATGCCCTTTGTGTGAGGCAATAGCGGAGCGGTGTAAATCGCCCAGCAATTTCTGGAGATTCGCAAGTCATGCTGTATCTCTTAATGTTCTGAACTTGCTGGGCGATTTGCGCATTAATAAAGGTGTCTGACTTTAATGTACCATTATTCCTCCATCAACATTTGGCCTATTAGCTTAAAAATATCTCTATATACACACAATAAATGCTTTAACAATACTTCGCGGACCTCATAATTCTTTTTTGCCACCTCTATTTAATCATGCTTAAACCTATATCACACAATTAACTGTCGAACAGGTAACCCTACTTTACTTGTTTTTACTTGACAATTGCTTTTTAAAAATGGGTCTGGTTATTAGGTCAGTTTATCAAAATGGGGGCGTATATTACATCAAAAATACAGCACAGAAATAGGCCATTCTGCCCAACTGGTCTATACTCTACCCAAGTCTCTTTCCATTCCACATATCTCAGTCTTTCAGCTTATTTTCCTACTCCCTTTTCTCTCATGTACTAGTCTAGTTTCCTCCTGAAAACATCTAAGCTATTTGCCTTAATGACATTCTATGATCGGGAGTTCTATATTCTAACCACCTTTATTCTCCTATTGGATTTATTAAGATTGACATGCAATTCCAGTCTACAAAAATCTTCATTGACTAAACCAAAGATCTGTATTTTATTTCACCTTTTATTTAGGCGTCAGTCGTGGTCAGTTGGTAGTACTCTCATGTATGAGTTAGAAAGTTGTGAGTTCGAGCCCCACTCCCGAGACTTAAACACACAATCCAAACTGATACTCACATTGCAGTACTAAGGAGGTTACCTATTGGATGTAGACATTGAACTGAGGCCCTGTTTGCCCTCTCAGGGGGGCATAAAAGATTCCATGACATTAGTTTGAAGAGCAAGTGAATTCTCTGGTTGGATATATTCCTGAAGGTTTCATTACATGACCTCCTGCATCTAATACCCTGCCAGTCAAACAGGCTTTTTTTTTGGTAACTAATAGAGCAAGTGTTCAAAAATTGTGAAAATATGTGTTTAATGTCACTATGGTTTTATTTCCTGGGTTCCTAGAGTCTCGAGGATAATCTTGGAGGGTTGGCAACCCTACCTGTACCATTCTTTTTACACGTCCGTTGCGAACACACAGCCTCCACCGCAACTCCGCCCTCCACCCCCGCTCCATGATGCCTGCATCCATTATGGACTGAGAGTGCACAATTTCCTAATGCATGCACCCAACACAAAACTGCAGCAGCACGGCATAACCAATATCTCAGGATTTGCTCCAGTCTACAATTAACAAATGCTTTTAAGATTTGAAAGAAACTGATTAACAGGTGGAATTTTGTTTTTTAAAAATCGTTGATGTGACTACAAAATGGGAAATTCCATTTTAAGAATGCAAGCAAAGTTGAGGATAAGAGCCTTTCAGCACAGTGAAACCTGCTGCTCTAGTAGTTCAGCTCTCCCAGTCTAACATTCCACTATGTGTTAAATGCCCCTTGTCTGCAAATCTTCTACTTTGTCTATAGATTACTGTGGGCAATTATCACCCTTCTTGTGATTGTTGACTGCTCTCAATTTATATTTATTTCCATTATATTGTTCTATTTCAAAATAACATTCAGGATTTCCCTTGGCTCAGAGGCAGCGCTCCCACTTCTTGAATTAGAATGCTGTGGTTTCAAGACAAACTCCAGGACTTGAACACATAATTCAGGCTGAAGTACTGAGGGACCACTGCACTATTGGAAATGTCGTCTTTTGGATGAGACATTGACTGAGATCCCATCTGCCCTCTCAGGTGGATGTAAAAGATCCCATGATGCTATCTGAAGGGCAGTTCTCCTGGTGTCCTAGTCAATATTTATCCCTCAACCAACACCACCCAAAACAGCTTGACAGATCATTTATCTCATTGCTATTTGTGGAACCTGGCTGCACATAAATTGCAGCATTTACCAACTTAACAACAGTGACTACACTTCAAAAGTACTTCATTGGTTTAAGGTAAGATACTTAAGCCATACTTGCCATGCAACCATCCAGTAGCCAATCTAGGAATGCCTAATGCCGACACTGGGCGCTGGCAATGGGAAAATGTTCAATGTTCCAGTATACTGCAATAAGGAACACAGGAACAGGAGTAGGGCATTCAACCGTCGAGCCTGAAACACCTTTCAATCAGATCATGGTTGATCTATACCTCAACTCCATTTGGCCGCCTTACTCAAAAAAGGTTTTGTATTCTAACAATCTCACTGCAATGATCAACAGAAGGAATTTCTTTTAGTTATTCCCCACCACCCCTGCACCCCAAGTAAACAACACAAAATCACATTAACAAAAATAAAATACTAAGAGTCGTGGAAGGCAAGTTTGGGATCAAATAGCAGTATGGTCCAAAAGTACATAGGTTGACCCAGCCAGAGGTCAATCAAGGGTCTACCAGGTTGGTTTGCTTGCATCTTCACCGCCATTTAAATCTACCATTGAACTAGCTCATAATTTATGCACTTCTACAAAGCACAAAGAGCTATAAATATGTATGCCTACGTGTAACATTACTTATCTGCAAAAGTTATCCAAGTAACTGAAGCCTCATGTAGTTTGCAGCACATTAGTTACAGTCATATTTGGAGATGACACAAAAACACATAATTGAACATTTAGCATACATCACTCACAAGGTGAGTCTCGTAATTCCTTCCTTTTTTTATATAGATAAATGGATAATACGTCCAATGCATGGGAAGAGAAAGCAGTTCATCTTTTGTTCCATGATTGATAACCTTATTAAGTCAATTCTAAAGTAAAGCGTTTCCTAACATACTGCTTCACTCATCCTTTGCGTGAGTATAATAGACTATTAGGCAACAAACGTATGTGCAAAACCTAATGATGGAAATAGGGCCATTCCCCTCAATTTGAAAGGAGAGGTCACAATTTTTCCACGTTAAAATTGCTTCCCTTTTTTGTATTTTCCTATTTCACCCTCACACAAGCAAACTAAAAATCACATCCACGTCGATATGATTTTCTTCACCTGAAATTCATTGTTGATGAATACGTTTCTCTAGCAATGTGGGCTATATTAGCAAGGGTGCATTTATTGGCCAATCCCCAGTTGCCCTGAGGAATGGCAGTGGTGGGCCATCTCCTTGAAACACCACAGTCCTTGCATTCCAGAGACTTGAGCACAAAAGCTAGGCGTTGCTCCCCTCCCACTCCACCCCACAAGTGCAGTACTGCACTGTCAGAGGTATCGACCAGAATTTTACAGTGGGCGGACGGGAGCCGGACTCCGACGTAAATGTTAGTGACGACCCCACTTCCGCCCAACATTTTAATAAGTACTTCATTAGTTGAAAAGCATTTTGAGACAGCCTAAGGTCATGAAAGACACTACATAAATGCAAATTTTTTATGTCCTTTGTGGTGATAGTTCTCACACAATGGCGGATTCCATAGCTTTCACTGGGTTTGGGGTGTGGACAATTACTGTGGGACTTAAAGAGGATGTAATGTGCTGCCAACTATCTGGACTCCCTTTGGCTGCAGGGGTTCAGGGTGTTTACCCATTACTTTTGCTTAAACTAAGACCTCCGTTGAGGAATCATATCTACCAAGCAAAGGTGGAATCCACACAGATAGAATAAGTAAAGTATGAAAGAATCTCAGTGTGTGCAACCATAGATACCATATCATCTTTGGTACACTATCATTCTGTCTATCACAGCCCAGAATTTCCTGCACCCCAGTTTAAATTGAAAGGTTTACCAATTTTCACACCAATCAAGTCCATCAGCATTTACATCCAAATTGCTTGCCAATCTGATTAGCATATTCTAGAACAAGAAAACTGGCGTAAACAAGAATCAGTGAAACATTCTGAGCCCAAGGGAAAGCATAGTATTTAGCTATAGTCCTTCATCAAGTTTTTACTTGTGAAAACTAAAGCTTGTAGCTATCAAACCATCATTTCGGCACACCGGCACAGATTACCAAGAAAATGCAATTGCATAAGCTTTTGAATTTTGAATGTTACCCTTCCTGATGTCATAAAAAAGCATTAGCGATTTCTGTACATGTACACCCAAATCACTTTACTTCTCCACAGCCCTGACGTTCTCCACATTAAGAAAATATTTAAAATTGCCTTTCTCATAACCAAAGTGAATGACCTCACTCTTAGGCAAATTGAACTCCATCTGCTATAGTTTTGCCCACTCACTTAGCTTGTCTATGTCCCCCCCCCCCCCCCCCGCCCTACCGATGCCGGGTGCGTCATTCAGGCACTATGTGCCTTTTAATGAATGGCCGCCACCCCCCGCATCCCCACCCCCAGAGCCAGGAAGCAGTCCATACAGTTTTTTGTACTGTGCTTCCCATATGGCGACAGGGCTGCCCACTGCACGGCTAAATGTGACTGCGGTGGAAAGAGGCCCTTAATTGGTGGTTAATTACTCAGTTAAGGGCCTCAATTGGCGGCGGGAAGGCCATTCATAGACCTTCCCGCCCTGGACTAAATTTTGGCGGAAGCCGGGTGGTGGCTGGAACCCCCTACCCCGCCACCCTCCCATCCGATTTTATGTTCTCCCTGATTCCAAATCCACCGTGGGGGACAGCATAATATTCCCCCCAAAGTATTCATTTAACAAGTCTGCCATTTCTTTATTATCCATTATTGTATCACCTGCATTGGCCTTTAATGGGCCCACATTCCCCTTTACCACTCTCTCAATATATTTATAAAAACGGTTATAGTCCTGGTATGTTTTTTCATATTCTCTTTTTGCACCAATTATTACTGTCTCTGTAACATTTATTTGTTTTTTTATTGCACTTGCAGTCTGCCAGACTTCTACTTTTCCTTGCATTTGTGCAAGCTTTTCTTTTAGCTTTGTACTGTTTGTTTTGTTGGTGATTTCATTTTTGAGGCGGTCACGAGCATGGTGGATAGGGGAATGGACATGGAGGCCTGAATCGATGGTGGAAACAGCAGCTTTTGAAAGGGAATTGGATACATACTTGAAAAGAAATGTTTTTCAGGGCTGTGGGAGAGGAGCATTCGAGTTGGATTAATTAGTTAGCTTTTTCGCGGTACCAGCATAGGCACGATGGGCCGAACGACATCCTTCTGTGCTGTATGATTCGATCATCTGGACAAATGGAGCTTTTGCCTTTTGGAGTATGTACTGTCTTTGTATCTTACAGAAAGGAATTGGAAAAAAAATGAGAGGCAAAGAGAAAGTATAAGAGAATGACAGCTCACATAAAAGGGACTCCAAAAGTCTTCGACTGGAGAAAGTTACATAGTGGGTTTCCCCAGGGGTCGGTACAAGGACCATTGTTTTTCTTGACATATATTAATGACTTAGACTTGGGTGTAGAGCGCACAATTTCAAAATTTGCAGACGAAACAAAACTTGGAAGTAATATGAACTATGAGGGGGATAGTGATAGATTTCAAGAGGATATAGACAGGCTGGTGGAATTGGCAGACACATGGCAGAGGAAATTGAATGCAGAGAAGTGTGTAGTGATACATTTTGGTATGAAGAATGAGGAAAGGCAATATAAACTGTAGTGGTGATCTGCTCAAGGACAAGTCCTCTGCTCATTTTTTCCATGCCTCATGGTCCTGTGCTTTCTCTTCATTTGGTCGTAAGAGCCACCCATTTTTTAACTTCCATGAGAAATGAGCAATATGACTGGGGAAAAAGTACAAGAGGTGGTTTAAAGGAAACACACGTCCTCTTCACGAAGGATCCACCGCCTGTAAGCAGCTGTTGTCCCTCAAGGTTCTAGCTCTTCGGCCATCATCACTGAAAATTTGCTGGTTCTGCCGCTGGCTACGGCTCATAACCCTGAGCATGGAAGCCTTACCTGGGCCTGGGATAACTCACCAACGGCAGGGATGATCACCCGCTGAGGTCTCAAATGACCCTGATACCCTACAATATAAGCTGAGGGGTACAATTCTCTGGGGGATGCAGAGAGGGAGGGACCTGCGGATATATGTGCACAAATTGTTGACGATGGCAGGGCAGGTTCGGAAAGTGGTTAAAAAGGCATATGGGATCCTGAGCTTTATAAATCGAGGCAGGCACTGAGTACAAAAGTTATAAACCTTTATAAAACACTCATTCGGCCTCAACTGAGTATTGTGCCTAATTCTGGGCACCACATTTTAGAAAGAATATGAAGGCTTTAAGAGAGGGTGCAGAAAATATTTACGAGAATAGTTCCAGGGATGATTTCTGGATAGGTTGGAGAAGCTGGGCCTGTTCTCCTTACAGAAGGTTGCGAGGTGTTCAAAATTATGGGGAGGGGCGGGGGGGGGGGGGGGGTGGGCGGCGGGTGGTCTAGACAGAGAGAAATTGCTCCCATTAGCGGAAGGGTCGACAACTAGAGAACAAAGATTTAAGGTGATTGGCAAAAGAACCAAAAGCAACACAAGGCAAAACGTTTTACATAGCGAGTAGTTAGGATCTGGAATGCAGTTCCTGAGAGGGTGGTGCAGGCAGATTCAATTGTGGCTTTCAAAAGGGAACTGGATAAGCACCTGAAGAGAAAATAATTGCAGGGTTATGGGGAAAGGGTGGCAAAGTGGGACTAGCTATACAGCTCTTGCAGAGAGCTAGCATGGACTCAATGGGCCGAATGGCTTCCTTCTGTGCTGTAACCATTCTATGATTCTATGAACCAAATGCATCTTTGAATTGGTTTTGCATTGATTATCAGTGATGCTGAGGACCTGGGGGGAGCTGGAGGGAGGAAGCATTTGGAGTCACCTCTTGCACTGGGATTAACGTATTTCATGCCATGCACTACACTATCATATAAACAAATCTACAACAATGGAGTCAGCATAACGTCAGCCAGGTAAATTCAGATCTGCCTATGGACAACAATCTCAAGATCTGCTGCTGCTGCTGGAGTAAGATTGTCCAGTACAATGCAGAACATAAAAAAGGGAAATAAAAGTGTTTTTCACATTGTTATTTATGTCCACCTGACCTCTTGATGTTTGCTGCAGCATGTTCACAAAAAAAAATACATGACAGCCTATTTGATTCCCTGGCCATTATCTCTATCTCTCCATCAATAAACTGCTTGCTTCACAATTATTAATCCTGCCTAGTTTTGACACTGCCCCATGTCGTTGGGAGTGCAGCAGTAGTCAGTCTCAGCTCTGATGCTCATCAGCAGTAAAAATATCTCTCATGTCAGAAGACTGAGTTATGAAGAAAGACTGGAGAAATTTAAGCACCAACGTTTTCAAAGGAAGCAGCTAAGATGGAACCTAATAGAGATATATAAGGTATACAACGGTATAGAAAATTTGAAGCTGGAACTCTGATATGTGCTATGAAAGTGGGATAATAAGACATAGGCTTGAACTGGCAAAAGGATAAAGTCAAGAAGTCATGCAAAGAGTAACAAACACTTAGAATGACATCCCAGTAGTGTAGTGGAGTGGAGGTCCTTGGATTCACTTCAAACATTTTCCTAGATGGATGAAGTGAGAATGCTTCTCCCTTGGTCAAACCACAACAAAATAATAAAAGCAAAATACTGCGGATGCTGGAAATCTGAAATAAAAACAAGAAATGCTGGAACCACTCAGCAGGTCTGGCAGCATCTGTGGAAAGAGAAGCAGAGTTAACGTTTCGGGTCAGTGACCCTTCATCGGAACTGATAAATATTAGAAAAGTCACAGGTTATAAGCAAGTGAGGTGGAGGTGGGGGTGGGGCAAGAGATAACAAAGGAGGTCTAGATTGGACCAGGCCACATAGCTGACCAAAAGGTCACGGAGCAAAGGCAAACAATATGTTAATAGTGTGTTGAAAGACAAAGCATTAGTACAGATTAGGTGTTAATACACTGAATATTGAACAGCAGCAAGTGCAAACCTGAAAAAAAAACAGTGGGTAAGCAAACTGAACAAACTAAGATGAAATGAAATAAATGCAAAAAAAAGATTGTAAAAAATGTTAAAAAGAATGTAAAAAAAAGGAAGAAAAAATAACAACAAAATAATGTCCATGAACATGACAGAAAATACTCTAAAAAAGACAGGTGCAATGGAGGGATTACTGGGCAGTAATCACAACTCAAAGAGTTCAGATGATCATCATATCCTCCTTTAGTACTCTCTGATCAGGTCTGGATGTCAAATGTTTTCTATATAGCCAGATTTTGGTTTTGTTATGATAACTTTAACTTCCAAATTCTGCCATCATTCTTCACTGGGGAAATATTCCTTTTGTTTAGGAGCTGGAGTAAAAGTGTAAATGCATACAAGTTTGCTACCATCAAGGGAGATGGCACCAATTCTGTAGTCTCAGGGAATGCAGATTGGGATTTAGGCTGCACCACTGGTGTTGATATTCTGACTCCTGCCCCCTTCAGGTGATGACTGCCATTGAGAATGCAAGATTGGTGAATCTTCCTTTATTGTTGTTAGTTTAGTTTAGTTTAGAGATACAGCACTGAAACAGGCCCTTCGGTCCACCGAGTCTGTGCCGGCCATCAATCACCCATTTATACTAATTCCATATTCCTACCACATCCCCACCTGTCCCTATATTTCCCTACAATCTACCTATACTAGGGGCAATTTATAATGGCCAATTAACCTATCAACCTGCAAGTCTTTGGCATGTGGGAGGAAACCGGAGCACCCGGAGGAAACCCACGCAGACACAGGGAGAACTTGCAAACTGCACACAGGCAGTACCCAGAATTGAACACGGGTCGCTGGAGCTGTGAGGCTGCGGTGCTAACCACTGCGCCACTGTGCCGCATTATCTCCCTCTTCTGTTGTCATGTCCTGGCTGTCATCTAAGGACAAAAGAAGTCACCAAATCCAATGTGGTTGGTTTGGTTCTTTTGGTTAAACACAAGATCCACGGCATCTTCTTGGCTTGTATAGCTGAACTATTACATAGACGTTACAGCACTAAAGCAGGCCATTCAGCACAATTGGTCTATGCTTGTGTTTATACTCCACGCGAGCCTCCTCTTACCCAATTGCATCTCACCTTATGAGCACATCCTTCCTCTCTCATATACTTACCTAGTTTCCCCTTAAATTCATCAATGCGATTACCCTCAACTACTTCATGTGGTAGCATGTTCCACATTCCAACAACTCTCTGAGTAAAGATGTTTCTCCTGAATTCCTTATTGGATTTATTAGTGACTATCTTATATTTATGATCCCTAGTGTTGGACTCCCCACAACTTGAAACATCATCTCTCCTGTTTCAAACCTCTTCATAACTTTAAAGAAGACTATTAGGTCACCCTTCAGCCTCCACTTTTCCAGAGCTTTTCACTCTGTAATTGCCTGAGCTATTGAGGGAGCACACAGGACATTGATGGTGTCTTACAATGGTCTGCAGCTGTAGAAATCAATTCAAATAATACAATTGTCATGAAAACCCTAAATGCCAAATGGGAAATATTAATTTCATCGGTTGGAACCTTACATTAGACTTTTAATGGAAAAATTCTACAAGTTAACTTTAAAAAAACCTGGCAGCCAAGATGGCCATTGCAATTTACAATTTACACCAGAAGATTAAACTGGAGACGGAAAGTCTCATTAAACCCAGCCAGAACAATGGCTTGCTCTCAGTGATTGAATAACCTAGAATGGCTTTATCAACAAGGTTGTCAAGGCCATCTACACCCATTGATTTTGAAAGAGCCAACCCCCTCCAAGTGTGACTGGACATCTCGAGGCATGTAGCACCTTGAATCTCAGAGAAGATTCCGGAAAAGAATCTCATTAAAATAAAGGGGTTTGATGGAGCCATGTGCCCGCACAGTTCTGTCACACAGACAACAGACAAGCAGTAACTGAAAATCCATCAATGAAGCAGGCTGTCTCTCTCTCCCCAAAAACCATCAAGAGAAGATCCAGCTGCGACTGGGAACCACCACCCACCACCACCCTCCCCCCACCCCCTGCAAGCCTACAGACAGCTAGTTATACAGACAAATCCATGCAATGGCTACTTGTTGGTTCTGATTAGCTTTGCAAAACTTGGGTTAAACTGGCTCCTTTCTGGCATACTTCAGGCAGGTCTTTCATCCATTATAAGATCAGACGAGGGGATGTTTGCTGATGATTACACAGTGTGCAGTTCCATTCACAACTCCTCAGATAATGAAGCACTTTGTACCTTCATGCAGCAAAACCTGGACAACTTTCAGGCTTGGACTGATAAGAGGTAAGTAGCATTCGTGCCACACAAGTGCTAGGCAATGACCATCTCCAACAGGAGAGAATCTAATCATCTCCCCATGACGCTCAATGGCAATACCATTGCTGAATCTTCCACCATCAACATCCTGGGGTTACCATTGACCAGAAACTTAACTGGACTCGCTACATAAATACAATGACTACAAAAGCAGGTAAGAGCTTGGGAAGTCTGTGGCAGGTATCTCACCTCCTGACTCCCCAAAGCTTGCCTACAAGTTTGGAGCGTGATGGATTACATCACACTTGCCTGGATGAGTGCAGCTGCAACATCTAGCTTTGCCACCTCTGGTTAGACCCATTCCTGGAGGTCTCATCACTTTACCTCCCACTCCAACTGCCCCGCCCAGTTAGACAACCTTTTTATCCACTGTCAAAATTTTTGTAACTAATAAATGGAGGCTACACATTGTTTTTTTAATGATCCATGGTTTTTCCCTTAAATTGCTTGCTGAAATGCCCTGGAGATTAACCTTTAGTTTCTGGAGACTTCAGGGCAACCCAAAAGGATTGGTAATCCTACTTATATCAAATGCACACTGACAAGGGAGTGTTGGAGCATATACCTGACAAAGTGATTCCTGACAACGCAGCCGGCCACTGACGTCATCAGGCTGCGCCAATGTGCGCACATGCGCAGACGGGCTCCTGCTCTCTGCACATGCGCTTTACGCGTACAGCAATGCAACGCCAACGGGTACACACGCATGCGTCAAGCTCTGCTTCCCCCCTCCCACTCGCTGCTCTCTCCAGCCACTCTGCTCCCCCCCTGCAACTCGTTGCTCTATCCGGCCGCTCCGTTCTTCTGGCTGCTCCGCTCCCCCCCCCCCCCCGCCCCACTCGCTGCTCTCTGGCTGCTCTGCTCTTTCGGCCGCTCCGCTCCTCCTCCCGTTGCCTTTGCTGCTCTCTCCAGCCGCTCCTCTATTTCCAGCTGCTCCACTCCCCACCGTCCCCGGCCCGCTCGCTCGCCCCCTACCCAGCCCGCTCCGCTCCCCACCCCCGTCCCCGGTCCGCTCCACTCCCCCCACCCCCGTCCCCGTCACGTCCGCTCCATGCCCGGCCCGCTCCGCTCCCCCCCTCCGTCCCCGGCCCGCTCCACGCCCTGTCCCTGGCTCGCTCCCCCCTGTCCCCACCTGCTCGCTCGCTCTCTCCCTCCCGCCATTGTGTGTTGCCATGTGTTTAGGTTAGGTTGCCTTGGTGTGATTATTTGAGCAGTGCCATCTTTAGTCCTGGCAGCTGCCTGAAGTTGCAGACTGTGACTTTTCGTGGCACATTCTGCATTTGTGCATGTGCCACTGCAGCGCCACCTAGTGGTAGCGTTGTCAGCAAAAGCAGCCTATAACTGAATGCAGTCCTCCCAGGCCTAAAGGAACTTCTGAACACTGTGGGACTGTCTTCAGGAAAAAAAACTTTGACATAATTTGTTTCAGTCTGGGAAGGGAGAAGATTTAGAATAATTGGCCATCTAATCACAAAGGGGATGGTTTCGTTGTGTGCTATATGTATGCAACAGTCAGTTTCAGTTGCCTTCCTGTCCTCAACCAAATGCTGTGCATGCACACTTCCACCAGGGGTCACTGGAGAGCACTTAGAGGCAGGGCCTTTGATCAATTTTCCTCCCTAACCCAGGAGCAGGGTCATTTATAACTCTAACTGGAATCAATTAATCCACCACAGACTGAGGGTGAAACTGAAGGCTTTCCTGATATGTTCCCTCAACCAGCTCACCCTTAATACAGAAGACCTCCACAGATCGCTTTATCAAACCAACAACTTCAACTACATAGATGAAGTGTTGCAATAGTCACATGCCTTCCCTGAGCTATGTGCATTACATTCTACACCAGCTGTTTTCCCTACCAGCTGTTGTGTTCTTCTTTGTCTAAATCAGCAGGATATGTCCTGCAGAGGTTCTCAAATAGCAGTGGATGCTGTGCCAACAGAACATGCTTTGTAGCGAATATTACCTCCAGCATGTCCCAACATACAAGTTCGGTGTTCTCCCATCCTAGCACCCACAGCACCCACAACTCCCGCACCTCTCTGCCCCACCCCCCACCACCATCTCACTTTGTAAAGGATTTGGGGCATTTTCTATTGTTGAAAGTGCTGCAACAAACCAGAGTTGTTGTTTTTCTGTTGGTGGTGTTGCTGTTGTAGGAGTACAGCTTTCAACACCTCAGACAGTTGACAACTACCTCAGTCATTTGCTCCTTCTATTGTGACCTGGAAACAGCATAGAACAGGAAATATAGTTTCACCAATTACATTGAAAAGCAAGCATAATGCATATGAAGGTGCAAGTTAGCGTCATCATGAGCCATTTTATCTAATATATGTAGGACAGTCTCCAGCACTTACACGGTCCTGCTTATCCCAGCCAGCCACCTATATTGGGCAAATGGCATTGACCATTTGTCATCACCATCAATTACAAAGGCGCCACATAAACCATGTAAGTGTGCTGGCTATTTCATGAAGATTAAGCAGTTATTCACACCTCTCTGAAGTGCGTTTACCTGTCATTAAGCCTTATCAGGCAACCCCGTCACCTTCAGCTACCCGCATTTATTTTACAGTGGCTTGGAGATGGAGAGCAGTGGAGAGATGGTACTTTATATAAAAAATTAGTTACACTGGCCACTAGTATAGTGGGCAAATTCTGCTATAGTGATGGGGGCTGTATCCACATTCAATGCTCAGTTTCACTGTTTTTGGCTGTACAGCTGATGTGTACTCTGCTGTACAAGTAGCACTGGCACATTTTTCCATATAATTTTAGAGTCTTGTGTTCGGCGAGTGTCCACTGCATCACACCTTTCAAAGCCATCACACCTTCAAAGCATCGCATATCAACAGGGCAAAGAATCATGGATAGTTCCAACAACTAAATGACCATTTGACTGCTTGCAAATGAGTGAACAGATAAACCACAATGCTGATAACCAGTGTTAGAGGTATGAGGTAAGACTGGTGATAATTCAGAAAGTAACATTTTGCGTTACAGTATATGAGTAATTTGAGACATGACATGTGGTAAGTGCTGCATGCTTGGGAGGAACAGGTGACCAAATCTCTCCATCAGTGGGATTTTCCTCACTTCATGTCTGGGTCTGTTGTAGACTAATTAATAAGAATCTGACTGCCATCTTTTGCCAACAACTCGATTATCATTGGATCATGGTAGAGGGTGAACTAGATGAACCTTGGTCTTTTATCGTCTGGCAAATCTTATGTTGCTTTAAGGTCATGCATTCAAGTCTCCAGACTGCCTGTGACCCGATAGTCACTTCCCCAAAACTTATTTCTATCAGTTCTCAGCTGAACTGTTGCACAGGGCTCTGGAACCTCTCTTCCAGTCCCCCTCCCTCTGCAAACACTCGATCAATAAAGTGCTCTTTTGAAGTTGCCGAGGAGTGGAAGAAAATTAATTGGCAGGAAGAATGAGTGAGAATAACATCTAAAAGGAAAAAATAGTTGAATATTAATGATCACTTTCAAAATAATAAAGAAAGTAGCTTTGTTACTAATTGATCCATTGTCAGTTTGAAATAATGAAGCAAAGCATTTGCTTTTGCCCTCAGCTGTGAACAGAGCCAAAGGGAAAACATAAACAAATAGTTGACACTAACCAAGGCTGTTATAGCACTGCCCTCAGTAACAGTGCAACAAAAAGCAATGCAATGAAAGGTTTCTACTGAGCTACACATTTCTAAAGCCATACGATAATGATCCACAGTTGGCAGCAGGAGGATGGAAAATGATGATCAAACAAACGAGTGACTTTTTGCCTCCATTTCCCATTATGATTCCCAAAAGAGGACTCAAATCTCAACACTAATTGCAAATGGCCGTGCTTGATCTGTTTTTTGTGCAGCCTGCTAACTGATGCATATTTCTCCCAGTTTCGTGTAAAATGAGCTGAAGATCAGCGATTGTGAATGGGATGATTCCAAGCTTTGCAGTTCAACATCAAACTAAAGGCACCTCTGTCGGACAAAAGAGATGAAAGCTGCTCTTGTGCCTCTCAGTGACATTTCCTCCAAAACCCTGAGGTATTTTTGACACTCATTACCTGAGGGGGAAAGTTATTGAAGACCAATTTCTAGATGATATTGAAGGAAATGGGAAGGGTCTCACCCAAGAGCCAGCTCCCCAATCCTCAATTTTGCTCGGACTGTGAGTAAAATCTCAATTCTTTCATGGTCTCGCATTTTCCCTTGATTTTCTCATCTGTTCTTTAACGATGCATTCACACTGTGAGTTTAGAGTTGGTAGGCAACAGCTTCAATTTCACAATACTGCTAAACATATGGGGCTGGATTTTCATTATGGAGGCAAGAAACAGGAACCGGGTCTGGTTTTGGGTCAGAAACCTGCCTCCTCTGGGAAGCTGGTTCAGATTACAATTTTTCAAGTGGGAAAGCCTTAATTGGTATGGAGATGGGTTTCTTGTCCTCTTACAGCCAGTGGGATTGAAAATGGCAGTGGGTCAGATCAATTGTGGGGATCATGTAGACATCCATGGCAGTCATCACTGAGGCTGTTGGTTGTCCTGAGAGAGAGATCTGCCTTCCACAGCACCAGAGGGACGTCACTGGGGAGCTGGAGGCCTGTCACTTGGGGCAGCGCAGACCCTCGCTTCATCGATGCCCACCAGGATCTAATGCTGGAGGCCATGAGGGAAAGGAGGGAGGTCCTCTTCCCAGAGGATGGCAGTAGGTCACCTCATTGTGCAGCAGGAGCACCTCGCTGTTAAGAGTTATCCTCTCTGCCACCTTTTTGCCCTCCTCTCTCACCTGCTGCTCCTACCCCAATGATCTATCTCCTTCCAGGACCTCACTGTCCTCACCTTTCTGGAGGGCCATGTTATGGAGAGTGCTGCAGACCACCACAATGACCGAGACCCTTTCAGGATGGTATTGGAGAATGGCACCTGACCGATCCAGGCACCAGAATTGCATCTCCACAAAGTCTGCTCAATGGTTGGCCTGCTGAACAGGATGTCATGAGTTTCTTTGTATTATCTTAAGCAACACAATGAGGTCCATGGAATCCAGTTCCTTGAAGATCTCTGGAGGATTTATTAACAGTTAAAATAGTATTAACGATACAGAGAAAACTATATACAGAACCTTTGTTCCAGTGCAGAGTGAATATGGCTTCTAGTTACTTGACTCCATCTTGGTACTTAGCTCATTAGCATACTGAGTTATTAAAGGGACATCACTCTTAAAGTGATCATACAACACAGGTTGCATAGTTCTTTCGTCTCTGTGCCTCTGACTGGGGTTCCCAGAGAGGGATTAGTAATAATCTCGTCAAGGGATTTCCCTTGTTCCCTTGGAGCTAGCCATGTCCTTTGGGTGATGGAGTGAAGGACTGAGACAGCCTGAACTGGCGGAGGATAAAGGAGTCATGGCAGCTGCCAAGAACGTGAGCACACACATAGAGGAAGCTCTTGTTGTGGTCGCGGACCACTTGGATGGTGAGGGAGTGAAAACCCTGCCTGTTGATGGTTCTCACTGGTTGGTCGCTGGGTGCCTTGATGGCAACATGGGTGTAAGCGATGATGCCCTGCGCCTGATGGAATCCAGCCATGGAAGCTGAACCCAATGCCCTCTGTGCCTGTGCAGGCCCATCTGTCTCAAAGTGGCTGTAGTCCCCTTCCCTCCTGAAAAGGGCTCCATGACCTGCTTGATGACTGAATGAGAAGCAGACTGTGAGATGCCACCTGGGTCCATAGCTGGTTCCTGGAACGACCCGGTTGCACAGAAGTTCAGGGTGATAGTTAGGGGACTGACATAGGGGCCATGAGGCCTCGGGTCATTGAGATCAGAGCACACAGGTCCAAGACCATCTCCTTGCATAGGTGCATCCTCCTACAGCACTGACGCTCTGTCATTTACAGGTAGCTGACTCTTGGGCTGTGCACCTATTTCTTGGGTAGCACCCTCCTCCCCTTGAGGCCCCCTGCTTTGCTCCTCTGGCATCCTGCTCTCCAGAAGATTGCACCTGCTGCAGCTCATCCTGGCTGCTCTGCCCAACGTCAGAGTAGCCTGTTCCCATCTGAACTCCCTAAGCAGGCCTTCCCTGCCAAACCCAGTTGCCCTGTAATGCCAGCGGGATGCCTCCCTCTCTGGTTTCCTAATACTTACCAATGAGAAATTCAACTCTTCCATCTGCAGCAATAACTACACTGAGGGACATCTGAAACAGCTGAGATTTATTTGCTGCCTCTGCTTTATTTCAATCAGACCTTCTCATAACCCTCATGGCCCTCCACACTATTCAAGTCCTCACAACCCTGTTGTATCCGCCCCATGGTGTCTTCCCATTCCCAGCCTTTAAAAATTGCTCACTGATACTGACAAGCCTGTTAATGAGCTCTTTAATGAGTTCACCGGGCAATTAAATGGAATCGTGCGCCCGACCCGTTCCCTCACCGCCAGCGTCCCTTTCAAAATGGCATCGCGTTCCGGAGACCGCAGGTCCCAGTGCTGACTTCCGTGGACGCGATCTTCAAATCATGCTCGTCCCTATTTCCGTACATGGGCTTTGAAAAGCTGGCCCACGAAGTTTCAAACTGGTATTATGGCTTGACCTGATTCCGGAGTGAAGCAAACTGAGACTCCCCGCTCTTTCAAGCAGCTTTGCTCTACTTCACTCTAGTTCAATATGAAAGCTGCATTTACAATTATAGCTACCTCAGTGTGAAGAGACAATGATTTACAGCAATGCTACAGTTGTGGTGCAAATGCACCGTGACAGGCAGTAAGCCGTAAAGTTTGAAAAATAGAAAGAACTTGCATTCCTGCAGTCTTTGATGACCTCAGAACGTCACAAAATGCTTTACAGCCAATGATGTACTTTTTTGAAGTGTAGTCACTGTTGTAATGTAGAAATAATTGTAGCCAATTTGCACACAACTTGATTCCACAAAAGGCAATGTGATAAATATGAATAATGTGTTTTTAGTGATATTGGTTGAAGGATAACTATTGGCCAGGACATTCGTAAAACTTCTCTGCTCTTCTCCGAAATACTGTCCACCTGAGAGGGCAGACGCGGCCTCAGTTTAATGGCTTCATCTGAAAGACAGCATCTTTTACTGTACGGCACTCCCCCGGTATGCACTGAAATGTTAGCCTAGATTTTGTGTCAAGTCTCTGGAGTGGGTCTTGAACCCACAACAGTATTACAGCAGAGGAGAAGGCTATTCTACCGCTCGTACCTGACTCTGAAATAGCTATCCATTTACTCCCATTACCCTGTCCTTCCCTTTCAAGTTAATGTTTTTCAAATATTTATTCTGCACCCTTATAAAAGCTACATGGATTGTTTCTGGTATAGCGCATCCTAACTGGTGGTTAAGTAGTTCGTAGTAATTGGTAGATTCCACATCCTAACAACCCTCTACATAGGAAAAAAACTCTCCTAATCTCTCACTTTATTCATTAGGTAATGATCTTCAATTGGAACACTCACTGACTAGACAAAATGCTTTTACTATTTTTACCTTATCAAAAACCTTCAATTTTGGACTTCCCTGGCAGATCTTGTTTATTTTCTTTTCATGAAAAAGAGCTCCAGCTTTTTCCCCAAAACTAATTTTTTTTAAAATTCTTTTATGCGATGTGGGCATTGCTGGCTAGGCCAGCATTTATTGCCCATCCCTAATTGCCCTTGAGAAGATGGTGATGAGCCGCCTTGTTGAACTGCTGCAGTCCATCTTGTGTAGGTACACCCACAGTGCTGTTAGGAAGGGAGTTTCAGGATTTTGACCCAACAGTGAAGGAACGGTGATATTGTTCCAAGTCAGGATGGTGTGCGGCTTGGAGGGGAACTTGCAGGTGCTGCTGTTCCCATGCATCTGCTGCCCTTGTCTTTATAGGTGGTAGTGGTTGCAGGTTTGGAAGGTGTGGTCCAAGGAGAGTTGCTGTAATGCATTTTGTAGATGGTACACACTGCTGCCACTGTGCGTCAGTGGTGGAGGGAGTGAATGTTGAAGGTGGCGATTGGGGTGCCAATCAAGTGGGCTGCTTTGTCCTGGATGGTGTTTAGCTTCTTGAGTGTTGTTGGAGCTACATTAATCCAGGAAAGTGGAGTGCATTCTATCACACTCCTGACTTGTGCCTTATAGATGGTGGACAGGCTTTGGGAAGTCAGGAGGTGAGTTATCCACCACAGAATTCCTAGCCTCTGACTTGCTCTTGTAGCCACGATACTTATATGGCTGGTCCAGTTCAGTTTCTGGTCAACGGTAACCCCCAGGATGTTGATAGTGGAGGAGTCAGTGATAGTAATGCTGTTGAATGTCAAGCGGAGATGGTTAGATTCTCTCTTGTTGGAGATGGTCATTGTCTGGCACTTGTGTGGTGCGAATGTTACTTGCCATTTATCAGCACAAGCCTGAATGTTGTCCAGGTCCTGCTGCATATGGACACAGACTGCTTCAGTATCTGAGGAGTCACGAGTTGTGCTGAATATTGTGCAATCATCAGCGAACATCCTCACTTCTGACCTTATGATGGAGGGAAGGTCATTGATGAAGCAGCTGAAGATGGTTGGGCCTAGGACATTACCCTGAGGAACCCCTGTAGTGATATCCTTGGACTGAGATCATTGACACCCAACAACCTTCCTTTGTGCTAGGTATGACTCCAATCACTGGAGAGTTTTCTACCTGATTCCCATTGACCCTAGTTTTGCTAGTGCTCCTTGATGTCATACTCAGTCAAATGCTGCCTTGATGTAAAGGGCAGTCACCTTCACCTCACCTCTTGAGTTCAGCTCTTTTGTCTATGTTTGGATCAAGGCTGTAATGAGGTCAGGAGTTGAGTGGTTCTGGCAGAACCCAAACTCAGCGTCAGTGAGCAGACTTTGCTCACTAAGTGCCGCTTGATAGTATTGACAATGTCACCTTCCATCATTTTGCTGATGATCGAGTGTCGACTGACGGTGTGGAAATTGGCCAGATTGGATTTGTCCTGCTTTTTGTGCACAGGACATACCAGGGCAATTTTCCACATTTTCAGGCAGATGCTAGTGTTGTAGTTATACTGGAACAGTTTGGCTAAGGGCGTGGCCAGTTCTGGAGCACATATCTTCAGTAATATTGCTGGAATGTTGTTAGGACCCATAGCCTTTGCAGTATCCAATGGCCTCAGCCATTTCTTGATATCACGTGAAGTGAACTGAATTGGCTGAAGACTGATGCCAGGGACCTCAGGAGGAGCCCGAGATGGATCGTTCACTCGGCAACACTGGCTGAAGATGGTTATAAACGCTTCAGCCTCGTCTTTTCTCTCATCTCTGCTAATATCTTTTTGAATTCATTCTTGAGCCAACCATTACAAGCTGGAAGAAATGATGCCGTGGTTGTCCAACCCAATAATTCTTCCCTTCTTCTCTGTAGGGAGGGATTAACTGCTTAGCTGTGGCTCATTTGGTAGCCCTCTTGCCTCTGAGTCAGAAGGCTGTGGGTTCAATTCCCACTCCAGAGACTTGAGAACAAAATCTAGGCTGACACTTTGAATGTTGCATTTTGAGGTGTTGTCTTTCTGATGAGACGTCAAACAGAAGACTCAGATGGACCCAAGGCACTATTCAAAGAGGAGTAGAGGTGTTCTCTGTGGTGTCCTGGTCAATAGTTATCCCTCAACCAACAACACTAAAAAAAACGTGGTCATTATCTCAGTGCTTTTTATGGGAGTTTGCTGTATACAAATTGGCTGCCACATCTCCAACTTTAAAACAGTGACTACCCATAAAAAGTATTTCATTGGCTGTAAAATGTTTTGGGAAGTCCTGAGGTTGTGAAAGGTGCTATAGGAATGCAAGTGTTAATTTCTTTCTTATAGCAGGTAGGAATTGGAAACTCAGAGTGAGAGATTAAGTTGTTCTTGCATCCACCTTTTGGTAGTCCAGCACTGTGCCACCTCTCCCATCTGCAGTAGATCCTTAGAAACTCTTCAGCCATTGATTAGTAACAGGACTTAGTGTAAAGATGCAATCTACTAAACATTTTGGGGCATCTAATAACTATAAACACTTTTAGCAGCTATCAATTTAACGCAATTTTTTATTTCTTAACTTAGCTTCATTAGTGCACTGACAATGAAGAGATCAGACTATACCCAGGAGTGCATGACACAATACTGCGCCTCAGATTTGCCTTCATTTGTCAATACTATATTCGGTTAGGAGCAGACCAGTCCTCAGCTCTCTCAGCCAAAGCTGATGCAGGAGACAGGGAAGAGGTGGGGAAGATAAAGAGTTTGAGCTCCATAACAGGTAGCAAGCCCTCGAAAAAAGAAAACCTGCTGGTTGGATTTAAGTATTGCTGTCTAATACTGAGGTGCTATCATGAATGGATTGTGCTTACATTCACTGAGATAACACTTCGCTCTTTGAGAGAAAAAAAACTAAATCCGCACTATAAAAATTCCCAGGAGAACAGTAGCCTTTTTATGGGTGAAATTTTCATCTCATCTGCATTCAAACTCAGGTCCCAAAGGTAAAAGGACATTGTCTACTCACTGCCTGGACTGCCCTTATATTCTGCACAGTTCACTGGATCAGGCTTAATTATCTATGATTTGAAACCCATTCACACACCATATGCAGCACACGGAAGTCTTGAACATTGCCAAGTGAATTGTGGCGTTTCTCCAGTCCGCCTGTATCTCAGCTTTATGTCAGAAAAAACTCAGCAAACTGCACTGAATGTAAAACTCTCATTGTGAAATCTTGCAGGCACACTCCCACTCCCATGTCCTGATTAGGGTTACCCTGGAATCTCCAGGAATTAATGACGAATCGCCTGCATACTGCTGCAAGAAACCCAGGAGGAAAAAAATCATATGTGGCATTAAAAAATTGTTCATGTTTTGAACACTTTTGTTTATTGTTATAAAAATAATGGAGTTGGGAGGAAAAATAATGTTTGACTGGGGCAAGGGGTTTGGAAGTCATGAGATGAAACCTCCAGGAATGCATCCAATCACAGTTGGCAATGTGGACAGGGTGAATGCTCAACATTCATACACCCTACAGGCAGTGGATGGCAATTCGCTGAATTTCTTCAATCAAGAGCTGGCCCTGTTTCTGGCTGCAGCAGGTATCACCTCCTACAAAAGATACGTACTTCAGGGATTTCAGGGCCGGAACGATCTCCTGGGCTAGTTTCGATTGCCTAGCTGGGTAGGAGAGGAATTTCCCAGATTTTTTCCCTCCAAGTTGGCCTGGGCTTTTATCTGTTTTTTTCACCTCTCCAAGGAGATCACATTGTTTTGGGTGAGGTGGACAGTGTATATATTGTGAAACACAAGGCATCACAATAGTGTGGGACAGGCTGGAACCAGAGGGTCTTTAACTATCCATCATTGTTCACTTGCTCATTTCTATGTGCCCTGAGCGTATTGAAATTGTGACATGAAATCCAAGCAAATTAAGATATTTCAGTAAATTAAAATTATTATATTGCAAAATGTACACCTTAAAGAAGAAAGGTTATCAGTGCAAGGTCTTAATTTAAGCAAACTAAATTAACCCATTGCATCTAACAGTCCAGTAATCACCAGTTCAGGGAGCTTTCTTCGAAGCACTGCATAGCAATATAACAGCATAGATTCAATGAAACACAGGAATTGAATATTCATCACAGCAATTTCAGACCTGCTTGTGTTTTTTTTCAAAAAAGCACATTGCTTTGGTCTGCATAATCAAGAAAGTAAATCGTCCTGTTTTAAACACTCTATTAATGCATCTGACACCTTGCTGTAATTATGTGCCCCCTCTGATTGATACAGTCCTCCATCCAAAGGCAGAGTCCAGCTTTTTTCTAACCATACATTATTTGCAAGAACTGTGCTGGCTAATTCACAGCTTGCTGACTCACTAACTGCTGCTCAGCTCATGTACTTTTTATATATGGCAATTGGGTGGTTAGAATGTGGAACTTGCTATCATATGGAGTGGTTGAAGTGAACAGCGTAGATGCATTTAAGGGAAAGCTATGTAAGTTAAAGAGAGCAAAAGCAGTAGATGGATACGTTGAGAGGGTCAGATGAGTAATGTGGGAGGAGACTCATGTGGAGCATTAACACAGGCATAGACCTGCCATTGTAACCTCCTCCAGATCTATAACTCTCTAAGATCTCTATATTCCTCCAATGCATCTCTGATTTTCTTCACTCCGTAATGGGCGGCCATGCCTTCAGCTGCCTGGGCCCTAAACTCTGAAATTCCCTCCGTAGACCTCTCCAGCTCACTCTCCTCCTTTAAGATGCTCCTTAAAATCTACCTTTTTGACCAAGTTTTTGGTCACCTGTTCTAATATCTCCTTAAGTGGCTTGCCTGATGACATTCCTGTGAAAGACCTTGGAATGTTTACTACGTTAAAGGTGCACCTATTTAGATAGGTGCAAGCTGTTGTTTGGCTGAATGACCTGTTTCTGCATTGTAAATTCTATATGTTTATAATTATTTGTGTGTAAATATGAGTGTGATATATACATATCACTCTTTCATATACAAACACATATAAACATATGTACACTTGGTGTCATACAGCACAGGTTATTCAGACAATCGTGCCTGTGCCAGCTCTTTGAACGATCTATCCAATTAGTTTCACTTTCCTGCACTTTACCCACAGCCCTGCAATTTTTTTCTTTTTCAAATATACATCTAATTCTCTTTTAAAAGTTACTATTGAATCTGTTTTCACCACTGTTTCAGGCAGTCCACTGCCGATCAAGTGCACGCACAGATACCTCGCAACAGATTATATTTCTGCTCCTACACTAGAAATCTCTGTAATTTTGAGTCACCAAGGCAGTTTTTCCAACTCCTTGTTTCAGAAGGTACTATACTACATAGACATTTAAAAAAAACCATTGTGTGTGGCTGATACAAATCTGATACTGATCAGTACTGAGAGACATTCAACAGATCACTAGCAGCAAGTCTACACTCTGCTGCTGCAAAGTTGTGTAGCAGCTACCTCCTTGAACTGGTCCTATCTGAAGACTCCTGAACACAGCACTGCCCATTAACCTTTCACTGTTTGGGGATGTTCAATTTGTACTGGTAAATTCCTAAAATGGCACCTAAGTCAGCATTCAGACTACATTGGTAGAGAAATGCTAATACCTCGATGAAAATAAAACATTCTTTGGCCTCCTTGTCTCGAGAGACAATGGGTAAGCGCCTGGAGGTGGTCAGTGGATTGTGAAGCAGCGCCTGGAGTGGCTATAAAGGCCAATTCTGGAGTGACAGACTCTTCCACAGGTGCTACAGATAAAATTGGTTGTCGGGGCTGTTATACAGTTTATAAAACATTATAAAGCTAATTAATCACATATTTTCTCACGCTGCAGAATTACATATCAGACTACTGCACTACAAAAAGAATCCAATAAATCACCAATGTTGAGGCAAAATTTCACCACTCCTTCGCAGTCAGATTTAAAACCTGATAGAAAATAGATTCAGGGTCACCCAAGTTAAATTTATGAAGAAAACAAGAACTTGCATTCCTATAGTGCCTTTCATGACTTCAGGATGTCCCAAAGTGCTTTACAACCAATTAAGTAGTTTTAAAGTGTGCTCACAGTTGTAATGTGGGAAACGGGGCAGCCAATTTACTCACAGCAAGGCCCCATGAACAGCAATATGATAATGAACAGATAATCAGCAATGCTGATAGTATGAAGGTGTTAGTCTGCATTTTATGTATCAAGTCAGCCATCACCACCACCCCCTTCAAACCTACTACCAAAGGCCTCAAACCAATGGCCCACGGACAATTGCTTTCACATGACAAACATCAACCTGGATGAGGAACTGCATCAGTGCACTTTGAATGGTATCTCCATGCCTTTGGGAGAGAAAGGGATGGTGAGAAAACTCTGACTCATCAGCAGGTTCAAGGAATGTGGGCAACAGTTTGACTGGCAGCAGATTACCTTCTTTCTAGAAACTTTGCATAAACACAGTCCTTTTTTTATATTAATAGTTCATTTCCTGGTGTGTGTGATTCCCCATAATACAATATCTGTCAGTCCAGAGGCTACCAGGCCCAAACTCTTGATACTTTCCTAGACTGAGCTTTACTGCATTTTTGTTTGTTATACCTGGTTTGATCCACCCTCCATATATAAATAGACATCCAACCTCATTACAATAATTTGTTGCATTTACATCTGTCCATAATGAAATAGGATTCAGATTTACTGGTGTGGTCTTCACTGAATTGCTAGCTGCATTTTTCTACTTGCTTTGTTGGCAGAAACCTTTCCTTCTTTGCTAATCTACCATCTGCTCCTCCTTGTGAAGATGCTTTGGTAGTTTGTTCAAACTATTCTTTTGCAACCTTGCTAGCTGGCTTCCTTGAATTTGTTTCCACTTTTTTAGTGGAATTCTCTCCGGCTGTTAAGCACTCCTACTGTGGTCTCTTTACCCCCTCACTATGGGGCTAGGGAAATCGGCCTTGTTTATAATGTTGAGATTTTGAGAAGCTGAGAACCCTATTTTGTTCCCTGCCTGTCACCTTCTCTTCCATTCTCTGCCTTCAGCAGGACTTGTTTATGTTCTCAAACTGACTGTGATTTCTCTCATACACACACATACAAACACACACCCCTACCAACTCCAACACATTCAGTGGCAGTCTCCCATTGAGAATGCCATTGTCCTCTTTCCTTCTGCCTCAGGATCCTAATCTCACAGCCTATAGTTTCAAGACAAGGCTTCCACTATTACTAATGCTGGGGATTGCCTGCCCTCTTAGTATAAAACAGATCTATAAAGTTTCATTTTGGAGTGAACTTACTCATTTTGGCTTAAAATTCTGATGTAGCTCACTGTTAAAAATGAGCTCAGTCCCATGAGTTTTAATGGGTCGGTGAACAGGAACCTCATTGATTAGAAATCTCGCGCAAATCATTTCTGCGACTTGGACAGCTTTGAACACCTGAATGAGAATGGACCAGACTCCACAATCAACAAAACAAAAGATACAACTTGAGTATTGCTGAAAATAGAGACATGTTGTCAAGGCTTTTCATCTTGCACTCATCAGGACAATCCGCAAGAATACCCATGTAAAGGGAAGCAACAACTTCATACTTTGTGAGGACAGAGTGCTGATTTGTTGGCAAGTGAATTCTGATTGGTAGAGGCATTGCCAAGGAGAATGCACCAGTTTATGGTGACTGACAGATAACTGTCAAGTTTTGTTTGAAATTTAAACCAGGCAGCTTGACGCTGATTGGTCAAGGCATTGCCTGAGGAATGAACCAGCTGCCACTTATTTTGTTTAGCTGAAGGAGGTGCAATGTGTGTACATGTTCTTTCTGTCTGCAAAGAACCTACCTTCACTGGTCAATGGGATTCTTACAGTTCCACGTGCTATAATATTGGCTTTATCAGCAACCTCGTAAACAGGGCCCGAGCCATGCAAGCTTGATGCTGAAATAAGGAGAATCAAAGGCATCCTGAGTGACAATGGTTACCCTGATCACATCATTTCTCGCTGTATATTGTGCAAACTTATGAAAGGGGCCATAGCCGTCATTTTCGGCCCTGAAAAGTGCCCAGTCTACCTCAAATTACCCTGTAAGGGTAATGTATCCCAAACGTTCGAGCAACAGGTGAAACTAGCTGTTTCACGCTGCTACTATGCAGTAGCAACACATGTGGTGTTCACCACTAACAGGATGCTGCCGTCAAGCCAAAATGACGTCCTGCCTGTCACACAAATGAGGAACGTGACATATGATTTTCAACGCCAGTGTGATCCTAGTTATATAGGCCATACGTCGCAAAGACTGGCGGATCGTATCAAACAACATGTCCCTTCCGCTGCTTGCAATGGGCAAGGTACGGGCTATATGCAACCAGCTTGTGCTTGCAAAACTCAAAACCCAGTGTCCAACATTAGATGTGATTCTGCGATTGGACAGCATTTGCTAAATAATCCTCAGTGTGCTAAGAATTACGCTGACAACCAATTTAAGATTGTCAGTAGGGCTGGCAGTGTGGTGCATTTGCATGTACTGGAAGCTACATATATTAATACACAGGGCCCTGTTCTTTGCAGACAGAAAGAACATGTACGCACATTGTGCCTGTTTCAGCTAAACAAAATAAGTGGCAGTCGTTCGCTGGTTCATTCTTCAGGGCAATGTCTTGACCAGAGTCAAGCTGCCTATTTTAAATTTCAAACAAAGCTTGACAGTTAACTGTCTGTCACCATAAACTGGTGAATTCTTCATGGCAAAGCCTCTACCAATCAGCATTCCCTTGCCAACCAATCAGCACTTTCTTCTCATACAGTATAAAGTTGTTGCTTCCCCTTACTTTGATATTCTTGTGGATTGTCTTGATGAGTGCGAGGCAAAAAGCTTCAACATATCACTATTTTCAGCAATACTCAAGTTCTGTACTACCAAAATGACTAAAAGGTACAACAGTAAATTATTACAACAAAATCTAATTCAGAGGTTTGTGGTGCCAAGCTGTGGAATAGAGTCACTATGACCTATATTGCTTAAGTGGCGGGTGTTGGGGAACAGTGGGGGAGGGGGGGGGGGTTGCTGGATGAGATTGGGGGTGCGAGTAGGGCCAGAAGTGCAACAGGGAAAAAAATGCTTTTTAAAAACTGAATTTAGGTGAATTATTTTCACTGTAATGGTTGCAGCAGGCTGGAGCCCGCAGTCCTCAACAAAACTTTGGTGACCTCTGAGCCTCGGTTCAATTCTTGTTTATGGTATGCACTTCCTATAAGCATCACACTTACTTTCTGTCGCATTTTAACCAACCTACTTCACTGTATCCCCTGACTCACTCAGTAACACGACAGAATATCTGCTCAAAGAGAGAAAGAACAAACTTCCATTTATATAGTGCCTTTCATGACCTCAGGATGTCCCAAAGCACTTTACAGGTAATGAATTACTTTGATGTGTGGTCACTGTTGTCATATAGGAAATAAACAGCGATATAATGAATGACCAGATAATCTGTGTTTTAACGATGTAGATAAATATTGGCCAGGGCACTGGGGAGTACCATAGGATCTTTTGCATCCACTTGAAAGGGAAATTGGGGCCTCAGTTTAATGTCGCATCCAAAAGAGGGCACATCTAACAGCACTCCCCCAATACTGCACTTCGTGTGAGTTTGGATTTTATAAGTTGCTTCACAAATGGCAGACGCCCATGCGGACTGCACGCCAAAGAGCCGCTGCAATCTCATGCATGGCGGCTCATTTAAATAGCCGGGGCAGGTTGCCCCACTCAATCACATGGAGGGAGCGGGCTGTCCATCCCTGGCAATGGCATCAGCTGCCTGTGCGCAGGCGTTGATGCCATTTTTAAAGGGCTGTCAGCCCTACCGGCCTATTTAAATATTTAAAGACAAATTGAATTAAATTAAATAAATACATTTCTTTTGCCCCTCTGCCACACCCCCCCCATAACAATTAATTTAATTTTTTGCCCTATCGCCCCCAAAACACTTACTTTTATTATCTGACCATCCCCCCCCCCCCCAAAGCTGCACAAAGTTGAAACTACAACCCTTCCCACCATCCCCTACACCCATCATGTTTATTTGACTCCGCCCCCCCCGCACTGATAAACCTACCTCCTCCCCCCTCCCCACCAGTGTTGCGCCTCACTTCGCCGGACGGGGATCCGAAGGCGCGGGAGCACCAGCTGCCCGGCCGAAGATCGCGGCGGGCCATCAAGATGAGATGCAAGTATATTTAAATTTATTAATTTCATTGATTTGAATATTGAAATTGTGGTCCCGTTGCCCAGCACTGGGAAGGTTCCACAGTGCCTCGTCGACGCCAGCAGGATTGGGCCGGGCCCTGCCGGCATTGAGGTCCATGGTGGGCCTCATCCAAGCCATCTTCAGGCACCCTCACCACCCCGGCCAGGGATCCCAACATCGAGGGCTCCTTAAAATCCAATCCCTGGAGTGGGACTTGAGTCCACAACCTTCTGACTCAGAGCAAAAGCACCACCAACTAAGCTACAATTGACACTTAGACACAGAGGTCAGATAGTCAATTCCTATGATAAACATCTGCATTAATGAACCTGACTGGTTAGATCACGTGCAAAGGAGATCAATCCATCTTCATAGTTAATCAGCCAACAGGGTTGCTGTGTTACATTGAAGAAATGACAAAATGACATTATTTTGCAAGTTTGCGGAGACATAGCTGGATTGCCAGGAGATTTTAGTGACCCGTGTATATTACATTTCATTAACATGTTGCCAAGTGTGCACTGACTATGCAGCTGCATAAAATGGATTGAAGTCTCTTGGAATAGCTGAGAGGCTACAGTGAAGTATGTGACACAATCACAATACCCTGCAGGAAAAGTACAGCATTCAGTGCAGTACCAAGCCTGCACTATAAGCTATGTTTAGTCATAGGTCAATGATATGTTGTACACTATTGCCCAATGATGAAATTGCCTATACCACAGTAGGTGCTTTACTTTGTGTTGTGCCCAACACCCATATTTCATTCATGCAAGTAATTTATTTTGATTGCTATCACTCTCAGTTTAAAATACAAACACAGACAAGGAGATTGCAGTGACAACTCCTAGCAAGGATTACTCATTTCTTGATGTTGTAAATATATATTGTATCTGAGAAACATCTCCCTCCAATTTATACCACATCAGGGAGTTAAATCCAAAAAAATCATTTACTGAAAAACATACAACTGATATTGATTGATGGCAGTCTTTCTCTTTATCATTTGGAAGCACACTGATATTAAAACAAATCAAACACTTTGATTAATTATTTATCAGCTACAATGCCTCCAATGTAGCACATCTTGCACTCCCCCAAGTGACATCTTACTCTAAATATATTCAGTCTCAGAAATCTGTACAAATCAATCAGTTCCCCCACCCACCAGCCCTCCATTTCCATGGTATTTTAGAAGACATATATATCATAACAGGATGGCAAGCCAAACAAATAAACAAGGCTCTGTTCCAGGCGATCAGAAATATATATCTGTGCCTGGAAGATCTTAAAAGCCTGATTTAAGAGTACAAAGTCCAATCTTCCAAGATTTCCGGTCATACTACCTCCAGGGAATCACTCTGCTCTAAGAAGGTTTGGGCTATTAAATTCTCCATTGGTGGAGCCTTGAGATTAAAACATTTGGAGATCTTTGGGATAATACCTTTTGGTCCCTCGATCAGATTCACCAGAGATTTGGTACCCTGAGATGAAGTTTGTCTTTTTTGTTAAGTCAATGCAAGACCCCTGTCTAAAATCTCAGCAATTATTTATTTACCAGTTGTTATACCATTCAAGACTTTTCATTATTTCCCAGAACAGGCAGATTTTTTTTGAAGAAGGTGATTGGGCATCTGACCGTTCAATGGGTACAGAAAGAGATATTGAGCCATACCTCATGTTGCTGGGAGAAGAAATTGATCCATTATTAATCTGTTGCTAGATTGCTTCAAAAATACCTCAAAGCCCATTAAATACTTTATTATTTCTGGGACCTTGCTGTGCACAAATTGGCTGACACATTTCCTACATTAGATTTGTTAACATAATTAAAAACATGGGATTAAAGGGACAGTGGTAGCACAGATACAAAATTGGCTAAGGGGCAGAAAGCAGACAGTCGCTGTGAACAGTTATTTTTCAGACTGGGGGAAAGTATACTGTGGTGATCCCAGGGGTTGGTTTTAGGGGCACTGCTCTTTTTGATATATATTAATTCCATTTTGATATATATTAATGGGTATCCAGGCTATAATTTCAAAATTAGCAGATGACAAAACTCAGAAAAGTAGCAAACATTGAGGAGGATAGTAACAGACTTCAGGAGGACATATGTTAGATTGGTAAAATGGACCGACACATGATGAAATTTAATGCAGAGAAGCACAAAGTGATAGATTTTGGTGGGAAGAATGAGAAGCAATATGAACAATATGGTACAATTGTAAAGGGGGTTCAGGAACAGAAACCTTGGGGTGTTTGTCCACAAATCTTTGAAGGTAGCAGGACAAGTTGAAAAGGCTGTTGAAATGGGATTCTATATTTTAAACGAAGAAGGGTACAAAAGCCAAGAGTTATGCTAAACCTTTACAAAACAGTGTTTATGCCTCAGCTGGAATATTGCGTTCAATTCTGGGCATAGATTTTAGGAAGGATGTCAAGGCCTTAAGGTTCAGTAGAGATTTATTAGAATGGTAGCAGGCAGGAGGGACTTCAGTTATGTAGAGAGACTGGAGAAGCTGGGGTTGTTCTCCTTAGAACAGAGAAGGATAAGAAATCTGATACAGGTGTTCAAAATTATGAATGGTTTTGATAGAGTAAATAAGGAGAAGCTGTTTACAGTGGCAGGAGGGTTAATAATCAGAGGACACTGATTTAAGGTGACATGCAATTTCTTTTTTACACACCAAGTTATGATGATCTGGAAAGCACTGCTTGAAAGGGTGGTGGAAGCTGATGCAATAGTAACATTCAAAAGGGAACTGGATAAACACTTGAAGGGAAAAAAATTGCAGGGCTATGGGGAAGAAGCATGGAGTGGGATCAATTGAAGAGCTCCACCAAAGAGCTGACACAGACATGATGGAGGAATGGACTTCTTTGCATCATCATTCTATGATCCTAAGTTGGAATCTGCAACCACAAAATTCCCACTGATTGTTTTAGTTCCTCTACCAGCCCATTCGATATCTAACAAAAAAAATTCTCTATGGACTCCCTACCTCAGTCATAATATATGAGGCAAGTGCTGAGACTAGCATTTTTTTTGGAGCTGACTTGAAAAGCGAAAATAAAAATACTGTGTCCCATGTTTAATGTAAGAAAGCATGGATCAGCTGGCATTCATTTTCAAAACTAGCAGAAATCACTCCTGAATCTGTGCCTTGCTGGTTTCACACACTGTGTTGTTCAGAGATTTAAGCCTTCAGTTACTTAAATGTGAAAAATGTCACAGATGCTTGCAATAACAAAATTATCCTTTATTTGCTATATTTCTCTTTTCTCTCTCTCCCTTTTATCTGACCTCCTTCACTTCTGCTTCGCTTGCTTTACTTGTTTTCTCCTCCAATTTCCTCTTCATTTGTCTTCTACTTGGACTATTCCAATACTCTCCTAGGGGATCTACCACCCTCCGTAAATTTGAGCTCATCCAAAGCTCTGCTGCCCATATTCAAATGTGCACCAAGTCCCAGTCATCCATCACTTCTGTGCTTGCTGAGCTACATTTTCCCCTGATCTGGCTATGTCTCAATGTTAAAATCTCATCCTTGCATTCAAATCCCTCTATGGCCTCTCTCCTCTCAATCTCTGCAAACTCCTCCAGCCCTACAATGCTCCAAGATCTCTGGACATCCAATTCTGGCATCTTGCACATCCCCCATTTCCTTCACTCCACCATTGGTGGCAGTGCCTTCAACTGTCTAGGCCCTAAGGTCTGGAATTCCCTTCCTAAACCTCTCTGCATTTCGACCTCTCTCTCTTCCTTTAAGATGCTCCTTCAAACCTTCCTCTTTGACTAAGTTTTTGGTTACCTGTCCTAATATCACTTTGTGGTTCTGTGTCAAATGTTGTTTCATTATACTCCTGGGATGTTTTGGGACATTGTACTATGCTAAAGACTCTATATAAATGCAAGTGTTGTTTTTACTTCTCCCTTCTGGATGTGCCTGCAACTTCAACATGGAAGGTAAAAACCATGGGGATCCAAGGTAAACCTTGAGACTTTCTCACAGTTTGGATAGAACAGTAAGAGAGAGGACTCAGGTAACTGTAATAGAAATAGTGTCAAGAATGGAGGACTGCAGGAGTCAGTGTTTCAGTGTCTGTTGTGTTTTATCCACTTAAATGTCCTGGATGTAGAAATCAATTGTAAGCGTCTTTGTTTGTAGAAGACAATAAAGTAGAAGGAGCAGTAGAGACAGAGGATCAGTTAATAATTACATTTGCATCAGTTATGCAATGGGGCAGACAATGAAATGTATTATATGTTGAGTGAAAAATGTGCGAATTGATATACATTGGAGGAAACAGAATTAGTGCAGAGAAACTGGGACGGGAAGTTTTTCTTCTTCTTTGGCCTCCTTGTCTCGAGAAACAATGAGTAAGTGCCTGGAGGTGGTCAGTGGTTTATGAAGCAGCGCCTGGAGTGGCTATAAAGGCCAATTCTAGAGTGACAGACTCTTCCACAGGTGCTGCAAATAAAATTGGTTGTCGGGGCTGTTACATAGTTGGCTCTCCCCTTGTGCTTCTGTCTTTTTTCCTGCCAACTGCTAAGTCTATTTCACTCGCCACTCTTTAGCCTCGCCTTTATGGCTGTCCGCCAGATCTGGCGATCGCTGGCAACTGACTCCCACGACTTGTGGTCAATGTCACAGGACTTCATGTCGTGCTTGCAGACATCTTTAAAGCGGAGACATGGACAGCCGGTGGGTCTGACAGCAGTGACGAGCTCGCTGTACAATGTGTCCTTGGGGATCCTGCCATCTTCCATGCGGCTGACATGGCCAAGTCATCTCAAGCACCGCTGGCTCAGTAGGGTGTATATGCTGGGGATGTTGGCCGCCTCGAGGACTTCTGTGTTGGAGATATGGTCCTGCCACCTGATGCCAAGGATTCTCCGGAAGCAGCGAAGATGTTGCTTTCAACATCAAGGCAATGTGCAGAAATAATTTAAAAAACAAGGAAAATGTTGTGATACATCAAAGTATTAAATAGCATAGGTATATAGCTATAGGTCAAGAGAACATAGAAATTTAAGTTAGCGCCAATTAAATTTAAAATAATATTTAGGAAAAGTACTCAAAATGTATAAATAGAATAAGTAAGAGATATGTGGCACTCCAAATATCTCTCGTAAGTACCAGCATTATAGGGAAACACTGAATGATTGAATGGTCTCCTATTATTCTTTACTTTTTCTTATTTATTTCCCATGCAAGATTCCTGAACCAATGTTTCAGTCCCCTTGATTATCTCTTATCGTATGCTGTTATTTCCCACATGTACAACCATCATTGACTCTTCAAGTTTGTGCATTAATTTAATCATACTCTCCTCAAAATCCCCAGCCATCACCTTTGCTAGCCTCATTTTTATGACCATCAAACCTCCATTTTATTACCGCCATTCTTCTTTCTGATGCTTGATTCCCTTAAGTTCATTAATTTCATCCTTCCACTCCTCATTAACACTTTTAGTGCCATTCAATACCTGGAAACATATTCAACACTTCTGCTTCCTGCATTATAACAATGATCTTCACACATATATTACTGGTTCTCCTTACTGTCACATATCGTGTCACTGAACATGTGACGGCAATTCATGGTGCAAAGCACTTTGAGAAAGATGCTGTATAAAAGCAAGAGTTATTTCTGGTCACCCATTCACTGCCCACCTCTTCCCATTCTATAATTTCTCCAACAGATATCCCTTCATCAGTCTCACAACCCCAAGCAAGTATCATCACACTCACTGATGTCCCTGCATAAATCAACCTTAATCTCCAGCAAACCATACCTTGAGAATCCTAATTAACAGACAATGTTCACAACAAGAATCTGACTGACACTGATTGAAAGAACAATAACAGAACTATGGCAAGGGACTATTTTTATGTTCCAACTCTTAGGTTACCCAAGCTCTAATTTTAGGAGTAGACCAAAGAAAAATGGATTTTTGTAATGACATTTGTAGAGAGGTGGAAGAAGATTCCAATAAAAAGAACTTGCATTTATTTTGCACCTTTCATGACCTCAGGTCATCCCAAAGTGCATTACAGCCAATGAAGGGTTTTTGAAGTGTATATTGTTGGGAAACATGATAGCCAACTAGTGCACAGAAAAGTCATACAAATTGCAATGTGATAAATGATCAGATAACCTGTTTTAGCAAAGTTAGTTGAGGGATAAATATTGACCAAGACACTGGGGAGAATCTCCTGCTCTTCTTCGCATAGTACCATGGGATCTTTTACGTCCACCTGAGATGGAAGACGGAACCTCGGTTTAACACCTTATCCAAAAGATGGCACTTCCAACTCTGTAGCACTCCTTTTGTACTACACTGGATGTTGGTGTGGATTCTGTGCTCAAGTGTCTGGGAGCGACTTGAAGCCACCACCTTCGGACTCAGAGGCAAGTATACTACCAACTGAGCCATGGCTGACAGAAACGAGAATGAACATTTGCCAAAGAAGAAACTGCTCGCTTACCAGCACACTCACATTCTATATTCAGAGTGACCCCATTCAGGCAGAATATTGAAGGGGGAGGACTGGGATTAAAAATAAAGTTCATTGCAGAAAATTGTTCAAAGGGCTGGGATTGGCCCTGTGACTGTAAGTGCATATGGTGCATTTTGTAATATTTCATATACATCCAGAACATAAACATTTGAATTCAAATCTATCTTTAATCACTGTACTGTAATAAGTATACTTTTAAATGTTAGAAATTGCTTCAGCACCTCAGTTCCAATTCCTGAACACAACAGTCAAGTTGGCATGTAGAACTTTCACTGTCAGCATCCTGTTTCAATATTGTTCACTACTTGGGTCCAACATTTTGAGTAAAAACTCTCTGAAGTGGACAATTTGCTGATCCAGCACATTGTTTTTTCAAGGAAAGTCTTAGTAGAACTGTGAACAGTTCTAAGAATGTTGTCAGGGTGCATAAGTGCTTCAAGAATTTCCACATGGGGAATTTATTGGTTTGCCTTCCTCTCCTTATGCTTGTAGAGCAAAGTTCAAGAAAGGAGCTATCAATGTGGAATTCAAGTTAATTTAAAGATATCTTTGAATATCTAGTAGCTAATATCTACTCCAAGACTCTACTCCATATGCCAGTAAAATATGTTAATCTTTAAATCTAATTTGCCAGAATTTCTGAATTCTACTCAATAATCACTGAGTATTTTTGACCAGCTAATTATCTCAATTAATCATCATTCAACCCCTTACAATAGCTACTATTATATTCAGGCCAAACAAAATTGCAGAACAGTTTGCTGAGCAAAGCTGTATTTGTTGATAACTGGGCTGAGCAATCCTCAGGTAAAAAGTGAGTGCATTTCCTTTTCATAGTCTTTGAAGAGGTAGATAAAGTTGGATTCTGATAATTTGTCAAATATTCCTTCTCTGTAGGCTGACAAGTGGAATATCAGAACTTCCTGCACGTCAGTAGCCTGCAGAGCTGGTACAAGTATATAATGCCTTACACATCCTTCCCATCACATTATATCCACATCTACATCTTCACTAAGATAACTACAGCAAGACGTTTCCATCCCATGATAATTCACAAGCACCAGAAAAGATGAGAATAGAAGCAGGACACTAAGCAAAGGCAAAGCATATCTTCCATGGAGATGGAGAAGAGGTTAGGAGGGAGAACATCAAAGGCATCTCCTTTGAAAGACTGGAGATGGACAATTGGCAGAACTCTTGAGGATAATGTGTATTTCTGTCCTTGCGCATCAGAAATGGGTAAGCACAGGAGCTGCAGCAACAAAATGAATAGTGAACAGCTCATCAAAATCTATACAGAACAGACTGAAAACACAGGGTGTGTCAGAAATCCTGGTCGAAAGACCTGTAAAACTTATACTTTTGTAGTATCATATACAATCTTAGTATGTCCCAAAGTGTTTTATAGCCAATGTAATATTGTTGTAATATTGCAAACACAGCAGCCAATTTGCACACAGCAAGGTCCCATATGATCAATGTATGCATGACCAGTTAATCTGTTCTTAGGGATGTTGGTTGAGGGATAAATATTGGCCAGAACACTAGGGAGAACTTCTCTGCTCTACTTGAAATAGGAATCGTTTAGATCCATGCAAAAGGACAGTAGGGGCCTCCGTTTATCGTCTCACCCCAAGGACGGCACCTTCAACAGTGCAGCATTCCCTCAGCACTGAACTAAGTGTCAACCTAGATTGCGTGCTGAAGTCTCTGGGGCTTGAAATTTTGACCTTCTGGCTTTGAGAAGAGAGTGCTACCACTGAGCTGAGGCACAGCTTTTCCATACAGCCCTTATGCGAAGGAAGAAATGAAAACGACCATTATCAGTGCGATAAATTTGCTTTATCAGTCAAAGTGATTCTTTCATTCTTAGTACAACCTGGGACACACTGAGTGAACAACAAGCTCATCCCATGACCTTCTGCCGCCAACCACACTGCCCCCATACTCCCACCATTGGCTGTCCAACATGTCCATCCTCATAGTGTGTCTCCTTCCTACGCCTCTTCCTTACCAAATTGGACAATGTTTCATTGTCAGTCAAACAGCACTTTTCCCATTCTGATTTTTTTTACAGCCAATAAACAAAAGTGTTCAAAGATATAAAAAAAAAACACAATTTATTTTATCCCCCTATGATTTTTTCTCCTGTTTTCCATGCAGTAGCATCCTGGAGATTAGTTTTGAACTCCCTGAGACTTCGGCGCAATCCTGGATGGTTGACAACCCTACTCATCACTCAGTCGTCTATAAGCAAACATCTTTGCACTGGGGCGGGTTAGCAAAAATGACACAAATCAGGCTTTGTCGATTTTCACCAAGAATACAACCTACTGTAGATATATTTGCACCCAGTGCAAAGGATATAGGTCAGGCCCAAAATGATTACTGAACGTTCTACTAATTTAGCAGCAGGGTCTTGAATTCATTCAGACTCCAGGGCAATCCTGGAGGGTTGACAACACTAAGCTCATTCCATAATAAAACATCTATGTTTGCATACAATCACTATCATTTTAGGCTTGTGTGAAATCAATTCCACTGGGCACAGACACTCCCATGCAATGAATCACAGTATCTTATTCACAATACAATTAAAACACAATTTTGTAAGCATGGTTCCCTTTTTTAAAAAAAAGCAGAGAAGGAGGTCCCTTATGTAGGCTTTGATCCCATTTGTTTCATTATTGCATCAACTCTGAAGTTATTCCACATTTTTAATTTTCTCTTCTGAAGACCCCCAAAAAAAGTTTCACTTAAATGACAATTCTTCATCAAGGAAACAGATAGCAAGTATCAAGCTATTTGCACATGGGGGAATCACAACTGAACTGCGACATGCCCCATTCAATAATCACATTTCGTGCCTTCCAGCAGGATTCACCAGATAGTGATCAAGAGCAGCATTCTGGGTTTTGGTCAGGACCCCAATGTTGGGGTCAAATGGGGGTCCTGACCACGCACTGTGCCAGGAACAGTCACCCGACAGTGATTTTCTCTGAATTGGCCAATCAGTAGCCAGAGGGCGCACTCGCCATCCAATTAAGAATGGTGGGCAGGCTCTCGAAACTGGAGGGCCAATTTGGAAGTGCCCAGCATTGAAGGAGCTGCAGCCTGCCATTGCAGGTAAGGGAGAGAGAGGATACCTCCATCTTGAGGCACTCTCTCAGCGGTTTTAAAAGTTTTGAATTAAAAATGGCCACAGCTGCCGTGCCACCATCGTGGAGCGGGTACAGCTGTGGCTATGTCGGTGGGGAGGGCCTCAAAGCATGCCTGGAGGACTGACACTGGCCTCCCGCCGGGAGACCACCTCCAGGCACCTTGGCCTGTTCCTGAAACTGCGGGGGTGCCCACAGACCAACTGGAAAATTCCAGTAGGCCTCTGATAATTGGCCTTTTACTTACCTTAATTGACTCCCACCACTTGCGGTGAGTAGCCCTTCCGTCCCTGATCCCTCCTACAGGAAAATGGTCCGGGGTGGGGTGGGGGGCACGGTGGAAGGGTGGTATAGTGCTGGCAAACCAACACGCCCTGATCTCAAGGTGAAGATTCTGCCCCAGGAAAGGGAACACCTGCAGGTTTTTATCACTCTTTTGTAGCTCAGGGACACTGGGGCCAATTGAAGAACAACAACTTGCATTTAAAACATGTCAAGGTGCTTCACTGCAATGTTATCAAAACAAAACTGACACTGAGCCACAGAAAGAGATATCAAAATAGGTGACCAAAAGCTTGGTCAAAGAGATAGGTTTTAAAGAGCATCTTAAAGGAGGAGTATGAGATAGAGAGGCAGTGAGATTTGGGGAGGGAATTCCAGAGCTTAGGACCTAGGCAGCTGAAGTCACAGCTGCCAATGGTGGAGCGATGAAAATCAGGGATGTGCAAGAGGCCAGATTTGGAAGAACGCAGAGAACTCAGAGGTCCCACATGAAAAAAAGGAATGATGCAGGTTGAAATCTTGACTGTACAGTCACCAACAGCTGCTCCAGGTGTTTATCCTTCAGCCATTTTAATAACTGGTTAAATTTTAGGCAGCAGCTCATACTGCTGAACTATGTGCTCAACCTTTGTTTTTAATTTGATTCTATGTTTTGTTTCACTGATTGTTTGTTACTGGCTTGTTAGACATATAGTTGGACGTGTAGACATTTTACGCTGTTTCATTTACAGAAGCAGCGAGCAACTTCTGATTGAATGTTATATTATATGCACATGCACTTCTTGTTCGCTATATCAGACGGAACATAAATCAAACCGAAATGTATACACACGGACACATTTATAAATAAATATTATGCACATACATTTGATATTGTGACATGTAGCAACAATAGAGAGCAAAGGTTTAATGTGTGATCTCTCAAGTACTGACAGTGCATTTGCTTTACTTCAATGCCTGCACTAATCAGGGTTTGTGCTATGCAGCCACAACCAACTCAAGCTGAACTCGCCTCCACTCTTCACAGAATCAAAACAGCAAAATGTTGGACATGCACATCATCATCGGGCTCGACTCCCATTTAAAGCTTTAACCACCTTTCTCCATCAGATTCTGACTGACCTGCTGTGAATTTCAGATCTGTAACATTTTACATTTTATCTTTACCCACGCCAGCCATTTGCAAGTTTGACAATGCACATAAAACAGGAATTCTAAAAGGCAGCTTTAGTGACAAGTTGCTTTCGCTCTCTATTTCTCTTGTGAGGTCATTGATTAATGGTATAATTTCAGGGCAGAAAAAAATGTGTTTGGTAGTATGGAACTTGAGTATTGCTGAAAATAGAGTCATGTTGTTGAAGCTTTTCATCTTGCGGATTGTCCTGATGAATGCAAGACGAAAAGCTTCGACAACATGTCTCTATTTTCAGCGAAAGAGTCTATTCAATATATATTTTGATATGCATTAATGACTTGGATTTCAGTATATAGGATATCATTTCAAAGTTAGCAGACAAAATGAAACTCAGAAATGAGGTCAAAAATGAGGAGGATAGTATAGGGGGACATAGACTGGTCAAATGGGCAGATAGATGGCAGATGAACTTTAATGCAGAGAAATGTGAAATTATACATTTAGGTAGTAAGAATGAGGAGAGGCATTATGAACTAAATGGTATAATTTTAAAGGTGGTGCAGGAACTGAGACCTGGGAGGTGTCTGTGCACAAATCTTTGAAGATGGCAGGAAAAGTCAGCAAGGCTCTAATGAACATACGAATTAGGAGCAGGAGTAGGCCACTCGGCCCCTCAAGCCTGCTCCACCATTCAATAAGATAATGATCAAGATCAAGATCAGGTCTTAAAAAAGCATGTGGGATCCCTGACTTTATTAATAAGGGAATAGAGTTTGTTGGTGGTCTCCATGGGGATCATAACATATGCCTCAGCTGGAGTACTGTTCAATTCTGGGCACCACACTTTAGGAAGGATGTCAAAACCTTAGAGAGGATGTAGATGTGATTTACTAGAATGGTACCAGAATTGTAGGACACCCTCTATAAGAACAAGGGTGACCACGGTGACTGCAACAACTACCGTGGAATCTCCCTGCTCAGGATAGTGGGTAAAGTCTTCGCTAGAGTCGTTTTAAACAGACTCCAGAAGCTGGCTGAGCATGTCTACCCTGAGGCACAGTGCGGCTTTCGAGCAGAGAGATCCAGAATTGACATGCTGTTCTCCCTTCGCCAGCTACAGGAAAAATGCCGCGAACAACAGATGCCCCTCTACATTTCTTTCATAGATCTCACCAAAGCCTTTGACCTCGTCAGCAGACGTGGTCTCTTCAGACTACTAACAAAGATCGGATGTTGACCAAAGCTACTAAGTGTCATCACCCTATCCATGACAATATGAAAGGCACAATTTAGCATAGCGGTACCTTATCAGACCACTTTCCTATCCTGAGTGGTGTGAAACAGGGCTGTTTTCTCGCACCTACACTGTTTGCGATCTTCTTCTCACTGCTGCTCCCTCATGCATTCAAGTCTTCAGAAGAAGGAATTTTCCTCCACACAAGATCAGATGGCAGGTTGTTCAACCTTGCCCGTCTAACAGCGAAGACCTAAAGACGGAAAGTCCTCATCAGGGAACTCCTCTTTGCTCACGATGCTGCATTAACATCCCACACAGAATAGTGTCTGCAGAGACTCATTGACAGGATTGTGGCTCCCTGCAACAAATTTGGCCTAACCATCAGCCTCAAGAAAACGAACATCATGAGACAGGACGTCAGAAATGCTCCATCCATCAATATCGCCGACCATGCTCTGGAAGTGGTTCAAGAGTTCACCTATCTAGGCTCAACTATCACCAGTAACCTGTCTCTCGATGCAGAAATCAACAAGCGCATGGGAAAAGCATCCGCTGCTATGTCCAGACTGGCCAAGAGGGTGTGGGAAAATGGCGCACTGACATGGAACACAAAAGTCTGAGTGTTTCAACCCTGTGTCCTCAGTACCTTGCTCTACGACAGCGAGGCCTGGACAACGTATGTCAGCTAAGAGTGACGTCTCAACTCATTCCATCTTCGCTGCCTCCGGAGAATCCTTGGCATCAGGTGGCAGGACCGTATCTCCAACGTCCTCGAGCCAACATCCCCAGCATATACACCCTACTGAGTCAGCAGCGCTTGCGATGGCTTGGTCATGTGAGCCGCACGGAAGATGGCAGGATCCCCTAGGACACATTGTACAGCGAGCTTGTCACTGGTATCAGACCCACCGGCCGTCCATTTCTCCGCTTTAAAGACATCTGCAAATGCGACATGAAGTCCTGTGACATTGACCACAAGTCGTGGGAGTCAGCTGCCAGCGATCGCCAGAGCTGGCGGACAGCCATAAAGGCGAGGCTAAAGAGTGGTGAGTGAAAGAGGCTTAACAGTTGGCAGGAAAAAAGACAGAAGCACAAGGGGAGAGCCAACTGTGTAACAGCCCCGACAACCAATTTTATCTGCAGCACCTGTGCAAGAGTCTGTCACTCTAGAATAGGCCTTTATAGCCACTGCAGGCGCTGCTTCATAAACCACTGACCACCTCCAGGCACTTACCCATTGTCTCTCGAGACAAGGAGGCCAAAGAAGAAGAAAAGGAGAAGACCAGGATTGTAGGACTTCAGTTATATGGAGGGATTGGCGAAACTGGAACTGTTCTCCTTAGAGCAGAGAAGGTTAAGAGGAGATTTGATAGAGGTGTTCAAAATCATGAATGGTTTTGATAGAGCAAATAAGGAGAAACTGTTTCCAATGGCAGAAGGATTGGTAACCAGAAGACACAGATTTAAGGTGATTTAAGGTGAATGAGGAAACATTTTTTTTAACACAGCGAGTTGTTGTAATCTGGAATGCACTGCCTGAAAGGATGGTGGAAGCAGATTTAAAAAGTAACTTTCAAAAGGCAATTGGATAAATACTTGAAGGAAATAATTTACAGGGCTACGGGTAAAGAGCAGGGTATTGATTGGACTAATTGGATAGCTCTATTGAAGAGGTGGCAGAAGTATGATAAGTTGAATGGTCTCCTTCTGTACTGTATCATTTCACAATTCTAAGGAATGTGTCTATAAATATATGTGGATAGATTAAAAGTATGTATAAAAACATATACCAACATGCATACACAATACTGATCCATAATACTAAAAGAAATTACATCTGTGCACTCTTCCTGCCAACCTTTCTCTATATTTTCCTATATTCAAATTTCAATGGAAACTGTGTAAACTCATCCTGCTATAATTATACTCTCCTGCCACCTCAGCTTTTCATCTGCTAGCTTCTCAAGTTTGTACTGTAGATAACTAACTATACTCCAACCAACTCTACTTCCCAAACAGAAAGGAATATCAGGCAAGGTGTCCAATGGGAGGCCAATACGCAACCATCTGCCGAAGGCTACAATCTACCCTTACACTTGGTCGAGACTTGCCACGAGCAATGCCACGGAGAGGTTAACTAGTGGAGAATGCCAAAGATTTACATAGATTGCATTCAGCACACAGGGAATAGCAGTCATAACCAGTTTAAAATATGTAGTTTCGTGCCTGCTAAAATAGAAGACAGAGGAATAAAGGAGAGAAAGAAAGAATTGCATTTATATAGCATCTTTCACAACCTCAGGACCTTCCAAAACGCTTTACAGCTAATGAAGTACTTTTGAAGTGTAGTAACTGTTGTCATGTAGAGAATCACGGCAGCTAACTTTTGGAAAGCAAGATCCCACAAATAACAGTGAGATAAGTGACCAGATAATCTGTTTTTGTGGTGCTGGTTGAGGGATAAATATTGACTGTAATGCCGGGATGAACTGCCATGCCCTTCCTAAAAATAGTTCCATGGGAACTTTTCCATCCACCTGAGAGGGCAGATATGGCCTTGTTTTAACGTCTCATTTGAAGCTGCTTCAGTGCTGCACTGGAGTGCCAGCCTAGATTTTGTGCTCAAGTCTCTGGTCCAGTTATGGACCTGACATGTTAACTAAGTTTCTTTCACCACAAATGCTGCCTGACCTGCTGAATGTTTCCAGCATTTTCTGATTTTATTGAGATTTACGGCATCCACAATATTTTGCTTTTGTTTTACTGTATAAATGTAAATCTTTCTTAAAGTCACAATAACTACTTTCTGAACAATCTTAAATGTGTGTCCTTGCCTGGATGTGCTGCCAGCTCTTCACTCTACCCTGCAATGGCAGTTTCACAATATAAATTAATTTATGCTGCCTTGATTGGAATGCAGCACCTTAACTTTGCATCTGCTAGCTCCTCAAGTCTGTACTTGATTGGTGGCATAGTAAATAGTGTAGGCAGGAGCATAAAATTACAGAGATGTTGATGGATTAAGTGAGTGGTCAAAACAGTGGCAAGACAGATTTCAATGCAGGCAAGTGTGAGGTCATCCACTTTGGACCAAAAAGGGCAGATCGGATTATTTTTAAAGGGTTTAAATCCAGGAACAATGGAGGTCCAAAGAGTTTTAGGGATCAATGTACACAGATCACTAAAATGTAGTAGTCAGGTAAAAGAAAAACAAAACGATTAATGAAATGTTAGTCTTTATAACTAGAGGCCTGGAGTATAAACAGAGCAACATTTTAGTACAACTATAAAAAGTCTTGGTTAGACCACTTCTTGAGTGTACAGTTCTGGGCACCGTACCGAAGAATGAATATATTAACCTTGGAAGGAGTGAATTGCAGATTCGCCATAATGTTAACAATGCGTCAAGGGTTAGATTATGTGGAGAAATTACATAAACTAGTCTTGTATTCCCTAGAATATAGAAGATTAATGGGTGGTTTAATTGAGGTTTTTAGAATTTTGAGAAGAATTGATAGGATAGATAGAAACTTTTTCCGTTACTGGGGAGGTCTAGAATAAGTCGGCAAAACCTTAAAATCAGAGTCAGGCTATCTAGGAAAGAAGTTAGGAACACACCTTCATGCAAAGGGTGGTGGAAATCTGGAACTCTCCAACAAAAAGTAGTAGGCGCAAGCTCAATTAATAACTATAAATATGGGATTGATGCATTTTTGCTAGATAAGGATGTTAAGGGATATTGAAACAAGTTGGGTGGATAGAGCTTGGATACAGATGATCCATAATCTCACTGAAGGGAGGAACAGACTTGAGGGGCTAAATGGCCTACTCATATTCCTATGTATATTTAAAACAGCAATGAAGTTCTGTACTGGGCTGCTATTGATATTATTTCGAAAGTCAGAGTTTTCTCTGTTATTATCGTTGCTGGGGTGACAAGCGACTAAAAGCTCTTTGCTCTAATTTCCAAATCAAGTTGAGCTGCACTCTTTAGCAGCAACTCCTACTGTGAAAAACAAAGACATAAATGGTTGTTTCAAACATTAAAACAACTATAATGAAACATTGTTTCAGTTGCAGTGTGTCTGTTTTTGATTACTTATTGTGGAGGTTAGTTTCGAAAAACTAGACCTGTACCTTCAAATATTAATATAGGAATATAAAGTGAAGAACATTTCCTGACATTTTGTAAACATAATTTTCTCCACTCTTTAGGCCTTCCCCACAGTGCACATCATTCATTGAGTGAGAGGTGCCTTTCCCTCAGCACTACATAGCCATTTGTCAGGATGCGTTCAAGAGTGATCTAAGGAGGCTCACTTTTCAACTTTACCTCCTGGAATGAATACTTGAACTTATTAGATACTAACAGAACTGCCTCCTGGATTATGCACTCAAGACCAGGAAGGAGATTTGAGCCCATATGCTAAACCTAGATTTCAATGTGGTATGGAGGGACTGTTGCATTGTGGGAGGTGCTACCCTTCAGATACACCAAGGCCCCATCTGCCTGATCCAACAGCTGAAGTGAATGTTAAAGATCTCACCTGAAGAGAAATAGGAGTTTCTTTTGGCCAAAACATAAACGTCAACCAACACCAGCTAACCACAGATTAACTAATCATTTACCTGATTGTGTTCATGGAATCTTGGTGTGCGTAAAATGGTAGCCAAATTTGCCTGCATAGCAACAGTGACTGCTTCAAGCATGGCAAACATTGTCTCTGTGAAGAATTTGAGACACACACATAGGCAAGGAGGACATCTATGTACAGCGAGAGACACACACACATGGGAAAGAGGGTCAAGGCAAGGAAGAGAAAGAAAGAGGGGAGCAGACAAAGAAAGGAACAGAGAAATGAAGGGATCAAAAATGGAGAGAGAATTAGATGGAAGGAGGGACAATCAAAGAGCAGAGAAGAAATAAGTTTTCACTCAGTACCACACTATAAATATTGATATCTAACTTCAATTCTCAGAGCAACATAAGTGCAATATGTATGGTTGTTCTCATTTCCATCTCCACATTCGATATTTTCATGAATGGCCTTTAACACAGACAGAAATCTAATTTCCTCCTCTCTACTCACATATATCAGGTGCCCCTTTCTGAGATGCCCTGCAATCTGAAATCAGGAAATGAGATGCTGCGAGTCAGTGACATTGCCGAGCCATTTGATCCTACCCATAGCTTCTTCTATCTCAGGAACTGGGAGCGGGGACTCCCTGGTTTTTCCTAGGCTTCCATTTCTCCACTTGAAGTATCGACTGAACTCTGTTATAACAGCAGCACATTCAGCTCTCAGCCTGGCTGCTGGAAAAAGCAATGCAGCCGCACAACAATGGCTTATTTGTTGGACCACTTGTGGAGTCACAGTTTGATTCAACACGATTCACTGATGTGGAAGACGACTGTTCAGACCATTGTTAGTTGCAGGAGACAGTCTGAGAGAGTCAATTTACATCCGACTGTTTAAATTCAAGCTGTAATCCAATGAGGTCGACTCTATTCCTCCCCCTCCCGATCGCGCTTCAGACTCCTGCTTCCTTCTGTTCGGATTCTCTCTTTACAAATAAAACCCCCAGCGAAAGCTGCACCCACAGCTTCAGATCGCATCATACGACATACTGCACAATCTACTGCTGCACCTATGGGTCTGAATTATTAGCACATTTACACACGTCAAGAATGTGTCTCCTGGAAAATGAAACACTCCTAAAGCATTAAGTCCTGAGAAGCTTCTGTACTTACCTTCTCCAACCCCCACCCCACCCCCCATCTCAGATGCGATAATTTTTGTAAAGCAAAGATGGAAGAGAAAATAATTGGTCCAAGAGCAGACCAATCACACTGACCCCGATGACAGGAGTCAGTGTGAACACCACAACATGAGAAAAGGCCATTTAGCCCATGGGAGCTCATCTCTCTGTAGTAAATTAACTCTGTCGTGACATCCAATTGTATTGTGTACAACCCCAGTGACAATGATGTGATTTAACTATGTAATGTTATTGTACACACAGCCTATTATCAGCTATTTAGCTGTATGCATGCACCTGCATTTATTTCCCAGTTCCTTCCATTGCCTTTTTTTATTTTTCAAAAGTCACTCATAAAATATTGTAACTGTACTTGGAATGATTCTGTTGTTAGAGGGTAATAAGCCACCTTTAAAATATAAGCGAGACTAAGATACCATCTCTTCTCACTGCAGAAGTGAGAGCAGAGGGAATGCAGGATCATTTAATGGCAACAGAAAGAGGCAGCACAGGACACTCAAAAGGCACGAGGAAATGCAACTCATATGGAGAATCATGGCCAGATGGGATGGCAGGTTTATAAAGGGCAACAAGAGACACAGGGGCATTGAGGAGTGTTGGATGATAGATTGGAGTCGGAGTCACACAGTTGGATGGGAGGGTAAACAATAATAAGCTGGCCAGTGTCGTTGATTATTTTCCAGTGAATTAAAAATAGGATTCAAACACTGCTGACTATAGAACATGCACTGCTGCCACCAGCTGGCAATCAATGGAATAAAATGCTGTGCTTTCGTCCTCACTTGAGATAATTTTATAAGGATAGTATGAAAAGGAAGACTTGTTAAAGAGGAGTATGCAACAAAATAGTAATAGGTGTTTCCATTGGTCAGTGAGATGACAAGACAATGGTGAAAAAAATTAAAAAGGAGGTTGGAAACAAAACTCTTCACAACAATTGTAATTAGAACATGGATATTTCTGTCACAAACCATTGTTAAAGCAGAATCCTTATATCCTTTTCAAAGGGAATAAAATCGTTATTTGAAAAAAATGTACATTAAAAGGTGTGGAAGCCAACAGAAGAGTGGCACTAGATGAGATAGTTTATGCAGAGGAGAACACTGGTGCAGATTTTATGGTTTGAATGGCCTGTCTACTCTGCAAAATTCTATAATAAAGATCACAGAGACCACTCGGCCAGTCTTAACTTCATGTTACCAGTCTCTTGAATTAATCCAAGGCTTTAAAATTCTCACCCTTGTTTTCAAATCCATCTTTGGTCGTGCCTCTCCCTATCTCTAACCTCCTCCTGTTTTTGAGGTGTCTGCACTCCTTCAATTTTGTCCTCTTGCGTCTACCTGACTTTCATTATCACTCCATTGGCAGCCGTACATTTAGCTCCCTTGGCCCAAAGCTCTGAAAACCTGACTGCCTCTTTACTTTTCTCTCATCCTTTCCTTAAAACCTACCTCTTTGATAAAACTTTTGGTCACCTGTCCTAATGGGTTGAATTTTCCCGGTTGGTTCGCAATCCCAATGCTGGCCTCAATTCTGGGTCGGGAACCTGGAAGTGGCCATGGTGGAACACCAGATGCGATCTTCCCAGAGGTGGCTGATTAAGAAGCCATTTCTGGGAGCTCTGTCCAATTAGGGATGGTGGCTGGGTTCCAGCATCAGGAGGTACCTTTAGCATGGCCTTGGATAGGGCTGCCGGCCACCTTCACAGAGTGGATGCTGCTGAGGGGCCAGCATCAGCAAGTGTTCCCACTCCTGATCACTACCCAGTGAATGCTGCTGGAAGGCACCATGGGACATGATGGAATTCAGTTGTGATGTTCTCAATGTGGCTCGATGTCAAACGTTGTCTGATAATCTGATCTGTGATGCACCTTGGGAAATTTGCTACATTAAATGCATGTAATTATTGTTGTTATGGTTTGGTGTCTGAAACTTTACATGATTCTCAGGGTATAGTCTCCAATTTGTATTTAACTGTTTTGGGGTACATAATCTGTCATTTGTTTCATTAAACTTATTTATGATTCAACATGTTAAGTACTGGGCTTACGATCATCCTCAGATCCCTTTCCACTTCCCCTTTAGCTATTTCCACACTATCTGTACTGTACTTCTGACAAGAACACAAGAAAACACTGACAAGAATAGGTCAAGCGAGGCGATCAAACCCACTGTGTCCACCAGATCAGTTACAGTTTACACATCAACAAAAGCTGTTTGAAAATTAAGCCTCATTTCCTCAACTAAGCAGCTCATTTAAAGCAAAATTAGTTCGCTAAATATATGTTACCCAATACGGCAAGACTCTCCAAATAAATCAAAGCTCTCCACGTAAAAACAGAAACAAAAGGGAAAAATGAGAAGTGTGATGAGCAAGGGCTGGCAACTGCCACAGTATGGAATTGAAGCCGCTCCTGCTCCTCCTGGCTCCACGTTAAGGTCAGTGAACACTAAAAAATCTTCCTCTGCACTTAGGTGACCATTTAAGAACTGCTGGTTAGGCCAACATAGACCCAAATATAATTAACACAGTAGGTACCACACATGCCCTGCCTAGTTTTTGACCATTTTGGCATCGGGAGCCTGAAATGGGTATTAAGCTTTTGATCAATATATTTAAGGGGCTTAATGCTTGTTTTACACAACCACCCAGGGCACTTGGAAGTCACCAGCTGCCAAGTTGATAGTAGATGCACTTCTGAGAGGAAAATTGGATGCAGGAGATTGTGCCAAGAAATTGGTGCCCAACAAAATAAGCACGACATGGATCAATTTCTTCCCCCACTTCTTACCCATCAGCTGTTTATGATTGGCTGAAATAAAAAGAATAAGCCTTCACCCTATCATGCCAAAGACTTGCAGGTTGATAGGTTAATTGGCCATTATAAATTGCCCCTAGTATAGGTAGGTGGTAGGGAAATATAGGGACAGGTGGGGATGTGGTAGGTATATGGAATTAGTGTAGGATTAGTATAAATGGGTGGTTGATGGTCGGCACAGACTCGGTGGGCCGAAGGGCCTGTTTCAGTGCTGTATCTTTAAACTAAACTAAAACTAAACTAAACTATCAGGTAAATCTACCAACCAAAAAATGCCCAGCAACTTAACCAATCAAATTACACAAAGTACTTTTGAAAGGTTTTCATCTGTCATTTTCTTCCCATTCATCCTGCAGATGACTGGTGAAAAATAAGATCTCTAATGTACATATTTCACAGTAACAATTAAATGACCTATAAAAGTATCTTTCTGTGTTAACATTAATATTTTTATTTGAGAGTTACCAACAAAACCAATGCCTATAATTCCCGGGATGCCACAGTCTAAGCGTGTGTAGAGATTTTATCATGCCCATTTCTCTTCACACTGCACCAGGATTTGAGGATCATTCCTTTTTTAAAATCTCAAATGATTTAAAAACAAATTAGAGAATGAATTTTAAAGAATCAGGTACAATTTCATGCTTCAACAATCGCATGCTGCATTTCCATATCAGTGGGAAAGCCAACCTCAGAAATAAATGAGATAGAGAATAATTACTAATCTGTTCTTCATAAACAACGATGATTTAGAGAATTTTTTTGAAGATTAAGATCAAATTATGTTCTTAGTGTGTAACAAAATGTGAATTTATTTAAGTGTTTTTAAAATAGGAGGGAAAATTAATTTAAGAAGTTTTCTAGAGTATAATTTTCAAATAAAAGTTTTATTTTACTTCAGAGATTTGAACTCCCAAGTGTGGCAAGGTAGATAATTTATAGCAACTGCGTCTCTTTTTCCTGTATTAAGAATTCCAGACAAATTATTAATTAAAGAGCTAATTATGCAGCCATGCTACCTAATTCGCGATACCAAACACCAGGATTCCCCCCTAGTTATCCAACAATGCGATCAAGCATCAAGACCCTCACCTTCCTCAGTTCTACCAAACTCCAAGATCTCACCCCTCTACACTATCCTCCCATTTTCTCCAACTCACTCAGAATAACACCATAGGAAATCTGCTTGCCGTATTTCAAAAGCAGCATGATAATATGCATTTCCTGATAAGTCACATTTCAAATTCTATACTTCAGTGACACACTTTTTGATTGACATACTTTTTCATTGACTTAAATTTCCTGTTCATAAAACAGCAACAAACCAGAACACAGTGGCAAGGAACAAACCAAGTATGAACAGAGAAGAAAATATATATCAAAAAAAGCTCTTGCAAAACCAAACCAATAAAGTCAGTCAATCATCAACATGTTCTTTTTTTTAACCATTGAGCTCACTGTGCATGCAGGTTAAACTGAATTGTTGAAAATAACTTCGTAGCATAACAGTCATAATGATTTCAAAATTTACAGCAAAATAACTTTCCAGTAAAATTGTCTTTTATGCATTTGCATAATTTCATTAATCATTTACTGAGGCTGTCTTGGACATTTAGTTGGCACCCTCTATCACGTTTGTCAGTTTAAAAAGATTTACAGCTACAACTTTGCTGGCAAATCCCAGGATGTTGAAATCAGAGAGAATGCACGCTGGAGAAACCCCCAGCATGCATCAGTGCAATTCACTCTGTGCTTTCGTGGAAGTTCCAAGAGTGATTATGAATTAGTTGATTTAAATGATTTCAAAACAAAGGAGAGACTCCATTTCCTCCTTCACCTTCCAATTCTGATCATGTGTGTATCCTCGATTTTCAGCGCTCCACCATTGGTAGCTGTACCTTCAGCTGCCTCAGCCCTATGCTCTGGAATTTCCTCCCTAAACCTCTTCGCCTCTCTCTCCCCCTTTAAGACACTTGCCAAAATCTACGGCTTTGACCAAGCTTTTGGTTACCAGTCCTATTATCTTAAGTGGCACAGTGGCAAATTTTGTTTGGTAACTCTGCTGTGAAGCACTGGGGATGTTTTACTACTTTAAAGGAATTATATAAATGCAATTTGTTGTTGTGCATCTGAAGACTGATTCTGAGTGGGGAATGGTCTCAAAGGCAGCAGCTCATCTCTACCAGAGCACCCATCTTTGGCATGAAAACAGGGGTGGTAAATCTCAGCTGGTGTTTTACCACATCTGAGCCTGGCCCCATCAGTTCAATTCACATGCGTACCAGAGGAATTACTGCACACTTTCATCAGGAGAGGGAATCCTGTGATTTTTCCATTCCATCCTCCACCAAAGTAGGGATGTTGAGGCCAATTGTAGTGCCCCACTCATCACCAACTAACATTAACTAACATAATGCAGCAGTGTCAACCATAGTTCAGTAGGCAACACTCTTGCCTCCAAATAAGATCAGAAGATTGTGGGCTCAAGTCCTACTCCAAAGACTTGAGCACAAAATCTAAACTGACACTCCACTGCAGTACTGAGGGAGTCTGAGGCTGTACTATCGTAGGTGCCGTCTTTCACATGAGATTTTCAGATGTACATAAAAGATCCTATGGTACTATTTTGAAGAAAAGTAAGAAAGTTCTCCTCGCCAATACTTATCCTTCAACCAACATTATTAAAATACAGATTATCTAGTCATTATCACATTCAAATTTGTGGGAGCTTGCTGTGCACAAACTGGTTGCCCCATTTCCTACATTACAACACTGAGGACACTTTGGAAGTATTTTATTGGCTGTAAAACGCTTTGGGACATCCTGAGGTTGTGAAAGGCACATAAATAAATGCAAGTTCTTTATTTCTCTACAGGTTGGGGACTGAACCCGGAATGTTCCTGGTGTATATCGTGCTGCCTCATACATTTTGGATCAACTTGCATCATTTTCAATCCTTTTTTACATGACTATTTTCCACTCTTCTGCAAACATTAAAATTTTTTTTACAGCCCTCGATATGTTTTGTTTGCACGAGTTGAAGGCCTCCTTCTGGTAGCCTCGCCATTATCTCCTCACCACTCCCTTCCTGCAGCAAATGTCAATACAGAGCCTCAGCAATACAACAGCAAAGCGAATCATAGCCTGTGGAATGTCTAAATGTCAGCTCTACAGAAAAATCCACCCAAGTTACAATGTCATTTGTGGACAAAGCCTTGGGTTTGTTGGGCTTGGCTTAACAAAAACAAAAAAAAATCATGTGTGCCCTGAGGTCAGAGAGTGCTCAGGAAGCCAAAACAAAATTCTACATGGGCCGTATTAAAGAAGCCAAGTTGAGTCAACATTTTAACAATGGTAAGCTCATCACTAGCACAACTGAACTAAGTTCAGAGTAAAGTGAAAACCTCATTTTCTCACCATTTAAAGACAAAGAGAAGTTGATCTTTTTCCACTCAGTTTTCAATCCATGGCCATTCTCATTGATTTTATTCACTATTTTCCTTGACAAAATTCAGCACCGTCTCTCAACCAAATGTTCCTGCAGAAAATGTAGGGCCCTCTACCATGTATTAAATGATTTAGGCATTAAAGTCGGCTTAAATATATATAAAACACAAAAAGCAAAATAATGAGAGCACATGTAACTGAAAACTTCTAACATCACAGACTCCCTACTTCAGTATCGTTAAAAAAAGACTTCATATACATCAGTCACCATGGAAACTGAAGAGATGCAGAAATGTTGATGCAACAGTTGAGTTCCAGACTTTCTACAGCAAATTCTGTCTTTAGTCACCGAATTTACTGATAGATTGCATATAGTTTATATCACCACTTGTAACATTTTCAACCATGACAATGGGCTGCATTTTAAAGCCCCTCCGCTGTTGGAAAAGGTGGCGGGGGGGGGGGGGCAATGAAGATCGGTGGGCGGAGGCCCGCCAAGGACCCTGACAGCGGCAGCCCTGGTCCCGATCTCGGTCGCGGCCACCCCGCCACTCGGTGACAGGAGCACCATTTCAATATGTAAACTAATTTACATATCTGATTTAATGAGGGTCCCGTCGCCTCCTTATCGCCGCACCGATCTTCATTTGGGCGGCCGGCAATTCCGCACCTTCAAATCCCCGTTCGGGGAAACATGGCGCGACACCTATGGGGAAGGGGAGGAGGAGGATTTTTTCTCTATGCGGAGTTGTTGAGGTAGGGGAGTGGGGTTAAAACACTGCGGATTGATCGGGGGGTGGGGTGATAGGAAGAGATGAAGGGCAAAGGTCCCGGACTTTGGCGGGGGGCGGGGAGGTCAAATTTTAAATATCTGTATTCCAGGAGGGAAAAGGGCAGGAATGTTGAGGGGGTGGGAGAGTGCATGGTAAGTTTATTTTATTTAGTTTTAGGAAACTTAAATTTACCTGGCCCTATAAATTTTAAATGTGCGTTGAGGGCTATGAGCGCTTTAAAAATGGCAGTGGCGTCTGCGCATTGGCGCCGGACGGCATTGCCGGCTCGCCCGCCCCCTCCAGGTCATGGCGGGGGTGGGCGCCGCAGCCATGCAAATGAGTCGCCGCATTAGAAACTGAGGCGGCTCCGTGATGTGGTGCCCGTGCGCGCGGGCCACATTTTGTACATCCGCCACCTTCTTCAGTGGCGAACTCTTAAAATGCAGCCCAATAAGTCAAGTTCACACTTCCTGAATTAGTCAACTATTATTAAACCCAATCTAACAAATCGGCATTTGAAAGATCGAAGGAGGTAACTTGAATTTTTCCTTTAATATTTGAGTTTTTACTGACTAGTTCACTGAATGTCCTTATCCATTTGAATGAGTGAATATTCACGGATGACTAGATCACATGGTTCTGTCTGAGGGATTCAACACACACACATACACATACAGATGAGCCATGCAATGACCATCACAAACAAGAGAGAATCTAAGCATCTCCCCTTGATGTTCAATAGCATTACCATTGCTGAATCCCTCATTATCAACATCCTGGAGGTTACCATTAAACAGAAACTGAACTGGAACAGCCATATAAGTGCTGTGGCTACAAGAGCAGGTCAGAGGCTAGGAATTCTTTGACAAGTAACTCACCTCCTGTCTCCCCAATGCCTATCCACCATTAACAAAGCACAATTCAGGAGTGTGATGGAATACTCTCCACTTGCCTGGATGGGTGCAGCTCCAACAACACTCAAGAAGGTTGACACCATCCAGGACAAAGCAGCCCGCTTGACTGCCTATCCACCACCTTCAACATTCACTCCCTTCACCACTGACGTGCAATGGCAGCAGTGTGTACCATCTACAAGATGCACTGCATCAACTCACCAAGGCTTCTTCGAAAGTACCTTCCAAACCGGCGAACTCTACGACCTAGAAGGACAAGGGCAGCAGATGCATGGGAACACCACCAACTGCAAGTTCCCCTCCAAGCCACACACCGTCCTGACTTGGAAGTATATTGCCATTCCTTCATTGTTGTTGGGTCAAAATCCTGGAACTCCCTTCCTAACAGCACTTTTAGTGTATCTACACCCAAAGGACTGCAGTGGTTCAAGAAGGCAGCTCATCACCACCTTCTTAAGGGAAATTAGGGATAGGCAATAAATGCTAGCTTAGCCAGCAACACCCACATCCCATGAACGAACAAATAAAAGAAAATGTAATGGCTGCAAACAATTTTGTGCTACTTGGACTCACCATTGTTTTAAATTTCACCAAAGCGAAAAGTTCTAATATTCTAGATATAGTTTTACCAAAATGTCATGTTGATATTTTAGTATTGCAGTGTATGCTGACTCTAATATTGTAAATAAAACTAACAGTTTAAAACATCTTACTTTTGCTCCATTTTTCTTGGTTTCCATTCTCCTTACCACCCCTATTCTTGCTTCAGTATTTAAATTTATTATTTCTTTAACTTTTATTTTAGTGTGTTGTTATGACCAGGTGAGAAAAGGGTCTAGGTGTTCCCTCTCAGCCTTTGCCTGGTTTGACCGTAACAGGATTTAATTTTTAAAACACCATGTTTTTAGCTGCCTCTTCAGTGAATCCTTGTTCACTGCTCTCCAATTGTAAGGCAAAGATGTCAACCAGACAGGTTTTCTTAGACTTAACAAGAAAGATGGAAGTTTATTAATCTTAAACTCCAATTCGGTTAAAACGACTACGAATCTGCGACCCGACCATGCTAGCATGCAAACGGGATAAACACACACACAGATAGAGACAGAAAAGTAGAAAGAATAAAGGGGAAAAGCTTGAAGCTAGTGCTGAGGTTTATTGACTGTCCTTTGAGTTTGATGTAGAGTCTTTGATTGCAGTTATCTTGCAGTTTTGTTGGGGCCCAGTGGACGCTTTCAAATTTGATGTAGGAGTCTTTTCTCTTAAGGTTTAAGTATCTTCAGTGGATCTGGAAATTCATGTGAGAAAGAGAGAGAGCCAGGAGAGAGGCTCTCTTCTTCCAAGTTCAGTTGCAATCTCACCCAAATTGTACTGTGAGCAGTTCAAACAAACCCTGGGTCAGCAAGTTAGTCATGTGACTAGCTGTTTTAACAAACTCCTGCATTTGTGGATTCTCCATCTTAGCAGACACCCTGGAATGCTGTTTTTCTTACACATTCGATGTCTGGTGATCAAAATCCATTTGGGTTAATTGGACAAGGGAGCCGTTCTATTGTCTCCAGGCACAGTCTCTTAATTTGCAAATGTTTTCCAGCCACTTTAAACAAGTCATTCCTCAGCCCAGCAACAGTTTAAAAATTAATGTTCATATGACGAAAGTAATATGCTTCATTCTTGGCAGGTGGGGTCTTCATAACAATGTTTTTGAATTTTATTACTGAAGTCCCAATGTTTTCCCTAGTTTTTGTCTCTATACGAACACACGTACATACGAATTAGAAGCAGGAATAGGCCACTCGGCCCCTTGAGCCTGCTCCACCATTCAATAAGTTCATGGCTGAACTGATAACTCCGCATTCCCACCTACAACAGATAACCTTTCACCCCCTTTATTATCAGGAATCTATCTATCTCTGCCTTAAAAATATTCAAAGACTCTGTTTCCACCGCCTTTTGAGGAAGAGAGTTCCAAAGACTCACGACCCTCTGAGAGAAAAAATTCTCCTCATCTCTGTCTTAAATGGGCGACCCCTTGTTTTTAAACAGTGACCCCTAGTTCTAGATTCTCCCACAAGGGGAAACATCCTTTACAAATCCACCTTGTCAAGACCCCTCAGGATCTTATATGTTTCAATCAAGTTGCCTCTTACTCTTCTAAATTCCAGCAGATACAAGCCTAGCCTGTCCAGTCCTTCCTCATAAGACAACTTGCCCATTCCAGGTATTAGTCTAGTAAACCTTCTCTGAACTGCCTCCAATGCATTTACATCCTTCCTTAAATAAGGAGACCAGTACTGTACACAGTACTCCAGATATGGTCTCACCAATGCCTTGTATAGCTGAAGCATAACCTCCCTACTTTTGTATTCAATTGCCCTCGCAATAAATGATAACATTCTATTAGATTTCCTAATTACGTGCTGTACCTGCATACTAACCTTTTGTGATTCATGCACTAGGACACCCAGATCCCTTTGCATCTCACAGCTCTGCAATCTCTCACAATTTAGATAATATGCTTCTTTTTTATTCTTCTTGCCAAAGTGGACAATTTCACATTTTTCCACATTATACTTCATTTGCCAGATCTTTTCCCACTCACTTAACCTATCTATACCCCTTTGTAGCTTCATTATGTCCTCTTCATAACTTACTTTCCTACCTATCTTTGCGTCATTAACAAATTTTGCAACCATACCTTTGGTCCCTTCATCTAAGTCATTTATATAAATTGTAAAAAGTTGAGGCCCCAGCACAGATCCCTGTGGCACAACACTCGTTACATCTTGCCATTTATGCCTACTCTCTGTTTTCTTCTATCCATGCCAATATCTTACCCCCTACACTATGAGCTTTTATTTTTGCAATAAGCTTTGATGTAGCACCTTATCAGATGCCTTCTTGAAATCTAAGAACAATACATCCACCGGTTCCCCTTTGTCCACAGCACATGTAACTCCCTCAAAGAACTCCAATAAATTGGTTAAACTTGATTTCTCTTTCACAAAACCATGCTGACTCTGCCTGATTACCTTGAATTTTTCTAAATGCCCTGTTTTAACGTCTTTAATAATAGCTTCTAACATTTCCCCGAAGACAAATGTTAAGCTAACTGGCCTGTAGTTTCCTGCTTTCTGTCTCCCTCCCTTTTTGAATAAAAGAGTTACATTTGCTATTTTACCGGACCCTTCCCCAAATCTAGGAAATTTTGGGAAATTAAAACTAACGCATCAACTTTCTCACGAGCCACTTCTTGAAGTCCATTAGGAGCCGGGGACTTGTTGGCCTGCAGCTCCAATAATTTGTTGAGTACCATTTCCCTGGTGATTGTAATTTTCTTGAGTTCCTCCCTCCCTTCCACTTCCTGACTTACAGCTAATTCTGGGATGTTATTTATATCATCTATAGTGAAGACCTATCTTCTTACCATCAGTTCTGGAGCTGGTTCTCTGCCATATAGGAACATGGGAACAGAAATAAGCCATCATCCCCTTGAGTCTATTCTGCTAATCAATTTGATCTGGTTATCTGTACCTAAACTTTATTTACCTGCCTTTGCTCCATATACCTTGACCTAACAAAAATCTGCCTCTATCAATTTGAAAATTTCAATTGATCCAGCATTACAGCCTTTTGTGGGAGAAAGTTCCAGAATTCCACTATCCTTTGTGTGAGAAAATGCTTCCTGATTTCACTTCTAAATAGACTAACTCCAATTTAAAAAGTCTGCCCCCACGTTCTGGAATAAGATTTTGCCTTCTTATTAAGATTATGTCCCTTTTATGGATTAAGATTATGCTCCAATATTCTGGAATAGGGTAATGCCTCCACCCCCTGTGTTCTAGAATACAGTCACCACCCTCCCCCCCATTCTGGATTCACATCATGCCCCTTGTCCTAGATTGAGATCTTGTCCCCTTGTTCTGGATGGCCTCTAAGGACCTGGGGACATATGTTTCGGCTCCACATTTGGAAGAGAAAGGTGCGCGACAAATTACTTACTAGCAGGTCACGGCTGGGCGGTGTACGTATGGACACGGCCTAAATTTGAATGTGTTGAAACGGGTTGAGATTAACGTGCTCAAGTTTCAGATATTTAGAGCTCTGAGCTGGAAGAGCTTAACTCCTAAAATTAGCACCATTCTAACTGTACTAGACAATCCAAGGCCTATATAACAAATTGACTGGGGTGCATTTGGGCCAACTCTTAGGATGGGTTTTCGGTTGTGGGTCTCGATCCCATCATCCCAACCCGCATATGCTGGTGCTGGTACCCTGAGGGCGATTTTCGAGGAGGTAGCTGACTCTGGGAGCCTTATTCAATGAAGGACGGTGGGCGGGCCCTCCAGCACTGAGAGATCGGCAGCCCCACCATCTGAGGCAGGAGTCGCCGGTGTAGGTAGGAGAAACAGAGGGCGCCTCAAGATGGAGGCGCCTTCTCTAAAGCATCTACAAATTCTTAAAATCAAAGAGGCCACAGCTGGCAGGCTGTCATTGTGGAGAGGCAATTCCTCCCACTGGACAGCTAGCAGCCGCAGCCCTATGGTTTTGCAGCGAGGGGGGTTTCCTAGCTGGATGGAGCACAGGCCTCCCCGGTCTGCTGCCAGGAGGCCGCCTCCATTCCTAGCCTGTGTTTCAGCCTCAGCTGGTGGGGGAGGGGTTGTTTGGCTGCACGCTTCCAGTAGGTATGTGCACAGTGGCCTCAATGCGTCCTTTAATTGGCCTAATGGGCTATTTGCCGCTTGTGGGCGGGTAAGTGTCAAACCTCCCCCACCCTCACCCTGCCTCCATGAAAATTGCCCGCAGGCGGCACCTTGGCCTGAGACTGACACGCCAGCCAGTAGCGGGAAATTGGGGGCCTGTCCATCTCTAGACCCGCCTCTGCAGCCAAATGAAAGTACAGCCCTTGGTGTGCAAATTTTGAGGCTAAAAATGGTTTGGAAAGAGTGATGGCTGGTTCCTGAAGCTAAAATCTACCAGGATAAGACCCAAAGAACCTGAATTTGGTTAATGGGGTACGGAAAAATTACCAATAGACATAAAATATAAGCAAGCTACTTGAATTTTGTTGTAATTACAAGGCTCAGAGAACATAGGTAAAAAAATTAACTGCCTCAAGCGCGATCTGTTGGTAGAAAGTTTTTTTTGCAATAAATAGATACAAGGAACAGACTCCCAGCAACAGCAGGTGAGACCATGCTCAGTAACACCATTAATGGAAGCACTGGTTAGCAATAGGATTGGAAGTCATAAGGATAAGTGGGGGGTTGGTTTCCAATTGAGGTGCTTAAGATAATCAAAGGATTTGATAGAGTTGCCAGAGAGAAACTATTCTTTCTGGGGGGGGGGGTCCAGAACATGTGGACATAATCTTAAAATTAGGGCTGAAGTCAGAAAGCATTTCTTTTCGTAAAGGATAGTGGAAATCTGGAATTATTTCCCCCTAAGGCTGCCAATTGAAAATTTTGAGACTGAAAGATTTTTATTAGGCAGGAGTATTAAGGATTACAGGACCAAGACGGGTAGATGGAATTATGATACCGATCAGCCATGATCTAACTGAATGTCGGAACACTCAAGGGGCAGTTAAAGTGACGGCGCTTGCTCCTTCTGATACTACTGACTCTCACCTTATCTCAATGTTAACCTGCTCTTTTGAGCAGGTGAGTTCTATACCTGCAGGAAGGAAAAAGGGTGCTTCTTTAAGAATCCAGATCAGAGTCCGACAAAATTTTAGTTGGAGGCCTGAGCGGGGCCAGCAACAATGGCTTCCCTGTCAGGCGACACCTGCCGGGAGGTGGATTGTGAGCCAGACAGGTAAGTAATTAATTTTAATTTGAGGTTTCCTGTGGTGCAGGTGGAGCAACTCTGACTATGATCCTGCCATCTATCTTCAACCCAACAGATAATTAACCCAGATATTTTTAAGTTGTTTATTGAATTCACTGAATAATTTCTATTTAATTGCAAACAATGGGAGGAAGGGAAACAAGCCCAAGATAGGGACCATGTTTTTTCATCTTTACTATTTCTGTAGCTGGAATACAGTGATCTTAGTGTCAGGGGACCCATATTTAAATAATCTGAAATAAAGGAATTGAAGATGCATCTTTTTTCATTCATCCACAGGATTGAATATTACTGGCAAGGGCAACATTTATTGCCCATCCCTAGTTGCCCTTGAGAAGGTGGTGGCGAGCCGCCTTCCTGAACTGCTGCAGTCCGTGTGGATTATAGTTTTTTGTAGCGGTTTTTGATACAACTTAGTGGCTTGCTAGGCCATTTCAGAGGATGGTTAAAAGACAACCACATAGCTGTGGGTCTGGAGTCACATATAGGCCAGACTGGGTAAAGATGGCAGATTTCCTTCCTTAAAGGACTTTAGTGAACTCGTTGGGTATTTATGACAAGCTGGTCACTTTCACTGTCAGTAACTTTTTATTCCAGATTTATTTAATTAACTGAATTTAAATTCCTGAACTGCTGTGGTGTCTTGTTTCCAAAAGGACTACATTTGCAATGTTTATAGTTGCAAACAGGAGCTGAATCAGCTGATTTTCTTCCTCCTCCTGATTCAGCTCCAATTTACAGCTACAAACAGTACAGACTTACAGAAATTTTTAGGAACTTGGGAGCATAATTCATCAACACCCCTTGTCACTATAAACAAAAAAAAGACACAAAGACATCATCTTGCATCAACCGGTCCCCGAAACAAGGTTCAGCAGGTATGACATAGGGTGGGCATAGGAATAGGGAAAAGTACAGTCATGACTTGCAAAACATCATTATACCTGAAATAAAGCTGGCGTGGTTTCTTCAGTGGTAGCACTCCTGCCTCTGAGTCAGAAGTTTGTGGGTTCAAGTTCCACTGCAGAGACTTGAGCACAAAATCTAGGCTGTGCTCCAGTGCAGTCTTTTGGATGAGACATTAAACTAAGGCCCTGTCTTCCCTCTGGGCAGATGTAAAACAGCAGAGAGGGAGCTCTCCCTAGTGTCCTGGCCAATATTTATCCCTCAATCAATATCATTAAAAAAAAGATGATCTGACCAATTGTCACATTGCTGTTTGTCAGACCTTGGTGTACGTAATTGGTTCAAAAGTACTTTGTTGGCTGCAAAGCACTTTGGGATGCCAGGAGGTCGTGAACGGCACTATATAAATCTAAGTTTTTTCTTTGTGTTCTTTCGAACAATTGTATTTGTGGCACCGTATCACTTCCAATTTACATAAAGCGTATGGAAGGCTCTTGCAGATGGCGCATTAATTTAATATTTTTCAATTATATTATTGTGGAAGAAACAAGCAAATCTTTATTTCAGGTCGCACAGCTGGAAGAGTGGAAAACTTGAGTGTGAGGAATAGGAACTGTGGATCTTAATTTTAGAGCAGAAATCTTTGGCAAGTGGGAAATATCATGCCTTTTTTAATATTACACATTTTTAGAGCAAAAGTAAAGCTAAGTGCAGACATTGTGGAATGTGGAAGCTAAATGTGGAAGTATCATGTGGTTTTTAAACTTGATATATTTTCCATGGAGGCAGAAAGGATGTATCCTCTAGTATCCAGCTGCGATGAGCTTACATGGGCAGTGATTTGATATTCAGAATGGTCAGTGCATCTCAACAGGCACTTTGCCCAGCTGTCTTCATCATACAGTCAACATGGCCCAAACTCTACCATTTGCATTGTGAACCCGCGACACCTAGTCATAAAACTTGCCATGTACACCAATGTTTTAGGAACATTCGGAACAGGAGTGGGCATTCAGCCCCTCAAATCTGCTCTCCCATTCAATTAGATTGTGGCCAATCTGCATCTGAACCCCCATTGACCTTGCTCAATATCCTTTCATATTATGGCCGGAATTTTATGCCGCCCCAGCGGGTCTGATGGTGGTGTGGGGGCAGCGTAAAATTGAGCGGCAGGCTCCGGGAGGCCTACCCGCCCTGATTCCGCCTCCGAACAAGTTTGGAGAGGTCCGGTGGGGGTTTGGGAGGTGGGAATTGGCCCGCCCGCGGCCAATCAAGACTCTTAGGTGGCCACTTAATGGCCACTTAAGGGCCCTCGCCTGCCTCCATAGGTATTTTACCCGTGACAAGCGGGTGTGCTGCCCAGTGATAGCTGCTGGCCTTTCCACACCCTGGGGGGAGGGGGGTGCATGGCAGTTGGGCACAGGGTGCCTGATTAAGGGCCGCCCCCACCTCCCAACCCACCCCTGGGATCCAAGACGCCCACCTTCCCCCAAACGACCACCCTAGCCTCACCAGGGCACGACCGACCCCTCTGGTGAGGTAATCCAAACTTACCCACTCTCTCGGCTCCATCAGGTCAGCTGGGCTGCAGTCCCAGCAGTGGCCACTGCCCCCGGTGGTGCTGCTGAGACTAAGAGCTGCCAACCCGCTGATTGGCCGGCAGCTCACTGAGGCGGGACCTCCTCCCTCAAGTGGGTGGAAGTCCCGCCTGGGGCCAATTAAAGCCTGGGGATCCGTAAAATACGGGTCCCGTCCGCCCACTGTAAAATTCCAGCCTATGTATCACTAGCTATATTCTGATTCGTGCATTCTACTGAAAAAAAATCCCAGGAAATCTGCCTGCAACAAACCTCACTTCAAAGGTAATAGTCACATCACAAACTTAGGAACAGGCTCACAAACTGGAGTCCCATTGGCTTGCACCAAAAACCTTTACCATTAGAAAATCAACCCCCGTTCTCAGACAACAATAACTTGCATTTATAAAATGCCTTTAATGCAGTAAAGTATCCCAAAGCACTTTCCAGGAACGTTACCAAACAAAATTTGACACCAATCCATGTAAGGAGATATTAGGACAGATGACAAAAAGATTGGTCAAAGAGGTAGATTTTAAGAAGTATCACAAAGGAGGAGAGGTAGAAAGTTGGAAAGATTTAGGGAGAGAATTTCACAGCTTAGGGGCCAGACAACTAAAGGCATGGCCACCAATAGCTGAGTAATGAAAACTGAGGATGCGCAAGAGGCCAGAACTGAATGAGTGCAGACATTTCGGAGGGTTGCAAGTCTGGAGGAAGTTACTAAGTTAGGGAGGGGGCGGCCATCAAGTGCTTTAAAAACAGGGATGAGATATTAAAGATTTTTAAAATATGTGATGAAAGGGGAAACTTATCCCTACACACTTGCTTTGTGTTTATTTCTGACGACTTTTCGGGAAGGACCTGATTAGATTAGTAAATAATTGTACAGCCGCCAGCTCCAGTAGCCATTCGTAGGCTGAGGCAGCAAAGCCCCAATATGAGGAAGCAAGACTGCTCAGCCTGAACCTGTCTGCGACCGACACCCACACACCAGGAGTCACTGGATAGTGATCAGAAACCTTTGCTGATCGCTCCCATTGTTGTGCCCAGGCTGGAGCTCCCAAATAAAGTCAGCCAGTTTAAGATAAACCAAAGGTCAAATCTGTGAGATTTTACAATGGGTAGTGCATTTACCAACTGAAGCATCCGTAAAGCTAGCAAAACCATTTCTATTCATAAAAGGACTGCTGCAGAATGACTCTGGTCACATTACATAATAAATTATATCCATATTCTTTTTGAATGGTTGTACAATGTTGTTATGCAGTGACGAGAACAAATCTCCCATCACCATCAAGTGGAACTACCTTAGACGAGATGCTGAGAGGCAAAACATCCAGGAGAGATGGCACCATTTAATAGCGGTATCATTTCAACTATGTGTGAGAGGAAAGAGGTAGAGTGTGTGCACCGATGACAGAGAAAACATGTGTGACAGTGAGAGAAAGTGTGCGTATGTGGGAGAGAGAAAAAGTGAATATCAGTTACTGTGTACATGTGAGGGCCATGAAGAAAACGAGACAAATTGTTTTGTGAGGGAGAGCATGTGAACAAGCAAACGTGCATATGTCAGACAAAGTGTGTGCAAGAGACAGAGACACTGTGAATGTAAGACAGTGAGAGAAAAAGAGATGGAGCATGAGTGAGACAGCATGAGCAAGAGATAGTGTGTGTGAGGGGTAGAGACCATGTGAGTGAGAGACAGTGATAGTGAGAGTGAGACAGTGAGAGCAAGAAACAATGTGGGCAAGAGCAAGAGTATGAGCGAAAGACCATGTGCATGAGAAACCGTGTGCACAAGAGACAAAGACTGTGTGCGCGAGAGGCAGATACCGTATGCGCAAGAGAGGGAGACAATGTGAGGGAGAGTTGGAGACAGTGTGAGGGACAAAGTTATGAGTGGCATGGACAGAGTGGATAGTCAGAAGCTTTTTCCCAGGATGGAAGAGTCAGTTACTAGGGGACATAGGTTTAAGGTGCGAGGGGCAAAGTTTAGAGGGGATATGCGAGGCAAGTTTTTTACACAGAGGGTGGTGAGTGCCTGCAACTTGCTGCCAGGGGTGACGGTGGAAGCAGATACGATAGCGACGTTTAAGAGACATCTTGACAAATATATGAATAGAAAGGGAATAGAGGGATATGGGCCCCGGAAGTGCAGAAGGTGTTAGTTTCGGCAGGCATCAAGATCGGCGCAGGCTTGGAGGGCCGAATGGCCTGTTCCTGTGCCGTTCTTTGTTCTTTTTGACAGTGAAAGACAGTGTGAGGGAGAACGAGAGACAGTGTGAGTGAAAGCAAGAGACACTGAGCACGAGTGAAAGACATTGTGAGCGAGGGTGAGAGACAGTGAGCGAGAGACAGAGAATGTGAATGACGAACAGAAGTCATGTGAGTGAGAGGCAGTGTGAGTAAGAGTGACAGCACTAAGCAAGAGTGAGACAGTGTTAGCCAGAGTGAGAGACAGTGAGCAAAAGACCGTGTGAGTGAGAGACAGTGAGTGAGAGCAAGACACAATGTCAGCGTGAGTAAGAGACATTATGAGTGTAAGCGAGAGAGTGCAAGAAACAGTGAGAGAGTGTGAGCAAAAGGCTGCGTGAGCAAGGGACAGAGACTGCATGAGCCAGAGGCAGAGACCGTGAGCGAGAAGCCGTGGCCGTGTGAGCGAGAGATCGCGAAAGTGTGACTGTGTGTGTGTGTGTTAAAAAATATATTCCAGGAACTATAGCCATCCTCTGGAGATTTTAAGCTAGGTGGCTTTCTACTTGCCAATTTGACTGGTGCAAGGATACCATAGGACACCCCAGAGCAAAATATAGTTTATTTTGTAATTATCATAGCATAAAAGTTTTTCCTCAGCAACATAATAGGTCCCAGATAAATTATGATCACCTGCCTCACATCATTGCTGTCCTATGCTGCAAACAATCGAGTCCCACTCCCCTGAAAGCTCCTAATGGTCAGAAAGTATGTCATGGGAGCAACATCCGCCATCAACATCAATCACCATTAGTCTATTATTTCCAATTTTCTCCCCTCCTCTAAATATTACTTCGCATTATCTACTTACTGGAATTCAACTCTTGATTTAAATTTGATCAACTTAGCGATTTCAGTAAATTCCATTTGGACATTATCCTGCACTGACCCGGGAATGTGCTGGTGTTCAGCATTCATACTGGGAGTTGCTGCCAGCAAAAGATTAATCCAACTCCTGACCTATACAGGAGATGAGGACTACTCAAGTGGGACTGCAAAGATACTAAATTCAAACAGTGAATTTGCCATTCTCCCATGCAAAAACTATTATCCTTCAATCACTACTACTCCTTTGTTCCTCGAGAATCCAACTCCATCGCATGCTGGGAGTGTAAATTTCTGACTGAGTGATAGTTGTGGGAGACCAGGAATTGCTGTCCGCAGCAAACAGCAGTTTGATCCTTGAGCAAAGCAGCTGCAGTAGGAAGGAGTCAGCAGCCATAATTTCAGTCCACTGGGAGAAGAAAAAACTTCCATCAACTGGGGGAAAGAAGGGAGAACTGCCTTCACATTCAATAGTGTGAAAATCAATTGCATAGGCATATGTGAAGGAAATGTTCCAGAGGGCTGCTAAAGCCTCTTACCACCTTCTGGAGGGAATGGAAGAAAAGTGAGTGAAAAATACAATGAAAGATAAAGAGTAACACTACAATCCTGTGGAAATGACTAGACAGATAAGCACATTGTGCCTTCACCTCGAGGACATGGGTCTGAATCCAGGCCACACTGATGTAATGAAGGTGTCCTCTCTGTGTCCTGTGTGAAATCAGGCTGTTCTAACCTATCTTTTCACGGACATGACCTCACTCTTCGATAGAAATCAGCAATCCCACTCAGAATGGCAATTCAATAGAATGGAAACATTCATACTGGTTCATTAGGAATTCGCTAAGTCACTTATAATTCAACTGATATACAATCACTCAACTAATACAAAGGAACCATTACTCCATGTCATTCCAGTAGCCAGCCATCCCAGTAACTCAACATTCCAAATCACCCAGTGCTCAATTTGTAAAGAATTAGGGATGGGTAAATGCTGGCCTTGCCAGTGACACTCATATCCCATGAATGAAAAAAAAGGTACGAGAGTCACTGGCAAGGCCAGTATTTATTGCCCATTCCAAATTGTCATTGAGAAGGTGGCGGTGAGCCACCTCTTGAACGCTGTAGTCCATGTGGTGTAGATACACCCACTCTGCTGTTCGGAAAGGAGTTCCAGGATTTTGACCCAGCGACAGTGAAGGGACAGCGACATATTTCCAAGTCAGGACAGTGCGTAACTTGGAGGGGAACCTGGAGGTAGTGGTGTTCCCCATATGTCTGCTGGCCTTGTTCTTCTAGGTGGTAGCGGTTGCAGGTTTGAAAGATGGTGTCAAAGGAGCCTTGGCAATTAGCTGCAGTGCATCTTGTAAGTGGTACACACTGCTGTCACTGTGTGCCGGTGGAGGAGGGAGTGAATGTTTAAGCTGATGAATGGTGTGCTGCTCAAACAGGCTGCTTTGTCTTGGATGGTATCGAATTTCTTGAGTGTTGTTGGAGCTGCACTCATCCAGGCAAGTGGAGAGTATTCCATCACACTCCTGACTTGTGCTTTGCAGATGGGAGATAGACTGTGGGGAGTCAGAAGGTGAGTTACTTGCCACAGAATTCCTAGCCTCTGACCAGCTCTTGTAGCCACAGTATTTATATGGCTGGTCCAGTTAAGTTTCTGGTTAATGCTAAGCCCCAGAATATTGATGGCAGAAGATTCAGCAATGGTAATGCCATTGAACGTCAAGGGGAGATGGTTAGATTCTCTCTTGTTGGAGATGGTCATTGCCTGGCACTTGTGTGGCATGAATGTAACTTACCATTTATCAGAATGTTGTCCAGATCCTGCTGCACGCAGGCATGGACCACTTCAGTATCTGAGGAGTTGCAAATGGAATTCAACACTGCGCAATCATCAGGGAACATCCCCACTTCTGACATAAGGTGATTGATGAAGCAGGTGAAGATGGTTGGGCATAGGACACTACCCTGAGGAGCTTCTGCAGTGATGTCCTGTGGTTATGGAAGGTTAAACTCAAGGCCCACATCTAGCTAACCACTAAACTATTTGCTTCCACCACCATAATATCACCCATTCCCATCTCTACCTCACTCTCCCACCTTTGATAAACTGATCTATACCCTTGTTGCCACCAGTCTTGAATTTTCCAATGCCCTGCTCACCAAACTTTAGAGCTTCACCCTCCAGAAATTCCAACTCATCCAGAACTCAGCTGCTTGAAACCAATTCCATACAAAACCCACTTACCAATCAACGGTACATGCTGACCTCCCATGGCTCCTCATTCCATAATCACCTTCATGGTCTCACTCCACTCTAGTTCCCTCCAGTTTTATCTTGCACCTTTGGCACCTCCAACTCTGGTCAGCTGAGCATTACCTGCTGAGCATACCCACTACCCTGCTCTACCAGTGGAGGCAAAGCCTAGAGTCACATTGAGCCCACGCACTGGAACTCTCTCCTTAAAACCTTCTGCCTTACGACACCTCTTCCACCTGCAAAAGACTTCTTAAAACTTATCTCTTCAACTACCTTAACAAATTTTCCCCCACCAACCCTGCCACCCCAGATTCTTGTTTGATTCTACCATTGAACCATGAAGTATCCTGGGCTGTATTTCAGTATGAAAGCTGCCAGGTGAATATAAGCCGTTGCTGTGGTTGTTGTTTCTTTAAGGACAGGAATTGCAACTTGATATTACCAAGAATAGGCAAAAGCTAGAAGGAAGAATCATTATAGTATTGTCCACACTACCAGGCCTCCTCCTGATTCCAAGAGACATTTAGTTAGGGTGAGAATGTCAAATGCACATCTCTATCATAACAACTTACATTGATATAGCACCTTTAACATAATAAAGCAGTCCAAGGTGCTATTTGGACATTGAGGGCATTGTGGTTATTTTAAGTGCACCAGTGAAGCTCATTATGGTACCTGTGCCACAAAACATCGAAGAACTCTCTCCACATACCCAAAGATCAGATACCTCTAATGTCAGTATCTCAAAGAGACAATCACTTCACATGAAAGGGGACCGTAAATGCCAGGAAGAGAGGGTTCAGGTGCAAAGCCCAACAGGGTGATTTGCATTTCTGTACAATAGTCAATGGCTGATATAGGTGAATAGTGAATTAAATTCACCAACTGCTGTAGAGATTCCTGCTACGTTGCTGTCTGATTGTAGATGTATTAAGGTTAAGAATAATTTATGAAACCTTTTTAGACTGCATAAGCTGATACCAGGTTTTCCCGTAATAAAAGTCTTATAACGTTACCCTGGTGAATTCGCTCTTTGAGGTTCTACAGCAAGAAGATTCAAACCGTTAGAATTTTCATCCTTTGATTGCTGAACATCCTACCCAGCTTTCAAAATATCCAATTTTGTTTCAATCATGCACAGCATCTACAAACAGGTAACTTTGAAAGCAGTAAAATTTTAAGAATTTCAGCAAGGTACAGATCTCTTCAACTTTCGTTAATTCGTAGAATCATTGGGAAAATAAAAAGCAAAATGAAAGGATGATATTGCTACTTTTCTAATTTGTATACATTAACAATACTCAGAGGATTTAAGGTCCTTTACAAAGCTTTGTTGATAAAAGGCTCCGCATCTTGTCTTATTTTAGTTGCTGGTCTACCAATTGCGTGTGCTCTGGATCATTTAACACCACAGCATTTTTAGCGTCAAAAAATTACCATATGGGAGGACTTTATCATTTTCCAGAGCGAATGAAAGAACTTCCATTTGCATAGTACCTTTCACAAGCTCAGGACATTCCAACATGCTTTACAGCTAATGTAAAACTTTTAAAGTGCAGTTACTGTTTAGGAAACAACACACAAGAAGCTCAACACCATCCAGGACAAAGCAGCCCGCTTAATTGGCACCCCACCTACATTCACTCCCTCCACCACCAGCGCACAGTGGCAGCAGTGTGTACCATCTCCAAGATGCACTGCAGCAAGGCACCAAGGATCCTTAGACAGCACCTTCCAAACCTGCGACTTCTGCCACCTAGAAGGACAAGGGCAGCAGATGCATGGGAATACCACCACCAGCAAGTTCCCCTCCAAGCCACACGCCATCCTGACTTGGAACTATATTGCCATTCCATCACTGTCGCTGGGTCAAAATCCTGGAACGCCCTTACTACCAGCGCTGTGGGTGTACCTACACCTCAAGGACTGCAGCAGTTCAAAAAGGCAGCTCACCATCACCTTCTCAAGAGCAATTAGGGATGGGCAATAAATGCTGGCCTAGCCAGCGATGTCTGTATCCCATGAATGAATTAAAAAAAGCCAATTTGCGCACAGCAGGATCCCACAAACAGCAATATGATAATGATCAGATGATTTGTTTTGGTGATGTTGAGGGATAAATTTTGGCTAGGACACTGTGGAGAACTCCTCTGCTCTTCTTCAAAATGGTGCTATAGGATCTTTTATGTCCACCTGAGAGAGCAAACAGAGCCTCAACTTAATGTCTCATCTGAAAGGTGGCAACTCTGACAGTGCAGAGCTCCATCAGTACAGTATTGGGAGTGTCAGCCTAGATTTTGTGCTCAAGTCCGGGGACTAGGGCTTGAACCCACAAGCTTCTGAATCAGAGACAAGAATGACATCTCTGAGATACAGTTGTTACTGTTGGGAGTTTTAATGTAACTTTCATATATATTCTGTATTTTAAGGAAGGGAAAGGGAGAGAGGGGAACTTGAAGGTGATATATAGAGAAAATGGCATCGGGGTGGGTGGGGGGGGGGGGGGGCGGGAGTGGGTGTGGTAGTGTCAGGGCTGGGTGTTATATTCCAGAAAGCCAGTTCGTGAAGGATAGTACGAGAGCCAATCTTTACTCAGTCCAACATTTATTTACACAGTGAACCATGACAAGCATACATTTCCTAACTCAACACACCACAGTTCCAGTAAGTGTCTCTTTATATGTGCTCAATTGAAACTCTAATTAATGCCCTCAAATTGATATTCAATTAACAGTGGGGAGAATAATTATGATATTAGTGTCAAGCACAAAGGTTGCACAGAATGACAGGGTTATACTGCTACTTTTCTAATTCTGCTACAGAAACAATACTGCCATGCTCAGAGGATTTGAGGTCCTTTACAAAGAACCTAAAAATGCTTCTTGTCTCACCTTACTCCTTTGCTGTTTATCATTCCCCATGCTCTAGATTGTGCAGGGACCTTAGACACAGCCTACAATCTGTCACTCTGTGAAGTGCGCAAACCCGTAATGCTAGCGTGTCTTTTCTCCTGTGTATTTCCATTTCCTGTTGCACTTTTGCCACTCTGTGGTTCACCACCACACAGTACGAATGGGTTGCACCAGCCAGTTGCCAGTATTCCTTAACTTCTGAACCAGCCAAACATGGATGCAGTCAACAAAATTGAAGAACAAGTGCCCAAAATCAGGGATACTTGTTGTGGGTTGCATGTAGCACTTTACACTCAACTTGAGCACGGTTTTGTACTTGGTAAACCCACCTGCAAAACCAATCACTCCTGCAAGGCTTCCGATCCTTGTAGTACACCAGTTATGCTCAGTGGGTACTTTTATAGATTGGCAAAAATTGGGGCTGCACTCCCCTTTGACACATGCATTATACCCGTGCCAGCAGAAGTTATATCCTCTCTGAATTTTGTGATGCAAGCTCTTCACTAATGTTGCTCTGTGCACAGGAAATGTACCCAAATAGCCCAGCCTCCGTGCGATTCGCTGAGGTTTGCAATGACCCACCACTTACACCATCCGTATTTATCTCACAGTCACCTGTGACTGATAACACTCCTGTGAAGCATCTTGGGACAATTTACTGCATTAAAAGTGCTATATAAATGCAAATTGTTATTCAGAATTAACTCAGTACTGCTTCTTAAATTGTTTTAGGGTTTTTGTCTTCACAACCAAATGTGGAAGGTCATGCAGCTCAATCCTAATGCTGCTGTCTCTCCCTGCTCAGACTAGCAGAGACAAATGAAGATCAAGGCAAAAATAGAAAATTAAGAAAGGGAAGGCAAAATAAGTTTAAAACAAAAAGAAAATTGAAGGAACAAAGAGAAATAGCAAGAGTGATAGCTAGAGAGATGAAAGCAGAGAAGTGGGGTGAGAGTGTAGTAGATAGATAATTATGGACAGGGAACATAGGAACAGAAGTAGTTAACTCAACTCTCGAGCTTGTTCTGCCATTCAATTAGATTATCGCTGATCTGTACCTCAACTCAATTTACTTACCTTTGATCTATATCCCTTGATACACTTACCTAATAAGGGATGGAGGGCAGCAAACAAAGACTCAAGTGAAGGAGGTAAATGATGCAGTACAAGGGAGAAATTAAAAATAGATTTTGAGTTGAACATAGTGCTTAATTGTGATTCTATTTGTCTCAAAAGTGTATTAATTGTACAAGGCTCAGTCACTAGTTGCGTCACGAGGATTTGAGCCATTGACTAGGATACAGGGAAGTGGAGGTTGGTGTTAGGGATAAGCATCATGTACAGAAACCCAGCTCATCCTGAATGACAGGTTTTAACTTGTAGCTTTTGCCTGCATGAGGTTAAAAACACTCCCACAATGCCTGGTACGAAGAAGGAAATGGAAATGAATGTAGTTAAACTGATGTCTTGTTACTGACAAAGTTCGGACTTTGAGCTCTTTGCCAATAACAAGAAATCTGTTCAGAGATGTTCCATTTTCTCCACTCGTTACATGAAGCCACTGTCAACTCCAAGAATTGGAGATTTCCAGTTGCAGTCAATTCAACATTGAAAACCGACAGGAAGTTCATGCACTGCAGAGAAGGTAATGTGAAACTTTTAAATGGATTTTTTGTTACTGACATTGGGGTTCAAAGTCTGATTGTCATGCCAATAACAAAAAGCCAGTTTAATAACATGCTATTTTCAACCGTGCACTTCAATTCACTCTTGATCTTGTACACGGTCTCTCATTCCACCCCACTTCTATTGGAAACAAAGGAACAGGAGTAGGCAATATAGCCCCTTGAGCCTGTTCCATCATTCAGTTAGAAAATGGCTGATCTGTATCTTAACTCCATTTACCCACCTTGGTTCCATATCCCTTACCGAACAAATAATATGCCAATCTCAGTTTTGAAATTTTCAATTGATCTAGCCTCTACAACTTTTGAGGAAGAGTTCCAGCTTTCCACTTCCCTTTGTGTGAAGAAGTGCTTCCTGACATCACCCTTGAATACCCTAGCTCCTATTTTAAGGTAATATCCCCATGTTTTGCACCCCACACTACAGGAAATAGTTTCTCTCCAGGTACCCTATCAAATCCTTTAACCATCTATAAAACACCTCAAATAAATCACTCAACCTTCTATACTTGAGGGAATATAAGCCTAGTCTATAAAACCCTCATAACTTAACCCTTTTAACTCCTGTATCATTCTGATGAATCTGCGCTGTATCCCCTCCAAGGTCTTCCCGAGGGGTGGTGCCTCGAACTGAATGCAGTACTTCAGATGTGGTCTAACCAAAGCTTAATACAACTCTTCCAAAATCTCCACCATACCTTATGTCTGGTGCTGAGTTCAGGGACTGTGTCAAACGAACCCACAGTGGCTACTTTGGGAACTGGTGTAAGGTGAATTAGCACTCCTGGAGCAAGAGCTTCATGCAATGGAAGCACATATTGAGAATGCAAGCACTGAGGTTAGGGCATCCTGAGTGATTTTGCATTGATTTAATTATGAAAATCTATGCAGGGGCCAGTGAATGCCATGCTTGAATTCCTGGTGTGTGTTTGCCATCAGGAGAAGCATTGTGTTCAGACTGCTAATTCATAAATTTTAGCTTACTGGTGTTTTTTTTTGTGGATCAGAGGCACAGGTCTGATCATCAAATTAATGAAATTTTACCCCAGAAAAATGGCACCTTTCCAGTCAGAACTCCCACTCACTGCTTTATACTGTGACAGAGAATGATTGACATGCAATGTGATTTTCACTAGGTCTCATTTCAGCACCAATCCAAGGCAGGGAATTTGACTGAATCTGTGATCTGAAATTTAATATATTTGTTGATCATGTGTGGTATAATTCCTGTGGCTTTTGGGCCTGCTTTGGCCCTGATGTATCAAACTTTGGTGCCATTCACCATCACTCTCAACCACAGCACAGCACCTGGAGCTGCCTAGGTGGGACCTGTGTTCCAGGATATGATCAGACAAAGAGGCTTTACAACTCAACATACAGACAGAAGATTTTTAATGACAGACTTTTGCTTCAAGTGCTTGCTGCTCAGATGTCACGTGGCTCGAAGAAGAGTAAAGGTCCATATACATTGTCTCAGTCCTAATCTCAAAATTTTTTAACCACCCCCCAAAATGGAACAGTGGCTTCTGAGTGACCTTGCCAATTTATGCTGAACTAGGGACATTTCAGTGCTGAGTGTTGCCATCTTTCTCCCCCACTTCATTAAGAACAAGGTGTGACTGGCCAACTCATTTTAATTAGGACTCATAGCCAACAGACAGAAGAGCCTTCATCTCACCAGTGTCATTTAACACAAGCACCACAAGTGGTGATATGAACTTTCAATGACAAGAAGGTGTCTTTTCAGCATAGACAGTAACATGTTATATACTTAAATGGAAATGGATAGCAATTCAGTGAGGGGAAGTGCAAGTTATGCAGAGAAATGAAACTGGCAACCTCACACCAGAATCCGGGCAATACTATGTTGTATGCAATCTAATCACATGGAACAATGAGTATTGCTATATGCATCCCATTATTAAATCCAGAGAATGATCATTCATCATCTTGACATCATATTTTCTCTACAGTAGCTACAAGTCAGGTGGCACTGATGTGATCAAGTTATTCTCCTCGGGCAGAGTCTAGTGATCAATACGAGTTTGAGAGATTAGTTTTGTACTGGCATAGATTCAAGTTACTGCTCATGATGATGTTTATTGCAGGAGGAAGAAAAACAATTTGCTAGAAGTAAACAAAAGTGGGAAAACTTTCAACTAATAAAGGAACATTTAAAGATCAGGGAGTCTTTATGCTTCTTTAACGGCTTTGGAGTAGACGATGCGCCTGATGTAGCGAGATAGGCCCCAGGTTCCATCCATGGTCCAGCTTGATCTCAGCCAAGAAAACATGAGAGGTGCTACAATTACTCTGAGCATTTATGGGTTTGGAGAGGAAAAGAGAAACAGAAAATCAGCCACAGTTCCTACTGCTGGTTACTATTCAGTGACCCCTGCTGGAAAATGTGCACAGGTAGATTGGCGTTGTACACTACACCTCCATGGTAAAACAGCTTGTTGTTTAGTCTGATATCGAGATCACCTGCCAAACCCGCAACCTTCAGCATTTAGAAGGACAAGGGCAGCAGGCGCATTTGATGAGTCACACACTATTCTGCCTTGGACATATATCACCGTTCCTTCATCCTCACTGGATCAAAATCCTGAAACTTCCTATGTAACAGCACTGTGGGAGTATCTTCATCACATGGACTGCAGCTGTTCAAGAAGGCAGCTCACCACTTTCTCAAGAGCAACTAGAGATGGGCAATAAATGCTGGCCTTGCTCGCGATGCCCATAATCACAAGAATTTTTTTTCAAATGTTACTTGGTCAAGGTACTGCAGAGGTAGGGGAGAAGTTCCTAGCACTCTTGGAACTTTCCACCAGCATAAATCATTGCCATGACTGGAAGAGGGAAGAAAAAGGAAAGGAAATTGGGTAAAATAGTAAAGAATTTCCTAAAATAACAGAACAACAGTGAGGGGCTAGCTGTTTTGATTCCATATAGAATGTCCCAGCAATAACTATCTGAAAATTCTGCACTAGAATCACTGGTTGCTAGCTCTTCTTTAAAACCAGAATCTTCCTTAACCTGATGCTTATTGAAGACTTTATGGGTCAACCAGTCACCTCTCTCTCATATCCTGGACCTGTCTAAAGACCCACTATGCACAGAACCAGTTAGAAGATTTGAGATCATCGTTTGGTAAAGTACTGATTTGAATCTACTTTGTTATCTCCCACAGCTCCCTATGTAACCTCTCCGGATCCCAGGATGGATCGACTAATTTACCTCCTCCTCTGCACCGTTCACTGGTATATCTCAAGTTGACCATTATCAGGCAAGGTAGTTGATGCAATCTGCCTGAATCCATCTTCCAAAAGGAATCGTGTACTTCCTACACTTACATCAGACAACGTAGATCCCTTCCTGGAATACTATGAATAATAACAACAACCCAAACCTTCCTGTAGTACCGTGAGTACAACAGCCCCAAGTCCAAATGGAATGCCATCCAGATTGGCTTGTATGTAGCTAGGAAGTTATAATTCCCTTTTCCTGATTAGGAAGGTGAAATATCCTGGGATCTTTCTTGCTGACTAATTCTTCAGTAATGATGACGAAACTTGCAAATTACTTATCCTGCCAATGAGTATTTACCAATGAAATACACTTAACTGTGCAAGATTCTCAACATATGTATCTACAAGTACCATGGAACTGGTAATGCAGCATAAATTATATTGTACCAGGAACCGGAAAATTAGATGCATGCTTTTCTCTTGTACAGCTCCAACGAAATGGCATTTTCTTTGTGAGGCCTTCATTTGCCTGTTTCCATTTCTGCATTTCCACCTCTCTGCTTTCTCTCCGTATCTGTGCTTGATTCTGGAGATTGTACCTGGCTCTGTGTGTCTCTCCTCGTACATTGCTCCCACTTTCTCCACCCAGGGCAATCACTTGTTACTCTTATTTAATTGGCAGCATTTGCCCTCAGCTGCCCTCTCCTCTATCTCTGCTTCACCTGGTAGGTTCCCTTGTTTTACGTTTGCCAGACTTCACTTTCTCCATGGCCCTTATCCTAGCAAGTACTGAAACTGCCTCTCAGCAGTCTCACAGAACAGTCTTCTGATGGGCTCACCTGATATTTTCCATGCATCTTAGTCTTAGCCCGTTTCGTTTTCCACATCTCACATTGTGCAGGAATCCAGCAAGCACATGAGAAGAAAAATCAGTACGAATGTTTCCAAAACTTATAAAACAGTCCAATATAAGGATAGAAAACATATACAGCCCCAAAAGCACCTGGCAGCATCACTTGCAACACTTGTGACAGAACCTGCCTCTCAAGAATTGACTTTCACAGCCATCAAAGTGCACCAAGACAAGACACTCCACCTAAATGGATTGTTTGTTGCATGTCCATCATCTTTCGTAGATGGAAGGATGCCAGCCCCCGATCACAAGATGATTACAGATGAGGAAAACCATTTGGCCCAACTTGTCATCCATCCAGAGAGATCCCATCATCATCCCCCATTGTAACTCAAATGATTACAGGGGTTTTTTATTTTATTTATTTATTATTTTATTTAGAGATACAGCACTGAAACAGACCCTTAGGCCCACCGAGTCTGTGCCGACCAACAACCATCCATTTTTAGACTAATCCTACATTAACCCCATATTCTCTACCACATCCCCACCATTCTCTTACCACCTACCTACACTAGGGGCAATTTACAACGGCCAATTCACCTATCAACCTGCAAGTCTTTGGCTGTGGGAGGAAACCGGAGTACCCGGCGGAAACCCACCCAGACACAGGGAGAACTTGCAAACTCCGCACAGGCAGTACCCAGAACTGAACCCAGGTCGCTGGAGCTATGAGGCTGCAGTGCTAACCACTGCGCCTCCATCACTCTATCTGGAACTGTCTTACACATTGATCATGCTGTTCTGCACATATCCTGGCTCGTACCAAGTTCCGTTCACCCATCACCCCTGTGCTCGCAGACCAATATTGGCTTCCAGTCTGGAAACACCTCAAATTTAAAATTCTTATCCTTATGTTCAAATCCCTCCATGGTCTTGCCTGTCCCCATCTCTGTAACCCCCTGCAGCCCAACAACGCTTCACGATCTCTTTGTTCCTCCAGTGCTGGCCTCTTGTGCAATCCTGATATCCACTCCACCATTGATGGCAATACCTACAGCCATTTTTGGGCCTAAACTCTGGAATCCCCTCCCAAAACCTCTCCTCCTCTCTACCTCTTCTCCTTTAAAACACTCCTTAAAATACACCTCTTTGACCAAGCTTCTCTGTTCTAACATATCATGATGTCTGGTAACGCTTCTGTGAAGCACCTTGGGATGTTTTACTATGTTTAAGGTGCTATATAAATGCATGTTGTTGTGTAAGGAACAGTTTTCTGATCTCAGCCCTGTAATTACTGGTCTGAATCTGTACCCTAGTTCTACTCTTGCAGTTTAATTTAAAGTATTCTTCCAAGCCAAATGTTTCTTTCCCCTTAATTGTATATACTTCTGTTGCACCTTAAGATGTGAAAAGAGGGGCTCCTCTGGTAGTGGAGCAAGAACAGCTGCAAGGCAACTCCTGGTCTTGACCTCTGCCTCAATTGTGCATTCCACAGAACCCATTGTGTAAAAGCATTTCTCCTATTCCACTATCACCATACATTTACAGTCATCATTAATATTTTGCTCAATAACACTAAGTGGCATTGACAAGAGCCTGGAAGCAGGCTGTCAGCTCAAGCTCTCAGGTGAAACATGGTGAGAGGAGAAACAGAGGATGTCTGTGTGAGGCCCATGGTATATGATTTGTATCCCAAGAGTGTGCTGACTAGATAAGTGGCAAGTATCCAAAGGCCAACGAGTGGAACATTGGTCATATCTCGCTTGTCTTCATGATCTATTCTGTCTATATCACATCTTTAAAAAATGTTAATTATGAAATGAAAATGCGCTTTACTCCAAATAATCAGCTATGGTGGATTGTGCATTGGTTACAGTCAGAGCTGTGCGCATGGAATAATTTAAATGGAACTGAAGCTACAGTCAGTGCCAGTGCTAGTTCGTCTGCTGTGTCATGTTGAAGGTTTGAAAAAGATAATGCTTTTGATATTCTCTTAAAATGAATCCATAAAGAAATTGTGATGCGAAAAGTCATCTTTGTAAGTTATGAAAAAAATGTATGAGCGATAGTATCGCACTCAAAAAAGTGGAGAAGGTTGAATATTTAGAATACTCTGTTCGGTTGTTTTGTTGTTGATTTCCACATGTTTGCAGTAAACATGTCATGGCAGAATGGTGCTGAATTTATTGAAGTGTTGCCTTTAATTGTGTGATTTGAGGGGGGTCTAAAGTAGATATTGACTTCTGAAAAATGCATTATTGCTGCCCATGAAAACTAATTAAGTTCCTATGAATTATTTTGCTTATTGTTGTTCAATTGTTGCACAATTGAGGCGAGCATCACCTAGAATGCTCTGATTTGGGGGTGGGGGAGAGGAGAGGGTCAGGTGAAAGAGTTGGTTAGTAAGCTCTCCTTTCACCTTTGGGAGCTGGGTGTGAATTATGTCTAGTCCGAAAGACCCCTCTCCATTGTGGCTTTAACAAGTTAAAATTAGAAGTGAGCTGCAAGAATGGAAGTTAAAGGAAATTGTTTCCTCTCAAGGAATAATAAGTATAAGCCAACTTAGCAGAGAAGCTCTTTGAAGCAGGTGATATAAAGGGGTTCAGGAGACAATTAGGTGTATTTCTGAAGATGGAAGGGATAGTGGGAAATAATGAAAAGGTGGATAAGTGCAATTGATCTATCAAAGGGCGATAAAGGTTTGTTAGGCTTACTGGGTTTGCTTCTGTTCCTACAATGTCTTATGTTCTTGTGAGCTTACCCAGCTTCAATCCTTCTCCTCGTGCACATGAGGCCCAAAGTACAAAACTGCTCACAAATTAGCAAACTGTTTGAGGCAGGAATGCTTGCAGGTGTGGAAAATGGAGCTGTCTTACAGGCTGCAGGAAGGGATCAACTCCTGAGACAAGGATTGTTGGTCATGTTAGAAGAAGCTTCATTTTGTTTCTAAACACATTATACTTGAGGAGGAGCCAGTGGATGTGGTTTATTTGGACTTTCAGAAGGCTTTCGACAAAGTCACACATAAGAGATTAGCGTGTAAAATTAAAGCGCATGGGATTGGGGGTAGTGTATTGTGATGGACAGAAAATTGGTTGGCGGACAGGAAACAAAGAGTAGGGATAAATGGGTCTTTTTCCGAATGGCAGGCAGTGACTAATGGGGTACCGCAGGGATCTGTGCTAGGACCCCAGCTATTCACAATATACATGAATGATTTAGATGAGGGAACTAAATGTAATATCTCCAAATTTGCAGAGGACACAAAACTGGGTGGGAGGGTGAGTTGTGAGGAGGATGCAGGGGGAAATGGAAAGGACAGGGGAAGGCGGGGGAGAAGAGGGAGGGAAGAAAGCACATTTCAAGCTGTGTGGGTGAGGGAAAAATGTCCTTTTGGAGACTCAGTTCAGGACGAGAAGAAAAAGAATCAGAGAGCAAGGTAGAGAGGAGATGGGGAGAGAGAGAGACAGAGAGGGGGATGAGAGAGAAGAAAAAGGAAAAAGGAACGGTGGGGAAAGAAAAGAAAGAGGGGGTAGAGGGACAGGGATAAACAAATTTGAGATTGCAGAGAAGTAAGAGAGCAAGAGAGACAGAGAGAGAGGCCCTGTTCAGCAGGAGGTTAGCCAGTTCGAAAAGACCTATGTAATGGAAAGGTGCCAGGGAGATCCATTGATCAAGAGTGATCTAGTTAAGTCAAGGGAGGGGGAGAGACCCTGTTGCATTATGGGGAGGAGAAAACAGTAGGAGAGAAATCCTATTATAGGAGGGGATACCTCTGACTCCTCGGATCAGGACAGAGAGCTGCTCCCAGTTCCTAGTGCCCCACATAATAAAACTGTTATCCATAACTGACCATGAACAATGTCGCAGGTGATTTGTTAGTGTTATCACAGAATAATACAGTGCAGAAGAGGCCCTTTGGCCCATCGAGTCTGCACTGATGCGAATATAATGAGACACAGGTTTTTTAAGTGCGATACATCCAAGTTTAGCCCTTCTCTTTGAAACCCATATTTCATGATCTTCTTTCCCACAGAGCTCAAGTTTATGATCTGCACTTCCAAAGTACCGTATTCTGCTTTTGATGCTGCAGTAACAGTAAAACAAAAGACTGCAGCTCTTACCAATTTATTATGTACCATATAACTTTATCTGGACAATAAAATATTTCCATTTTGTTGTACTGTTTTACAGTGTGTAGAAATATTGCTATGAATCAGGAGTCAGCCTGATTTTCCAACTGGTACTTAATACCATCTGCATTTGACTTCTCTTAATGAATACAAGAATATCAATAAACCATTAAGCAGTTGGTGGGGACATTTTGCAACACGGATGTATATTATCTACCCTGCCCATAACCAATGACATATATGATAATGGAAATATCACACGGAATATGGAGAAAGATGAATGAAAAAGGAGACAAAGGGCCAGAATGCAGTGGTTTATGATTGAAATGGCCATCTTAAATGGTCAGGAAAGCTTATCCTTACTGCCTATGACCCACTATTTCAAAGGAGGGAAGGGGAGTTCTCCCTGATGTCTTGGCCAATATTTATCCCTCAATGAACATCACTGTGCACAAATTGGCTACCACATTTCCCACATTACAACAGTACTTAAACATTAAAAAAGTACTTAATTGGCTTTGAAGCACTTTAGGACTCCTGAGGTCATGAAATGCACTATATAAATACAAGTCTTTCTTTCCTTCCTCCTTTCTTTTCAGAGGCCAGTTTCTTTTCCTTTCTTTTCTGTCGGTCTATCTGCTGACTCATGCAAAGATTATGTGCGATGGGTTGGCACCTTCTTCTTTCTTATCCAAGTTCCCATTCATATATGAGCTTACAATATGACCGTTAATATTCAACTGTGAGGAGGGGCAAGAGGCCAACTCATTTGAACCCAATGTTGTCCTTATGACCACATTTTAGTAGCGGGGTCCCTGAAAGGTCATCAGGAGTGGAGGCTTTAGAAAGTTCCCCCTCTCTAGCTGGTGGGGGTGGGGGGATGGGGGTGGTGCTGGGCAATTGCACTGTCTTTGCTTTCATCCTGACACCTCAACCGATACCAGCCAACTCAGTGCAGGCTGAATATCATACTGGAGACATCCCTGGCATACGAGGTTCCATTCCACATTATGCCAACCAAGCTGGTGAGTGGAATTCACAAAAGTTTAGTTTGTGATCGGATACAGCCTCTGGCACACTTGGAACAACAAAAGTATCCCTCGGACGCCCCTTGTATAATGTGAAACTGCTGAGTTAGTGAAAGTTAACTGAAGACTTGACAACCTTTTTTTATTCTTTTCATGGGATGTGAGCATTGCTGGCAAGGCTAGCATTTGTTGCACATTCGTAATTGCCCTTAACAATTGAATAACTTGCTCGCACATTTCAGAAGACAGTTAAGAGTGGGTGGGTCTGACGTCACATGAAGGCCAGACCAGGTAAGGACGACAGATTTCCTTCCCTCCAGGACATTAGGGAACCAGATGGATTTTTATAACATAGTATCATGGTACCATTACTGAGAATAGCTTTCAAATCCAGATTTTATTAATTAATTGAATTTATTAATTAAATTTAAATTCCACAGGCTGCTGTGGTGGGAACTGAACCCATGTCCCCAGGGCATTAGCCTGGGCCTCTAGATTACTAGTTCAGTGACACTACCACTATACCACCACCTCCCCTGCCTGCCTCTGACTTGCACTGCTGCTGGCCATCCATGGAGCTTCCAATTTTAATGGAAACCTTCTCTTTATAATTAGCAACTGGCTAACAACTGAAATCTGGAAATTAGATCCCCCCAAAAAACTATTAAGGCAAGGTCAATTGAAATTGTTAAATTTTTGTTAGGCAATGATATAAAAGGTTATGGAACCAAGGCAGGTAGATGGAATTGAGACACACATCAGCCATGATCTAACTGAAAAGTGGCACACGTTCAAAGGGTTAAATTGCTGACTCCTGTTCCTATCCAAAGCAGCATTTACAGATTGCACGTTTTGAAATTGCTGTTTTACCAGCAAACTGTCTCCCTAATGATGAGGGTTAATTTAAAACAACCATCAAAAAAATTAACTCTTCAGCTGAAGTAATTATAAGGAGCAGAGGTAAGGCTAATGGTGCAGGGATACCCTTGGATCCAAAACTGGGCCCTCAGCACCTCCAATGATGCAATTACTTTGCAGGAATGGTGCAAGGTGAACAAGGTTCTAGAGGAGTCAAGGTGGTCAAGTATTTCAGAGAGGTGGGGCTAGGCTTCTCCAGACAGTATGCCAGGCTTCGCCAAAGAGTGACCCAGACTTTTCCAGAGTGAAGCCCAGGCTTCTTCAGAAAGCAGGCCCAGTGCATGGCTGCTCCAGTGGCTGTTTTCAAAGTTGCAGTAGGAATCTGCCAAAATGGCAGCAGATTTTTGGAAGCCCCAATGTTTACAACAACCTAATGGAAAGCAGGTTTAAAGATTGGAACTATGTGCATCATTGAGGAAACAGTAAGGTTGCCAACCCTCCAGTATTACCCAGGAATTAAAGACTAGTCTCCTGGGAGCAACCCAGGAGAAAGAATTCATGGCGGCATTTTAAAATTATTTTGTTAAAGAAATTATTTAAATACATGTGTTTCCCAGTTATAAAAATGGTGGACACGGGAGAAAATGCTGTTTTACTGGCAGTCAAGAATCCTCCAATCAGGTAATGAAGAATCCATTCGCTTTTTGTTTGATGTGGGAAGGCAGTGCACCATGAGGATGGGCATGTCCGGCGACCAATGGTGAGAGTGAGAGTGCGGGGTGGTTGGAAGCAGACCATCAAGCCACGGAACCTCTAGGTATATGTCCAACCAGGGTTGACAACCCTTGGAAGCAGCCATAACTTAAACAGATATTGACTGTTTGAATCCAGAATACCTCTGAAAAGCGGCAGACCCCAATTTGAAAGGAGGTATCACAATTCTCATCTTGGCATGGCAGCTGTAAATACTGGCCTGCCACATTGTCAACAGATAATCAACATTTGCCAAGTAGCAGAACAGCTCCTTCTGGTCATTGTAGAATAAGGAGAGAAAAACCTATTTAGACAATTTTATGTTAAATTTGGCAGGGTCCTTTAGATAGCACCTTTTCTGCCAATTGAGATTGTGTTGGCAGTAGAGGAAAAAATATAAGCAGGCCACTGTCAGCTAACAGCAAGTGAAAAATATCAATTTAAACTTAGAGCTTTTGAGTCAGTATTTATGCCAGAGAAATATGTCAGAAAAATATTCCAGTTGGCTGCAGTCCCAGCTCTTAAGTATAGCTTATCACTAATTAATGCTTATAGCATTGTCTGTATTTCAATAGACTCCAAAAACCTGTGATGAGTAACACTATCAAAAAATCAATATTCCAGAAAGAAAATGAGTTGGAGCTTGTATCATAAATCTTCACTTAATAACCTCAGCAGTGTCAACCAGATCATAATTCTGTTTCACATTTCTTTTCAGATAAAGCCTACCTTTGCTGGAGAAGGAAGTATATATTCAACTCACCTCCTGACTCCCCAAAGCCTGTCCACCATCTACAAGGCACAAGTCAGGTGTGTGATGGAATACTCTCCACTTGCTTGGATGGGTGCAGCTCCAACAACACTCAAGAAGCTCGACACCATCCAGGACAAAGCAGCCCACTTGATTGGCACCCCATCTACAAACATTCGCTCCTCCACCACCGACGCACAGTGGCAGCAGTGTGAACCATCTACAAGATGCACTGCAGCAATGCACCAAGGCTCTTTAGACAGCACCTTTCAAACCCACGACCTCTACCAACTAGAAGAACAAGGGCAGCAAATACATGGGAACACCACCACCTACAAGTTCCCCTCCAAGTCACACACCATCCTGACTTGGAACTATGTTGCCAGTCCTTCACAGTCGCTGGGTCAAAATCCTGGAACTCCCTTCCTAACAGTACTGTGGGTGTACCTACCCCACATGGACTGCAGCGGTTCAAGAAGGCAGCTCACCACCACCTTCTCAAGGGCAATTAGGGATGGGCAATAAATGCTGGCCTGGCGAGCGACGCCCACATCAAAATGAATGAATAAAAAAAAAACAGTGCACTTTAGCGGAAGGGATCCTGTCTTCTTTATGGTGCCAGCCTTGGGATCAGATGGTAACAGTCTCACCTCTGAGTCAGAAAGTTTTGGATTTAAGCCCTACCCCAGGATTATAAATTCAGGCTGACACTTCAGTGGAGTACTGAGGGAGTGCTGTATTATCAGAGGTGCTGTCTTTCAAATGAGATGTTAAACCAGCTTATTGCCTGTCCCCTCAGGTGGATGTAAAAGATCTCAAGACAGTATTTGAACAAGAGGTCTCTCCAGTGTCCTGGCCTATATTTATCGCTCAATCAACATCATTAAAACAGGTCATCTGGCCATTATCATATTACTGCTTGTAGGACTGTGCTGTGCACTAATTGTTTGCCATCTTCCCCACATTACAACAATGACGACATTTCAGAATACATCATTGGCTGTAAAGCAATTTGGGAAATCCTGAGGTCGTGAAAGGTTCTTTCTTTCTTGAATATTATTTTGTTATTAGCATTTGAAAGTCTTGATTACAATCCTTTAGACCATAGAGGTTTACAGCACAGAAGGAAAACATTTGACCCAGCATTTCTGCATTGGCTCTTTGATTGAGCAATCCAAAATTCATCCCATGGCCTCATCCCCTCCCAATGTATATGTTCCCCTGTTTCAAATATTTATACAACATTCTCTTAAAAGATGCAATGGTCTCTGCTCAACCATTCTGTGTGGCAAAATATTCTATACTCCAACAAATCTTTTCATAAAGATATTTCACCTAACCTCACTCCCCGTGAGAATCTTAAATTGATGACTCCTTGGGTTGGATTCTATGAGCTTGCTGCTGATCTCAGTGGTGAGCTCATAAAATGGTGGCCTGCCCACATGGGCTGCATGCCAAAGAGCCGCCATGACCTTAAGCACGGCAGTTCATTTAAATAACTGGGGACGCCCGCTACCCACCAATCACGTGGAGGGGGCTGGCTGTCCGTCCCCGGCAATGGCATCAGCTGCCTGTGTGCTGATGCCATTTTTAAAGGCCCTTTCCCACCCTCCCAATAAAAATTACATCAACTATTTTCCCTTCCCCCCCAAAACAACACTCACCTTTAACATCTGACCTACCCCCCACAAACTGCACAAGATTTAAAGTACAACCCTTCCCACCATCCCCTACACCCAAAACGTTTTTTTTGACCTCGTCCCCTCCCCGCTGCACTGATAAACTTACCTCCTCCCTCCCCACCAGTGCCGTGCCTCATTTCTCCGGACAGGGATCTGAAAGTGCAGGAGTGCTGGCCACCGCACCGAAGATTGCGATGGGCCCTCAATATCGCGGGTGAGTATATTTAAATTTATTAATTTTATTGATTTAAATATTCAAATTGTGGTCCCATCACCCAGTGGCGGGGTGCCGTCACAGAGCCCTGCCGCCGCCGGGAGGATCGGGCTGGGCCCTGCTGGCGTTGAGGTCCATGGCGGGCCTCATCCGGAGCCATCTTCAGGACCCCCCCTCCCCCCGCCACGGATCACGACATCAAGGGGCGGCGCAGTGGTTAGCACCACAGCCTCACAGCTCCAGTGACCCGGGTTCAATTCTAGGTACTGCCTGTGCGGAGTTTGCAAGTTCTCCCTGTGTCTGCGTGGGTTTTCTCCGCGTGCTCCGGTTTCCTCCCACAGCCAAAAGACTTGCAGGTTGATCGGTAAATTGGCCATTGTAAATTGCCCCTAGTATAGGTAGGTGGTAGGGGAATATAGGGACAGGTGAAGATGTGGTAGGAATATGGGATTAGTGTAGGATTAGTATAAATGGGTGGTTAATGGTCGGCACAGATTCAGTGGGCCGAAGGGCCTGTTTCAGTGCTGTATCTCTAAATCAAAAAATCAATAAGTCAAGGGCTGTTTAAAATCTAGCCCCTTGTCACTGACTGCCCAAGTGAAGGAAATTGTCTTTCACTATCCATTATCAAAATTCTTCAGAATTTTACACACCTCTTTAAATCTTATTCTTTTCTTCTCCAGTGAAAATAGCCCCTGTATTTCAAGTCTATTAGTTGGTGTGACTTAATTCTCTATGACAACCTTGGTTGAGGCAAACCCTTCCATCGGGTCTTGGTTTCAAACATGTGCACAGTGAGATGCACCATATTCTACTTACATACACAGGACCGCTTTCTGCATGGGGGCCTCGTAGAGGCTTTAGTTATCAGCATTAGTTTAGAAACAACATTTTCTTTTGAAAAAAAAGTAACCAATAATTGGTTCTTAAGTGACAATTCATGGGACAATAAACATTACTGATAATTAGTATTGTTCTGGTAAATGATTCAACCAGAGCGCCTTGTTAAAAATTTCCCAGATCCAATCCACAGTTTTTAGACTCCACATGTCCTTGGTTGCCACAAATTATTAACTGAAGAGCTGGCTGTAAAAGGAAACAGAAAGATTCTTCCCCATTCCCCACCGTCTTTTTTCTCTGGGTCGCAGAATGATGCTCCTCCACATGATGAGGTGCTACCGGAAGGAGAAAAATTGAATAATCTGGCTTTTTCCTTTGCAAGGGCAGCTCATATCAACTGTGGCTCAGTGGTAGTATCCTTATCCCTGTGTCAGAAGGTTGCTGGTTCATCTCCAGAGACCTGAGCACAAATCTAGTCTGGCACTTCAGTGCATACAGAAAGAGCATTACACTGTTGGCAGTGCTGTCTTTCAGATGAGATGTCAAACCAAGGATTTGTCTGCCTTCTCAGATGAATGTAAAAGATTCCACGGCACAATTTGAAGAAGGAAAGTTCTCTCCTGGCCAATATTCACCCCTCAACCAGCATCACTCATTCAGATTATCTGGTTATTATCATATTGCTGTTCATGAGAATCTTGCTGCACACAATTTTAATTGCCACATTCCCTAAAAGTGACAATACTTCAAAAACAAAATCTTGGCTGTAGAGCACTTTGGGATGTCCTGAGGTCGTGCAAGGTGCTGTATAAACGCAAGTCATTCCTTTCTTTTTATCAACGTTTCAGTTGCTGTGAAATCGAATGCTAATGACTGCCCCAGGTTTGTGTGACAGCAAATAGCTCTAGAGACTGAAATAGTAATGAGTGATTGAGGGAGTCAAAAAAAAGTTTGTAAAAATTACAAACAGCCAAATTGTGAAAACAAATACTTTGCTGAGGCATCCTCCAGCTAACTTTCCCTTTTTGGATGTTGCCTGATCCACGATAAACTTATAACATATTCCGTTTCAGATTTCTAGCATTACTGCTGTTCCCTTTATCATCATCTCCTTTGGAGCTCAGCTGAAGTGACAGGCTGCGACACTGCTTTTCAGCTTACGGATCGTTGCAGGATGCAGCTCGAAGACTAGTATTACAAAGTCAAAGTGGAGAAGGTAATGAAGAATTCTAAAAAAAAAATTACCAACAAAAAGTCAGCTTGTTAAACTGTGACCTGGTCTTCTAAAGCCCTCAAAGGATTTGAAAGGTATCTAAGGTTTCTGGAGCTGAGGTGGAATGTGTCGGGCTCTTGGCTGTTTGCTCGTACACTTGACACATTCTTTTTTTTGAACAACTTTTTAAATTTTTCTAGGATTGCGAAAACAGTTTGGAACCACAGTAAAACATCGCATAATGCTTCATTCTTATTGGTCATGTCCCTCCACTTTATAGTGTGTGGCTCAAAAACTGTTTACATAGTGTCATACAACAGAGACATGAAAGAAAAAAAAAGGCATTTTTATAGTGCCTTTCATGACCTCTGGACACCCCAAAGTGCTTTACAGCCGATTAAATACTTTTGAAGTCTAGTGACTTTTGTAAAATGGGAAACATGCTGGACTGGTGCCAGGCCGATCATTGGAAGTCATGTGCACTTACACTTCCTTGAACTCTCTGCAATGAAAACGATTTAATCTCTCCCTCAATGTGTCAACTGTTCAGTACTGTTTTGGTACCAAATAGGAACTCTCAACCTGAATCGCCACAATGAGTGTAGGTGAAAGAAGTGGAAACTTTACACTGCTGCAATAGGCCATGATGATTGGAATCATAGAAAGAACAGCAGAGAGCAAGACATTTGGCCCATCAAACCTGTTCAGATGCTAGATGGTTACCTAGATTGACAGCATTGAGGTTGAGGCCAATATAGAATGTTGTGGTAGCCCAGAGAGCTTTACCCTATACTATATCTGATAAGAATGCCTAGTAGATATATCGGTGTTCAGGATCTTCACAGGCCAAATGTCCTATAATGCCCCCCACTGCCCTAGCACTGAACTTGCTTCTTTCTCTAGTTTCTCTCCTATCTTCCCTCATGCTTTCTCTGAGCTCATCTTGTCCATGAGACCTTTCTCCTGTTCCCTTGATCCTATTCCCACTAAACTGTTGATCACTCATCTTCTCCTGCTGGTCTCCATGTTAGTTGATATTGTAAATGGTTCTCTCTCTCCAGCTGTTGTCCCATTCTCCTTTAAATCTGCCATTATCACCCCTCTCCTCAAAAAAGTCCTTTGATCCCAGCGCCCTTGCAAACTGTACTATACTGGTCAGTGTGCTGTTACTATTAAATGAGGAGAGTAGAATTTGGGTCAAAGTAACAGAAGTTTATTTACAAGAGTCTTATCTCTAAGGCATCTACATTAACACTGAGCAACATGAGGCTCAGACTCCTGACATCACATCCTCTGATGATGCTTAAGGTCTATATAAATAATCTACCCAGCAACAGCTTTTGTACATTATACTACACAAACTACCATCCCATCTCCAACCTCCCCTTTCTCTCTGAAGTCCTTGAACATGTTAATAAAAGCAAAATACTGCAGATGCTGGAAATCTGAAATAAAGCCAGGAAGTGCTGGAAATACTCAGCAGGTCTGCCAGCATAGACCTGAAACGTTAACTCTGTTTCTCTCTCCACAGATGCTGCCAGACCTGCTGAGTATTTCCAGCACTTTCTGTTTTCACTCCTTGAACATGTTGTCACCTTCCAAATCTGTTCCCATCTTTCTTGGAACTCCATGTTTGAATCCCTCCAATCAGGTTTCTGTCCTTGCCACAGTACCAAAACAGCTCTGATCAAAGTCACGACAGACATCTAACATGATTGTGACAAAGGTAAACGTTCCCTCCTCGTCCTTCTTGATCTGTCTGCAGCCTTCGACACGGTTGATCACACCATCCTCCTCCAATGCCTGTCTACTATCGTTCAGCTGGGTGGGATGCTCTCACCTGGTTCCATTCTTATCTATCTAAACATAGGCAGAGAATCATTTGCAATGTCTTCCCTTCCTGCTTCTGCACCATTATCTTTGGTGTCCCCCAAGGATCTATCCTTGGCCTCCTCCTATTTCTCATCTACATGCTGCCCCTCAGCAACATCATCCGAAAGCACAGTGTTAGTTTTAACATGTATGCTGGCGACACTCAGTTCTACCTCGCCATCACTTCTCTTGACTCCTCCATTGTTGCCAAATTATCAGACTACTTATCTGACATCCACTGCTGAATGAGCAGAAATTTCCTCCAATTAAATATTGGGAAGATTAAAGCCATTGCTTTTGGACCCCTCTCCAAACTCCATACCTTAGCTACCAACTCCATCCCTCTCTCACGCAACAGTCTGAGGTTAAGCCAGTCAGTTTGCAACCTTGGTGTCACATTTGACCCCGAGATGAGCTTCCAACCTCATATTTGTGATATCACTAAAACTGCCTAGTTCCACCTCTGTAAGATCATCCAACTTTGCCCCCGTCTCAGTTCATCCATTGCTGAAACCCTCAATCATGCCTTTGTTACCTCTAGACTTGACTATTCCAACGCAATCCAGGCTGGTCTCCCACATTCTACTCTTCGTGAACTTGAAGTCATCCAAAACTCTGCTGCCCATGTCTTAACTCGCACCAAGTCCTGATCCCCGATCACACCTGTGCTCGCTGACCTACATTGGCTCCTGGTCAAGCAACATTTTGATTTTGAAATTCTCATCCTTGTTTTCAAATCCCTCCATGGCTTCTCTCCCTATCTCTGTAATCTCTTCCAGCTCCACAACCATCTGAGATATCTGCGCCCCACTCATTTTGATCTCTTGAACACCCCTAATTTTAGTCACTCCACCATTGATGGCCATGCCTTCAGCTACCTAGCCCCCCCAGCTCTGGAATGCCCTCCCTACACCTCTCCGCCTTAGTTTCCACCTGTAAGACACTCCTTAAAACCTACCTCGTTGACCAAGCCTTTGGTCATCTGACCTAATATCTCCTTTTGTGGCTCGCTGTCATGCTTTGTTTCATAATGCTCCTGTTAGGTGCTTTGGAACATTTTATTACATTACAGGTGTGATATAAATGTAAGTTGCTGTTGTTGGAATGTCCTCTGCAGATTCTCTCCCGACCCTACAATCTCCTACAAATCCCCTGTCTCTTTAAGGCCAATTTTAATTCATGGCAGAAGCTGTGTTGTTGTTGTGGCAGGGTTGGGGGTGGGGTGCGGGCAGCAGTAGGAGCTGAGGCTGAAGGCAAATAATCCAGCTCTTCACATTGTGAAGTCCAGGAGATCTCAACTCTCCTGGTCTGCATCTGCATGAGTTCCATCAGTCTTCAGCCTGAACCCGGCAGGAAGTGGCAGCTGGTTGATGGTGGCAGCAGGGTTTCAGGCAGCCAGTGAGTATCGTTGAGGGCTTGATGGATCAGTCCCTGGCACTCAGATAAGTGATTGGGAGGGGGCTCAAGAGGGCATCAAGGCTAGGGTAGGGGAAAGGAAGCTTGGGGTACGAGGCTCAAGGTTTTTTATGGGGTCCGGAGGAGCACTCATGCTGGCCTTCACTCACCTCTCTGAGCTGCTTCTGGCTCCAGCTCCACTTGCCATCCAGTTAGCCTGGCAGGGAAGACACGACAGCCCCCCTGCACAGGCCTCGGCTTAAAATTACAGTCGAACCCCGCTGATGACATTACAGTCCGGTCCATACACTTACAGAAGGACCCCACTGCCTTCTGGTGGGTGCCTCTCTCGATTGGCTGAAAATAGCAGGTTACAATTTTAATTCACGGGAGCAGGCAAGTCACTACTGCCATTTAAGCCACCTGCACGGTTTCTGCTAAGGGTGAAAATTGGCCCTTGTGTCTCTGAACTGACCCCACCTTTAGGGGCTGGCTGCTTTCTTAATGCAAATGAAAGCCTTATATTAGCAGTATGCCATTATGATGAGTAATAGAGCTCTTTCCATCTGTATTCGCACCACTGGAGACTGATGGATAGAGTCATATTGATCCTCAGTAACAACCATCATTATTGCCTTGGGAAAGGAAATGAGGGTGCAACTTGATGGCTGAAAACTAAAAAGTAGATGCAGAGGCGTGAGTGGGAAGGGATGATCTAATTAAGGTGCTTAAGATGACTAAAGGTTTTGATTGGGTATATGTAGAGAAACTATTTCCTCTGTGAAGGAGTCCAGAACAAAGGGCATAAACTTAAAATTAGAGCTAGGCTGTTCAGGGAAGCTGTTCTTCACACAAATGGTAATGTAAATCTGGACTCTTTCCCCCCAAAAAACTATTGATGCTAGGTCAGCTGAAAATTTTAAAACTGAGATTGAAAGATTTTTGCTATGCAAGGGTATTAAGGAACACGGAACCAAGGCGGGTTGATGGAGTTAAGATACAGATTATCCATGATCGAATTGAATGGATGTACAGGGTCAAGGGGTTTTAATGGCTTACTCGTGTCCCCGTGTACGGGAAAAAAATTGAAGGCTGGAACTTCATTGAGAATTAACAAGACAGAGAGGGTGAGGGGTTGTGGCCTACTAGTTCTCTGTCCCACCACTCCAGATTTATTTTTCCAAAACATCATCAGGTACAGTGCTTGATGCTGATGTAGGAAGCCAAAAGCATAAGAACATGTCCTGTTATTGACATTTCCCAAATTGATGATTAATTTTTTTAAATATACAAATTATAAAGAAGCTCATCAGGTTGCTTCAGAAATAAAGACTTGCATTTATACAGCGCACCTTTCATGAGCTCAGGAAGTCTCAAAGAGCTTTACAGCCAATGAAATACTTCTGAAGTGAAGTCACTATTGTAATCTGGAAAACACAGCATCCAATTTATGCACAGCCTCACAATTAGGATGAGATAAATGATCAGATCATCTTTTTTAGTGATTTTGGTTGAGGGATAAATTTTGGTCAGGACACCAGGGAGAACTTTCCTGCTCTTCAAAGCCTTTGGGTCTTTTACATCCACTTGAGAGGGCAAACAGGGCCTCAGTTTATCATCTCATCTGACAGCGCAGCACTCCTGCAGAACTGCACTGGAGTGTCAGCCTGGATTTTGGGCTTAAGTCGCTGGAGTAGGACCTGAACCTACACTCCTCTGACTCAGAGGCAAGACTGTTACCCACTGAGCCACAACTCATCATGCGAAACAGCCCTTCACCCAGGGAATGTTGCAAAGTCATTAACGGACTCACTGAAGCTAAAAGGAAGAATATTTTAACTCAGTGTCATTTTCAGTTGGAGAGATTGAATCGTTGAGCTCCCCTTTGAAGTCATAGATCAGAACTCGTGATGACTCTCACTGATTATATGCTATGGCATGTTCAATCTAAGTCAATTTAATGCACACCACAGACACAACAGCATTAATGGTATATTAACAGTTAAACGCTGAAACTATGCTAGATGAAGGCAGGCTGGCTATTGTAATGGTAACACTGCAGGAGGATGTTCCCCTGTGAATCATGTGACAATTACCGAAGAATTATTCTGCAGTTCTAAATTAAAATTATAGACCTGTCGAGACCAAAGTATGTGCCATAATTGACAATGAAATTCAGTACTCAAAGGCAATTGTTTTTTTGTTTTCCATTTGGCATGATTGTGTAACTGCTCATCAACAAGCAAGGAAGCTCTGGGGCAGAAGTCTTAGGTTGCAACCAGGTCTGTCAGTAGAGAATCTCCAGTTTGAACAATGCTCATGCTACATCTTTCAGTTAAAATATGATAATTTAAAAAACGCAATCCACTAGGGAATGTAGCTTGGGTTACACATTCTGATTGGATGTATTCCTGGAGGTTTGATTACAAGACCTCCAACCTACAACCATAACCACCCCCCCCACCCCACCCCACCCCCGCCTCACAACGTTCCCGCCATTGGTTGCCCAATACATCCATCATCATGATGCAATGCCATCCCGCGTCAATTGGAGTGCAAACAGTCTTATAGTTAGCCAATTGGATAATTCTTGACTGTCACATATCCTTTTGTACCGCATCTTCAATATCTTTACCACTAATAAACAAAAGTGTCCAAACTAAAAGAAAACAAAATTAAAGCTCCTATGATTTTTCTCTAGGTTTTGCTCGCAGCCATCTCTAAGAGATTAATTTTTAATTCCTGCAGATTCCAGAACAACTCTGGAGGGTTGGCAACCCTACATGGAGGGGTCAGACAGGCACAGTTGGTAGCATTCTTTCCTCTGTGTCAGAAGGTTGTGGGTTCAAGTCCCCCTCCAGAGACTCGAGTAGAAATCCAGGCTGGCACTCCAGCGCAGTACTGAGGGAGTCCTGAACTGTCAGGGCTGCTGTCTTTCAGATGAGATGTTAAATCATGACCCTGTCTGTCCTCGTCGATGGATGTAAAAGATCCCAATGTACTATTTGAAGAAAACCAGGAGAGTTCATCTGATTCCCTGGCCAATATTTATCCCTCAACCAATCTCACGAAAACAGATTATCTGGTCATTACCATATTGCTGTTTGTGGGACCTTGATGTGCACAAATTGACTGCTGCATTTTCCTACATTACAACAGTGGCTACCCTCCAAAAGTATTTCATTGTCCTTGGGACATTCTGAGGTCATAAAAGGTGTTGTGCAAGTGCAAGTACTTCTTTCTTTCTTTCCATCTTTCACAAATCAAGCACCAATGCCACTATATGCAATGCGCCTGTTCCAAAAGGAATACATGGACCCAAATGCCACTACACATATAGCTGAGCTAAACTCAGCAATACTGGCTAATAGTCAGGCTGTCATTTTTGAATGGCATGCTGAAAGCTGGGAGGGTTATGATTGTCACTGTGGCCTTTATTGCCATTCCCCAAATTATAAGTTTTCCTATGCCATGGGTGCTAATCTGGACTGCAGCATTCAAAGTGAAGGGTCTAAGATGAGCTGAAAGGTGAAAGTAACGGGAAATAAATCATTGCTCATCATGTCATTTGGAAACCGATTTTCTAGGTGTCGGAACATATTTAACATTCTAGGTGGTGTGGTTTAACATTTTTTTCCTTTGCAAGCCAGTGTACATGTGCAATCAATTCAATCGTTCCCAGTGATGTGCCTGATTGCTGGATGGTTACCTCTTTGGCACTCTTTCCCAGTCTATTGAATTGCAGCAACTTTCTTATCCTTAATTTGATGGAAAATCACTGCGTGCAGGTTGCAAAGTGCTTTTGGCAGGAGTTACACATAAACAAGTGTTCATTTTCCATTGATTGTCAATTTGATATTGTCAATATTCCAGAATGATAATTTATCGTTGACAATTAATTATTTAATTATTATAATTAACATCTTAAGAGCCATTTCCTACATTACAACAGTGACAGCACTTCAAAAAGTATTTCATTAGCTACAAAGCACTTGAAATGCAAGTCCTTCTTTTTATTAATGAGCCATGTGACATTTGCTAATAAATGTAGCTTATAATATACAGGCAGCACTGCAGGGAAAATAGCAGTTGAACTCAAGTCTGTGAGAATAATTGACCAGCTTCATAGAGACATGAACATATAAAGAAGCCAACCTTAGTTTCCCAACAAAATATCAACACATTTGTGTGTCAAATGATTGGAAGATAAAGGCTCAGGAATTGAACAAAGTGCCGAATATGACCACATGCTGAGCAGCAAGCACCAAAAACACTTCAAAGAGATAAGATTTAAAGAGAAGATATAATAAAGGTGAGAAAAGGAAGGACAAGAGTGGTGGAGTGCCGGTGCAGAAAGAATTAACTACCAATGAATAAATGATCTACAGTACAAAGCTGAATAATTTGTTTCATATCTGCACAGATAATTCAATTATATCACAATCAACAACTTAAATTTGTCCAATGTCAGATCTATAATTGTGTCTGAGATAATTTAGAATCGTGGAGGACTTGGGGGAACAGTAGACTTGCAGAGAAGCTGTGCAATCAATCAGTTAACTATACGGATTTGCATGAGGTCAAGAAATAAGATCACTGTGAGATTGTGCCCTCAGACAATATCACAATTCCAACACTGGATACCAATTTAATTCACTACAATCACCCAAAAAATAATTGAAATAGAGCAAGAGCTGCTACTTTCAATATAGTACACTGTCACATTTTGAGATTGATTAAAACTACTTACATTAAAACTGCATCTGCGTGTTGCTGGAAATACTATTAAAAGAAGCTTCAAATAGTGTCTCCTCATTTTACTGGTACCATGCTTTATGTAGTCACAATGTTGGAAAGGTTCTAACTTAAGTGCCAATTTGATTTAATTGTCATATATTAACAATTGTTTATACCTTTATCAATTCTTGGTGGGAAGAGGTAATACGAGTGGAAGGATGGTCATGTGGAATGTAAACACCAGCATAGACCAGTGGCCTGAAAGCATCTCTTTGTGCTGTAGATTCTATGTAAATTTATGTAATTTAAAGGCAATCATGTAATATGGAATTGGAGTTGCATGTAGGCCAGACTGGGGTAATCGTGGAAGAGACTTGCTGTGATTGATACTATCAGTTGCGTTTTTATAATAATCCAGCTGTCTTTGTGGTTATATTTCTGGTGCTGGACCACAAATTACCAGATTTATTTAAGTGTTATTGTATTTGATAAACTGGTCAATAGAGATAAATTCACAAGCACAAATTGTAATTCCAGCAATCAGACCATTCTAGTTTACAAAGTGCTATCTTTGTATGTGCAGCCTTTATACTACAATAAAGAGCTTTTAAAATAGAAGTCATTATCTGTGCGTGGTGCTTACTGCGCAGTTGTAGTAACCCTTTATTGTTGAAATCACATTATGCAATATTAATGAATATGTTAATGCATTCAGATGAAATTCCCATGTCCACCAACTTAATGAAGCCATTTAGAACAGCATGTTAATGCACACTTACTAATACTGCATCATAGGATTTTAATCCATTTGAGTTGTTTCCAGAATAAGTAAGACACCATTCCTTCACAGATGACATACCTACTTAGATGTTGTTTGCACTAGAGGATGTTGACTCCCTAAAATACTCTATTCTAAAGCACTGTGAGGTAATTGGGAATATTGATAAGTTCCACAACCATCAGATGTATTGTTTTAATGTAAATAGCTAGCAATTGAACAGTGCTCCTCAGAACCATCAATAATTGTCCTGAACAATGGCCATAATTGAGGAGTAAAACCCTCTCACGCAAGTGTCCTTTTGTATTGCCTGATGTGTATGTGATCTGAAGTGACAAGTGCTTGACAATACAATGTACATGTGCATCAGACTGACTTATTAAAAAGATAGCAAACAGGATTTGACAAGAAATAAAAGACATCAAACCGGAAATTAATGGACATATTGAAAAGGACTGGGAACCAAAAAAGAAACAAATTGTGAAAAGGCAGAAATTGATGAGCAAAGATATTCAGTAACTTCCTCTGTATATTAAAGATAAGGATTTTAAACATTCAGGTTAATTTGAGAATTAAAATAATATATTCTTTGGGCTCCATTTTCTTCAATGAAGCATGACTGGCATCTCAAGTGAATACAACAACTTGCATTTATACAGCAACTTTAATTTAGTTAAAATCATCCAAAGGCACTTCACAAGAATGTTATCAAACAAAATATGACGCCAAGCCACATATAGAGGTATTAGAACATCTGACCAAAAGCTGGGAGGGGGATGGGAACCGGACTTGTAATCCAGGGACCAGTGGGTCCACTCAGAAAGACAAAGAGTGTAGTGAGGTATTGGGGAAGGTAGCACTGTCACAGAGGACAGATGGGCACGGAGAAGGGTTAAAGTGCGTATACTTCAACGCAAGAAGCATCAGGAATAAGGTGAGTGAATTGAAGGCGTGGATGGGCACTTGGGACTACGATGTTGTGGCCATCACTGAAACGTGGATAGGTGAGGGGGAGGAATGGTTTTTGGAGGTACCTGGTTATAGATGTTTTCATAAGATTAGGAATGGTGGTAAAAGAGGTGGGGGGGTGGCATTGTTAGTTAGAAATAGTGTAACAACTGCTGAAAGAATTTTCGAGGAGGATCTGCCGACTGAGGCACTGTGGGTTGAGGTCAGGAACAGGAAAGGAGCAGTCACCTTGATGGGAGTTTTCTATAGGCCCCCCAATAGCAGCAGGGAGGTGGAAGAGCAGATTGGGAAACAGATTTTGGAAAGGAGCAGAAGTCACAGGGTAGTAATTATGGGGGATTTCAACTTCCCAAATATTGATTGGCAACTCTTTAGATCGAATAGTTTGGATGGGGTAGTGTTTGTGCAGTATGTCCAGGAAGCTTTTCTGACTCAGTATGTAGATTGCCCGACCAGAGGGGAGGCAATATTGGATTTGGTACTAGGTAATGAACCAGGGCAAGTGATAGAGCTGTTGGTGGGCGAGCACTTTGGAGATAGTGATCACAATTCTGTAGCATTCACTGTGGTAATGGAGAGGGATAGGTATGTGCAACAGGGCAAGGTTTACAATTGGGGGAAGGGTAGATATGATGCTGTCAGGCAGGAACTGAGGAGCATAAGTTGGGAGCATATGCTGGCAGGGAAGGGCACGGTCGAAATGTGGAACTTTTTCAAGGAGCAGATAGTAGGGGCCATTGATAAGCATGTCCCTGTCAGACAGGGAAGGGATGGTCATGTGAGGGAACCGTGGTTGACAAGAGAGGTTGAGAGTCTTGTTAGGAAGAAGAAGGATGCGTATATAAAGTTGAGGAAAAAGGGCACAGGCATAGCTCTGGAGGGATACAAGATGGCCAGGAAGGATCTGAAGAAAGGGATTAGGAGAGCTAAGAGAGGGCATGAAAAATGCTTGGCGGGTAGGATAAAAGAAAACCCCAAGGCCTTTTACGCGTATGTCAGAAATATGAGGATGACTAGGGGGACCGTAGGTCCGGTCAAGGACAATAGCGGGAGACTGTGTGTTGAGCCGGAAGAGATAAGTGAGGTTTTGAATGAGTACTTCTCTTCGGTATTTACGAATGAGAAGGGGTGTATTACTGAAGAGGACGGTGTGAAACAGACTGGTAAGCTCGAGGAAGTGCTCGTTAGGAGGGAAGATGTGTTGGGGTTTTTGAATAACTTGAAGATAGACAAGTCTCCCGGGCCTGACGGGGTATATCCAAGGATGTTATGGGAAGCAAGGGATGAAATTGCAGAGCCGCTGGCAATGATCTTTTCATCTTCTCTGCTGACGGGGGTGGTACCAGGTGATTGGAGGGTGGCAAATGTTGTGCCCCTGTTCAAGAAAGGGAATAGGAACAACCCTGGGAATTACAGGCCAGTTAGTCTTACTTCGGTGGTAGGCAAGTTGATGGAAAAGGTGCTGAGGGATAGGATTTCTGAGCATCTGGAAAGACACTGCTTGATTCGGGACAGTCAGCACGGTTTTGTGAGGGGTAGGTCTTGCCTCACAAGCCTGATTGAATTCTTTGAGCAGGTGACCAAGCAAGTGGATGAGGGTAAACCAGTGGATGTGGTGTACATGGATTTTAGTAAGGCATTTGATAAGGTCCCCCATGGTAGACTTATGGAGAAAGTCAGGAGGCATGGGATAGTGGGGAATGTGGCCAGTTGGATTAAGAATTGGCTAACTGATAGAAGGCAGAGAGTGGTCTTAGATGGTAAATACTCAGCCTGGAGCCCAGTTACCAGTGGCGTGCCGCAGGGATCAGTTCTGGGTCCTCTCCTGTTTGTGATTTTTATTAACGACTTGGATGAGGAAGTCGAAGGGTGGGTCAGTAAATTTGCAGATGATACAAAGGTTGGTGGAGTTGTGGATACCGAGGAGGGCTATTGTCGTCTGCAAAGGGACTTGGATAGGTTGCAGTGCTGGGCTGAAAAGTGGCAGATGGAGTTTAACCCTGAAAAGTGTGAGGTCGTCCATTTTGGAAGGACAAACATGAATGCAAAATACTGGGTTAACGGTAGGGTTCTTGGGCATGTGGAGGAGCAGAGAGACCTTGGGGTCTATGTGCATAGATCATTGAAAGTTGCAACTCAAGTGGATAGGGCTGTGAAGAAGGCATATGGGGTGTTAGCGTTCATTAGCAGAGGGATTGAATTTAAGAGCCGTGAGGTGATGATGCAGCTGTACAGGACCTTGGTAAGGCCTCATTTGGAGTACTGTGTGCAGTTCTGGTCGCCTCATTTTAGGAAGGATGTGGAAGCCTTGGAGAGGGTGCAGAGGAGATTTACCAGGATGTTGCCTGGAATGGAGAATAAGTCTTACGAGGAAAGGCTGAACATTCTAGGCCTCTTCTCATTAGAAAGGAGAAGGATGAGGGGTGACATGATAGAGGTTTATAAGATGATCAGGGGAATAGATAGGGTAGACAGTCAGAAACTTTTTCCCCGGGTGGAGCAAAGCGTTACAAGGGGTCATAAATTTAAGGTGAAGGGTGGGAGATATAAGGGGGATGTCAGGGGAAGGTTCTTTACCCAGAGAGTGGTCGAGGCATGGAATGCCTTGCCCGGGGAAGTTGTTGAGTCAGAAACTTTAGGGACTTTCAAAAGGCTTTTGGATAGGTATATGGATAAAGGAGAATGATGGGGTATAGATTAAATTGTCCTTGACAGAGGACAAAGGATCGGCACAACATTGTGGGCCGAAGGGCCTGTTCTGTGCTGTATGTTCTATGTTCTATGTTCTATAAGCTTGGTCAAAGAGATAGGTTTTAAGGAGTGACTAAGAGGAGGAAAGAAGTAAAGAGGCGGAGAGGTTTATGGAGGGAATTCCAGAGCTTTAGGTCTAGACAGTTGAAGGTATAGCCACCAATGAAAATCGGGAATATGCAAGAAGCCAGTATTGCAGGAGTACAGAGATCTCAGAGGTTTGAAAGACCGGTAGAGGTTAGAGATATGGAGGCCATAGATGGATTTGATCATAAGGATGTTTGCACCACAGCAATCAAAATTAATTACCTCCAATTCAGCCCATCAAAGCCCCTCTTCAATAGACTATATGCAGCCTTCACCATCGAGGGATCTCACTGATACCTTTAATTATAAAGTTTCTCCTCATTTTCCCAAAGGTAAATCAAGCAAAACTATAAAACACAGAATTAAATTCAAATACTACATAGTACAACCTTGAACTGTTGCCTTCCTTGTCACATTTCCATGTACCAAACTATCACATTTCGAGGAACATTCAAGGTTATTTTCTTAACCTTAACTAGCATTATAAGACTGTGTGGAATGCGAGTCATTCAGCCCAACAAACCCACTCTGGCCACTCACCACATACAACCTACCCTTGTACAGTTCTCTGCAAATACATTCTGATCTTCAAAGCCAATCATCTATTTAATTTAGAGTCAAATGGATCACAGCTCAAAATGAGTCTTATTGGTAAGAGCTTCACAATAACTAGGTGTCTTATCAAATGCTTCTAAGTATCCAATTTTGACTAGTTGCTTGCCTTTGTCAATTCACTTACCTTCTCAAGGAATTCCTGTAGACTTGTGAGGCATGGCTGTTTGCTTTTATGACCATGTTGACTATTCCTTACTGGTCTACATTCTTTAGGTGTACACCAAAGTATCAACTTTCCTTCAAAGCAGTAATGCTCTACACCAGTGCTTCTTTTTTGGCTCAAATGGATTAGTAATCATGTACCCCCCCATCTAAACTATACTATATGATACTCATAATGCCTGGATAGACTTATAATTTCGCACCCTTTCTTTGCGTGTAAGTAGTACATAAAAATTTCAAAGCCTTCCCTCTCTTGAACAAGGTTGAACTCACCTGGTGCCTACCATCAGCCTTGGTAACTGCAGGCCTACCTGGTGATCTTCCTGCCATTGACAGCATTTCTACATGTGCGTTTTCCTCCGAGGTGAACCGCCCAACCAATTATGTGCTGTGCATGCAGCGTCCACACACCACTCCCACTTAACGGTCGCACCAAGCTCATCTCCAGTCACCATATTTTGCGTACTGCTCGACTATTTCGCAAACCACCTGGAAAGGCTCTATGGATCCCCAGGGGTCCGCAGACCCCAGTTTGAGAAACACTGATTTACACAAATTCAGTTTTTTAAACAAGGAAACCAAGGATCATGTTTCATATACAATCTCTCCTAAAGAGTATTCATTTAAAGAGAATTCCAGCAGAAGTCTCCGTAGTACATTTAGTTCTGATGTTCAATACAGTCCCTCCCAATTAGGTCCAGGAACTGGGAAGGGAGCGGGGGAGAAGGAAAGTCTGAAGCAGTGATGTACCAATAACAAGGCTGCAGAGTTTGATCTCAATTATAAAACTGTAAAATTGATTGTTGGAGAGTGACACTATTTGAAGCATATTTGAGATATGGTGCATTTTGTCAGATTGCACCTACATATAAGCAAGGCAGAATGTAGAACTTCAATGTCCACCAACTGGATTTAATCATGTCGCTTTCATATAAAAGCCAGTGACTCAATACTTCAGAAGGAATGGTGAACCAGAACTTCTTTAATGAAGTACACAGCAATCCATAACAATCACTAAGTAAAGCTGTTACTCTTTATCAATAGGACGCTGTTTCAGCTGACAGTTGCAGAAAGTCCAGACTCATTAATTGCTGAACAGAATGGACACAGCAATACACAAATTAGTACATTTTTCAAGCCACGCACAGGAGAGACAAACTTACACTTGTTTAGTTTAGTTTAGAGATACAGCACTGAAACAGGCCCTTCGGCCCACCGAGTCTGTGCCGACCATTAACCACCCATTTATACTAATCCTACACTAATTCCATATTCCTACCACATCCCCACCTGTCCCTATATTTCCCTACCACCTACCTATACTTGGGGCAATTTATAATGGCCAATTAACCTATCAACCTGCAAGTCTTTGGCATGTGGGAGGAAACCGGAGCACCCGGAGGAAACCCACGCAGACACAGGGAGAACTTGCAAACTCCACACAGGCAGTACCCAGAATTGAACCCGGGTCGCTGGAGCTGTGAGGCTGCGGTGCTAACCACTGCGCCACTGTGCCGCCTTTACTTGCCCCTGGAGTTTGTGAGAAAATAGCCAAGTATTAAGACTAGATAGCCCAAAAACTATTAGAATTATGTCAAAGCATATACGTTTAGAAAGGTGTTTAGAGAATGAACATTCCGTAAAATTAACCCTATGAATTTCATGAAGTACATGTAGAGCCATAGAAGTTTACAAGATGAGGCCATTCAGCCCATGTCTATGATAGCTCTTTGCTAAAACAATCCAAAACTAATCTCACTCTCCAGCTCTCTCCCCATGACTCTGTATTTCTCTTGGTTTTATTCCTTTATTTATCCAATTTTCCTTCAAAGGATGCAATGGGCTCTGCCTCAACTATTCTCTGTAGCAAAGTGCTCCTTGCTCCAACAGCTCACTGTGTCATGAATGTTTGTCTATATGCCCTCCTATATATAATAATTTCAAAATGTACACAAGAGTGGTTACAAGTACCACATATTGCAACTACACATTGAAGCATGGAGAGAACCTTCTGACCAGTTTTCATTTTAAACTCTTATCAGATAGCAGGCCCTCGGCATTTAATTTAAAAAAGGGAAGATTCAAACTGAATCAATAGTTACCATTGTTCATTTAAGAGAATTTGTTTCACCAAAATGCACAGCTGACTGCAGACTTTCAAAGTTATCTCATCCTGGTACTTATCAGGACGCTAACCCATCATTTTCAAATGACTTTCTCTTAGGAAAATGCTGGGCTATCCAGACTATAGTTTATATAAGATGTGCATAGCTTCATCACAAATCCTTGATAACACAATGCCTTTATTTATTTGGGGATTGTACCACCAACTGTGTTCATTTTATCTGACATTTTACAGCAGCTTCTTCAAAATGAAGACGCAGTCAGAAACAGAAGTGAGCATCTGTTCTAACCACGTAAGATGCCGACTAACAAGTGATCTTCTGATTATGTAACAGTGAATAACAGAAATATCTGTATTTAACGCCTTACAAGGAAGATTAAAGATATCTATGCCTCACATGTAATACAATGACCGGTGGAAATGATCTGTTTGTAATATGCAATGTCGAGATACAATTATCTATTTGTAATGTCTAGCACAATAACTAACAGAGATATTGCTTCTCAATACTTAACACAAAAACTTCTAATTGTTCAGTGCAAACACTAAGACACCTATTCTCAAAATAAATTCTTAATATATGCAGTGTATAATTATGCCACTTGTTCTTAAAACACAACAGCTAACAGACATTTGTTCTCAGTGTGTAACATGGAAAATATATACATTTATGAGAAGTGTTGTGTCAGAATGAATTAGTATCAAACAAGTGACCATATTTGACCACCATGCACTACAATATGAATGCAATTAAAAGCTTGAAGGGAGGTTTTACGATGAGGTGAGGAAGGGGTCTCAGTCTTCCCATTTCCCCTTCTCTAGTTTGACCGCAACAGGGTTTATTCTTTTAACAGAGTGATTTTAGCTTACCACCTCAATGAGCCCTTGCTCACTGTTCCTCGAATATAATTACAAATGAACCAATCAGACAGGTTTTCTTGAGTTTAAACAAGAAAGATGCAAGTTTATTAACCTTATCACTCTAAACCAGTTAAAATTACTAAAATATACGATGCATCCACACTCACATTCATACGAGAGGCACACACACACACAAATAGATACAGAGGGGAAAAAAAGAGTTGGGAGGTTGAAGTAAAGTCCAGAATCAATGTAATTCAAATACTGAGTTTCAGTGTCCTTAGTTGAAGTTAAAGGCTTGAAGTCCTCGCTGGGCCACTTGCACAATTCAGGCTTGCTTCTCTGGTTGCGGAAGACAGGAGAGGGGCTTTATCTGTGTCCCCTGGTTGTTGCCTGTAAGGATCTGTAGTCTTGAGGCGCTTTCTTCCTTGGAGTTCAGTTACTGTCTTCTTTCAGAGGCACAATTCACAAACCCTTCACACAAGCAGTCATGCCATGTGATCACCTCTTTGTTTGAAACAGAAGTTTCCGGAATCATCTTTGAAATTCAATGTTGTTCAGGCATACTTGGTAGGGAGGAGTTTGGCTCTTTCAAAGTCAATGGGTGTCGATGGCTTTTGATGAGCAACATTGTCAAAACCATTCTAGGTAATTGAATCAGAGCGTGCCCCTATTGTTGTGGCTAGCATGGGTAATCACCTCTGTCTCCCAGCCGGCTTTTGGCTTCTCGTATGCAAATTATGTGCGGCCATCTTTAGCTGTTCTGTTCTGCTTTTTCAAAGTTATTTGTCATAATGTCCAGTAAAAAGGTCACAGGCAGAGTTCCATATGACAAAATTAATTTTTTCCCTTTGGCATATCGGATTTCCGTCACAGGAGGCCATAACAAAATAGAAACAGATCACAGGATAGGACAAGAATTATTAAGACCAAGTTCATGATTGGACATATTGACATGAAATAAAAGCTTGGTGCCAAGGTGGTAGGTTATACCTTGGTAGAATCTCCACACACTGTGCTGGCAAATGTAGCATCTCTATGAGTATACAAAATTGATGGGCAAGGAAAGGTCAGCTGGTCTAGCAAGCCAGGTGATCATATGGACCATGTGCTATCTATAAAGTCACTTCCCCTCTGATGTGACCTCTGCTCCAGTCAAAAACTGGTCCAGCTCCTTGAAAGCATACAGAAGGTCAGCACCCAACACATCAGCTGGCAATATATTCCCAAGGATCACTACTTTCTATACATCTATCAGCAATACAGTGAATCCTCTCAAATTTTAGGATGCGACTCCACTTTCATAATATTATCATTAATTGTTCATCCATATGTATTCACAGATGTACAACATAAAAGTCAAATAAATATGTGTTGCATAAATTTCATTTTTGCATTCTTCCCTCCCAGGTTAACTAACCTTCTACTAATGCAAACACACTATCCCCTTCAGCGCAGCAGGACGAAGTGTGTGGATACCTCCACCAACTCCTTCAACGCTGCTCCTTGGCTCACCCTCTGCCAACTGAATGTAACCCAGTAAGGGACAAAGCTACCACATCCCAATCCAATCCTGGTAAATGTGGTTTCACATAAGAAATGCAGCAACAGGATTATGAGACAACATCCACAAAGACTTAAAATCTGTTGAAAATTCAAATCATGGAGAGCAGTAAGATACAGAGGATGCAGATAATAGTCTGTAAAAGAACAACTGGGAAGACACATGGGCTGGGCTTTATTTGGGCGACAGGGGTCTCAACATCCGGCAAAGCGATGCCGAGAACCCCACATCGCCTTTTCTGTGGGAGGCCCACCAAATCAAGTACCAATTAGGCATTAGCTGGATAGCAGCAAGCCTTCCACAGGATCAAGGACCCCGTAATGATAGTCCAGCCCTATGAGAGCTACCAGCGAATCAAAGGCTGGCAGCTCTTTAACTGAGCAGCACCACTGTGGAGGTGGTGGCTGCTGCCAGTGGAACACCCACCCAAGACCCAGGAGCGGTGCTGGACCCAGGCAACTGGTAGGTCAGGGCAGGAAGGGTCTTACAGGGTGAAGTATGCAGGGGAGGCGGGGGTGTAGCAGAGCCTGTACCAAGGTCAGGGGGTGGTTCTCAGTGGGCCCCCCGCCTTACCGATGCTGGGTCCCTCGTTCAGGCTCTAAGTGCTTTTTAACGTTTTTAACAAGACAAACCACCCCACAGAATCGACAAGTAGCCTGCACAGTTTTCCCTGCCATGTTTCCTGTGCTGCCCGCCGCTCAGCTAACGGCAGTTGGTGGCAAGCTGAGGCCCTTAATTGGGCATTAATGGCCCTGTTAAGGGCCTCAATTAGCAACAGGGCGGGAAGGCCGTTCACAGGCCTTCCAGCCCTGGACTTAATTTGGGTGGAGGTGGGAAAGTGGTGGGGTCCCCCCACCCCCCTCCCACCTAATTATATGCTCTCTCTGCCTCCAAATCTGCCGCAGGGGAGAGCATAAAATTGCTCCCATAGATTGTCAATGATAGAACAGTTAATTCAGTACAGCACAGGAACAGGAGTAGGCCATTCAACATCTTGACTCTTCTTCACCATTCATAGGAATGTAGTAACAGGAAAAGGCTACTCAGCCCCTCCAGCCTGCTCTGCCAATCAAGTGTTCAGTGAGCCTCGATGCCCAAATGCCCTTTCTCCAATTTTCCTAACCTTTTCCCAGTTAACATCATTGCACTTTGTCACATACACTGAAAGTGTGATGATACAAATTATGGACTAACTTTGAAGAGTTATGAAAACTGACTTTGTTTTTTAAACATGAAACATTATTTTAAAAAGAGAACAATGGTCCAAAATGGCCAAAGAAAAAGGATTGGCCTTTGTGTATTCAAACTGTTTGACAAAGACAAAAGACAAATCTTCAAAGCTAAGAGGTATCAATTGCACCCATCCTAAAACATTCTAGAAATGAATGTCTTCTTCTGAAACAAAGAAGGTGTGAAACAGCCACATCCTGGGACATTGTGCGATTACCATGGGTAAGAGATTAGAATGTCTCCTACCAGAAGGTGAGAAGTAACACAGCTTTACCTTAAAAAAAAGACTGCCTAAAGAGAAACAGCCAGAGAGAAAAAGAGGGAAGCAACATCCAGAAGCTTGTTTTCCAGCAAGCCAGAAGGCATGTGCCCTGCTGTAGAATCCTACAACTACATTAGACAGCAGTGAACTAGAAATGGCCCACCGTCTTCAACTGAACTTTCAATCAGGAGCAAAATCTATAATCATCTCAGGCCTGCACCCATCGAGAACTTGATTTCCAACCTCCCTCCTACTAAAAATCACTTCCCTTTTTTCTCTCTCTATCTGTCTCATGTGCGTGTGTGTGTGTTTGTGTGTGCACGAGCGAATGCGACAATTTCAGGATAAGGCGTATTGATCAATAAACAATTGATTTTTCTGCTTTTTCAAACCTACAAGAAAACCTGCCACTGTCTATTTTAAAAAAACCCAAAGGGGTTAAACTCTAATAACAAAATTCGTGCTGCGGTCAGGTGGGGATCTGAACAATGGGAACCACCCAAATTGCACCATGTGGCCTAACAACTCCAGAAACAAAAAGTAATTTATTTCAAAGTACTTTAGGGAGTTTCGATGTGAAAGGCAGGTGTACAGATGCAAATTGTTTTTACACATTAAAGGGAGGAAAATGAGAATAGAAGCTCCACAATGGCTTTATGTTGCATTTTTCTCTTACATTGAAGGCATGCAACAAATGAGCTGGAAGAGTTGTTCAGGTTTACAGATCTATATCCTTCGCTCCCACCTTCAGTTGGGAAGCTTTATTGTCAATCTCATCAATGTCAAGCCGAAAAGTCTTGAAGAAATAGTGTCAGGCAAAACGAGTCCAAGGCAGAGTTCAAGGATTGACATGGGAGCACATATTCTGTGTTGCAAAATGAATTAAAAATTAGGAAAATCTTGACAAGCATTTTGAAATATGAAGGGAGGGCATATGTAACTTACATAGAATTGGCAACAACGAAGTAGGCTATTTGGTCCAACTGGTCTGTGCTGGTGTTTGTGTCCCCATGAGCCTCTTGCCACCGTACTTCATTCGTGCTTTCTTCGTGCACTAATCTAGCTTCCCCTTAAAGGTATCTATGTTATTTAGCTCAACTACTCCATGTGGTCGCAAGATCCACATTCTAACCACTCTCTGGGTAAGAAGCTTCTCCTGAATTCTTTATTGGATTTTATAATGGCTATCTAATATTTATGGCCCCTAGTTTTGGAACACCCACAAGTGGAAACGTCTTCTCTAGGTTTACCCTATCAAATCCCTTCAGAATTTAAACACCTCCACTAGGTCACCCCTCAGCCTTCTTTGTTCTAGAGAGAAGAGCCCCAGCCTGTTCATTCTTTCCTGATAGTTATAACCTCTCAGTTCTGAATATTCAGTTCAACAGCACAGACAATGTCATTTAATGTCACTGTAACTAATAACCTGATTGTGATATACGAGACAAGCAGTCTGGTTCCTGGTATTACCGCTGATTACAACTTCAAGTGCCACTAAATGGCTGTATCTTCGTTATTCACACACAGTGGGCTGGATTTTAAGAACTTGCCGTTGCTCCCGGCGGCGAGCTCAAAAAACGGCAGCCCACATGCCAAAGTGCTGGCGCGATCTCCCGCGCGGTGGCTCATTTTAATAGCTGGGTGGCCCGCCCTCCCCCCCAATCACGTGGTGCGGGGGCTGTCCATCCCCGGCAATAGTGACAGCTGCCTGTGCGCAGGTGCTGGTGCCATTTTTAAAAGGCAGACAGCCCTGCCGGCAAATGTGAATTTTTAAAGTGAACCCCCCAAAATTTACATAATAAAATTGTAACGCCCATTTCCAACCTCCCAATAAAAATTATAGTAAGTATTTGCCCTTCCATCTCTCCAAAACACTTTCCTTTGAATTCTGACCTTTCCCCCCACCCCACCAGACTGCACAAAGTTGAAAGTTCACCCCCTCCACACCATCCCCTACACTAATGATGCTTATTTGACCCCATGTCCCCCACTGACATTGAAAATCTTAACTCCGCCCCCCTCCCCACCAGTGTCATGCCTGCTTTCCCCAGATGACGAATTGAAGGCATGGGAGTTCTGGCCACCACTCTGAAGATCGCAGCCGGACTAGAAGATTGCCAGGAAGTAAATTAAAATGAATTAGTTTTAATGATTAAAATATGGAAATTGAGGTCCCGTTGCCCAGTGGCAGTGGGGGGGGGGGGGGGGGGGCCGCCACAGAGCCTCATTGCCACCGGGAGGATCGGTCCAGGCCCTCCCAGTGTTGGCCTCCAAGGTGAGCCTCTGCCGGAACAATCTTTCGGCTCCCCCCCAACCGCCATGGAGCCTGACGTAGTGGGTTTGGTAAAATCTAGCCCAGTGTGCAAGATTCTAGCATTTCCTAATTGTGTGCTCTGAATTTTTGCCAGCTGCAAACTGTGCTGGATCATCAAAGGGATTGGAGTTTTCAAGGATAAAAATAAGTACAGGTGATCAAATACTAAGCAGAATGTGGTGGTGGTGGTAGTGTGGGGGGCAGAGGGTTGCAATCATGTGATTTTAGCAAACGTGTTCGTGCTTAAGTTGTAAAATAAATGAGTTAGCACCTCTTGTTAAATGTTCTGATGAAGAATTGCTATGCAAATACACTGACATTACTTGCATGCTAATAATGTGTACTGCAATTTTATAATGGGAAAATCAGCTGGGGGGTTTCAGTCCATCAGTATTGAATAATGGATGTAATGATGTTACACTGATCTCTTCGAGTTTACACTCCATTACCAATGATGTGTGGGAAAAAAAATTAATTTTCCTTAGAAGCTGTGCCTGAAGTTGTTTCCTTCCCTTAGGAAATTTCACTGGGGAAAGTTCATGGTGTCGCAAATTACCCACGGTCCTTAGGAGGATGCATGCGGTTGGTCTGACCTTTTCTCATGACGTATACCCTTGCGTTTGTTGAAACATTTTCTCTTCCAGTGATCTTTGCATACCTGCTTTCAAGTATCTACTTTACGCTACTCACTGTAACAGGGTAACTCACAGTTGTTCCCCTATGTTTTCATCCCAAAACTATAGGAAGTGGCAATTCTCCACAATGATATCCCCTGAGAATGGAGACTATGAAGAAATCGTGGACAATCGTGCTCATATCACATCACTGTGCACCCCATGTCCTATCACTGTGTTTTGTGTCCCATTATTGTATTTCTCTATGTTGTGTCCCATTACTATCACAGTACTTCATGACCTGTTACTCGGCTCCCTCATTCATCACTTTGTGCCACGTGTCCTTTTGCTTTATGCCATGTGTCCCAATCTATGTGCCCTGTCAATGCCTATCACTATGCCTCTCGTCCTAGCACTCTGTGTCTCATTCCTATTGCTATGTGCCCTGACTCCAAGTCTTGTATCTCTTCTCTGTGCCCGGACACTCTATCATTATGACTTGTGTCCCATTGCTGTGTCTGTTCTGTCTGTGTCCCATGTCTTATTTCTGTGCCATGTCTTGTTGCTGCCTATCACTATGCGTCACATGTCGTATCACTGTCTCTCATTCCTATTGCTCTGTGCCCTGTCTGTGTGACTTGTGTGCCACCACTGTCTATCACTATGTGAATCATGTTCTATCACTTTGTGTCTCGCTCCAATTGCTCTATGCCCCATGTCCAGTGCTCTGTAGCCCCAGTCTTACCATAGCTTGCTTAATTTCCCTTTTATATCACAGCATTATTACTGACAGTGGCCATAGGTTTGATGGCAATCTTTTAATGTAGTTAAGACAATGAGTGGTGCTGGATTGCAGAGCATCCACCCTTTCCTCAGGAGGCAGCAAGACCTCAAGTGTCAATGGCTTCCATTCCGGGACAAGCACCTATGTTTTCTGGTCCTCAGTGGCCTGTGGGCTGGGTTTTGCACTGCTAGATGTGAGGACTTTTCCAGGCCAGGTCCAGCAACCAGGCTTGAAAGTTGCAATTACAACTTACCAAAAAATGCCCATATATGCGCTTGTGCACGTGCAGTTGTTCTCCTATTTCTTTAAATGGGGCAGCATTTACAGAATAGGTGACCCCAATTATCGCAGAACTTCTTCCAGTAGATGTGGGTGTTATAGTATTAAGGGGGCATGTCTCCTGTGTTTTGCATATTATTGTATTTTCCCAGTGCAACATTCTTTGCAATATAATGATTCATTATTATATTGAGATTGATTGCCATGATGAGTCAACAACTCAATTATTGTTGTATCAGGCTACTACCAGGGTGGTATAAGACCAACCAGATGGATGTTGATCTTTTAACACCGAGAAATGCCTACGAGAGTCATAAGCGGGGAGATCTCATCTATCCTCAAGGAAAGCCTTAAGAAAAGTGACATCATACGGCAGCAACAAGGGGAGAAGGTCGAGGAAGGAGATTCACCTGATCTATGTCAGCAAAGACAGCATCACCTCCTCCAAGGAGCATTGCAAACTCCTTTGTGAATGACATTTTCGAGTACATCATCGTCGGCTGTTCCTTGATTTGAAAATAACGTCTACTCAGGGTTGCAAGTTTCTGCCATGGGTCTTCATGTGACTAGATAGACCGATACTCGACCCACAGATCTTGGGGCACATGGGGCAGGACATCCTATGAGGTAGTGGGACCCAGAGTGCAGGATTTGCTTCCTTTATTTTCCTCCTCTGCTGTCGCACTGCCTCATTATTAAGGAATTTGGACGCAAAGCATGATGCAGTTGATGGACAAGTTGTCAGCATTTTGAACAATTGGTAGCAATCTCCTTTTAGTCATCAACGTCAATACTGCCGTGCTTCAAAGTGTCGTTGAAGGGTTTGCTTTGCCCTTGCCTGGAATACTGGCCATTTGAGAGTTGAGAAAACACGACCTGGTGGGGAAGACACTTTTCGGCCATCCGGACACAGTGTCCAGTCCATCAAAGTTGATTTTGCAGGAATTTTGCCTGAATACTTGTGGAGCTGGCTGCAAGAAGGACACTAATGTTTGTTTGATGGTCCTCCCATTGAATCCGGAGGATGCGGTGCATGTGTTGCTGATGGAATTTCTGTCGCGCTCTTATGTGTCACTGACACACAGTTCAGGTTTCACTGCAGTACAGGAGTGTAGTGACAATAACGGCCCTGTACACCAGGACTTCTGTTGACTTGTGGAGCTATTTGTTGTCAAACACTCACTGCCGTAGTTTGTAGAAGTCATTGGTGAAGCTTTCCACCGGACCCATTACAACAAGAACTCAATCATCACTTCCTAGGAGGTCCAGACTGCTGTTTCCTGGGTAACTGGCCAAGTGCACTATTTCAGAAGGAATAAAGGCTGTGACCAAGTACACCTGCTGCCAGTAACAAACAGCATTGTCTTAGAAAAGACAATTCAAAGTTTGCTCACCACAGCAAAAACAGTAGATAGCACAAAGGAAAGGATCTGGTGACAAAATCGTTGTACTTAATCTTTAGAGTAATCTGTACTGCAATCACTTTGGCACAACTGTACATTAATCTATATCACTATCTACAATGTCTGCTCAGCAGCCTGTTGCCAAAGGCAGACAGATAATGGGAATTGGAGTTGACCATTTCTGGGAGGACAGTATAGAATATGCCAGTGTTTGGTGGGGTGGGGATGCGGTTTGTGGAACAAATAGGTGAAAGAATCACAAAATCTGTTATCTTGTTAAAAATCATTAAATATTTTTCAAAGCAACATAAAAAGTTATAATAAAAGCAAAATACTGCAGATGCTGGAAATCTGAAATAAAAATAAGAAACGCTGGAAATACTCAGCAGGTCTGGCAGCATCTGTGGAGAGAGAAGCAGAGCGAACGTTTAAGGTCAGTGACCCTTTTTTTCGAACTGTATAAAAACAGTTACCTTGCATCTGAAGTGAATTCCTTTATAGGCAGTTAAAAAGCACTTTTGATTTCAAAAACCTTTAGTGGAGTTTGTTGGTTCAGCAAAAAGGATACCTTCTCCCAGTGTGGCTCAAATCCACACAGACCAGGTAATATCTGGGCACATTGCCCAGTCTGTGCACAGTAGCTAATGTCAGGTGGGAAGGCCACTGCGCCATTACAATTAACATGAAGAATTCTTCCAGGGTGCCATGCCTGATCTCTATCAGTGATCCTTGCACATATATGAACGTTGAGTGAGGACCAAGGTCGGGCTCAGTGGTGATGCCCTCCAGTTTTCCAACAGCTTGCTGACCATGAAAGACACTATATTTACATAGCGCCTTTCACGACTTCAGAGTGTCCCAAAGCACTTTACAGCCAATTAATTACTTTTGTAGTGTGGTCACTATTGCAATGTAGGAAACACAGCAACCAATTTGCACACAGTAAGCTCCTACAAGCAACAATGGGATAAATGACCAGGTAATCTGTTTTAGTAATATTGGTCGAGGAATAAATATTGCCAGGACACTGGGAGAAACTGCCCTGCTATTCTTCAGTGTCATGGGATCTTTTATAGCCACCTGCACCAGGCAGAAGGAGCCTCTGTTTAACAACTCATCCAAAAGATAGCACATCTGACTGTGAAGGACTCCCTCAGTGCTGCACTGGGAGTCTCAGCCTGGACCTCCAAGTCTTTTGAGTGAGAACTGAACCCACAACCTTCTGACTCAGATGTGATACTGCTACCAACTGAGCCATGGTTGACACTCAATGCTCATATATGAAGAACAGCCACTTGGGTGGGGTCTGTGGGAAGCCTCAGTGATCATCCCAGCAGGTTATCACCTTTAGGAGAGAAATGGAAACATTCCTGAGGAAATGGAACTTATAAACCAGCTGCACCTATGGGCTGAACAATACAACTACAACAACTTGCATATTAGTTTAGTTTTAGTTGGGGGGGGGGAACTCCACAGCTTAGGACCTAGACAGGTGGGATGTAGGAAATTGGGAATGCACAAGAGGCCAGAATTGTATCGTGGTTAACATCAGTGATACATTCCATTTGGATATGAGTGGAACAAAAAGGGATTATAAATTTCTGTGCACTCGTCAAAGAGTTACAAATGAACATCGATTGGAACAGGCTCAATATAACCTCTGTGGAGTCTGCAGCAAAGCTGGAAGAATCCATTCACTAACTAACCAGGGGCAAGCGATCTTGAAGCTTTGCAAGGCTGAAAAATGAAGCAGCTTTTCCAAGTTACTGGGAATTTTAAGTTTTTGCACTCTCTTTTCTTCATCTGCAATCCTTCTGTTTTGCTGCTCTTTCTAATCCTTTGCAGTCTGCTGCATCTCACCCCACTGAGCTGACCAGTCTGCATTAAAGATAAGTTTCAGGGTAAAATTCTTTCCTCCCTCTTGCTTGATGTTTCTGGCTATTGATAGCTTGCCAACTGTTTTGATAAGGTGACTGGAAATTTGTAAAATACAAATATTGATGAAGTGTAATTTTTAAAACAGAAATTTAGCTTACATTTAACATAGGATTTTTTCCTTTGGGTCTGGACCCTAACATCAGGGTCAAATGGGGGTCAGAACCTCACTCTGTTAGGGAAACTGTCACCCAGCAGTGATTTTCCCCGAATAAGACAATTAGTGGCCAGGGGATGGGGTGGGGGCGGTGCTCGTCATCCACCTCAGGATGGTGGGCCGGCTCTCGAAGCTGGAGGGCCAACCATCGACATTCCAGCACTGTGGAAGCAACAGGCTGCCTTTTTAGGTAAAAGAGGCACCCTCTCTCCAACTTTTTAAACTTAAAAAAAATGCCTTCAGCAGCTGAGCCACCATTATGGAAGGGGATCCCTTAAGGTCATCGATCTTAAACGTGAACTCTGCTGCTCTCGAGCAGATTCTGTCAGATCTGTTGAGTATTTCCAACATTTTCTGTCTTTATATCAGAGTTCCAACATCCATGGCATTTTGCTCTTATTTAAAGAGCCTTAATTGGCTACTTGCTGCTGCGAGTGCGTAGCCCTGCTGCCCTCCATCCCATCTCCAGGAAAATGTCCCAGGGATGGGATGGTGCTGGCAAACAGGTACTCTGGCCGGCAGTCTGAAATTCTGCTCCCAATGCTTTCTAATGCTCACCTGCATCAGGGGCTGAAAATTCAGCCCGAAGTGTGAAATACTTACAAAGAACAGGTGCATTTGGACATTTCGTCCCCAATGTTCTCCACCACTAGGTTTCCTAGCCTCATGTACTGGTCTGTTGTACACTAATCGGTTGCCATGATAGTCAACAACTCTATTATCATTGTATCATGTGACTACTAGGATGATAGAAGGCAAACTTGATGGACCTTGGTCTTTTTTCATCCAGGATTTCCTATGCTCTTAGAATTCATTACCTTTTCACCAACTTACATTTAATGATGTAACAGCATTATTAACCATGAAAATTATTGAAGATTTTAAAGTACTTACCTTATTAACTTATTTCAAGCTAAGTTCATACCTGCTACTTATTCTCTCCATCCCCTTGCCTAATCTATCACTTCTCTCGTCATCTATCACAGGTCTACAAAGGAACTGTCTCCCAAACTGTGTGCAGTTCTGCTCAGAATTTCTAAATGTATTTAAGAGCAATTTTAACACACAAAGTATTGCCAAGTCCCAGGTGTTTATCTTTTTTGAGAATAAACCATTTCCTAAACATCGGAGATACAGGAATGCTTCACTGCCTCTTGCTTTTATCCATTACAGCTGCTAATGCCCTGGGGTGAGGTACAATACAGCTCAGTATAATCATTCTGTGACTCTCTTTCTCTCTTTTGCTAATCCTGATTATCTTAGACTGACAAGAGAAGAAAAGGATCTCCTTGGGCTGATAAGTAGCAAGTAACTTTTGTGCCACCATCTACAAGGCACAAGTCAGGAGTGTGATGGAATACTCTCCACTTGCCTGGATGAATACAGATCCAACAACACTCTAGAAGCTCAACACCATCCAAGACAAAGCAGCCCACTTGATCAGCATCCCATCCACCAAATTAAGCATTCGCTCTGTCCACCACTACCGCACAGTGGCAGCAGCGTGTACCATCTACAAGATGCACTGCAGCAACTTGCCAAGGCTGTTTCGACAGCACCTTCCAAACCTGTGATCTCTACCACCTAGAAGAACAAGGGCAGATGACACATGGGAACACCACCACTTGCAAGTTCCCCTCCAAGCCATATGCCATCTTGACTTGGAACTATGTTGCTTTACTGTTACTGGATCAAAATCCTGGAACTCCCTCCCTAATAGTACTGTGGGTGTACCTACACCACATGGACTGCGTGGTTCAGGAAGGCAGCTCACCATCACCTTCTTCAGGGCAATTAGGGATGGGCTATAAATGCTGGCTATGCCAGCAACGCTCACATCCCAAGAACAAATAAAAAGAAATCCTGTCGCCCTTTTCCGCCACAGTTCTAAAAACTTGGAGTCTTAGAAAAATGGGTGCACTCCTAAGGAAACATCTTGTCCTCTTCCATGTCAATTGCTGAATAAGGGCTCAACTGACAAGTCCCAGAAATGAGAATAAAAAATAAATAAGACTTGCATTTATATAGTGTCTTTCACAAACTCAGGATATGCCAAACTGCTTCACAACCAATTAAGAACTTTTGAAGTGTAGTCATTGTTTTAATCCAGAAAATGTAGTGTTCAATTTGAACATAGCAAGCTTCCACAAACAGAAATGTGGTAATGACCAGATAATCTGTTTTTTCAAAGACACCAGGAAGAATTCTGCTCTTCTAAATAGTGCCATGGGATCTTTTGCATCCACCAGAGAGAGCAGATGGGGCTTCAGTTCAACATCTCATCCAAACACAGCACCTCCGACAGTGCAGCACTCTCAGTAATGCACTGGAACGTTAGCCAAAATTATCTGCTCAAGTCTCTGGAGTCTGACTTGAACCTATGGCCTTCTGACTCAGTGGTGAGAGTGTCACCACTGAGCCACAGCTATTCTGAAAACTAATTGTTCCAAACCAAGCCCTAATTACATGTATCTAGGGGAAGGTTCCCTTTGATATATTACCACATCTCAGATATTTTTGAATGAAATTTTTTAAGGAAAAATATTAAAACTACCAGGTAATGAGGCAGAAACAACTCTGAACATTCATGATCAACGTTCGTTTGAAGAACATAGAGATCATAATTAGAATTGAATTAGGAGCAATAACTAACACCCCACAAATCTGCACTGAACTGTAGCCTGCCAAAGCTCTGGGACTGAACAAATGTAATGATATTTACAGTGATTCTTTTTATGCCAGTAATGCTGCTGAGTTCAAACCTGTGCATTTCGTAAGCCTGTTCTCAGTGCTGCTCCCTTACTGGTGAGAGAAAACATCAGTATAAAGCAATGAAGTCGCAAGTTGAATTCAAATCAAACAGGAAGTTCTCGTTAGGCTGCCACTGTGCACAGTGAATGCGGCTTCAATTGAAGCATTGAGAAGAGAAATGGACAAATTGCTGATTCAACAGGGAACGGAGAAAGATAGGCTTGATGCCAACACGGGAGGGTCTCACTCAAAACCTCAAAGAGAATCCAAACACAGCACACCAGGGTTTTCTCTCATGGCTTCCTTTTGTATGATTGTTAGCTGAACCAGGCGTTTCTCCAATCCAATAGGCTGGAAAAGACTCACTAATTAGCTCTCCTCAACCATCTGTTTGTGTATCATGGGGTCTCTAATAGGGTGCCAAATGACTTGCTAGCTAGTATATCAAGAATTCCTTTGAAAGCTGAATATGTTGAACAGGTAATCGGTAAAATTTCAAAAATCTGTGTTCAAGGTTTAAAGCCGGCGGGCTGCATTCCCCAGGCCTCGTGCAGCTCCCCGGCAGCTGAAAGGAGCCAAGAATGATGGGTTTCAATAGTTAAGAGCCTTTCCAGCATTATATAATAGGCCTGGAGGAAGCAGGAGTGCTTCCCCAAGCCCTGCAAGCAAACATGTTACCTCCCCACAATGATACCATTCTCCTGGCCCCCCATGATTGGCTGCTACCTACCCCGTGACCTCTGATCCGTAATGAGGAGCTTTTTTATGTTGTCTGATGCAACCTAAATGAGATGCATGGAGTCCAGGTTGATTGAAGATCTCAAACAGATTTATTACAGCAAACTATGATATATAGTACAGAGCTAACTATTTATAGAACTTGCTTCTTGGTGTTACAGTAGCAGAGTGACTCTGGCTCTGAGTCACATCACTGCATCCTGGCACTTAGCTCATTAGTATACTAAGATCTTAAAGGGACATCACTCTTAAAGCAATCACACAACATCCCCATTCTTTTCAAAGATAAGTCTTCTATGCTAAAAATAAAAAAACACATTACATTAAATATCAAAGTTAGTTGAACGGAATACAGAATAAAATTTCAAAAGTCCATATATCATCCCGGTGGTTTGACAACTCTTGCTCTGGAAATTTGCATGTTATCTGTTGTGTTCTTTCTGAAGTTTCTCCCTCTCTGCATTCAGCTTCTGTTGCTCTGTCTTCCGCCTGTTAATATACTCTGTTGCTTTTCTCAAGATAATCACTGTTGGGATCGTCATTCTTGGAAAGTTCTGGCACCTCATCTTGAAGAACCAACAGACAATGCTTCAACTCATTCCTTCTTTGCCTCCTCAGGGCATTGCATGTCCTTCGTCTCTCCTCATCCTCCATGTCTGAAGGCTTGGAGCTCAAGGTTGAGGACCTGTTGGTCTAAGAGCACTTGGTTTCATGGAGGTATCTGTCTGATCTGGCTCGTGATGGTGCTGATGGTTCTCTAGAGAGCAAAAGTGAAGGCGTTGCGTAATTGTGCTGCTGCTGGGTTTCCAGACTGCACCACCTGATGCTGGTCAGAGTCTGCGAGCAGGTTCCAGTCCTTGGAGATTTCACCCTGGCAATGCACTCATGGATAGTTATGATGTTGAGGTCCTTACACACTGGTAGACCTGCCACTGCTGGTCTACTTGTGTCTACTAAGTAGAACGTTTGTGGTTTCCATGCTGACTTGCCATAGCTGCATTGCATTGATAATGTGCCACTGCATGGGATGGGTGACCCGTTATACAAAGAACAAAGAACAGTACAGCACAGGAACAGGCCAGTCGGTCCTCCAAGCCTGCGCCGATCTTGATGCCTGTCTAAACTAAAACCTTCTGCACCTCTGCATATAACTTCTGGGCTATAACTTGGCAGTCGCTGGTTGCGTCATTGATTTCCGATGACTCTGGTGCATATCTTTGAGGATTCCGACTGGTAGGATATTTGCACTAGCTCTGGTGTCAGTCTTGACCCTGAGTGTATGTTTGCCAGCTTTCTTTGAGCACAAGACATTGATAGTGGTGAAAGCTTCCAGTTGTTGAACTTCATCAACATGATGCATCATGTTCACAATTTGGAATGCCTATTTGTCTTTTGGTTGAGAATTGTTTCTCTCTGAGCCTTGTCTTAGGTCTGTTTCACTGTGGACATCATGTATGGGCTGGCGTTTATGCAGGTCTCAGGTGCTTTTCTTGCTGCTGTCACCGTGGTGCTGGCCTGTCTTCTGTTGGCTCATGTCCTACCGTGGCTTCTGGCTGCTTCTTTTGAGGCAGAATTCTTGCATAGGCGGGCCCAGTGTTATTTTGCACCGCAAGTCTTACACAGGTCTTGAAATGCAAGGCAATATCGCCATGAGTGGGACAGACCGCACTTACCACGCAGCTTGCTTGCTCTTTTTGACCTGGTTATGGTGCCAATACTGTTGGCTGCACCTAGTGCTTGTAGGTGCTGCTGTCCAGCTACAATAGCTTCATATTTTCTGCCATCTTCCAGTAGTGCGTCAATGCTGTGACCTTTATTTACCCCCAAGAGGTCTTTCATAAACGCTTCAATGGGTGTCAATACAATCACCAGTTCCATTAGTCGCTGACATCTCAGTTTCTGAGAAATCACATTTGTTGCCCTTACTACAGCATCTGCTGATGAACTGGTCCATTGATTCCTGTGGCTGTTGCCTGTAGGACATCAATTCTAGGTGGTGAATTTGAAAATTCAGTCTCAATCGGAGCTGATCTTCCAGCACTTTCTATATCTTTGCAGGGTCTTTCTGGCCCCTTTCAGATAATCCAGAAGTATTGATTCTGTGCAATCCCTCATTTCCAATCACTATCATTATTTTTACAGCCTGCTTTTCTGGTTCTATTACTTGGTCTGTAAAGTATAATTGCATTCTCTGTTGCAACAGTTTGAACTCAGATAGGATATCCAAGGCTTTCGATTTCATGTTGGGAAAATTCGTATCCATCTTTCTGTTGTTCTTTTGCTTTAAAACTTGTTTTAAGAACTTGCTTTATGACTCTGTACTTGTTTCCCCTTTAAGAACTCTCTTGGCTGCTTTGACTGACAGCAGCAAGTGTTTAATAGTGCTTGTCTGTTTATCTAGCTTCCTGTACTCTAGTCAGTCTGTTTATAAAGCTGTTGAATATGCCGTTCAAATGATTTTTCTTTTACTAGGGTTTGTTTATACAGCCATTCAAGAGATACTTCTTCATGCTTGAATGGTTTTATGAGTTTTTTTAAAACTTAGGCTGAGTGAATGAAAGCTCTTCAGGCTGGAGTGATTTAATAGTTTCCATTTATATCTTTAGCTGCGAGCTGTGTGAATGGAGGATTCTTGCACTTTTTGCTGTTGGGCGCTTCCTGCAAGGGTGCCGACCTTGCTAGGCCTGGGCGAGCCTTTGAAAGGAATCGATTTTTTCAAGCACTTCAAGGCTTGTTTTTCTTTTCAGCTGGGGTTCCTGTACCAATGGCACACTGACTCACTGGATCACAGTGATTGCTTTGCAGCCTGTCATTCAGCTCTGTCTTCTACAGCTGGAGGTGAGTTTTTTTTTCTGCTTTGCACTGTTTGGGCCAGTGTTTCTTTTAACTTTCTCTCTTTTAGCTGTAGGTAGTTTTTAAAGCTATTTTCCTGTGGTCTTCAATCTTGAATTCTATCTAAGCACCACAGCTGCTACCATATAATGAGGACCTTTATTAAGTTGTCTGATGCAAAATTAATGAGATATGTGGAGTCCAGGTTGATTGACGATCTCAAAACAGGTTTATTACAGTGAACTATGATAGAAAGTACAGAGCTAACTATTTATAGAACTTGCCTCTTGGTGTTACAGTAGCAGAGTGATTCTGGCTCCGGGCAACATGACTGCGTCCTGGCACTTATTTCATAAGTATACCAAGATCTTAAAGGGACATCACTCTTAAAGGCAATCACAGAACACGACACATCATTCCAACCAAGGCAACCCCCTCCGCAATGTCCCCACACACCGACTGATCTCTCCACTCCCCTCCCCACTCGCCCAATGGTCCGTCACTTGCCAGTCTCTCTGACACTTCCAATATACACCCAGAGTGATCCCTCAGGTATCACCCCCAACAAATGATCTCTCAGGCACTCCCTCCCAAACAGTCTCTCTGCATCCCACTGGCTCCCACCTCCCTCACTGCACTGATGTGTCGCACCCACCACCACCCCCCCACACCACAATCAATCTCTGATTCCACCCGCATACAATCACTCCGGGCACACCCCCACAACCGTTCTCTCAGATCTCTCCCCATCCTGATCTCTCCGCCTCCTCCCCAACCCCATGCTCCCCTTTGACCAGTCTCTCCAGCTCCCTCACTGATATTCCCCCCCCCACCCCTCTGAATGATCTCTCTAGCACTCCCCCACCCAATGCATAACCTCACCCCACGCAACCCCATCCCCCCAAAGATTTCCCTGGGCTCCACGGCTTCCGCCTGGTACCACAGGGCTTCTTGCCCAACAGCCAACCAGTCTCTGAACCACAGAATCACAGAATTGTTACAGTGCAGGAGGAGGCCATTCGGCCCAACGTGTCTGCACCAATTCTCTGAATGAACAATTGACCTAGTGCCACTCCCCCACATTCTTCCCATAACCCTGCACATTACTTCTTTTCATATAACAGTCTAATTCCCTTTTGAATGCTTCATTTCAACCTGCCTCCACCACCCTCTCAGGCTGTGCATTCGGGACCTTACCCACTCGCTGCATGAAAAAGTATTTCCTCATGTTGCTTTTGCTTCTTTTACCAATTACTTTAAATCTGTTCCCTATCATTCTCGATCCTTTCATGAGTGAGAACAGTTGCTCCCTATCTACTCTGTCCACACTCTCACGCTTTTAATGCCTCTATCAAATCTCCTCTCAGCCTTCTATTCTCCAAGGAAAACAGTCCTAACTCCTCCACTCTAACTTTGTAACTGAAGTTCCTAATTCCCAGAACCATTCTTGTGAACCTTTTCTGCACCCTCTCTAACGCCATCACGCCTTTTCCAACGTACGGCACAAAGAACTGGATGCAATACTCCAGCTGAGGCCAAACTAGTGTCTTATAAAGTTCAGCATAACTGCCTTGCTCTCGTACTCTATGCCCCTATTAATAAAGCCCAGGATACTGTATGCTTTATTAACCACTCTCTCAACATGTCCTGCCACCTTCAATGACTTATGCACATGTATACCCCAGGTCCCTCTTCTCCTGCACGCCCTTTAGAATTGTAGCCTTTATTTTATATTGTCTTTCCATACTCTTCCTACCAAAATGTATCATTTCACTTTTCTCTACATTGAACTTCAACTGCCATCTATTCGCCCATTCCACCAACTTATCTACCTCCTTTTGGAGTTCTACACTATCCTCCAAGTTTCGCATCATCCGCAAATGTTGAAACTGTATTCTGCAAGTCAAGGTCTAGGCCATTAATAAATATCAGGAAAAGCAAGGGTCCCAACACTGACCCCTGGGGAACTCCACTACAAACCTTCCTCCTGCCTGAAAAACATCCATTAACCACTAGTTTTTGTTTCCCGTCATTCAGCCAATTCGTATCCATGTTGCTACTGTCCCGTTTATTCCATGAGCTATAACTTTGCTCACAGGTCTGTTGTGTGGCACTGTATTTGGAAGATCTGTCTTTTGGAAGTTCATGTACGTCACATCAACTGCATTGTCCTCATCAACTTTCTCTGTTACCTCTTCAAGAAAACTCCAGTAAGTTAGTTAAATATTATTTACCCTTAAGAAATCCAAGCTGGCTTTCTTTAATTAACCCACATTTGTCCACGAAACAATTAATTTTGTCCCAAATTAATCTTTCTAGAAGTTTCCCATCATTGAAGCTAAACTGACTGGCCTGTAGTTGCTGGGCTTAGCTTTATACCCTTTTTTGAACAAGGATGTAACATTTGAAATTCTTCAGTCCTCTGGCACCACATCCCTGAGTCTAATCAAGACTGAAAAATTATGGCTAATGCCTCCGCAATTTCCACTCTCACTTCCCTCAGTATCGTCTCATCTGGTCCTGGTGCCTTATCCACTTTAAGCACAGACAGCCTATCCAACACCTCCTCCTCATCAATTTGAAACCCTTCTAGTGTCTGAATTACCTCCTCTTTCACCATTGCCTGCGTTGCATATTCTTCCTTGGTAAAGACCGATGCAAAGTACTCATTTAATACCTCAGCTATGCCCTCTGCCTTCATGTACAAATTCCCTTGTGGGTCCCTAATTGGCCCCACCCCTCCTTTTGTCATCTTCTTACTATTCATATGTCTATAGAAAACTTTGGGATTACCTTTAATATTCATTACCATTCTCTATTCATACTCTCTCTTTGTTTCTCTGATTTGCTTTTTCACTTCCCCACTGAACCTTCCATATTCAGCCTGGTTCTCAAGAGTATTTTCTACCTGACATGTGTCATAAGCACACTTTTTCTTCTTTATCTTAATCTCTATCTCTTTTGTCATCCGCGGGGCTCAGGATTTGTTTAACCTACCTTTCCCCTTCAAGGGAACATACCTTCACTGTGCCCGAACTATCTCTTCTTTGAAGGTAGCCCAATGATCAGTTACCAAATTTTCTGCCAATCTTGACTCCAAACTATTTGTCCCAGATCCGTTCTTACCCCACTGAAGTTGGCTTTCCCCCAGTTAGTTATTCTTACTCTGGCTTGTTCTTTGTCCTTTTCCATGGTCAGCCTTATTCTTATGATACAATGATCACTGCCCCCTAAATATTCTCTTACTGACACTTGATCCACCTGGCCCACCACATTCCCAAGAACAATGTCTAGCAGTGCCTCCTTTCTCGTTGGAATAGAAACATACTGTTGTAGAAGATTTTCTTGAACTCACTCTAAGAACTCTTGTTCCTGACTGCCCTTTATACTACTACTGTCCCAATCTATGTTTGGACAATCAAAGTCCCCTATTATAACCTACCCTATAATTTTTGCACCTCTCTGTAATTTCCTTGCAAATTTGTTCCTCCACATCCTTCCCACTAGTTGGTTGCCTATAGACTACAGTGAGCAATGTAACTGCACCTTTTTGTTCCTTAGCTCGAGCCAAATAGATTCTGTCCTCGACCCCTCTGGGGCATCCTTTTTCTCCAGCACTGCAAAGCTCTCCTTAATCAATACTGCCACTCCTTCCCTATCTTTCCTGAACACCTTGCATCCAGGAATATTTAATACACAGTCCTGCCCTTCTTTGAACCAGGTCTCGTTATAGTCACATCATATTGCCACATACCAATCTGCGCCTGTAACTCATCAACCTTATTAACAACATTCTGTGCATTCACATACATGCACAATAACCTGATTTAGACTTTATTACTTTCTCCCTTACTTTGACCCCACCGAATAACTTACTATTCTCTACTCTAGTGCTATCTCTCCCAGTATTCTGTGCACCTTGGTATTCCTCTCTGACATTTCTTCCTGGTTCCCACACCCCTGCCAAGTTAGTTTAAACCCTTCCCAATAGCATTAGCAAATGTGGCCGGCTACAGCTGAGAAATGGAACTCAAAAATTTAAATCAGGTCCTTCCACTGAATTCCAAAGGACCTCCGAGAAACCAATATTTCTGTTTTTATCCAGCCATTTTGCTTCCCACCCGCCTCGCTGTAAATATCGGGGTCTTAAAGTTTGCCCAAAATTGACATTAGATGACCTGACCGATAGTTACCCAGCTATCCTTCTCTCCCTTCTTGAGAGAGGAAATACATTGCATACCCTTCAGTACCACAGCATCCTGTACATACCTAAGGCAGATCGATCAATTGCGATCTGAGCCTTTATTACCTCCTCTTTGAGTTCTTGCAAAAAGCTATGGGGTGTGCCATTCGGAAGAAATTATCCACATTGAGTTCTGTTAATCTTTGCAGGGGCCAAATCATTTGCATGGTTATCACAAACAATTGTTTCACATTTAGTCCACCTACACTCACTTCTTTCAATGCTTGTAAAAATGACCTAAAATATTACTTTAATATCTCTGCCACACCTTTGTTCCTCAATAAAGATTTTCCCTCACTTCTAGTGGTCCTACTCTCTGTATGGAGAAAGAGACAATGCACAGAGAGATTTGCAGAACCCCATAATTAGTGGCAAGATAATCACATAATGAACTGTAAATTATGGCACAGACTGAGCAATTAGACAGGAGACCAGAAACCTTGTGGCACTTCTATCACAAATAGTTCCGACCTGTATGACAGATACCGACAGAGATGGCCAAGGCAGGGATAGATGATTTACAAGGTGTTCAATGGCACAGTTCAAGATGTGTGTGCTGCATGCCACAATAACAACAAGAAGTTGCATTTATAAAGTATCTTCAACATGGTAAAACTTCCCAAGACAGTGCACAGGAAAGATTATCAAATGAAATTTGACACCAAACCAAACAAGAAGATATTAGGAAAGATGACCAAAAGCTTGGTCAACGAGGTGGGTTTAAAGAAGCATCCTGAAGGAGAGAGAGTGGAGACGTTTAGGGAGTGAATTCCAGAACTTAGGGCTACAGCAGCTGAAGGCATGGCTATCAATTGTAAAGCAATGAAAATCAGAGAAGCACAAGAAGTCAGAATTGGAGTATCGCAGAGATCTTGGCAGGTGTAGGTCTGAAGGAAGTTACAAAGATAGGGAGGAATGAGGCCATGGAGGGATTTGAAAGAATTTTAAAATTGAGGCTTTTGCCAGACCAGGAGCCAATGTAAATCAGCAAGCACATGGATGATAGGTGAATAGGTGATAGGATATGAGTAGCAAGGTTTTGGATGAGCTTAAGTTTACAGAGGTTGCAAGGTTGTAGGCTGGCCAGGAAAGCATTGGAGTAGTTCAGTCTAGAGGTAACAAAGGCATGGGTGAAGGTTTCAGCAGCAAATGAGCAGAAACTGTGGTAGAGACGGGCAATGTTGTGGCAGCAGAAGTAGGCGATTTTGGTGACGGACAGGATATCTGGACGGGAGCTTGGCTCAGAGTCAAATAGAATGCCAAAGTTTCAAACAGTTTGGTTCAGCCTTCGACAATGAGGATCACTGAGTACAGGCAAACCATTCTAACAACGGTGGGAGTAGAAATACTTCTTGAAAGTCACAAGTTACACATAACCAGAAATGCAATTCAGAGTGTGTTCATGTTCTCTCCCCTCCCCGCTTCCAAATGGAGAAATGGCTCTGGACGTGATTTAAGTTGGGAGTTTAAAGAACTAGACTATGGAGGGCAGATTGTAGGGTTTTCTGGATGGATAAATGAAGACAGATCTTCTTCAGCTATGAATATCTTCTGAAGTATGAGAAAAGAAAATTGATCATGTAAAATTATAGAAGGCAAATGCAAGACACACAGACACACATAGATTTAGTACATCTGTGAGTTGAGGGAGGAAAAAAGACAAGACAGAATATTAATAACTCCTACAGACTTGCTTCCTTAAGGTTGGCACTGGTCCAGCTTCTTTTAAACAATATTTTCAAAGCTTTATTTTTTGTTTGTGATTATAAATGTGGCCGATTTCTTCAGTAGTATGAATTGGTCACAAAGGGACACTCCTGGCTTCTCTTTCATCCCACTGAAAACAATTGGAGCACAAAAGGGAAATAATTTGAGGAGTAACAAACTGTATTTTATCAGCCTTTGTTCATGACTTATTAAATTTCCTTTTTCTCTTCCATGCAGTGTCTCTTTGGCACATATTCATCCTGCTTACGAGCAATGCAAAATGATTTCTAACTGCAGCTGTGTGTCAGACTGCAAAAAAATGCTGCTATAATAGTGATTCTGCAAAATGTCTTTGTATTGAAAATGCTTATACGAACTTACCAATTAGGAGCAGGAGAAGGCCACTAGGCCCTTTGAGCCTGCTCCACCATTCAATAAGTTCATGGCTGAATTGATTACTCCACATAACCTTCTACCCCCTTGCTTATCAAGAATCTATCCACTTCTGCCTTAAAAATATTCAAAGACTCTGCTTCCACCGCCTTTGAGGAAGAGAATTCCAAAGACTCCCGACCCTCTGAGAGAAAAAATTTCTCCTCATCTCTGTGTTAAATGGGCAACCCCTTATTTTTAAACAGTGACCCCTAGTTATAGATTCTTCCACAAGGAGAAACATCCTTTCCACATCCACCCTGTCAACTTCCCTCAGGTCGCCTCTTACTCTTCTAAATTCCAACGGATACAAGCCTAGCCTGTCCAATCTTTCCCAATAAGACAGCCTGCCCATTCCAGGTATTAGTGGAGTAAGCATTCTCTGTACTGCCTCCAATGCATTTACTTCCTTTTTTAAATAAGGAGACCAGTACTGTATACAGTACTCCAGATGTGGTCTCACCAATGCCCTATATAGCTGAAGCATGATCTCCCTACTTTTGTATTCAATTTCCCTTGTGATAAACGATAACATTCTATTAGCTTTCCTAATTACGTGCTGTACCTGCATACTAACCTTTTGCGATTCATGCACTAGGACACCCAGATCCCTCTGCATCTCAGACCTCTACAATCTCTCATCATTTAGATAATATGCTTCTTTTTTATTCTTCCTGCCAAAGTGGACAATTTCCCACTTTCCCACATTACAGTCCATTTAGCAGGTCTTTTCCCACTCACTTACCTATCTATATTCCTTTGTAGTCCCCCTACGTCCTCTTCACAAGTTACTTTCCTACCTATCTTTGTGTCATCAGCAAATCTAGCAACCATACTTTGGTCCCTTCATCTAAGTCATTTATATAAATTGTAAAAAGTTGAGGCCCCAGCACAGATCTCTGTGGCACACCACTCGTTACATCTTGCCAACCAGAAAATGGCCCATTTATGCCTACTCTCTGTTTCTGTTAGCTGGCCAATCTTCTATCCATGCCAATATGTTACCCCCTACACCATGAGCTTTTATTTTCTGCAATAACCTTTGATGTGGCACCTTATCAAATGCCTTCTGGAAATCTAAGTACAATACATTGACAGGTTCCCCTTTATCCACCGCACATGTAACTCCCTCTAAGAACTCCAATAAATTGGTTAAACATGAATTCCCTTTCACAAATCTATGATGGTTTTGCCTGATTACCTTGAATTTTTCTAAATGCCCTGCTACACCGTCTTTAATAATAGCTTCTAACATTTTTCCTAAGACAGATGTGAAGCTAACTGGCCTATAGTTTCCTGCTTTCTGTCTCCCTCCCTTTTTGAATAAAGGAGTTACATTTGCTATTTTCCAATCTCACGGAACCTTCCCCGAACCTAGGGAATTTTGGTAAATTAAAACTAACGCATCAACTATCTCACTGGCCACTTCTTTTAACACCCTTAGATGAAGTCCATCAGCACCCGGGGACTTGTCAGCCCGCAGCTCCAATAATTTGTTCAGTACCACTTCCCTGGTGATTGTAATTTTCTTGAGTTCCTCCCTCCCTTCCACTTCCTGACTTACAGCTAATTCTGGGATGTTATTTATATCATCTATAGTGAAGACCAATGCAAAATATCTGTTCAATTCATCTTCCATCTCCTTATTATCCATTATTAATTCCCCAGACTCAGTTTCTATAGGACCAACGCTCACTTTGTTGTTAACTCTTTCCTTTTCTAAATATCTATAGAAACTCTTACTATCTGTCTTTATATTTGTGGCTAGCTTTCTCTCGTACTCTAATTTTACCTTCCTTATCAATCTTTCAGTCATTGTTTGCTTTTTTTTATATTCTGTCCGATCTTTTGACCTGCCTCCCATCTTTGCGCAAATATAGGCTTTTTCTCGAGGTTTGATACTATCTTTAACTGTTTTTGTTAATCATGGATGGCGAGTCCCTTCCTCAGAATTTTTCTTTCTCGTTGAAATGTACCTGTTCTGTGTATTCTGAAATATCCCCTTAAATGTCTGCCACTACATCTCTATTGACCTATTGCTTAACCTAATTTGCCAGTTCACTTTAGCTAGCTCGGCTTTCATGCCCTCATAATTCCCCTTATTTAAGTTTAAAATACTAGTCTTGGAACCACTCTTTTCTCCCTCAAACTGAATGTAAAATTCAACCATATTATGATCGCTGCTACCAAGGGGTGCCTTCACTATGACGTCATTAATTAATCCTATCTCATTGCACAATACCAGGTCTAGTATAGCCTGCTCTCTGGCTCCAGAATGTATTCTTCTAATTATCCCAAAAACATTCTATTGGGTCATTTACTGTATTAGAAAGATAATAAATCCTAATAAACAAATTAAAAGAATTGCAGTTAGCAGAAAATGAAAGATGGTTAAATTTATTTGAACTTTTAAAGGGGCACCATCTTAATGCAACCTTTATTTAGGGAGAACAAGGAGTTGCATGTCACGTGCATATGGACAAGATGGCCTATTTGGACTGTAATGCCCCGATATTCCTCTCTGTAGCATTAGGGGGGCACTGGTTTCCAAGACACTCTGTGGAGAAACAGGGACAGAGAACTGTTACATCGGGTGTATGGCCCCTTTTGTTGCCTCGGAATTTCTGGAGCAACCCCAGAAAGGCAGAGCATTTGGATGTAAATGAGGTGGGATGGGGCATTATTGGCCCACCGACCTCAATTTCCTTTGGTTCTCACCAAGGGATGGTGCTGGAAGCTGGCAGTGGGCTTGTGTAAGATCTCCCCTCAGATTGGATCAGCCAAGCAAAAAATGGGCCCAAAAGACAAATTGGAACTTTCCTTTTCATTAATGCACTCCATATTAGGGCCTTGAAGCTGACTGGGTTCAGAAAGCCAGCCACCAGGCCTGCAAGTGTATCCCTGATTCCCAGTGTAAGGCAATTCCAGGTTTATGCCCATCAAATATAGTCACATGGCAGCTAGATTGTATGGAGCCCACTCCCAATGGGTTTCTGGACAATCTGTGGGAAGACATACCTCAGAATGCAATGGATGTAAAGGGAAAAATGGTTGGATTCAGAGAGAGAAAGAAAAGAGACAGAAAAGTAAGATTTTAAAAATAAAATACTTATGTTCTGTATAAACCTCCAAGAACAATTTACCACCTGCAGAAATGAAATCCTATCACTCCCTTTCAGGGCTGGAGAGGTTGAGTGCCATTGCAGGAATATAATTCTCATCATTGAAAGGGTCCTTACCTTGTTTTTATTCATTCATGGGATGTGGGCATCGCTGGTTAGGCCAGCATTTATTGACCATCCCTAATTGCCCTTCAGAAGGTGGTGGTGAGCTATCTTCTTGAACCGCTGCAGTCCTTGGGTGCAGGTACTCCCAGAGTGCTGTTAGGAAGGGAGCTCAGGATTTTGACCCAGTTACAGTGAAGGAACGGTGATATAGTTCCAAGTCAGGATGGTGTGTGGCTTGGAGGGGAACTTGCTGGTGGTGGTGTTCCCATGTATCTGCTGATTTTGTCCTTCTAGGTGATAGAGGTCACATGGTTTGGGAGGTTTTTTCAAAGGATCCTTAGTGAGTTCCTGCAGTGCATCATATAGATGATACACACTTTGCTGCCACTGTATGTTGGTGATGAAGGGAGTGAATGTTGAAGGTGGTGGATGGGCTGCCAATTAAGTGGACTGCTTTGTCCTGGATGGTGTTGAGCTTCTTGAGTGTTGTTGGAGCTGTACCATTCCAGACAAGTGGAGAGTATTCCATAATGCTCCTGACTTGTGCCTTGTAGATGGTAAACAGGCTTTGGGGAGACAGGAAGTGAGTTACTCATCACAGAATTCCAAGCCTCTGACCTGCTCTTGTAGCCACCGTATTTATGTGGCTGGTCCAGTTCAGTTTCTGGTCAATGGTAACCCTCAGGATGTTGATAATGGGGGATTCAGTGATGGTAATGCCATTGAACATCAAGGGGAAATGGTTAGATTCTCTCTTGTTGGAGATAGTCATTGCCTGGCACTTGTGTGGCATGAATGTTACTTGCCACTAATCAGCCCAAGCCTGGATGTTGTCCAGGTCTTGCTGCATCTGGACATGGGCTGCTTCAGTATGTGAGGAGTTGTGAATGGTGCTGAATGTTGTTCAATCATCAGCAAACATCCCCACTTCTGACCTTATGATGGAGAGAAGGTTGTTGATTAAAGCAGCTGAAGATGGTTGGGCCGAGGACACTACCCTGAGGAACTCCCGCAGTGATGTCCTAGGACTGAGATGATTGACCTCCAACAACCACAACCAACTTCCCTTGTACTAGGTATGACTCCAATCAGCAGAGTGTTTTCCCCCCGATTCCTATTGACTCCAGCTTTGCTAGGGCTCCTTGATGCCATACTCGGTCAAATGCTGCCCTGATGTCAGGGGCAGTCACTTTCAGCTCATCTCTGGAGTTCAGCTCTTTTGTCCATATTTGGACCAAGGCTGCAATGAGGTCAGGAGCTGCGTGGCCCTGGCGGAACCCAAACTGAGTGCCAGTGAGCAGGTTATTGCTGAGCAAGTGCTGCTTAATAGCCCTTTAAACGACCCCTTCCCTCACCCTACTGAAGATTGAGAGTAGACTGTTAGGGCAGTAAGTGGCCGGGTTGGATTTGTCCTGCTTTCTATGTACAGGACATACCTGGGCAATTTTCCACATTGCGGGGTAGATGCCAGTACTGTAGCTGCAGTGGAACAGCTTGGCTAGGGGTGCGGCTAGTTCTGGAGCACAAGTATTCAATACTATTGCTGGAATGTTGTCTGGGCCCATAGCCTTTGCAGTTAGGTACCAGCCCTTATGCTCTGCAGCAAGTTTAATTCATTTTAACAGTGCAAATGCAGCAAGTTCTTGAAACTCAAGGAAGTTGAGGGTGAGCTGCCTTTTCACGAGGTTAACAGCATAGTGGCATCAATTATCCAGTGACTTGTGGTGATTCACAACTTATGGGATATCTGTTTCTTGTCACAAGTTGCTGGATGATTTATACAGTAATAATAGTGTCTGCATTAAAATCACCATTACTTTGCCAGCAGATTTTGGCCCAAGGTGACAAGGCAGACATTCTGAGAGGGGTTGAGACACAAAGAGCGGTCTATGCGACACAATTACTATGATAGATTAAGGAAGAGTAGCTCGACTTTAAAATTGAGTATAGCTTTGATGGACGGCTATGAAAGCACGATCAGTAGAAGATTAAAGTCTACTTTGAAGCGGGATAAAGAGGGTTACAGGCTGTCATGGCCCCCTATCCAATTAACTACGCTGTTTTCTGTTATCAAAGCACGTGTTCAAAGGATTGAGCTACTAAGAAATACAGACTGAGGAATCCACCTCCATTTCAGGTGAAGGATCAAAACACAGCCAGTATGACAGTAGAATAATCTCACCACGCTCAGGACAGTGAATCATACAGGACAGAAGGCGTCCATTCAGCCCATCATGCCTCTGCTGGCTCTTTCGAAGGGCAATCCAGCTGGTCCCACTCACCCGCTCTTCCCCATAGCTCTGCAAATTTTTCCTTTTTAAGTACAGAACCAATTACCTTTTGAATCTGCTTCCACCACCCTTTCAAGCACTGCATTACAGATCATAAAAACTCACTGCATAAAAAAAATCTAATTTCCTGTCTCGTTCTTTGGCCAATTATTTTAAATCTGTGTCCTTTGGTTACTGACCATCTTGCTATTGGAAACAGTTTCACCTTACTCTATCAAAAATCCCTTATCATTTTGAGCCTGACTATTAAATCTCCCTTAATCTTCTCTGCACGAAGGGGAACCATCCCAGGTTCTCCAGTCTCTCCAGATAATTGAAAAAATTAATCCCTTGCCCCATTAAGGGCGGCACAGTGGCGCAGTGGTTAGCACCGCCGCCTCACAGCTCCAGCGACCCGGGTTCAATTCTGGGCACTGCCTGTGTGGAGTTTGCAAGTTCTCCCTGTGTCTGCGTGGGTTTCCTCCGGGTGCTCCGGTTTCCTCCCACAAGCCAAAAGACTTGCAGGTTGGTAGGTAAATTGGCCATTATAAATTGCCCCTAGTATAGGTAGGTGGTAGGGAAATATAGGGACAGGTGGGGATGTGGTAGGAATATGGGATTAGTGTAGGATTAGTATAAATGGGTGGTTGATGGTCGGCACAGACTCGGTGGGCCGAAGGGCCTGTTTCAGTGCTGTATCTCTAAACTAAACTAAACTATTCTAGTACTGGTACTTCCTTTTGCCAGCAAGTAAGACAAGCTCAATTGTGATGAAAAGTACAGGAGGTGCAGGTGAAAAGAGGCACATCTTAATAATGGGGAGAATGGATGTGTCAGCTCTTCAAATTTACCCTTGATTAGCAAACACAGATCAGTTCAGTCAGCAAACAATTACAAGAGCTCAGATCACAGGAGACATTATTTCCTTAAAAATGACATGCCAATAACAAAAGTAATTTTGCATGAGTGAGTTAAAACACTGCATTCCATTATTAAAACACAAACTCAATGTCATTTCATATCAGAGAGTTTGTTTCATATCCAATTCTTCCTCTTGACAGACAGGTTATAATTACACCCAGAAACAATTTCCTACAGTTAATGCTGTAGACTACTTCAATAAACACATTGGAACATCTTACTGCCCAAGATTGGAGATTCTTCAATGCACATTCATGATTTTTAATTTCAGACTTGCGTGTCAAAACATGCTAGTGGTCTATAATCCATAATTCAGAATTTGGAGATGGTTTTATTCACATTAATACATAATTGAATGTTGATTAACTCAAACAATTACCATAAGGGAAGCAAACCCAAAACAGAGTTGAACCAAGATGGTATTATTGCAAATCCCTAAGAAGGTGACGGTGGGTCTTCCCCTACTGTACCTCGAAAGTGCTTTGGCATGCACTGAGAAAGATCTTGTGCGAGAGTCCTGTTGGGAGCTTTAGAAATACTGAGCAATCAGCAATGGTTGGAAGATACTCAGTGACTGCTTAAGGCAAAAGAAACAAACTAAGAGCTTGCATTTACATAGCGCCTTTCACAACCTCAGGGTGTCCCGAAGTGCTTTACAGTCTGTGAAGCATTTTTGAAGAGTAGTCATTGTTATAATGTAGGAAAAGCAGCAGCCAATTTGCACACAAGGTCCCACAAATTGATACAAAAGTTAAATACTGTGGATGCTGGAAATCTTGAAACATAAATAGAAAATGCTGGAAATACTGAGCAGGTCAGGCTGCATCTGTGGAGAGAAAAGCAGAGTAAACGTTTCAGGTCGATGACCTTTCACCAGAACAGAACAGAACAATGCAGAACAGCACAGAAGTTAGGTGTAGGAGTACTGGCTAGGGTGGCAGTATTTTGAGGCTTGGGAATACTATGTCAGGATATGCAGTGGTGGAAAGAAGTTCCAGGTGATGGTGGGTTGCGGTGTTGGGATATAGGAATACTGAGAACCAGGTCCAGACATGGAACAGCCAAGATCCGGTCGCACTGATAGAGTGTGAGGGTCTGGGAATATTTTTAAGGGGCAGAGAGATCTTGAAGAATTGGGAGGGGGCCCTGGTATATGACAGCACCATCAAGGGAGTAGCAGTATCATGCACTGAGAATGTGAAAGATGGTCTATAAATGGAAGTTCATGGCAGGCATAAGCAGTTATTGTGGGACCAAAGGTCATGTTTTTGGGGGGGGTGGAGAAGAAGGGCACTGCAGAACTACACTGGAAAAAGGAGTGGTGGTAGAGGAGCCAAGAAAGAAGGGATAGACTATTGGTTGGACTTGAGTAGTCCTCATAACACCACCTGTCTTGAAGATGCTGCAAAGACGACATTTGGAAGGTTAAATATATTTAAAAAATAAAATAGGAATAGATCAAGGTGGTACAGACAGGCACTATAGGTGGGTGATATTGAAATGATGTAACAAGGGAACATCATTAAATAAAAACAAGACACGCTGGAAATACTCAGCAGATCTGGCAGCATCTGTGGGGAGAGAAGCAGAGTTAACGTTTCAGGTCAGTGACCCTTCTTCAGGACAGGCAAATATTAGAAATGTAAAAGGTTATAAGCAAGTAAAGCGGGGGTGGGGCAAGAGATAACAAAGGAGAAGGTGTAGATAGGACAAGGTCACAGAATAGCTGACCAGAAGGTCGTGGAGCAAAGGCAAACAATATGTTAATCTTGGATCGTGTTTTTGGGATCCTTAAGGGGGAGGGGGAGCAGCCCCAAGTCATGGTCCACATAGGCACCAACGACATAGGTAGGAAGAGAGATGGGGATTTAAGGCAGAAATTCAGGGAGCTAGGGTGGAAGCTTAGAGCGAGAACAAACAGAGTTGTTATCTCTGGGTTGTTGCCCGTGCCACGTGATAGCGAAGCGAGGAATAGGGAGAGAGAGGAGTTGAACACGTGGCTGCAGGGATGGTGTAGGAGGGAGGGTTTTGGTTTCCTGGATAATTGGGGCTCTTTCTGGGGTAGGTGGGACCTCTACAAACAGGATGGTCTTCACCTGAACCAAAGGGGTACCAATATCCTGGGGGGGGAGATTTGCTAGTGCTCTTCGGGGGGGTTTAAACTAATTCAGCAGGGGAATGGGAACCTAAATTGTAGTTCCAGTGTACAGGATGTTGAGAGTAGTGAGGTCAGGGATAAGGTTACAAGGACGCAAGAGGGCACTGGCAAGCAAGAACTTGGTTTAAAGTGTGTCTACTTCAACGCCAGGAGCATCCGGAATAAGGTGGGTGAGCTTGCAGCATGGGTTGGTACCTGGGATCTCGATGTTGTGGCCATTTCGGAGACATGGGTAGAGCAGGGGCAGGAATGGATGTTGCAGGTTCTGGGATTTAGATGTTTCAGTGAGAACAGAGAAGATGATAAAAGAGGGGGGGGTGTGGCATTGTTAATCAAGGAGAGTATTACAGCAGCAGAAAGGACGTTTGAGGACTCGTCTACTGAGGTAGTATGGGCCGAGGTTAGAAACAGGAGAGGAGAGGTCACCCTGTTGGGAGTCTTCTATAGACCTCCAAATAGTTCCAGAGATGTAGAGGAAAGGATAGCAAAGATGATTCTCGACAGGAGCGAGAGTAACAGGGTAGTTGTTATGGGGGACTTTAACTTTCCAAATATTGACTGGAAATACTATAGTTCGAGTACTTTAGATGGGTTAGTTTTTGTCCAGTGTGTGCAGGAGGGTTTTCTGACACAGTATGTAGACAGGCCAACCAGGGGCGATGCCACATTGGATTTGGTACTGGGTAGTGAACCCGGCCAGGTGTTAGATTTAGATGTAGGTGAGCACTTTGGTGATAGTGATCACAATTCGGTTAGGTTTACCTTAGCGATGGGCAGGGACAGGAATATACCGCAGGGCAAGAATTATAGCTGGGGGAAAGGAAATTATGATGCCATTAGGCAAGATTTAGGATGCGTAGGATGGGGAAGGAAACTGCAGGGGATGGGCACAATCGAAATGTGGAGCTTATTCAAGGAGCAGCAACTGCGTGTCCTTCATAAGTATGTACCTGTCAGGCAGGGAGGAAGTTGTCGAGCGAGGGAGCCGTGGTTTACTAAAGAAGTTGAAGCGCTTGTCAAGAGGAAGAAGAAGGCTTATTATGTTAGGATGAGACGTGAAGGCTCAGTTAGGGCGCTTGAGAGTTACAAGCTAGCCAGGAAGGATCTAAAGGGAGAGCTAAAAAGAGCAAGGAGAGGACACGAGAAGTCATTGGCGGATAGGATCAGGGAAAACCCTAAGGCTTTCTATAGGTATATCAGGAATAAAAGAATGACTAGAGTTAGATTATGGCCAATCAAGGATAGTAGTGGGAAGTTGTCTGTGGAATCAGAGGAGATAGGGGAAGCGTTAAATGAATATTTTTCGTCAGTCTTTACAGTAGAGAAAGAAGATGTTGTCGAGGAGAATACTGAGATTCAGACTACTAGGCTAGATGGGATTGAGGTTCACAAGGAGGAGGTGTTAGCAATTTTGGAAAGTGTGAAAATAGATAAGTCCCCTGGGCCAGATGGGATTTATCCTAGGATTCTCTGGGAAGCCAAGGAGGAGATTGCAGAGCCTTTGTCCTTGATCTTTATGTCGTCATTGTCGACAGGAATAGTGCCGGAAGACTGGAGGATAGCAAATGTTGTCCCCTTGTTCAAGAAGGGGAGTAGAGACAGCCCTGGTAATTATAGACCTGTGAGCCTTACTTCGGTTGTGGGTAAAATGTTGGAAAAGGTTATAAGAGACAGGATTTATAATCATCTAGAAAATAATAAGTTCATTAGCGATAATCAGCACGGTTTTGTGAAGGGTAGGTCGTGCCTCACAAACCTTATTGAGTTTTTCGAGTAGGTGACCAAACAGGTGGATGAGGGTAAAGCAGTGGATGTGGTGTATATGGATTTCAGTAAGGCGTTTGATAAGGTTCCCCACGGTAGGCTATTGCAGAAAATACGGAAGTATGGGGTTGAAGGTGATTTAGAGCTTTGGATCAGAAATTGGCTAGCTGAAAGAAGACAGAGGGTGGTGGTTGATGGCAAATGTTCATCCTGGAGTTTAGTTACTAGTGGACTACCGCAAGGATCTGTTTTGGGGCCACTGCTGTTTGTCATTTTTATAAATGACCTGGAAGAGGGTGTAGAAGGGTGGGTTAGTAAATTTGCGGATGACACGAAGGTCGGTGGAGTTGTGGATAGTGCCGAAGGATGTTGTAGGGTACAGAGGGACATAGATAGGCTGCAGAGCTGGGCTGAGAGATGGCAAATGGAGTTTAATGCGGAAAAGTGTGAGGTGATTCACTTTGGAAGGAGTAACAGGAATGCAGAGTACTGGGCTAATGGGAAGATTCTTGGTAGTGTAGATGAACAGAGAGATCTTGGTGTCCAGGTACATAAATCCCTGAAAGTTGCTACCTAGGTTAATAGGGCTGTTAAGAAGGCATATGGTGTGTTAGCTTTTATTAGTAGGGGGATCGAGTTTCGGAGCCACGAGGTCATGCTGCAGCTGTACAAAACTCTGGTGAGGCCGCACCTGGAGTATTGCGTGCAGTTCTGGTCACCGCATTATAGGAAGGATGTGGAAGCTTTGGAAAGGGTGCAGAGGAGATTTACTAGGATGTTGCCTGGTATGGAGGGAAGGTCTTACGAGGAAAGGCTGAGGGACTTGAGGTTGTTTTCATTGGAGAGAAGGAGGAGGAGAGGTGACTTAATAGAGACATATAAGATAATCAGAGGGTTAGATAGGGTGGATAGTGAGAGTTTTTTTCCTCAGATGGTGATGGCAAACACGAGGGGACATAGCTTTAAGTTGAGGGGTGATAGATATAGGACAGATGTTAGAGGTAGTTTCTTTACTCAGAGAGTAGTATGGGCGTGGAACGCCCTGCCTGCAACAGTAGTAGACTCGCCAACTTTAAGGGCATTTAAGTGGTCATTGGATAGACATATGGATGAAAATGGAATAGTGTAGGTCAGATGGTTTCACAGGTCGGCGCAACATCGAGGGCCGAAGGGCCTGTACTGCGCTGTAATGTTCTAATTCTAATTCTAATGGTGTGTTGAAAGACAAAGCATTAGTACAGATAGGGTGTTAACGGGCTGAAAATTGAACAGCCGCAAGTACAAACATAAAAAAAACAGTGGGTAAGCAAACTGAACAAACTAAGATGAAATAAAATAAAATAAACACAAAAAATATGTAAATAAAAAAGGAAAGAGAAAAAAAATAACTGAAAATAAAAGTAAAATGGGGGGCCCGTCAGGCTCTGAAATTATTGAACTCAATGTTCAGTCCGGCAGGCTGTAGTGTGCCTAATCGGTAAATGAGATGCTATTCATAGAGTCATAGAGCACTGAAACAGGCCCTTCGGCCCACTGAGTCTGTGCTGACCAACAACCACCCATTTATACTACTCCTACATTAATCCCATATTCCCTACCACATCCCCACCATTCTCCTACCACCTACCTACACTAGGGGCAATTTACAATGGCCAATTTACCTATCATCCTGCAAGTCTTTGGCTGTGGGAGGAAACTGGAGCGCCCGGCGGAAACCCACGCAGTCACAGGGAGAACTCCGCATAGGCAGTACCCCGAACCAAACCCTCGAGCTTGCGTTGATGTTCACTGGAACACTGCAGCAATCCCAAGACAGAGATGTGAGCATGAGAGCAGTGGGGAGTGTTGAAATGGGAAGCAACCGGAAGCTCGGGGTCCTGCTTGTGGACTGATCGAAGGTGTTCCGCAAAGCAGTCGCCCAATCTGCGTTTGGTCTCCCCAATGTAGAGGAGACCACATAGTGAGCAGCGAATACAGTACAGAAAGAAGTACAAGTAAATCACTGCTTCACCTTGTTTTTATTGTTTTTCTTGTCTATTTCTTGTTTTTATTTCAGATTTCCAGCATCCGCAGTATTTTCCTTTTATTTTAGAACATAATTAAATGTTATTTTACACAAACACAGGAAATGCATGCTTTGTGAAGGACTTCTTATATTACTTAAATATAATGCAACAGCACAGAACACAGCACCCCAGTTACTTCAATACATTTACTATTTGTCACCTTCCCTTTAAATGGCCTTACAGTTTATGTACTTGATAGACGTTTGGAAACCTTTTGCAGTACATAAACAGTGGAAGGAATCCTGAAGCACTGATGAAACTCATGGTACTAACCTATGTTGCCCTGAAATCTGATTACAAAATGACTGTACAGCTACGTTCTTGTCATTTCTTGACCTAATGAGCTGGACCTTGTAAACACCAGCAACGTGCAGCACCACATGAACTCATTTACATGTTAAATTTAAAGACCTGCATTAAGGGTACTGATGAGCTTTTCTCTGTTTGACTGCATTATTTCTGAGCCATTTTATTGTTGGCCAGTACTGGCTTCAGTACAGTTGTAATTCTTCTTCCCCCATTCTTGTTTTGCAATTTATCATCTCCTTTTAGTCACTCTTCCTCCCAAGTATAATAAACCCTGTTCAGATGATGGAAAACCCTTTTCCAAAAATTGTTCCCGCACCCAACAACTTGCATTTATAAAGGGCCTTTAACATATTAAAGTATATCAAGGCGCTTCACAGGTGCGTTATCAAACAAAATTTGATACAGAGCCACGTAAAGAGCACAATAACTTGGACAAAAAGGAAGTTTTTAAAGAGGGTTTTAAAGGAGGAGAGAGAAGTATAGAGGTGTAGCGACGTAAGGAGGGAACTGCAAAATTTATGAGCCAGGAAGTAGAAACAAAGGTGAGGTTTGGATTTTGTTGGATTGGGAAGAGAAGGGGAGGGGAAATGCTCGGATTCAGAGGACGTTTAGTTTAAGTAGAAAAAGGGTCTAATTTTCTGACTTTGAGCTCCTGCCAGGGAGCATACATTGGGGATCTGAGCACACACTGACACATCATTTTCCCACCTTTAATTTAAATGGCCACAAAACTATGCACAACGCATGCTGAATTTCAGATGCTTGCTTTCAATGGGCAAAGTTCTCCAGCAGGTTTGCAAGGTTGGAAGACTATCCCTAGAAAGTAAGAATGGAAGTTAAAAAATAGAACAAAGGGAATGTGGGGAAGGAAATTTTGCCAGAACCAATTAGTTAGAAATAGCACACAGAAAAATTTCTGCTGATGCCAATGTTGTACTAGGGCTTATATGGAATCTGAGGAATACTCACTTGTTCTCTTGCCTGCAAATACTGGAGCAGGAATTCTCTTGCGTGGTGAAGTACTCCATCAATCATTATAAGGCTAAAACATGGGAAGGAACTGGACCAGTAAACATGCATAAATCCTGTATTTTCTTACTTGAAGTATCTGTTGCCTCCCAGGATGGATCATTTTGGCTTGATAGGCAGAAATATTTTCCAAATTGCTAAAAATTGCACCAACGTGGAAAAATCCAACATCCAATGTATTGGTCACTTACAAGGCCTGAGTCATTATTTAATTAATGACATTTTTCAAACATATTCACGTGCGGAGGATGTAGTCATTTCAGTGGAGTAGTTCGATACTCAGAAAAGGTAACCGACTCACTGATATTCTTCCGCACTGAATACTCACAGAGTGATCTAAGATTGGTATTTGAAATCGATCTGGAGCAAAGAAGTCATTTGAGACAGAAAATCATCACACATCAAATATGGTGCTTAAATTCCAACAGAAAGAAAGGACTTGTATTTACATAGCATCTTTCACAACCTCAAGACTTCCCCAAAGCGCTTCATGCCCAATGAAGCATTTCTGAATTGTTGTCCCTGTTGTAATGTAGGGAGTGCTTGCAATGATAAAATACGATATACAAGAGCCTCAAACATAGTAAATCACTGCTTTCTCTTCCAGCTTTGCATGTTCTAGGGCAGAATTCTGTAGCTATAAAGAGAGAGATGCATGATACATTTGTAACTACAATACGTCCTGCATTTGTGTCCATACAGATAGAAGTATACCATACTCAATTTCAGTAAGGCTCTGTTTTTGTAACAGCCAACTTGACTCGAAACCACCATTTGACCACTAGGGTAAGTGCGTACTGCAGATTATATTTTTGTGATAGGGTTAATGCATTCTGATTTTTAAATCATATTCTGTTAAAAAGAAAATGGCCACTGTCAGGCCTAGTCAGTAACGCATCGTCAAGTCATTAACTCTATTACTGGTGTACAAATGAACAAGACAGGTTTGCCATGACCACAAAGGGGCTTTAATCTCTTATCATAGAACAAGTTAAAAAGAAAGGTGATGCCTTTTGCACTGCAACCATTTTACATTGTGACAAGGAAGCGGAGGTCAGTGATTCAGGTTGGCAACTGAGGGAATTTTAGAATGATGTAAACATTAACAGGAAGGAAGTGAACTACGTTGTTGAAAGTAGTCAAATAATCAAGGGGTTAGATGATATCCTTGCGAAACACCAGCTTCTGACCTTTTGAAAAACTTCCAAAGCCTTTCATATATTACAACAGCGAATACACTTCAAAAGTATTTCATTGTCTACAAAGCTTAGAGACATCTGATGGTCATGAAAGGCACTACATAATAGCAAGACTGTCTTTTTCCCTTTCAACTGGGTCAGCACTAAGTATAATCAATGAAGGGCTAAATCAGTATTTGCCTAATGATTTGAAATCAGAAAGTCCTTTCAACACAATGGACCAATGGCCGGGACTTCATCCAGGCAATGGGGGTCGCAACCTCCGGCAAAAACGCAGCCGAGAACCCTGCGTCACCCCCTCTGCAGGAGGCCTGCTGAATCAAGTGCCAATTAGGCAGTTAACTGGACAGCGGCAGGCCTGCCACAGGATCAAGGACCCCAGTGACAGAAATCCCGTCGTCTGACAGCTGCCGGCCAATCAAAGGCCAGTAGCTCTTTAACTGAACAGCGCCACTGAAGAAGCAGTGGGTGCTGCCGGTGAAGCATCTACCCGAGGCCTAGGAGAGTGCTGAAACCAGGCCACAGGTAGGTCAGGTCAGGAGGGGGTCTCACGGGGTGGGGCGGGGGGGGTCGTGGGGGAGGGAGGCATAGGGGGTGTCAGCAGCAAGGGCAAGGTGGTGGCTCTCGGTGTGCCCCCCTTTCCGATGCCAGCTCCCTCATTCAGGTACTGTGCCTTTTAACAAGGGACTACCTCACCTCTTCCGAAGCTGGGCTAATTGCAGCGGTGGTGGGATGAGGCCCTTAATTGGGCATTAATTGCCCACTTAAAGGCCTCAATTGGTGTTCACGCCCCGGAACTAATTTTGGCGTAGGCGGGAAGATGGCAGGGTCCCTTCCCCTACCATACAACCCAATTACATGCATCAGAAAAAAACACTTTAGATGTGGATCTTTGGAAGCAGTAGCACTGTGACAAATGATGGTGGCATTATGACACAGTTATCGTAGTGATAAATTAAGTTTTTCATTTGAAAGAAAGACTTACATTTATATAGTGCCTTTGACAACCTCAGGACATTTCAAAGCACTGTACAGCCAATGAAGTACATTTGAAGTGTAGTGTTATAACGTTGGAAAACGGCAACCAATTTGCACACAGCAAGGGTCACAAACAGCAACTTGATAATGAGTAGATGATCTGTTTTACTGTTGTTGGCTGAGGGATCATTACTGGCCAGGACACCAAGGACAACTCTTTGACCGCCAACTGAGCTGGCAGACGGGGCCTCGGTTTAATGTTTCATCTGGAAGACAGCACCTTCAACAGTGCAGTGCTCCCTCAGCACTGGACTGTCAGCCTAGATTCTGTGCTGTGGGCTTGAACCCATGACCTTCTTTAGAGCACCATGAAAGTGTAGTACACAGCTGCTTAGTGGCATAGAAACTGATCGATATTGGAGTATTTGACACCTGAGTTCAAACAATTTTCATTATGGAAGATACGGTGATTATAAATCAGTATTCAATCTGAAGTCTACATACTTAAGGGAAGATTTCCTCTTAAGTAGCCAAATTATAAACATGGCTATAATATTAGGGTTCGCAATTTTACTCAGAGGATATCTTCACTCATTTGTTTTTTCTCCCCAGCTAATGCACAAAACTTGTCCAATTTTGTTCTTCAGTGGATCCTTGAGAACAAGTGAATGAGGTTGAATGTGGTTTCCTTGCACCCACATCCATTGACCGTGTGGAATACTCTGGCTTGCATTCAGCGGCAGCTTTCAGGTTAGCTCAAGGACCAAATGAGAGGGCATTTAGATTCTTAGTTGCAGCTCTGAAGGAGGTGGTCCTGAGGAGGAGGGATGTCCTGTACCCACATGGGGCAAGGATGCCACCTTGCCCTCCTCGTTCCCCCTGTTCAGCAGCAGCTGGTGCGACTCTGCCTAGCCTCATGATCTCCTCCCATTCCTTGTCCAAACTCCAGGGGACACCTAGCAAAATGCCCATGACCAAGCACTCACTTTCTCCTGGTGCCTCCTGTAAGATGTCCAATAAGGTGGAGCAGCTCAGCACTTGCTCTTTTTAGGTGAAGTTCTCAGAGAAATTACAGAATAAACATGGTTCAAGTGTTGAAGTCTTGGCAAAGTGTCCCAGAAAGGCTCCAATGTGTTTCAGAGGTAATCTTCAGAGCTCCAGCAGCAATGACCATTAAATGGTGAGAATCCCTTCAAGTGGTGAGCATCCCTTTAGGTAGTGCTTGAAATCAACGTCAACACCGTATTTACTCCCAAACAGCTAGCTGCTGTTAGGGAAGTTGACGTGCTCACTCCCAAAATACCATTCAGCCTCTTTAATGAGCACTAGCAGCCATTTTAAGTGGTCATCAGCTGTTTAACTAGCATCTGGGCAGCTGTTCCTACTGTTGGCTTCAAGTCCTTTACCAAGATGGCAGCTTGCACTAAACTCGAGCCAAAATGGCATTTCAGCTTAAGACCCCATCTTGGCCACCTTTTTTTTTTATCTCTTTAACACCTGAAGTATTCAGTGAAAATTGTAGCCATTGAATTGAAAAGCCACAAAACACTTCACCTGACAGAGTCCAACTCTCAATGATTTTTCATCTGATATTTGACTAATGTTCAATACATCAATATGCAGGTATTTTATATATTTTAAAGTGCTTCATCTTCTTAGCTGTTAGTCATTGTAAAAGCACAAAGTGCCATCCTCTGACACAATCTCAAATTCCAATGTAAGGACATGCAAAATGCATCACGATATGATGCTGAAAGTGAACAATGCATTCAAGAAAATGGGTTCAGAGGATCACAGATCTGAACACAGTGGCCCAATATTTGTTGGGGTCAAGAACAGAGCTGGGGGGAGGACTTTCAGATGGGAAATCTGGAAGTATAGGTTTCCCACACATCTTACAACAACTAACTTCAGGACGTCTTTAAAATATTTTTAGCAGGTTTCTCACCTGACAGCCAGCTTGATTGACAGTGGGGTGGGAAAGCAGCTGGACAGCAGAGATCGCATAAGTCTGACATTTGGGGCCAGGGCAGGATGGTGGATGGGGAGAATCTGACAACATGGAGGAGGATTGGTCATCACTGGGGGAGTCGGACATTGCTTGGCATCGATGGTGGGGGAAGGTGAGAGCGAGGTTGGACATCATGGAACTGGGCAGCAGACATCCAGCGTAGGGGTCAGACATTGACAAAGGGAGACTGATAGCAGAGATAAAATCTTTCAGGGCCTGGAGGAAAAACTCCTGCTCCTCCTAGTCCACAAACAGTGCAATAAATGTACTTACCTCACAAATCCATGTCCTTCTCACCTTTTATCCATGAGTTAAATATGAGTGCAGTTAAAATAGAGACCCTCAGCCTCCTAAAAAAATCATAGGAACATAGGACTTAGGAGCAGCAGTAGGCCATTTGGCCCTTTGAGCCTGCTACGCCATTCAGTAAATTGATGGCTGATCTGGCTGTGGTCTCAACTCCACTTTCCTGTCTCCCTCCCCCATTACCCTTGACTCCCTTGTCTATCAAAAATCTATCTAACTTAGCCTTGAATAAATTCAATGACCCAGCCTCCACTGCTTTCTGGTGAAGAGAATTCCACAGACAAATGACCCTTTGAGAAAAAAAATTCTCCTCATCTCTGTTTTTAAAGGTGGACCTCTTATTCTGAAACTGTGTCCCCTAGTTCTAGCTTCCCCCACAAGAGGAAACATCCTCCATCCACTCTATCAAGTCTCCTCAGGATCTTATATGTTTCAATAAGGTCATCTCTCATTCTTCTAAATCAACAGGTATAGGCTCAACCTGTTCGACCTTTCTTCTTAAGATAAGCCCTTCATCCCCAGAATTAGTCGAGTGAACCTTCTCTGAACTGCTTCTAATGCAGTTATATAATTTTTCAAATTAGGAGACAAAAACTGTGGAAAGCACTCCAGATGTGGTCTCACCAAGGTCCTGTACAGCTGCAGTAAACCTTGTCTACTTTTATACTCAATTCCCCTTACAATAAACAGCAACATTCCATTTGCCTTCCGAATCTCTTACTGTACCTGCATACTAACCAATACCAACAGAAGGGTGCCATGTACGTGAACCACAGCAAAAAGGCAAGAGAATGTAGCCAACGTAGAGGCGGATGATACGAAAAATACTTTTGTCCTCTCTCTTAGATGCAACAAACAGCCACGTGACTGATCCACCTCCTAAGAGTGAGTTGGTTGCCTGGCTTAACCAACCACCATTTAAACTGGAAGTAGGGGAGTAGGAGGCAGATTGGAGTCAGGTTTGAGATTTTTGAAATTTTTTTACCTGCCCCACCCTCACCACCCCACCCATTCTTGGGAATTAAATCTCCCCATTATTTCAATAATGCTTTGGAACAACTGCCGATGTGTGAAGGCCAGACTTTTTGAGAGCTCAACCCAACATAATTTCTGGCATCAGCCTCATCAGAGCTTTCTGGCCAAGCTCCAAGGACTTGGCCTCTAACTGGGATCAGGGTTTCAAGGTCTGTAGCAGCTTAAAGAGGAGGCTTTACCATGTCTGTAGAGAGAAAGATGTCCTGTGTCTTTTGGAATGATTGCCGAATGCACTGCAAGGAAGACTGCTCCAAGGATCTCTGAAGGGATAGGAGAAATACTGCCGCAGATAGCGCGGTAGAGGAGAGCAATACTTTAAGGCACTGAAAGCTGCAGGAACCCAAGGAAATGTGCAGAGGGACAGTATCATGGAGGTGACAAAGACTGATGGTCCCAGCCTCACCATCCCACTCTCCTTCCCCAACCATTTGAACTGATAGTGTCAGATGAAGTTTTCTGATTTTATCAGGACAGCCAAGTGATTAATAGCCTTGGCATCAGCCATGGCATAGCAGTAGTATTCTCACTGCTTAGTCAGAAGATTGTGGGTTCACTCCAGAAACTTGAGCACATAATTAAGTCTGACACTCTGAGGCAGTCTTTCAGGATGAGACATTAAACCAAGGCCCGTCTGCCCTCTCAGGTGGCCTTAAAAGATCCAATGGCGTTGTTTCGAACAGCAGCAGGGGACTTCTCCCTGGTGTGTGGCCAATAGTAACCTTCAACCAAATCCTCTAAAACAGATTATCTGTTCATTATCACATTGCAGTTTGTGGGATCTTGCTGTGTGAAACATTGGCTCCCACATATTATTACAGTTACTGCTCTTCAAATGTTCTTCATTACTGCAAAGCACTTTGGGACCTGCTGAGGTTGTGAAAGGTGTGATATAAATACCATTTCTTTCTTTTCTTTTTAACATCAATATAGTTGAAGGTGTGATTTGAGGGTTTCACAATGTGGTGGACGATGTGAGGGTTTCACCCCTAGTGGCTGCACCACTACCCTTGACACACTCAGCCTTCAGCTAAGAATGTTCCTTCACTCACCTCCTTAAATACATGCACTCTGCAAAAAACCTTGTGTGGATTGTAATTGCAAGTTGCATGCACCTGTCCCTTCATTCATTGTGGGCTGCATGCCAACAGCTAGCATAGAAACAAAAGATAATTCTCTTTTTTTTTTCATTCTTGAAGAGAAAACCAGCAATAACCCCAGAGAGAAATGCAACAGATGACAGCCACTGTAACCACTGATTGCTGATCCCTCTGAGGAACAGGCATAACAAATCCTGGAGTGGAAGGCCATGCAGGCCGCTGGAGACAGGGAAGTAGGAAGGCATCCGCCAGCTGCAGATTCATGGCAAACATCTGCCTCTCTTCTTTTCAGTTTACAATCAGCAAACCACATCATCAAATCATCATGCCACTCCTTCTACTACAAATTACACTGCAAACTGTGCATCACAAAATCATTGCAATCTCCCATCTTCTTTGCTTTCCTCCTCCTTATGTTGCTGAGAATGAATGTGCAAGTTCCTAGCCATCCAGCCCTGCCAGTACTTCAGGGAATGTGCTGTTCCTCACTCTGTACCTTCCAACCATCAGCTCAGGTACATTCTGAAAAAGTTAAACAGTGCATCAGAGGGGAGTGCATTGGGTAACACATACAGCCGCTGGTAGCATGAGGAGGAAGTCATTTCTGGTCAGAGGGTCAGGTTCCACAGGGCATCAAGCTTTTGTGCAAGCACTGGGGGCAGTGTTAAACAGTGTGCTGCAGTCACATAGAGAAATCTGCCAGTAGAATCATTTTTAGAATCCTAGGGTGTAGGCCCTCAGGTCCTGGGGATTTGTCAGATTTTAGTCCCTTAGGTTTCTCCAATACTTTTTCTCTGCTGATATGAATTTCCTTAATTTCCTCAGTCTTTTTAGCCCCTACGTTACCGTCTATTTCTGGTATGAAACTTGTGAAACTTCGACTGTGAAGCCAGACGCAAAATATTTGTTCAGTGCCTCTGTCATTTCCTCATTCCCCATGATAATTTCTCCCGTCTCTGCTTCTAAGGGACCAACGTTTACTTTAGCTACTCTCTTTTTATATACTTATAAAAGCTCCTACAATCTGTTTTTATATTACTGGCTAGTTTACTCTCATTCTATTTTTTTTTCCTTTTTTAAATCACCTTTTTGGTGGCCCTTTGCTTGTTTCTAAAACACTCCCAATCCTCAGACTTGCTACTCTTTTTTGCAACATTGTAAGCCTCTTTTAATCAAATACCACCCTTAGCTTCCTGAGAGAGCCACAGATGGGTCTTTCTTGCTGAGTTTTTGTTTGTCAATGGAATGTATATTTGTTGAACGTTTTGAATTGTTTCTTTAAATGTTTCCCACTGTTCATTTACAGGCATACCTTTTAGTCTATTTACCCGATTTACCTTAGCCAGTTCTCCCCTCATACCAACGTAACTGTCTTTGTTTAAGTTTCGACTGGCCTACAGGGCCGCGATCCTGCCCAATCCCTGACTAAGGCCAATTAATCTGGTTAAGAAGATCATTAAGATCTCATTAATGGCGGATATTGAGATTTTCACAGGGTGGTGGGGGGTGCATGGGCTGCATGCACTGTCTGGAAAGACCAGGTGGAGGGAGATGGGTACACCACCATAGGGAGCCAGACAGTCAGGGAATTACTTGGGCCCCATAAAAGGGAAAACGGTGCAGAGAGGAGCCTGGCCATTGACAAACAGGTACCCTTGGCCCCTCACAGGTGGCAGGGAGAGTGGGCATTAAGTATTCGGGCAGTGCAGGGAGTCATCAGACAGTAGATGCATTGGTGGCTATCTTTCAAAATTCTATAGATTCTTGCAGACTGGAAAGTAGCAAATGTAACCCCACTATTTAGAAGGGGGCGAGAGAGAAAAATGAGAACTACAGACCTGTTAGTTTGATGTCAGTGGTAGGGAAAATGTTGGAATCTATTATAAAGGATGAGATAACTGGACACTTGGAAAATATTATGATTGGGCAGAGTCAACATGGATTTGTGAAAGGGAAATCATGTTTGACAAATCTGTTGGAACATTTTGAGGATGTTACTTGTAGCATAGATAAAGGAAAACCATTGGATGTGGTGTATTTGGATTTACAGAAGGCTTTTGATAAGGTCCCACAAAGGAGGTTAGTAAACAAAATTAGAGCTCATGGGATTGGGGGTAATATACTGCAATGGATTGAGAATTGGTTATCGGACAGAAAGCAGAGAGTAGGAATAAATGGATAGCAGGCCTTTTAATGGGGTACCGCAAGGATCAGTGCTTGGGCCACAGCTGTCTACAATCTATATAAATGACTTGGATATGGGGACCAATTGTAATATTTCCAAATTTGTGGATGACACAAAACTAGGAGGGAGTGTAAGTTGTGAGGAGGATGCAAGGAGGCTTCAAGGGGATTTGGATAGGCTAAGTGAATAGGCAAGAACATGACAGATGGAATATAATGTGGATAAGTGTGAAGTGATCCACTTTGGTAGAAAAAACAAAAAGGCAGAGTATTTCTTAAATAGTGAGAGTTTGGGAAGTGTTGATGTCCAAAGAGACCTGGGTGTCCTTGTTCATGAGTCACTAAATGCTAGCATACAGGTGCAGCAAGCAATTAAGAAGTTGGCCTTCATTGCAAGGGGATTTGAGTACAGGAGTAAAGATGTATTGCTTCAACTGTATAAAGCATTGGTGAGACCGCACCTGGAGTATTGTGTACAGTTTTGGTCTCCTTATCTAAGGAAGGATATACTTGCCATAGAGGGAGTGTGGGATTGTCTGATGAGGGGAGATTGCAGAAACTGGGCCTGTACTCTCTAGAGTTTCAAAGAATGAGAAGTGATCTCATTGAAACTTACAAAATTCTTAGAGGGCGTGATAGGATGGATGTGGATAGGATGTTTCCTCTGGCTGGTGAGTCTAGAACAAGGGGACACAATCTCAGAATAAGGGGCAGGTCATTTAAGACTGAGATGAGGAGGAATTTCTTTACTGAGAGGGTGGTGAATCTGTGGAATTCTCTACCCCAAAGGGCTGTGGAAGCTCAATCGGTGAGCATGTTCAAGTCAGAATTCGACAGATTTCTGAATACTAACGACATCAGAGTCTTGGGATAGTGGGGAAAAATGGCATAGAGGTAGATGATCAGCCATGATCTGTTCGAATGGTGGAGCAGGCTTGACGGGCCAAATGGCCAGCTCCTGCTCCTACTTCCTATGATCTATCACCTTCCTGTCATCATGCGGGCATAAGAGCAGGGGACTAGGCTGCTAAGGACAACTGGGTGGCCACCTGACCACAAGGAAGACAGCAGCTGGCAATGGGAGCATGACTTTCAGACTTTGGGCCCAGTGGTGATGAGGACCAACATGCTCCATGGGAAGGTGGAGACCTAGGCATCAGAAAGGCAGGCGAGACAGAAGAGGGGCATGAAAAACATGGAGGCCATACCCTCAGCACAGGATCTACTGGCGAAGATGGAGCTCCCTGGAGATGACTGAGAACCAGTGCCACTCTGCAATGCAACTCTCTCGGCAATTGGTCACAGACATCTATGCCCTCGTCGCCGAAGACCTCACACCTCGCAGTATTGGTTTCCATGCCCTGTCAGTAGTCGTCAAAGTCAGCGTAGCCTTGCACTTCATCAGTTCTAGCTCCTTCCAAGGATCAGCTGCAGATCTTATGCCATCTCTCAAACAGCTGCACACCACTGCATCTCGCAGGTCTCTGATATCCTATTTTCCAGAGCTGGACAGTACATTCAGTTCATGACAAATGTAGCCTCACAGAGAAGGCAGTGGGTTTCACCACCATTGCTTGATTTCCCCAGATCCAGGGCATCATTGATTGTACCCATGTGGCCATCAAGGCACCCAGTGACCACCCACTTAGATTCATCAACAGGAAGGACTTCCACACTCTCCATATTCAGCTGCTCTGCGACGTGTATGGCACTCACTTTCATGGTAGCTGCCATGACTCCTTTATTCTCTGCCAATCCAGGATGCCACAGCTCTTCATTCCAACCCCTAAGGTGAGTGGATGGGTCCTAGGACACAAGGGATATCCCTTGAAGACATGGCTACTTACCCCTCTACAAGAGCTCCAGACAGAAGCACAGAGGCAATGCAACCAAAGCCATCTGCTCACCAAGACCACCATTGAGCACCAGATGGACTGCACTAGTTCAAGAAGGAGGCTCACCATGACTTTATCAAGGGCAATTAGGGATGTACAACAAATGCTGGCCTTGCCAGCAAGGCCCACATCCCATGAAAATTAATAAAGAAATTTAAAAAATTGGGTGTCTCAAAATGCGCTTCCGGTACCTGGAACGGTCGGGTGGCACCCTGCAATACACTCCTGCAAGGGACTCGCTCATTGTGGTGATCTGCTGCACCCTCCTTAACATGGCCGTCCAGAGAGGTGTGGACCTTAAGGATGGTGAGGCCCTGGGAGGAGACAGCTCATCAGAGGAAGAGGAGGAGCAGCATGTGGAAGAGGAGGCAGAGGGAGAGGATGCAGAATACCGGTGTGCCCCGACTGCACAAGGAGGTAGTCAGGCATGGCACGGGGTTCAAAGGTCTTGCCAGGCTGTGATGAATGTCAGGGATCATCTGATTCAGGACCGTTTCAACTGAGCCCCTCTGACCCAGGATGAAGGGTATAGTATGGAACTCACTCTGAAGTGTTTGTGCTAACACTTCCATTGAAGACACAAACTGGAATATGTAAACTCTTACCATCAATGAAGGAAGCACATCTGCTGGTTTTGCTGTCACCATTGAGGAACCCTTGCTCTCCTTTACCACCTCATACCTCTTTTCTTGTTCCATCATCAATAAAATAAATCTCACAAATCTGGCTTCAGATGTCATTATTTACATAGTGCTGAGTGAGTGCTGCACTGTCAGAGATGCCATCTTTCAGATGACACATTAAATCCATGCCCCGTCTGTCCTTTCAAGTGAATGTAGAAGATGCCATGGTGCTGTTACAAAGAAGAGCAAATTTTCACCCTGGTGTCCTGGCCAACATTTATTCCTCAATCAGCATCACAAAAGAAACAAATTATCTGGTCATTTATTTCATTGCTGTATGTGGGAGCCTGTTGTGTGCAAATTGGCTGCCCTGTTTCCTACACTTCAAATGTGGTTCATTTTCTATAGAGTGCTTTGGGATGTCCTGAGGATGTCAAAGGGGCAGAGCCTCGGTTGGACTACAGTTACCAGAGATTCAGGGATCGGTTATAAACAATAATTTGCAATTAATTGATTGAGACATAAATAATGAATTAAATAACCAATCACTATATACGGTACAACATCAAAGTCACATCTCATCCATTCACTCTGTTCTGCGGGCAGAAACGTTTGAGCTTTTCCTCATTGGATTAGATGGATGGGGTAGAGTCCATGACAGAATGATTGAGAAGGTTAAAGATTATTTGTCATAAAGCAGAACAGCCCTTGATCAATCATAAGTAACGTTTTTGGGAGTTGCATAGGAACTTGACATAAAGGCTAAGGAGTTAGCAACAGGCACTTCTAGAATAACTTTTTTCCATTATTATAGATTTGTGGAGGCTAATGTTGTACATGATTTAGTTAATGTTTCTTTTCTATGTCTTTTAACTTATGGGTTCCTTTTTGGGGGTATGGTTCCAGGAGCACTAAAACCCTCCTTTACCTTGTCCAAAGTAGCCATTCTTTAAGTGCAAGATTAGTGACTCTTTTACGCTATTCGACTGTATGGGGCTTCACAACCAGGTGCAACATCCAACAGGTGTCACTGAATAATCATCAAGGACAGAAACCCTGGATAATTGTCCCTTGCTAACTGACTGCTGGGCCCATTATACCAACCATCTGGAGGGAACAGTTTGCATTTATATAGTGCCTTGCACACTTTCAGGACTTCCCAAAAATGCTTCACAGCCCAAGAATCATTTTTGTTATGTAGGCAAATGCACACAATGAGATTCCACAAAAGAGAAATTAGATAAATTACCAGATAAGTTGTTTTGGTGATATTGGTTGATGGAGTAATGTTAGCCAGGACAGAAGGAGAACTCTACACTCTGCTCTACTTCAAATTACGCCATGGGATCTTCTACGCCCACCTGAACAAGTGAAAAGGTACCCCCAGCAATTCAGTACTGCACTGAACTATTAGTCTAGAATATGTGCTCAAATCCTGGAACGGGGCTTGAGCCCACAACCTTCTGACGAGGTGAGAGTATTTATAAGTGTGCCACATTGAGATTGCTCACATGCCCGAGACCATATAACTTCACATGACTTCCAGTTCCGAAGAAGGGTCACTGACCCGAAACGTTAACTCTGCTTCTCTCGCCACAGATGCTGCCAGACCTGCTGACTATTTTCAGCATTTCTTGTTTTTATTAACTTCACATGACCCAGGAATACTGAACCCAGGACCTTCCTGGTCTGTAAGGCTCTGCTATTGATCATTGGGAGTTGCAGCGACTCTATAGCATTGGTCAAGTTGGTTGATAATGGCTGACTTCAAAATGCCAATTCTCTTGTGCCAGAGAATTCTTTGAAGCTGCAGTCTTCAAATCAAACCCTTCTCATGCTAGTAAGAATGTCTGAAAGAAAAAGTGCTTTGCACAAGACAAAGATCCCATGACAAGAACACTTGGAATATCTGATGAACCACAGGTGGGTGAGTTTGGTCCAGTTCACCATCATCACATGAAATGTGGGTTTTTTGTGTCACAACCCTTTAATCTTAAAAAAATAATTACACAATGAAAAAACTGAACCTATTCTTTTCCCTATTTGCTGCTTATTAGTCTTCTATATTTTGCCCAGCTAGTTGGCCTATTCTATGTTTCTATCCTCTTTCTTCTCTTCCATAACCATAGCAGACATTTTTGCTTCTTTCCAGGTGGGTCAAATTGCGCACAAAAAACCAACATAGGAAAATCATCAAATAACCCAGTCATATGCAAATTATCTCATCTATGCAACATTAAAAAAGAAAGACTTGTATTTCTATAGCATCTTACACGACCGCAGGACACCCCAAAACCTGATATAGCCAAGGAGTTACCTTTGAAATGTAAGAAATGCTGCAGCCAATTTGTACACAGTAGGATCCCGCAAAATAAATGACCAGATAACCTGTTTTTTTTTGTGATATTGGTTGACGGATAAATGTTGACCAGGCTACAGCGGAGAACTCCCCACTCTTGTTCGAAATAGCACCATAGGATCTTTTAAATCCACCTGAGAGGGCAGATGGAAACTCAGTTCAATGTCACAGTTCAAAGATGACGTGTCCACGGTGCAGCATTCCTTCATTACTGCATTGGAGTGTTAGCTGAGATTATATGCTCCAGTCTCTGGAGTGCATTAGGTGAATACTGCATACAAAACACATGAACAACCTGTAAAGCAGGGTTAGCAAAGTGCTCATTTGGGAGTACTCTTGTCGTTGAGTCAGAAACCAACAGGTTCAAGCCCCACATTGTTACGTGACTTAAACTGACACTCAAGTGCAGGGCCTCATTATCAGAGGTGTTGCCCTCCAGATTAGACATGCGACCAAGACATTATCTGAGGGTTTAGGCAGATATAAAAGATCATTGGCAGAAGAGTAGGGGCAATTAGTATCACCATGTACCCATCTGGGAAGTCCCGCACTGACCCTGCTGAAGTTCGCAAGGTCAAGGAGAGGTTTGTTAATTACACTACTGGCAATAGGAGCAGTCTAGGATGCCCAACTAGGATTTAACATCGACCAGTGGTCTGCTAGGTCCAATGGGCGCAAGTGCTCCGTTCACAATTATGCCCGCTGGTCTCCTTTGTGAGGAGGTCAAAATAATTCTACTTTTTCAATTAATATTTGGGAGTCTAGGCCTGAGTCATTCCTGAGGTCTCTATGCCTCATTCTTCTGGGAGGTGGCAGCTGCTGATTCCCTAAATGGTCTTTCCCAGGTTGATGTCGCAGGAAATCCTGGCTTTAGGAGTCCCTCCTCCTTGTCCTGTTCCCACCACCTCCAAAGTTGGGGGGCCTCACTTTATGTGGGCTGAGGTTATGCCCCCAACAAGGCTGACTGGAATCATTTTATGTTTGGCTTGGACGCAGCATATCCAGGTCCTGACTTGATTTGTCTTGGTGAATATTTATCTCTCAACCAACATCACTAAAACAGATTAACTGGTCATTATCACATTACTGTTTGTGGGACCTTGCTCTGTACAAATTAACTGCCACGTTTCCTATATTATAACAGTGACTACATGTCGATAAAGTATTTCTTGGTTGTGAAGTGCTTTGGGCTGTCCTGGAGTCAAGAAAGATGCTATATGAATGCAAGAGCTTTCTTTCTTTAATTTGAAATCTTTCTGATGGTGGGACTACCCTTGAAATTTCTGGATTTTCATACATCAACCCCATCCCCACCCATGATGTCTATGTCAAGACATATTACTCCTGAGTTCCACTCTCACCTCCACAAATAAGGTCAACTTCATCTCATCGGGATTTGTGTGGGAACTGTTGCGAAATGGCTGCTACAATTGCCTACATAAAGCAGTGACTGAACTTCAAAAGAACCCATTGGGATAGATCTTGACTGCAATGGAAATAAAACATGGAAATAAAAATCAGCAGAGATGTAAAATGGGCAGCTTACTCACTAAAGCCCATTTTACACAACTGCACAAAGTCAAGATCCACCCCATTGTCTGTGGAAGGGTCAGAGACGTGATAAGGCATGCCAGAAATACAAGTTTTTCTTTCCCAGTGCAAACCTGTGCTAAATCAACTGGTATCTATTAACTCAGCTCACATTTTATCTGCTGACTACAAAATGCAATCAGAACACATTAGCACGCACAAAATAGAATCTATAATTTAACCAGAACATGAGACCATTTTGCTGATGACTGAATATATTTAAATATGAAATTCTTCTCTGATTATCATAATAATAAGTTGGCATAGACCTAGTTAGTTTACTTTATGAAAAGCTAATATATGGGGTTTCGAGTAGGCCATCTTACAAAATTATATCAACAGGAAAAAAAATCAGTGCTCCTGCTCATCACTCCTCTTTAGTTATGCATAATGTTCTCATTTATTCCCTTATTAGTCTGAAAATGTGACCCCTTTTTCTTGCATACAAAAGAAAGGCCACAGCAGGTATCGTTTCAGGATGATAGTGAAGGGGATAGTCCTTTCACTGAAAAATAATGGAAAAAAAAGACTTGCATTTATACAGTCTTTCATGACCCCAGGATGTCCCAAAGTGCTTTACAGCCAATGAATTACTTCTCAAGCATAGTCACTGTTGTAATGTAGGAAATGTTGCAGCCAATTTGCGCACAGCACTCCCTCAGTATTGCACTGGAATGTCAAAGGAGGCCTGGAACAGCACCCAAGATCAAATCCAAATCAAAATATAGAACAGTGTGATTAAAAAAGACTTGCATTTATATAGCGCCTTTCACGACCACAGGATGTCCCCAAAGTGCTTCACAGCCAATGAAGTACTTTTGAAATGTAGTCGCTGTTGTAACATAGGAAACATTGCTCCAATTTTCACACAGCAAGCTGCCACAAAAAGCAATGGAAAAAAATCAACTCGATAGCAAAGATTAATTCCTGTGTGCTGAGACCAACACAGAGTGGAAGACGATGGCCTTCCTGTAGATTGCATGACACTGTACTTTTAACAAGTCAACCATCATGTAAAGCAGCAGAGGTGAAAGGCCAGTGAAAGACATTTCCTCAAACAGCACTTGCATCATTCTGTGTTCATGTGTTAGGAGCCCTGAAAATTTCCTTCATGTCAAAAATCATCTCCCGACCCAGATCTTGTAAATACCAATAAATAGGTGGGGCTCTCCTCGTCACAGTATTTTTTTCATTTCACCCACTTTCCTGCCCTCAGGGAATAATGTCACTATGAATTTGCTATTGTCAGGAGACAAGTATTCTTCGGAGAAGTTCAATTAATCAAAGGACTAGGGCCTTTCAAGAGGCTTTACTCATGGCAGCACACAGCCAGCAAGAGTTCCATTGTGACCTTTTAAGGGCACAGTGGATGGAATTTCTGGGGTAGCGCGCTGCCTACAGAACATGGAGGGTTGGCTGGGGGAAACAGTGAGGGAGGCACAAGATTCACCTCATCCTCCCCCCACCCACAGGAAAATGGCAAACCTGAAGTACTTGGAGCAAACAAAACACTTAGTACCCTTCATCCCAGACACTGGGATAGGCACGATAACAGTGATAGAAAAGTATTCTTTGTGAATATTAAGGGGCATTTCAATTTGTGAATTGTAAAGTGTCATGCAGACCTCCACCAGCCAAGAATGAGGCACATTAATTTCACCACATGGACATTAAATTTCAAATTGTTGCTAGGAAGAAGAGAAGGCCTGTTACAAGGAATTGCCAAGCCCATGGCTGGAAAGATATTTTTGCATTGTAACAGACATTGGTTGGAACAAAGGACCAGTCCCTGACCCACCCAATACACAAATATCAGTCACGTGACTATCCTGCTGGCCAACTTGGGAGTTTATAAATTGTAACGACAGTGCTTGAACTGGCAGAAAGCTGTTGGCTCCTGGATTGAAAAGAGCCTCTCCTGTCTGCTCCCATCTCTTTCTCACCAGTTTTGGAATCCATTGAAGACACATGAACCCCAAGATAGAAAAGTCTCCTACAGTGAATAAGGTTTAGGAAGAATACTGGGCCCCAACGAAAACAAGAATTACCTACAAGCAAGGACTCTACAGTGAGCTCGAAAAATTGTAACAACTCTTTAGCTATTGCCTCAAACCTTTCCACTTTATTTTTTCTTCTGCTCTTTGCTGTCCCTATCTGCATATGTGTATCGCGTATGCATGCTAGTGTGGGCGTGTTGTGTATCCATAGGCATTAACCGAATTAGAGTTTGTTTAAGTTTAAATAACTTTCACTTTTCTTTTTTAAACCTAAGAAAGCCTGTTTTTGCTAATTTATTTGCCTTATAATTGGAAAGCGGTGAATAAGGATTCACCAAGGGGGGGCTCAAAGCACAATGGGTTTAAAAATAAAACCCCGTTACAATAAGACCAAGTGAAGGCTGAGAGGAACCCCTAGATACCTTTCTCACCTGGTCATAACAAAAGTAAGGGCATCATAAGCCTGGAGATGAGTCACACTTCTAACATAGTTTCAAGACATGTACAGATGCCAGCATTGGTTCAGTGGCTAACACTTTTGCCTCCGAGCCAGAAGGTTATGGGTTCAAGTCTCATTCCAGAGACCCAAGCACAAAATCTAGGCGGATGCTCCAGTGAAGAACTGAGGGAGTGTTGCACTTTTGGAGGTGCCGTCTTTCAGATGGGATCTTAAATCAAGACCCCAATGTCGTCTCAGATCGCAGATTGATAGAAATGGGATCTTTTACAAGACTAGCAGAGGAGTTCTCCCCAGTGTCCTCGCCAGTATTTATCCCTCAACCAACATTAGTAGAACAGATTATCTGGTCCTTATCATGCTGCTGTTAGTAGGACCTTGTTGTATGCAAATTGGCTGTCAAATTTCCTAAATTAGAGCACTGACTACCCTTCAAAAAAGTACTTAATTGGTTATAACACACTTTGGGACAGGCTGAGATCGTGAGAGGTGCGATATAAATGCAAGTGTGTTCTTTCTTTTACAGATGCTTGTCTCTGCATCTATCTTGTGAGGTCACTCAATCTCCTCTGGCATTGCAGGACTGATGGTGGGCTGATGGAGCTGGCATTTACTGCCTTCCATTACAGTTGGACAACCTTGTTGGGCTTCCTCTCCTCCATCCCTGGGAACAGGTTCCTCCTCGTCATTATTTCTGCTAACAGGATCTCTACTGTGGCATCAGGAAATTTGGGGCTGTGATCACATCCGAACCTGCTCCTCCTCCTGACATTTTCAAGCTTCGCTATGTCGTGCCAGGTTCCTAGTTTTATTGAAGTCACCCGCCCCTTTAAGCAGCTGCAGAATTTTATGCACTGCAATAAGTTGAAAAGAACTGCAGTGAGAGGTAGCTAAGGGTTGCAGCATTAGACAGAAAAGGAGGTGGCGGGGAGGGATGCGAGGTTGTGGCGGGATGATGGGCTGGATTTTACCAGTCCCCTGATGTAAGGGTTATTGCGGGGTGGGGGGGGGGGTGGCCGGAAAATACCTCCAGCAGCCTCGACACTGGGAAGGCTCTGTCCCATATTACCAGCAGCGGTGCTGCCTCGTGGCAGCCACCTCGCCATTCGGCGACAGCAACTTAATTTAAATATGTAAATAAATTCTAATTAATGCATAATTACTTACTTTATCGCAACAGCCGGCCCATGTCAATATTCCGGCCGGTTGCCGGAACTCCCTAGCCTTTGGAGCTCTGTTGGGAGATCCGAGATGGCACACTGGTGGGGAGGGGGAAGGAGTGAGGTTTTGAGGGTTGGGGGTGAGAGGGGGGGGGGTGGGTAGGAAACGGGGAAAACTCTTCCTATTGGTTGAGGGGAAGGGGTTGAAGGTCAAAGTTACTAAAGTTGGAGGGGGGAAAGTTCGGAATCGGAAGGAGAGTTATTTTGGGGGGCAGAGCCAATTAATAAACTGATTATTCATTGGGAGGTGGGAGAGGGGATTGGAAAGTTGAATTAAATTTAATGTTAGTTTTATACAAACTGTCCCTTTAAAAATGTAAATGCCTCAGAAGGGCCTGAAGCCCTTTAAAAATGTCTCTGGCACTGGATGCCATTGCCAGGGATGGAGAACCCACCCCCTGAACGTCATCAAGGACAGGCGTTCTGCACCCACCACGTAATTGAGCCGCTGCGCTAAATATTATGGCAGCTCAGCGGTGCACATCTCGTGTTTGTGCCACAGCATTTTTGAAAATTGTAAAAATTCAGCCCGACATGTATACAGTTAAAGGATCAGTCTAAAAAATGCCATTTGTGGATTCAGTCAACAGTAACATTAGGGAACAAATGCAGAACAAGTGAGATTTACCTGATAAAAACATGTAAACTGTCACTATTTATATCGGAATAATCATGGACAGTCAGAAGGCCATGTGTTCAAGTCCCATTCCAGAGGTTTGAGCACAAATTCTGGGCTGACATTCGAGTGCAGTACTGAGGGAGTGCTGCAATGTCAGAGATGCCGTCTTTCAGCTGAGAAGTCAAGGCCACACTTTCCCTCTTAGGTGGATGCAAATGAGCCCATGGCATTATTTGAAGAAAAGCAGGGGAGGTCTACCCAGCGTTCTGGTCAATATTTATTCCTCAGTAGAACAAACATTGCTGTTTGTGGGCTCTTCATTCACTGCAAAGCATTTTCTGATGTCTTGATGTCATGAAAGGCACTATATGAATGCAAGCCATTCCTTATTTCATTCAATTCTTATGAAATATACGAAGTGACTTTTATCACCAGCCCTCAGAAGCGCCTTGGTTTGTATTCTACCAATGCCCTGTTCTTTGATGGGTTCATGCAACTCATGCTTCTGGATTTGCATCCATTCTAAAAAGTGCGTGAATCCCAATAAGCTAATTTGTTGTGACCTTCTGCTGGATATGGATGTACCTATCTTGTCGTCATTTATTGTTTACTTCTTGGCAGTGCAACTGTCATTACTTCAGTGTTTTAGACCCAGAAAATAACCATGAAATATTCACAAGTAGGCATATGCAGTATGGCATCCATTACAGTGCATACAATCTCATTAGTTCTCAATCTTATGTAGTCATGGTTTATAATGGAGGTTGAAGTCCTGGAGATTATGTTATCAAGGAGGAAAGGGATATTGGAGGATGGCAATTCAACATTACATCTCCAAGAAGAATCAAAATGTAAAGAAAATATCACAACACTGTTAGATATTTTAAACAAATTTCATCCTTTTCATGAAGGCTCCACAGGTCTGTTCCAGTGGTGCTGAGCAGTAATCTCCATTTTATCCAAATAATATACTCCTCCCAGTGTGTAGCTTGACTGAAGCCATAACTATTGGTGGAAAAGAAAGAAAAATTTAGGTTGTCAGTCCAGTGCAGTACTGAGGGAGTACTCTACTGTCAGAGGCACCATCTTTCAGATGGGACATTAAACTAAGGCCCCATCTCCCTTCTTAGGTGGATGTAAAAGATCTCAGGCATTATTTTGCAGAAGAGCAGAGGGGTTCTGGAAAATATCTATCCCTCAACCAATACCATTTAAAAGAAATAGATTATCTGGTCATTATCTCATTATTGAGCAAGACCTGTGATAAAATCACACCTGCCAAAATGAGACATATTAATTTCATCATTTGGAACATTATTTTTGAACTGTTGCTGGACTTGAAATAACTTGTTTAAAAAGATCACAACTGTGGCTGAAAACATGGCTGCACATTTGCATTCTAAAAGACAGTGGCTGAAAACATGGCTGCACATCTGCATTCTAAAAGACAGTTGCCTGAAGAAGACAATGGGAGTGCCTCCTGATTCAATTAGCCAGATGGATTTTTGATCAAGAGACACTGAATGTGTAAGAGCCAGTATTCCAACCCCTACCCCCCCCCCCCCCCCCCCAAGAGTGTCTAGTAAGCTGGGGGAAATCCACAAACTGCGCAGTAGAGGTTGTTCCAAATAAGGAGCTAGTCACATGAATAACCAGCTGGGCAACCTGGGGATGTTTGAATCATGCCACACAGTTTGGGAAAAGACTGACATTTGAAGACAAAAGAGAAGGAGGCTCTCTCCCTGTCTCTCTCTCTCTCAAGCAAAGTTCCAGGGACCCACAGAAGTAACTTAAGCCTCAAGACAGAAGACCAACGAAACAAGTTTGAAAGTGTGCACTAGGCCCCAACAAGAACTGCAAGACTTAACTTCAATCAAAGACTTTATATAAAACCCAAAGCCAGTAATGAACTCCAGCTATTACTTCAAACCTTTCCCCTTCTTTCTCCTTCCTCTGTCACTATTTGCGTGGGTTTTTATTGCGCTACGTATTTTTAGTAGTTGTAACTGAATTAGAGTTTTAAGGTTAATAAACCTACACTTTTCTTGTTAAAATCTTAGAAACCTGTCTGATTTCTTTGCCTTTACAATTAGAGAGCAGTGAGCAAAGACTCACTGAGAGGGAAGCTAAAACATGGTGTTTTAAAAATTAAACCCTGTTATGACCAAACCAGGAACAGGCTGAGAGGGGACGCATAGACCCCTTCCTCACCTGGTCGTGACAACCATTTTAAGGTTTTACACCTTGTGAACTTACTCTGAAAAGAGCAGTTGTTTCCTTGAAAAAAGGAGTTCCTAGAAGAACTGGCAGCACTTGATGCTACAGGCAGCATACTCTGCCCCTTGTCCAGAGGAATAACTGGAAACAGTAGGTTCTGTATGTGGTGGTGAATGGGAATGTGGGTGGGATCTTACTGCTGATAGGTCATTACATGTTTTTTTTATTCCTTTCAGGAGATGTGGGCGTCGCCGGCAAGGCCAGCATTTGTTGTCCGTCCCTATAATAAAAGCAAAATACTGCAGATGCTGGAAATTTGAAATAAACACCGAAAGTGCTGGAAATACTCAGCAAGTCAGGCAGCATCTGTGGAGAGAGAAGCAAAGTTAATGTTTCAGGTCTGTGACATTTCATCAGAACACAGAACTCTCCTTCTCTCTCCACAGATGCTGCCTGACCTGCTGAGTATTTCCAGCACTTTCTGTTTTTATTTCTGTTGTCCATCCCTAATTGCCCTTGTTCTTGCTGATATTGGTCACCTACTTGTGTTCTGTGCTAAGTCGATACATGTTATTGTTCTTGTCAGGGTATGTTAGCTGCAGAGCAGGTGATGATGTGTTTCTTGAGTAGGGGTAGCCAGATATCACTGATGAGCAGGCCACTGCCTTGGGGAACGGTGTGGTGTTGATAGATCTTCAATAGATAGATCCACAGCCTCCCTGATGCATCTTGTATGCCAGTGCATAATGGATGAGATGAGTTTGGAATTGGACCATTCGGTGTGGTGGTTGGTTATTGAGTATGCTTGATGATAGTTGACTTGTCCTAGTCACGGTGTTTGAAGCAGTACTGTATGTGTGTAGACTAGAGTTCTGACAGTGATCATTTTATATTTTTTATATAAATACTATATATTTTATAATAATTAATCACTCAGGACCTTCCTGGTCTCTGCATCTCAGCTGCTCACTGGATAAACTTGCAACTAGTATTTCAAGCTGTAAAGCAGGATTAAAAATTGGCTTTGCAATTTGCAACATTCTGTAGTTGTGAAAGGGACTATATAAATGCAAGTTTTTCTTTTTTTCTAAAAACTGCTCTTTGAATTCTAACTATCCATATTATAAAGAAAACTGAATCAAATTTGAAGTTCATTATTTTATTCTTGTAGCTCAGGTCCCCATCTTACCCGTCAATATGTAACTGCCTCATAAAGTGTAGCCTAGATGATGTTCCATACGACAAGCTGCCGTTTTCTGTGCATCACCAGACAGGGACAGCCAAGTTTTTTTCCATTAATAAAAGGTCATTTCTGCCTCTGAATGTGCCCACATTACATGTTCTAATTGCTATCCAATATTGCAGCTTGATTGCAAAATTCTTCTTCTGCTTGTGGGGCCGTGGGAAGGGAGTGGTGGTGTAGAAGCACTGGGATATTCCTTAACTCAAAAGACCCCAATCCCCCTGCCAAAACTACTCACAATATTGTGGCATAGTATTAGATTCCCATAACTAACCTCTTTATCTTGCCAACCTGAAAATTTCTGGTGCACTGTGTTGTTAACAAATGTTCCCTAGGAGAACGTACCAGTATCAGATCATGGAATCAACCATTCTAGGATTTTTGTTGTGACCAAGTGACACCCAAAAAGTTCTGCTCCAATCAATCATTTAAATTCTCATTACCAGTGCTGAAGGAATTATAAAGATCAAGTCCTACTTCATCTCATTTTTTGTTGACAGCCATGTATTGTGTAATAGAGGACAGTAGCATGCTGTGTGAACGATCAGTTTAATTCATGCGGATAGAATAATATTGACAGGGCAAGTATAAAAGGAAAGAAAGGAAGCAAGTTCCAGGTAATAGAACACCTTCACTAATTCAGTAATTTGAAACTCTGATCTTAAATCTATTGAAAATGCAATCACCCGAGTATTAAATGAGGAAGGTTTAAGTGACCAGTCTTACACAATTCTGGTGAAAAGCAGTTATTCGGCTTGCTCACTGATGCATGCAATCACTTTTTGCAGTTTTCCAATAATTCATTATGTGTGGATTTCCGCGTTGATCAGGGCACAATAAATATTTTAAAAGCTGAGTTTTACTTGGCATGGGTAACATGGAAAGATATGGACCTTGAGACTCCTCATGATTGTGTTGGGTTTTTTTGGGTGCAATTCCCCCAATAGCCAAGCACAAATTGTGTTCAGTGCAAATCACGTTTACATATGAACATGCAAATTAGGAGCAGGAGTAGGCCACTCGGCTGCTCGAGCCTGCTCCGCCAATCAATAAGATGATGACTGACCTGATTGTAACCTCAACTCCACATTCCTGCCTACCCCCAATAACCTTTCAGCCTCTTGCTTATCAATAATCTATCTACCACTGCCTTAAAAATATTCAAAGACTCTGCTTCCACTGCCTTTTGAGGAAGAGAGTTCCAAAGACTCACGATGCTCTTAAATGGGCGACCACTTTATGTTAAACCGAGACCCCTAGTTCTAGATTCTCCTACAAGAGGAAACATCCTTTCCATATCCACCCTGTCAAGACCCCCTCAGAATCTTATATGTTTCAATCAAGTCACCTCTTACTCTTCTAAATTCCAGCAGATACAAGCCTAGCCTGTCCAAACTTTCATCATAAGACAACTCGCCCATTCCAGGTATCAGTTTCTGCAATCTTTTGTGTTAGTTTTTCAAAAAATCACACTAGAACATGTCCCACCCACAAAACTACCTCAGGGTAAACCGATCACCACTGGGGTTTTCCACTAATTGCCCTTGTTTGTGGGCCTTCAAGGAGGCTCCAAATATTAAGCTGGAACTTTTGGCCACAAGGATACTAGTAGGTACATTTGGAATTCTTTTTTAAATTTACTAAGGAACTCATTACTGTTTCCCAATCTAACTAGAATGTAATTCTATATATATTTTTTAAAGTTATTTTCAGTAATTTAAAATCAGGTTACTCACTGATGCTGGATTGACACTGTGATTTAAAATGCTTATTTGTTATGATAAATCTATTTTTAGCTGCACTCTGAAATATATTAATGAATATTTTTAAAGTAAAATTAAAAAGCTAATTATGTTGCAAAACGCTGCCCGATCGCATTGGTTCATAGCAGATTTTGCATTCGGCAATATGCAAATGAGTTTGAGCAGAAACTTGGGAGAAATAAACACTTTTCAAAACGAGCTCAATTTGAGTCAGGATCATCAACTGCACCCAAAATCTATCCCCTGGTTTCAATACGAGGGATGGATAGAAAAGGGTGCAGGGGAGAGTGGAAAGGAAAGAGGGGAAGTGGGGAGGGAATGATTTGATTGACTAACATCATACCAAGTTTTGTAATTCTATATTACTATATTAGTTGAAAGTCATAACAGATGATACAGGTGAAACATCATGAAAAACTGATGCTCTAACAACTGAGACTTTCAATGTAATCCAGTTAACTTGGCAATTACTGTCTAAGCTTAGGTGTAGTTCACAATTAAACGCTTTTCTTGTGACTGTGTGTGTGTGTGCATGTATTATATAGTGCCTCTGAACAGCTGGTGTGCTGCTTTATTTATCTTATGACTCAAAAAATGCAGTACTCGACAGTCAATATTATTCTTTTTTATATTACATCTGCGGGCTGAATGTCAATGCTTTGTTTCTGAAACTTTTTATGACCTTTAATTTGGCACAAGTTCACTTCTTGATATCCCATGTACAGAACAAATTTATGCTCATCAAGATAACCGCATGAGGAATGGGACACTTTCCTCACTTCAAGTACTCAATGTTAGTATCAGGCTCCAGCAGTTTACTTCTCTCTCCCCTTGCTGCATAGTGTGGTACTTACACTTCCCACACCAACCATCTTGCAGCTTTACTGAATGAAATTACAATGCTCAATACCAACTATGATAACATCAAGGGCTGTTTGGGCCACCCCAGATTCAGTTCCTAGTAGGCTTGAACCCATCCAGGTGGGGGAATGGAACTGAGGGAATTGCTCTTCCAGAGAGTCAGTGAGGACACGATGGGCTGAATGGCCTCCTTCTGCATTGTAATGATTCTGTGAACTGCATCAGACTGTCCAAACCCATTTTATGTAGGACTCTTAGAGAAAGAAGAGAACTTGCAGCCTTTCACAACCTCAGGATGTCCCAAAGTGCTTTACAGCCACTGAAACACTTTTGAAGTGTCATCATTGTTGTATTGTAGGAAATGTGGCAGCCAATTTGCACACAGCCAGCTCCCACAAACAGCAATCTCATAATGATCAGGCATCTGTTTCGGTAATGTTTGTAGAAGAATAAATATTGGCCAGGACATTGGAAAGAACTCCCCTGCTCTTCTTCACCATACTGCCATTCATCCACCCTAAAAGTCAATCGATGGAGGTGCTCACTGAACCTGGATCTCAGAGATGAAAGGTCAAGATAATAACCACTGTCAATCAATACCATTGCAATTTTTAATCTTTGATAAAAGAAATATGAAAATGATGACCATTACATTCTATTGTGTTGTGATGCTCACAGCCAATGTTTCTGCTCCTGGTCAGTGGACAATAACTCAATATCATGGAACATCTGCAATACTAACTTTCTGCAGAATAAAGGCCTTACACTCAATCTTTGTAAAATACCATGAATAAACTCATAATATCACTCCCTGATTGACAGAAGCAATGATTAAATCATAGAATTTAGCTGTTTAACTCAACAGAGGGAAATTTGGGCCTGTATTACTCATCTTGGACTCGCAATTTGTGCTGCCCATGATCTTCAGAACAGCATTTTTATCTAAACCCTTCATTCTCTTTGCTTATCTGCTAATTACACAACAATTCTGTCTCATTTCATTCGTGGTTTAATACCATGCGTCACTGCTGAGAAATGTCTTTTTTTAGAACAATCACAAATGAGAAAACACCATGCCATCATGGTGTCGGCTGGTCTTTATCAGCCTTAAGATGCGCAGCTACTTTTGAGTACAGTTCATTGGTCTCCCTGTATCCAGATTCCATTCCAGTAAAAGATAGCCAGACCCCTCTGATACACCAGTCTGCTGACTCTCAAGTATTTTGTTTGGCCCAACCTATTCCAAAGTACAGGAATCTCAGTGTATTCCTTTGCCTTTTACCCAATATAATACAGATTTACTGAAGAGGAATTTTGTATAAGATAGAGCTTGCATTTTAATTGTATCTTTCACATCTACTGGCCACCTCAAAATCAAACACTTGCAACTCCAGTTAATCTAACTTGGATCTTCACCAAAACCAAGAAATGACCTTTGACGATATGAACCAATGAACTGACTGTGATTGTAACTAAGATTGCCAACTCTGATTGGGAGTATTCCAGGAGGTTTCATCACATGACTTCCATCTCATAAAACCAACCTCAGCCACACACCCTTCCTAACACTCCCGCCATTGGTCACCCAACATGTCCACTATCATGGAGCGCAGCCTCCCCTCAACACTGGGAAAGTGAACATACTCTTCATTAGTAGATTGGATGAATCTTAAATGTCAATCAAATAGTCTTTATTTCCACTTCCAATATTTTCATAACTGATAAGCAAAAAGATGGCAGGGGTCTGGGCATGAGTGGCAGAGGCAAAAACCTGCATTGCACTTAAAAAATGGATATGCACGATATGCTACAACCGACAGGGCTAAGGACCAAGAGCTGGATAGTGGGATTAGGCTGGATAACTCTTTTTCAGACTGCACAGATACGATGGACTGAATGGCCTCCTTCTAGCCTGGAGATTAATGTTTAACTCCTGGAGACTCCAGGATGATTCTGGAGGGTTCGTAACCTAAAGAACCTGAATTTTCTCAGACTTTCTGCCCACTTTCTGGGCAAATCCCCCCTAACAACTCATGAGAAGTCTGGGACTGTGATATACTGGGTTTTGGCCTTCAATGGGAAGCCCCCAGTTGGTTGCATGAGCAGCAAAGCCTCTGCCTGTTCCTTACGAGGCTAGCCATGTTATGTCAGCGTTAGGAACTCATGACGTTAAAAGTTCCCACTTACCCTGTTCATTATGGACTAAGTTTAACATTGGAGGCCTGCAGGCTGAGTGAGATCAACTGTATTCCAGAAGAGCAGACATGTCGCGACATGGTGGGGAGGAGTGTCCAGGCCAGAAAGGTAACCTACACCCTTTAAATTGGACAATATTTATGGGGAAAGACTGTATGGGGTCATGGGAGAGGGAATTAGGCTGTTCCCTTTTGATGGAAGCCAGGCATCAGAGTCACTGGTCCTGCAGGTGGGGTGTCCTCCCATTAACCCCGTGAACACTGCCAGAGTCATTGCTGGAGGGCATAATCCCAGTATAACCCCTAGGATCATGACACCCCACACCACCTGCCCCCCACTGCCACTCCCCGTCAGGTTTATGAACTGAGCTATTTTAACTTCACCAGCACATTCTACTTTAGAATCCCTGTGATCACCGCTGAACTAGTCAACTGCCAAGAAATGTAACATGACTTTGTAAATGGTAGCACAGTGAGATTCTGCAAGGTTGTATCTTGCTGCTAATGCCATCCACTTTAATAGGTTTTAACTACTATCTACAAAGAAATGGTGCCCCACCGAGGTTGGGAAGGGAGGCAGATGGAGCCTGAAAATACTGGCACCAGCCAGTATGCCAGTTTCCCGACACTGATCCCGGTGCTGGCCATTTTGGGGGAAGCAGGTTCAGGGCTTGGCAAGGCTGCCCGCCCCTATGAGGTGGGCAGGCAATCAGGCTCATTATAAGCCTGGTTAACGATAAGTTAAGGAGGTTGACTGGAATTTTTCCCGACTCAACTGGTGGGCGGGGGGGGGGGGGCATAGTTCAACTGTCTGGAGATGGGCACCCAGCAAGGACAGGATACAAATGCTCCAGGCCAGGCCTACAGGCCCTCCCTGCCTGCCAGGATGCAGCCAAATGCCGTCCTGTAGAGGGATTCCTCCACCGCCTCACACCCCACAGTGGTGGCCTGGCTGCTTTTCCTATACTTTATTTACATTTGTTAAAATTTTAGTGAGAGAGCACCTTCATGTTGAAACGCCCTCTCAGTTACTTACCCTTTATTCCAGCCCGCTGCTTCTCGCAAGCTGGAAGGCCTCTGATTGCCCCTCCAACTTTGAGAGTTTGCCTGCCACCCTCAACTGGACAGGAAACCTGTCTCCATGCCAATTAAGGGGGCGCCCCGGTTAAAATCCCAAACAGTGACTGTTTCCCCCTGGGGGCAGGTTCAGGACCTAGAAACTGACCCGGCTCCTGTTTCCCACCCCCAAAGCAAAAATGGCATCTATCCAATCAGAAAGTGATAGTAAATCTCTTGTTTTGGTCTGGGTAATGTGGATTTGTTTCTCTTCCTGCAACTGAAATGATTTATTCTCAATTCCTTTGGGTGCCTCTTCTCACTCCACCCACTCAGGGCCACCTACTTTTCCAATGGGAATGGAGGAGAGAACATTGGAGGAAGGGTCATTTCTCAACATTCTGGTGCATCTTTTGGGGCCTGGTTCTGAAGATGGCATTCGTGGATGGAGCCTGCAAACTGCTTCCTGGTCTGCTCTAGTTGGCATGAGGGCCATGGATATCAGAAAAAGAGATCAGACAAAGAAAATAACTTGGTCAAAGGAGAAGGAAAACACGGGATTATTAGCGCACTTTGAACCCGGTGGCCTTCCGACATGGAAGTGCCATTGCCGAGCCCCCGTGATATTATGCACGGCGGCTCATTTAAGTAGAGGGGGCGACCGTCGCATCCCCGGCAACAGTATCCGGCGCCACCACACAGGCGCTGCCGCCATTTTAAAGGGCTTCAAGCCCTAAGCAAAGATTTAAATTTTTAAATAAATAATTAGGTGATGGTGGCCCTTTCTCAACCCCCCCACAATGGTCTTTGGATTGCCCTAAAAGAACAGATCTTATTTTATGCCTGACCAGAACTTTCCCCCCCCTCAACCTTCTCACTGTTGCTCTTCAGCCCATTCCCACCATCCCCACAGCCAATAAAAATTGTTTTCTCCGCTCCCCCACTCCTCCCGCCCTGAAACTTTTACTCCTCCCCTCTCCACACCAGCAGGGGGGGGGGCGCATCGAAGTCCCCCCGCCGCTGGTAATATGCGGCAGGCCCTTCTCAACGTCAGGGGTCGAGTACTGGCCCCCCACCCCCCGCCGCGAGGGGCTGGTAAAATTCAACCCATGATGTTTGCAAGATTATATGCACCCTATGGAAAGGAAGTGGAAAGATTTACCAAATTCATTCAAAATATTTAGTCTAAAGCCTCTCCCAATGTGCGATGAAGCTTCCAATAATACTTATTTCAAAGTTTGCTGTCATCCACACATTTCACAATATTTCTGGTTCCTGCATTTGGGTAACTTTCTAATTGGTCTCCTTGAAATGCAGAAGTCACCTGCTAAATGAATGATGTTTCTGCACAAAGATTGTGCAACAGCTGAAATGGAAAAGGTAAGAGAGATATTAATGAAAGCACCACCCATAACAGATGGTGTCCTGATACTCTCACAACTGCGCACTTTGTTCCCTTATACAGATAAAGTGTGCACCAGCCACTTGCATCCTGTGTATGCTACCAGCATTTAAGAGTAGCCCAGACTTTTTGTTTAAACCAATATTGATAATTGAATTTTTCACAGCCATTAATAGACTGACATTATGCTAATGCTAAGAATATGATCGATGTTGCTTTGACTTGGAAAGGTTCCTGTTTATATTCTTCCTACCCAATATAAGCAAACATAATAGACTGACAAATAGATTTATCTTTACAATTGTTAAACTCTGATATGTTAGGTACAAGTAAATTATTAAATTGTAATCATTTTATTTGCATCTGCACTGAAGCGCTCGGTAAGATGATGGAGACGTTCATACCTGTATGTCGCAATGACACTAAGCAACAAGGTATATAAAATGCAAGCGCACATGTATTTTCCTAAAGTAGCTCTTCACAATCCACTTCATTTTTGGTAACTAAAGCGAATCAAATCAAACATAGGAAACTGTCTAGCTCAAGCTAATAATCATCACTGGCACTGCTGAGATTGTCAAATGAATACTCTTCACTTTTCCCATGGCACGAGGTTGCTAGGCAACTGCATTCATAGCTGCTGTCACTTGCTCAGGTGTCCAACAGCAAAACTGAGAGAGAGAGAGAGAGAGATAGATCTAAACATGTGACACCTCCACTGACATGTTACACTATTAGTCGATTGACTGTTAGCCACAGCCAGTGACAGTTTTTTTACTCTCAAATTGATCCATTTCTCAGCATCTGAGTACTTTCCAGCCCCAGTAAGTCATAAAAATGTCAATTCAAAACCTTTTCACTAAATAATTGTAGGGCTGAGGTACGAGACAAAATGTACATATATACACGATCTGGCCATTGGATCCCAGCATTTTTTATTTGGTGTAAATTCAGATAATGAGATGGAGAGCAGGCCTTTTGTGTCAACAACAGCAACTTGCATTTATATAGTGCCTTTGACGCAGAAAACATCCCAAGGCACTTCAGTGGAGCATTAGCAAACAAAATTTATGACATAAGGTGATATTAAAACAGGTGACCAAAAGCTTGGTCAAAAAGTTAAGTTTTAAGAAGCAGGTTGAAGGAAGAGAGCGCGGTAGAGAGGCAGAGTCGATTGGGGAGTGAATTCCAGAGCTTAGGGCCTAGGCAGCTGAAAATCAGGAATGCGCAAGAGGCACAGTGATCTTGCAGATTGTAAGGATAGGGAAGATTACAGAGATGGGGGAGGGCAAGGCTATGGAGCAATTTGAACATAAGGATGAGAATTTTTAATCAGGTAGTTTGTTTCTGAAAAAAAAATCAAAGCAAATTTTGTTTTTGGGGAGGGGGGGTGATGGTTGGTGGGTGGTGGTGGAGAGGCCTACTGTTACAGCCCTGCACTTAAAAGCATAAATCTCCACTGTAAATCCCCATCCATCCATCAACGGCCGGCTCCCACAAATGACAACTGCCAGGCAGGAGCCAAAAGCATCTCTGACCTCCTTACCTTCAGCTGCTACTATACCAAACATAGGAAACACCCCGAGAAGGTGGTTTATATCTCCTGGGGCAGAGACAAATTGCCTGCCGATTGCCCTTTCAGAGTGAGAGTTACTCTCTAAGCCAGCGGCTGCTTGCTCTCCTCTTCATATAGTATGAGACAGGATATATCCAAATTAGACAGAAGCACAATTACCCAGCAGAGTAAGTACTAGGTGTTTTGCAAAGGAAATAGGTAAGGCAAAACAATCACAAAATGCCATTTTGGTTAACAAGATCTCTCCTGTTGACAAATAAATTGGGACAGACTTTTCACCCCAATTTAATTAATTATGGCAATGGAGCCTAGCATTTAGGAAACAAGGCTTGCATTTATATCACAACTTTAATAACCTAGGATGTCCCAAAGTGCTTTACAGCCAATTAAACACTTTTGAAGTGTAGTCACTATTGTAATGTAGGAAACATGGTGGCCAATTTCCATACAGCAAGCTTGCACAAACAGCTTTGTGATAGTAACCAAGTAATCTGTTTTAGCTATGTTGGTTAAGGGATGCATATTGACTAGAACACAGAGAACTCCCCTGCGCTTCTTCGAATAGTGCCACGTGATCTTTTACATTCACCTGATAGAACAGACCTCTGCAACAAAACTTACAATATTCCTACCTGAGGATCTAATGCAGTCAGTTTTCATTAAGCTCCCAAAGAAATCAAAAGCCTGAGCATGTTGAGAGCATGGGACCACAAGCCTCATAAGCCATGTGACGAACATGATTCTAATAATCATTTTGGAAAGAAATGACCAGTTTATAGAAGCAGAGATAGATGATAGTTAGTCAGGATTCAGACCAAAGAAAGGCATTGAGAATTGAGAGAGCATCTTTAACTTGAGAGTAGTCATTGAAAGTGCAAAAACCTGTGTCATATTCTTTATAGACAGAAAATAATGGAGTGCTTAAACAAACTGGAAATTGACAGAAATGATAAAAGGATAATTCAGAATCTATATTGGAGTCAATCAGCGGTGATGAGACTTGATAACAGCATGTCAGATAATTTCCCCAATCAAAAGGTGTGTGTGCCAGGGATGTGTTATGTCTCCAAAACTGTTCAACCTGTACAATGAAGCTATCTTCAGAGACATAGAAGATCTAGTAGGTTGCAACATTGGTGGGTTGAATGTCGACAACTTGAGATAGCAGATGACACTGCACTGAGTCAGAGTCAGAAGAGGCAATACAGGAAATTGCAAACAAAGTGAAAGCAAAGAGTCTGGAACATGGATTAAGAATGAATGTGAAGACCACCAAGTTTATGGTGTTAAGCAAAGACCCAACACTGGAAGTGAAAATTGAATTAAATGGACAAATCCTGGAAGAAGTGAAAAGGTTCACATACCTTGGGCAGATAATTGGGTGATGTGATTGTGAGATCCAAAGGAGGATTGAGATAACCAAGACCAGCTTTATTAGAATGAAGGATGTGTTAACATCAAAGAAACTGAACCTGAATCTTAGGAAAAGAATGCTGAAGTGCTACATTTTGTCATCTATGTTGTATGCCTTGGAGACATGGACAACAAAATAAAGAGACTATTGATAACCTGAATGCATTCAAGATGTGGACATATAGGGGGATGTTCTGCATATCCTACACAGACAGAAAGAGTCATGAAAATGGCTGGAGAAAAGAGGAAATTATTGCATAACAGCAAAGAGAGAAAGACACAATATTTCAGTCACATCATTAGAACAGAGGTAGACAGAGACAATTATTGGAAGGAAAGATCGACAGAAAAAGTAGGATAGAGAAGCAGAGGAGAAAATGGATGAGATATAATGGACTGGAATGCAGTTGACCTATGCGGAAGGGCAACACAGGACAGACGGAGATGGTGATCCATGACAGTCAACCTCCTGGGAAGAAGATGACACCAATGAACAAACGAGAGGACAAATGGGGCATTAGTTTAATGTCTCATCCAAAAGGGGGCACCTCTGATAGTGCAGCACACCCTCAGTACTGCACTGAAATGTCAGGCTAGATTATCCTGGAACACACAACCATCTGATTCAAAGGTGAACCTGCTATAACTGAGCCATGGCGAATAGTGAAGGGTGTTACATAGAATTACATGGAATTTACAGCATGGAAACAGGTCATTCAGAATGGTAGGCTCCATCATAGTTGTGCAATCTTCCCCTTCCCAGTTCTCCTCTAAGTCTTCTGCTCAGACAAACCTCCAAACCAAAGGTGAAGCGAAGGAAAACTTTGCCAAGTTTTCTTAACGCTTCATGTGTACATCTTACCTGAAAGCTCTTGTGCATTTTATTCATACTCAAATGGAAATTTAACACAACTTTTTCAATTTCATTCTTGAGATATCAGTATCATTGGCAAAGCTGGCATTTATGTCTATCTCGAGTTGCTCTGATACAAATTAAGAGTCAATGGGGTAAATTTGGACTTTGTGCGATCGTGTAAAATGGGTGATCGGAAGTCAGCAGTCCATTTACATTTATCCCGATTTTTATTTCCATTTTATATTTATTTAAGTCAAAGTCAAAATCTACCCTGACCACACTGGCGTGGGACAGAGCCATATATAGGCAAGACAGGTAGGGATGGTAGGTTTTCGTCCCTAACTAAAGAAAGGACATTAATGAACCAGTTGGGTTTTTACAACAATCTGATAGATTCATGGTTACTTTTACTGGTTTTAACCAGAATTCAGATTCTCATCTGCTAGGGTAGGATTTGAAATCTTGATTATTAGTTCAGGTCTGTGGATTACTAGTCCAGTAACATAACCACTACAACAATAGTTCTATTAATAACTGTTGGACATCCTTCAGAGTTGTATGTAAGTCATCTTGGGGAGTTAAGGGTTATAGTTGAATTTTTTTGTATCATGGAACAATAGACTTTCTAATATAAACAGACTGACTTTTAAATATTGCATGAGGAAAGTATTGCTTGTCTTCTGATACAAAAAGTGCTTCTGTAAGGAAATAATTGACAGTAATGATGTCAGCTATGACTGATTAAAGGGAAACTTTAGGAGCTGAGGTAATAAACATAGGTAGGAGCATCCATTAGCTATAGTATAGAAAGATAAGGTAATAAAATCTGTTCTTCAAAGAGGTTGAGAACAGTTAGGTCAGGAAGTCTTGTTTAAGGGAAGTAGCTTTGGAGTAAACAACTACAAAAGATTACATGAATAGACTGTCTTCAAATTTGGGAATTGATAGGTCATGAAGTCTTATCTATGACATGTACTTTTGATGTAGGCAAAATATGATGTATAAGAGAGCATGATTTTCAACAATTCTTCAGAGAACTCGAAAGATAGGACTTGAATCTGAAAAGCCACTCCCTGATCCGACTTGGGTTGATCCCCCATCCTGGGTATCAGTAAAGTCTGCTCCATTATACTCTACCACCAAGTGTAGATGTGCTTACTGGAAACATGCTATTGGAAAACAAAGACGGAAGGAGGTTGAATACTAATGATGACAACAAACATAAATGCACAATAACTACAGACAGACAATATGACGGATTTATCCACACTGCCAAATAGCAAATGGGCTGAATCCCAGCAGAATTAGATCACAACCCATTTCCCAGTCCCCATCCAAAAGTTCCACAGGAAGAGGTCCACTCAAAGGGTTGGATTTTACTCTCCTGTTGAAGGTGGGATTGTTGGTTGGGGAGGGGAGGGGGGGGGGGGGTGGTGGAGAATCCCTGTGGAGCCCTCTGCCATGGAACTTGGCGCAATAATGCTCGTTTCTGATTTTGTTGGAGGCGGTGCAGTACAGTGGTGGCACTGCCGCCCCGATGTGACATCATCGTCGTTTAAATGTTTTACATACTGTTTTACATACATTTGAATGTCATTCACAGCAATTCAATGAGGCGTTCTCAATTTTGTGTTTGACATGCAGCATTCACGTGCCTTCAGTTTCGCATATTTCAGAAGCTGGCACCACCGAGGCGAGAGTCATCGGTCTCTCAAGAGGGAAGGTAACTTCACCAGAGTTATGTAGACGACGTGGGTTTTGCAGCGGACATTGCCACTATGCTGACTCTGCAAGGGGATTATTTGTCAAGGTGGTGGGGAACACTGCAAGTGGATTGTGTTTGAAGGGGGGCGGGGGGAGGTGGGGGAACACTGCAAGTGGATTGTGTTTGAAGGGGGAGGAATCTCTGCAAGAGGATTGTGTCTGAAGGCGGGGAACTCTGAGAATATATAGGTTGTGTTTGTCAGGAGGGCATTACAGGGTAGTTTAAATGGTGTGCATGGCTCGCATTCATTGAAAATTGTCAGATCAGCATTAATCCATACTATAGAGCTACCGCAGGCATCCTACAGAACTAAAATTTACACACTTCTTTGCCCAGACAGGTTTACTTTAGCTTTTGAAGGAAGCCGAAGATCCAATGAGAATAGAGATGGTATACGCAAGGTTGGCAGCCTTTTAAATAAGGCGCCAGCACCTGCTCCAACATCAGGTGAACGGCGTTGCCGCTGCCACTCCTGCCATGTGATTGGGCAAGGGGTGGGGGGAAAACGGCCATCTCCGTTATGCTAAATGGCTCCCTGCAGCAGGATAATAAAATTCAGTACAAAATTTCAGGTCCTTGGTCTGTGGAAGTAACAGTTGCATACGTTAATGGAATATTACTTTGTAAATGAGTCCAAGACAACTCTGAACAGGATTTGTTTCTGTGATTATCATGCATTGTGCTCAAACATGAGTGCAATGCAAAAGGCTGGCTAAATAGTATGTAGCTTACGATCTATCCCAACGTACCATTCCTTTGCATTTTTTGATTGATTATCTTGTTAAAATTCATCGGTTCGCCTCTAAAAGAAATCACTTTCTACAAAGGCAATCAAGTGGGTAAAAGCCGAGGTCTCATGACTGTTCATCAGTTCCTGCTCGCCTCTGAAGGCTATTCAGTCAAAAGACCTCTGTAAGTATCTGCATTACCTAGTACATGCGCAATTCCCCATCTGAGGGATACGACTTAAAACGATATTCTGTTGCCAAGAAGCATGAAAAGCCAGATAGCCTTCACTATGCAGGAATTTATCCCAAGTGAATGATTAAATTATTGGAAATGAACTGGTGAGATCTTGGAGTTGAGTGTTTGTATTTTATAACTATCTGATTTGGTAAATCATGTTACAACAGGTGAGAAAGAGGCCTAAGGTTCTAATTCAGCCTTCACCTGATCTTACTGTAATAGGGTTTTATTTATAAAAACACTTTTTAGCTCCCTCTTGGTGAATCCTTGTTTACCGCTTTGCAATTATAAGATAAAGAAACAAGCACAAACAGGCTTTCTTAGGTTTAAAAAAAGTGAAATTTTATTAAACTTAAACTCTAATTCGGTTGACGCCTACGGATGCACGTGCACCCACGCTAGCATGCATACGCGATACATGCAAATAGAGACAGAAAAGAGCAGAAGAAAAATAAAGTGGAAATGTTTGAGACAATATCTGAACAGTTGTTGTTACGGTTCTTCGAGCTCACTGTAGAGTCGTTGATTGTAGGTAGATCTTGCTTTTCGTTGGGGCCCAGTATTCTTCTTAAACCTTATTCACTGTAGGAGACATTTCTCCCTTGGAGTTCATGTGTCTTCAGTTGGTTTTTGGAGTTCCACGAGACAGAGATGGGAGCAGACCGGAGAGGCTGGGGCGAGCCAGCCAGGAGAGGTCTTTTCAATCCAGGAGCAAAGAGTTTTCTCTCAGCTCAAACTGTACAATTCAGGAAAAAAACCCAGACTGCCAAGCAGGTTAGTCATGTGACTAACTGGTTTGACCACGTCTGTTTGTGGATTGTATTGGAGCAGGGGATAGCTCCATTGTTCCCAAACACTGTCTGTTATTATGCAAAAATGTCTTTCCAGCCAGGGGCCTGGCAACCCCTTGTAACAGGCCTTCTATTCTCCTCACAGTTCACAAAACTTCCAAGTTTTGTGTCATCTGCAAATTTTGAAATTGTGCCCAGCACAAGTCTATGTCATTAATAAATATCAAGAAAAGTAGTGGTCCTAACACTGACCCCTGGGTAACATCATTATATACCTTCCACCAGTCCGAAAAACAACCATTCACCACTACTCTATCTCCTGTCACTCAGGTAACTTTAAACCATGCTGCCACTGCCTTGTTTATTCCATGGGCTTCAACCTTGCTGACAACCCTGTTATGTGGTACTTTATCAAATGCCTTTCGAAAGTCCATATACACCATATCAACCATGTCACCTTCATCAACCCTCCCCGTTATTTCACTGAAAAACTCAATCACATTAGTTCAACACAATTTGCCCGAATCTAGATAGACTCGTGGCAGTATGATATGATAGCTATTACAGAAACATGGCTTAAGGGGGGACAGGATTAGCAGCTCAACATTCCTGGTTACAGGGTTTGCAGACGCGACAGGGAGGGAAAGGAGGGGAAGTGACAATTTTGGTCAAGGAAACTATTACAGCTGTCAGAAGGGAAGATATGTTGGAAGGTTCATCAAATGAGGCCATGGAATGAGCTAAGGAACAAAAAAGGAGCAATCACACTGCTGAGACTGTACAATAGATGCCCAAACAGGTCAGAGGGAGATATAAGAGCAGATATGTAGGCAAATCTCTGAGAACTGCAAGAACAATAGGGCAGTAATAGTAGAGGATTTTAATTACCCCAATATTAACTGGGATAGTTTTAGTGTGAAAAGAATTGAGGGAGCAGAATTCTTGCCCAGTATGTAGCAAGTCCAACAAGAGAGATTGCAGTAATAAAAACAAGAAATGCTGGAAATACTCAGCAGGTCTGGCAGCATCTGTGGAGAGAGAAGCAGAGTTAACGTTTCAGGTCAGTGACCTTTCTTCTGAACTGACAAATATTCGAAATGTAAAAGGTTTTCAGCAAGGAAAGTGGGGGATGGGGCAAGAGATAACAAAAGAGGTGTTGATAGGACAAGGTCACAGAGAATAACTGATCAGAAGGTCATGGAACAAAGGCAGACGCTATGTTAATGGTGTGCTGAAAGACAAAGTGTTAGTACAGAGAGGGTGTGAATTGACTGTAAAGCATAAAGCACTCCAAGCACAACATGAAAAAAAAATGTAAAAAAACAGCAACAGTGGGTAGGCACAATAGAAACAAACCAACCAAACTAAAAAAAGAACTAAAATAAAATAACAAAATAAAAATGAAAAAAATGAAAAAAATAACTAAACACAAAAAGGGGGGGCCCGTCATGCTCTGAAATTATGGAATTCAAAATGTTCAGTCCGGCAGGCTGTAGTGTGCCTAATTGGTAAATGAGATGCTGTTCCTCGAGCTTGTGTTGCTATTCGCTGGAACACTGCAGCAATCCCAGGACAGAGATGTGAGTATGAGAGCAGGGGGGTGTGGTGTTGAAATGACCAGCATCCGGAAGCTCGGGGTCATGCTTATGGACTGAGAGGAGGTGTTCCTTAAAGCGGTCACCCAATCTGCTTTTGGTCTCCCCAATGTAGAGGAGATCACATTGTGAGCAGCAAATACAGTATACTACATTGCTTCACCTGAAAGGAGTGCTTGGGCCTTGGATAGTGAGGAGAGAGGAGATAAATGGGCAGGTATTACACCTCCTGCGATTGCAGGGGAAGGTGCTTTGGGAAGGGGACAAGGTGGTGGGGGTAATGGAGGAGTGGACCAGGGTGTCGCGGAGTGAACGATCCCTTCAGAATGCTGATAGGGGAAGAGAGGGGAAGATGCATTTCGTAGTGGCATCACGCTGGATGTGGCGTAAGTGGCAGAGGATGATCCTTTGGATGCGGAGGCTGCTGGCGTGGAAAGTGAGGACAAGGGGAACCCTGTCACAGTTCTGGGAGAGAGGGGAAGGGGTCTACTAATATAATAATAAGGCTGTCAACTAATATTCATTATAAGCCCACCGACTCCCACAGCTACCTCGACTACACTTCCTCACACCCTACCGCCTGTAAGGTCTCCATTTCATTCTCCCAGTTTCTCCGTCTCTGATGCATCTGCTCTGATGATGCTACCTTCCACGACAGAGCTTCTGATATGTTTTCCTTTTTCTTCAACCAAAGATTCCTCCCTACTGTGGTTGGCAGGTCCCTCAACCATGTCCGGCCCATTTCCCGCACCTCTACCCTCACCCCTTCCCCTCCCACTCATAACTGTGACAGGGTTCCCCTTGTCCTCACTTTCCACCCCACCAGCCTCCAGATCCAAAGGATCATCCTCTGCCACTTCCGCCACATCCAGCATGATGCCACTACCAAATGCATCTTCCCCTCCCTTCCCCTGTCAGCATTCTGAAGGGATTGTTCCCTCCATGATAGCCTCGTCCAATCCTCTATTATCCCCACCACCTCGTCCCCTTCCCACAGCACCTTCCCCTGCAATTGCAGGAGGTGTAATATCTGCCCATTTACCTCCTCTCTCCTCACTATCCAAGGCCCCAAACACTCCTTTCAGGTGAAGCAGCGATTTACTTGTACTTCTTTTAATTTAGTATACTGTATTCACTGCTCACAATGTGGTCTCCTCTACACTGGAGAGACCAAACGCAGATTGGGTGACAGCTTTAAGAAATATCTCCGCTCAGTCTGTAAGTATGACCCCGAGCTTCAGGATGCTGTCCAATTCAACACCCCTCGCCCCTGCTCTCATGCTCACATCGCTGTCCTGGGATTGCTGCAGTGTTCCAGTGAACATCAACGCAAGCTTGAGGAATAGCATCTCATTTACCGATTAGGCACACTACAGCCTGCCGGACTGAACATTTTGAATTCAATAATTTCAGAGCATGACGGGGCCCCCTTTTTATGTTTAGTTATTTTTTCTTTTTTCTTTGTTTATTTTATTTTAGTTTTTTAGGTTTTTTTTTAGTTTGGTTAATTTGTTTCTGTTGTGCCTACCCACTGTTTCTGTTTTTTAAAATTATTTTTTAATGTTTGTGCTTGGAGCGCTTTGTGCTTTACAGTCAATTCACACCCTCTCTGTACTAATGCTTTGTCTTTCAGCACACCATTAACATAGCGTTTGCCTTTGTTCCATGACCTTCTGGTCAGTTATTCTCTGTGACCTTGTCCTATCAACACCTTCTCTTTTGTTATCTCTTGCCCCACCCCCTGCTTTACTTGCTTAAAACCTTTTACATTTCTAATATTTGTCAGTTCTGAAGAAGGGTCACTGACCTGAAATGTTAACTCTGCTTCTCTCTGCACAGATGCTGCCAGATCTGCTGAGTATTTCCAGCATTTCTTGTTTTTATTTCAGATTTTCAGCATCTGCAATATTTTGCTTTTATATAAGAGAGATCGCAGTTTTAGCGTTAGTTTTAGGAAATGAAGATAGACAGGTGGAGGAATGGCTGTGGCAGAGCATTTTGGTGGTAGTGATCATAATTCAGTCAGTTTTAACATAATCATGGAAAAGGACAGACCTAGAAGAGAAGTTAGAGTTCTCAATTGGGACAAGGACAATTTTACTAAACTGAGGAATGATTTAGCTAAAGTGGACTGGAAACAGCTACTTGAAGGTAAATCAGTGTCAGAACAGTGTGGGGCATTCAAAGGGGAGAATCAAGGGAGTTCAGGGTAAACATGTTCCCACAAAGAAAAAGGGTTAGGCGGACAAATCTAGAGCCCCATGGATGTCAAGAAGCCTACAGGATAAGATAAGGTAGAAAAGGAAAGCTTATGTCCGACACCGAGTACTCAATACTACAGAAAGCCGAGAGGCGTGTAGAAAGTGGAGGGGTGAAATCAAAAATTAAATTAGGAAAGCAAAGAGAGGGCATGAAAGAATATCGGCAAGCAAAATCAAGGTGAACCTAAAGATGTTTTATCAATACATTAAGAGTAAGTGGATAACCAAGGAGAGAGTAGGGCCCATAAAAGACCAAAAAGGTAACCCATGTGTAGGTGCGGAAGATATTGGTATGGTTCTTAATGAATACTTTGCGTCTGTCTTCACAAAAGAGGGGGACAATGCAGATATTGAAGTTAAGGAGGAAGAGTGAGAATATTGGATGTGATAAACATTGGGAGAGAGGACGTATTAATGGGATTAGCATCCTTGAAAGTTGCGAAATCACCAGGGCCAGATGAAATGTATCCTAGGCTGTTAAAAGAAGCAAGAGAGGAAATAGCAGAGGGTCTGACCATCCTTTTCCCATCCTCACTGGATACAGGTATGGTGCCGGAGGATCGGATTATTGCTAACGTTGTTCTTTCTTTTCTTTTCTTTTGGGCCTCCTTATCTCGAGAGACAATGGATATGCGCCTGGAGGTGGTCAGTGGTTTGTGAAGCAGCGCCTGGAGTGGCTATAAAGGCCAATTCTGGAGTGACAGGCTCTTCCACAGGTGCTGCAGAGAAATTTGTTTGTCGGGGCTGTTGCACAGTTGGCTCTCCCCTTGCGCCTCTGTCTTTTTTCCTGCCAACTACTAAGTCTCTTCGACTCGCCACAATTTAGCCCTGTCTTTATGGCTGCCCGCCAGCTCTGGCGAATGCTGGCAACTGACTCCCACGACTTGTGATCAATGTCACACGATTTCATGTCGCGTTTGCAGACGTCTTTATAGCGGAGACATGGACGGCCGGTGGGTCTGATACCAGTGGCGAGCTCGCTGTACAATGGTGTCTTTGGGGATCCTGCCATCTTCCATGCGGCTCACATGGCCAAGCCATCTCAAGCGCCGCTGACTCAGTAGTGTGTATAAGCTGGGGGTGTTGGCCGCTTCAAGGACTTCTGTGTTGGAGATATAGTCCTGCCACCTGATGCCAAGTATTCTCCGAAGGCAGCGAAGATGGAATGAATTGAGACGTCGCTCTTGGCTGGCATACGTTGTCCAGGCCTCGCTGCCGTAGAGCAAGGTACTGAGAGCTAACGTTGTACCTCTGTTCAAAAAGGGAGCGAAGGATAGACCGAATAATTACAGGCCAGTCAGTCCAACCTCAGTAGTGGGCAAGTTATTGGAATCTATTCTGAGACACAGGATAAAGTGTCACGTAGAAAGGCACAAGTTAATCAAGGATAGTCAGCATGGATTTGTTCAGTGAAGATCTTGTTTGACCAACTTGATTGAATTTTTTGAAGAAGTAACAAGGAAGATAGATGAGGGTAGTGCAGTTGATGTGGTCTACGTAGACTTTAGCAAGGCTTTTAACAAGGTCCCACATGGCAGACGGGTTAAAAAAATAAAATCCTATGGGATCCGGGGAAATGCAGCATGGTGGGTACAAAATTGGCTCAGTGGCAGGAAACAAAAGTACTTGTTGACAGGCATTTTAGCGACTGGAGGGCTGTTTCCAGTGGCGTTCCACAGGGCTCAGTACTGGGTCCCCTGCTTTTTGTGGTGTATATTAATGATTTGGACGTAAATGTAGGGGGCATGATCAATAAGTTTGCAGATGACACAAAGATTGGCCGTGTGGTAGATAGTGAGGAGAAAAAGCTGTAGGCTGCAGGAAGATATTGATGGTCTGGTCAGATGGGCAGAAAAGTGGCAAATGGAATTCAACCTGGAGGTATGAGGTGATGCATTTGGGGAGGTCAAACAAGGCAAAGGAATACATGATTAATGGGAAAATACTGAGAAGTGTAGAAGAAGTAAAGGACCTTGGAGTGAATGTCCACAGATCCCTGAAGGTAGCAGGACAGGTCAATAAGTTGGTTAAGAAGGCATATGGAATCCTTTCCTTTATTAGCCGAGGTACAGAATACAAGAGCAGGGAGGTTATACTGGAACTGTATAACTCATTGGTTAGGCCACAACTTGAGTACTGTGTGCAGTTCTGGTCACCTTATTACAGAAAGGATGTAATTGCACTAGAGAGGGTACAGAGGAGACTTAGGAGGATGTTTCCAGGACTGGAAAAATGCAGCTATGAGGAAAGATTAGATAGGCTGGGGTTGTTCTCCTTGGAACAGAGAAGCCTGAGGGGAGATCTGAATGAAATGTATGAAATTTTCAGGGGCCTAGATAGAGTGGAGGTGAAGGGTCTATTCACCTTAACAGAGAGGTCAGTGACGAGAGGGCATATATTCAAAGTGACTAGTAGAAAAATTAGAGGGTAGATGAGGAAAATCTTTTCACCCAGAGGGTGGTGATGGTCTGGAACACACTGCTTGAAAGGGTAGTTGAGGCAGAGACCTTCAACTCATTCAAAAGGAGCCTGGATATGCACCTCAAGTGCCGTAAACTGCAGGGCTACGGACCAAATGCCGGAAGGTGGGGTTAGAATAGCTGGATCGTTTTTCGGCCGGCACAGACACAAGTGGCCTCTTTCTGTGCCTTAAACTTTCTATGATACTATGATTCTAACTGTAGTACAGGGATAATTATTATTCTCTGGTCCATACAACCTGCTGGGACAGAAGGCAGTAAAATAGGGCACTTATATCATAGATCTTGGATTGTCAGGAGCCATCACCGATGCACCATGGCTTCAATTTGTTCTATCTACAGGGTGCTCTGTAGCAACTCCCAAGACTTCTTTTACAGCACCTTCCAAATCTGCCGTCTCCAACACCGAGAAGTACAAGGACAGCAGGTGCATGGGAACACCATTATTTTCAAGTTCACCTCCAAGTTAACAGAAACTTAACTGGGCCAGTCACATAAACACCATGGCTACAAGAGCAGATTAGAGGGTGTATATTTTGTGGCAAATGACTCAGTTCCCAACTCCCCAAAGCGTTTCCACCACCTACAAGGCACGTCAGGATTATGACGGAATACTCTCCACTTGCCTGGATGAGTGCAGCTCCAACAACACTCAAGAAGCTCGAAGTCATCCAGGGCAACCGCTTGTTTGGCACTCCATCCACCACCTTAAACATTCTCTCCACCACCGGCCCACTATGATTGCAGTGTGGCACAAGGCCAGGCTCACTCTTCACCAGCCTCCTGAGGCTGTCCAAAGCAGAAATGTGTGATCTGCTTCCTTCACCACAACAGTTTGTTTTCTTATCTCCTGGCATACATTCACCCTTACACTGTCCCCATCTTTGGCCACTCCACTTGGTTACTTGCCTCTACTTGACTATAATTGGGTTACATGTCCTTTGGAAGAGACATGAGGTGTGAAATTGGACTACCCTAGTAGCACAAAGCAGGCTCATGGCAAATGGACAGTTGATCTTTTACTGTGCTAGCTTTTATTTTCCATTGACTTAGAAAATATTGCCAGGATTTTTAATTTTAAACCAAGTAAAGGTGACAGTAAGACTAAGAAATGAGTTTCCAAAAATAGTTTGAACTATTGTTCTGTGAACTTCAATGGAAAGAAGATTGGGTGCGGTGAAAAATCGGCCGCTGATTCTGTCGAAGCCCTTTTCATGCTGCATGAATAAAGATTTGCATTTAATATACGATTTATATGTACCACCTACCAGATGCACGACAGCAACATGCCAAGGATTTCTCAACAACACTTCCCAAACAGTGACCTCTGCCATCTAAAATGATAAGGGCAGCATTGGTGGGAACACCATCACCTGCCTGTTCCCCTCCAAGTCACACACCGTCTTGACTTGAAAATATGTTGCCATTCCTTCATCATAGCTGGATCAAAATCCTGGAACTCCTTACCTAAGAGCACTATGGGAGTTCCTTCAGCACATAGAATGCAGCAGTTCAACAATGCAGTTCACTACCACCTTCTCAAGACCAAGTGGGATGGGCAATAAAATGCTGTCCTTACAAGTGATGGCCATGTCTCTGAGAATGAAGTAGCAAAAGAGCCATTTTACAGAAATTATCAGGCTGTTAACTGTGAAAACAGTGCAGAAAAAAGTTTCCAAGACTATATAACTTGCCATCTGATCTGAATGGGGTCGGATCTAATGCATTTGTTTGCTGGCCAACAGGGAGGCACTATGCTAGAAAATGTGCTAAAAAAACAAATCTAATTAATGAAGTAGCACCATTTAAGTCTGTGGCTCAATTGAGATAATTATGATTGACTATTACTGTCATCCTCTGGGCTGCTCTTGAGACCTGAAAGCAACATCATCAAAACAGCAAGCACCATGTATTTCCTCAAAAAGTGCAACATCATTTGGAATTAAGTGCTTTCCTGTTGTCCAGCCCATGATTAAAACACATCAAACATGAGCTAGCAATATAATGCAACACTAGAATGTGCTCTTCTCCTGAGATAACCCATGAATAATACATTATTTATTTGCAGATTTGTTTTAACTTTGAAACATCAATTCACAGTGAGATCCGTCTTTCAGTTTTGGTTACTCCCTTGGTCTTTTTGCGAAGAAAAAATCTTTCCTTCATAGGAGAGAAAAAAAACATCCTTTTTCCAGCCATCTTCTGTTCTCCATTACTCAAAAAAATGAGAAATTAGAAATTATATTTTAAATAATTGATTTATTTTCCATGTAGCAAGTCCTAAAAAGGCACACAGCATTTATAATGTTTTTAAAATCCAGTTAGCAACCAGTTGATGCTATTCAGGGCACGTAACTAGAGTGGCCTCAAGAGCAGGCTTATTCTTCACCAGCCTTCTGAGGATTTCCAAAGCAGAAATGCATTATCTGCTTGCTTCGCCATAGGGCTCACAGCAACTCGGCAGTACTGCACTGAACAGTCAACCTGGAACTTTGCACTCATGCCCTGGCGTGGGACTTGAACCCACAACTTTCTGGCCCAGAGATGAGAATGCTACCAACTAAGCCATGGCTGGCACCTGCTAGCACAGACCAATTTTACCGTCAAACCTAGTCCTCCTCTGCCTTCTCAGGAGGATATAAATATCCCACGGCACTATTTTGAAAAAGAGGAGGAGAGTCTTCCCCAGTGTATTGGCCAATATTTATCCCTCAATCCCAAGTCACCAAAACAGAATAGCTGGTCATTACCCATTGTTGTTTGTGGGCCCTTGCTGTGCACATATTGGCTGTTGTGTTTGCTATATTACAACTGTGGCTTCAGAAGTACTGAATTGGCTGCAAAGCACATTGGAACACACTGAGGTTGTGAAGGGCGCTACATAAATGCAATTCTTTCTAAGCCTTGATGATCCTTTTAAAGGGTTTCAATCTGCACACAGTACCATCTCTGAAATAAAAACCATGAGAAGCCTAACACTGCTCTAACCATTCAGCCCAACACAGTGTGACGAGCTAGAGAGCTGATGATCTGTCAGCTTTTTAACATGCTCAGTGAGCATTCCAAATGCCCACCAGGCTGAAGGTCTCAAATTTAGTTGAGCTTGATATCAGCAGCAGAGCAAGACTGACTATAATATTTTCAACGGTGTTCCTAAGCCATTGGCCGAGTGCTTACTGCTGTCATCTGCCTGTTAAAGAATAAAAGCTCTGTTGCGCACCTTAAAATCTGTCTTTTTAGTGTCAAAAACAGTGCCGGTAAAGCAACCTAAACAAGAAATTCACGAGAAGAAAATAGATTACTTCAGCTGCAGTCGTACAGATCATCAGTCAAGGCCCCATTTCTGTTTTTATTCCAATAACCTCATTGTTTTCAAGATTTATTCAGGAACCAAGATAATCTGTTCACAAAAGCAAGATAAACTTCAGCTAGATTAGATAGTGGAAATGCCAACACCTCTAATTCACAAAGAATGCTCCAGATGTCAGCTGGATTGTCAGGTAGGGTGAGCCATTTGGATGTGAGGTAGTGACCCAGAGGGAAGGAGGCAATATTGGAGGGGGTCTTGAACCAGATCACACTGACATGCATCACAGTCACTAGCTGAAGAATGGAGTGGTCAGAGGTTCGAAACAAGTCAACTTACATTCTTCCAACTCTAGCCTCTTGCGCAACCCTGATTTCCTTCACCCCATCAATGTTGGCCATGCCTTCAGCAGCCTATGCAGTAAGGCCTGGAACTCCCTTCCGAAGCCTTTCTGCCTGTCTCTCTTCCTTTAGGATGCTCCTTAAAATCTACCTCTGACCAAGCTTTGGGTCACCTGTACTAATAGCTCCTATGTGGCTTGGTGTCAAATTACACTCCTGGGAAGTGCCTTGGGGCATTGTACTATGAAAAATGTGCTGTATAAATGCAAGTTGTTCTTGTTGGTGTTGCTACATGTATGTGGGGGTAAACAGATTCTGGATAACAATGACAAAAATAAACGTTACACGAAATATGAAGGTAAAATAGCAGCCATGCCATTACTAAAAGGGAGGCCAATAATCATTACCCCTTCTTGCACACACAGTGACATCCACAGGAGTGCCTGGAAGGGTTTTGAATTAGGCTAGAACCTATCTTGTCCATGAGTTCCCATCTGGTTGAGTGAGCGCTACTGATGTTGGGGGGGGGGGGGGGGGGGTGCGGGGGCGAGAAGCAAAGACTCTCTAGGCCAGGAGTTTCCTTGTCCCCAGCCTCTGAGGTGCCTGGTGAAGCACTAGCTGCCTGTGGTGAAACCAGATGCACCAGGCCACTGAGTTACGAATGTGGTGCCCACCTTGGAGGTGCAGGCCAGGGACATCACCTTGATCCCTGAAGTGGAGGGCTAATTTTTTAAGAACAAGTTTTTTCATCATGATGCTTCCTGGGAGTGAGGTGGTCGGAGTGGGGTGGGGAAGGTTGTGGGCAGGGAACCAGCAGAACTCACCCGTTTCTAGCCTCCCTAGCATCGTGGGAAGTATAGATGCATCCAAGGAGCACAAGTGCCTGTCACTGGAACACAATACTGGGAAAATTCCACCTCCAGCTAAAGGATGGAACGCACAGAGGCTCAGGAATGAGTCATCTCCAATTCTTCCCATTCAGGAAATGATATAAGAACATAAGAACTAGGAGCAGGAGTCGACAATTCAGCCCCTCGAGCCTGCTCCGCTATTCAATACGATCATGGCTGATCTCATTGCAGCCTCAATTCCACTTTCCTGCCCGTTCTCCATAATCCTTCAACCCTTTATTAATTTAATATCTGTCTATCTCCTCCTTAAATTTACTCAATGCCCTGCATTCACCACACTCTGAGGTAGTGAATTCCACAGACTCACAACCCTTTGAGAGAAGTAATTTCTCCTCATCTCTGTTTTAAATCTGCTACCCCTTATCCTAAAACTACGACCTCTCATTCTAGATTGCCCCACAAAAGGAAACATCCTCTCTATGCCTACTTTGTCAATCCCCTTAATCATCTTGTATACCTCAATTAGATCTCCTCTCATTCTTCTGAACTCTAGACAGTAAATGCCTAAACTGCTCAATCTCTCTTCGTAAGACAAACCCCTCATCTCTGGAATCAATCTACTGAACCTCCTCTGAACTGCCTCTAATGCAACTACATCCCTCCTCAAGTAACGGGACTAAAACTCCAGGTGCAGTCTCACTAATGCCTTGTACAGTTGCAGATATGTGGCATTCAGCAGAACCACTCAGCTCCAGACCTCATTATAGCTCTGGCCCAAACATGAACACAACAGCTGAATTTCAGAGGTGAGGTGAGAGTAACTGCCCTTGACATCAAGGCAGCATTTAACTGAGTATGGCGTTAAGGAACCCTTGTAAAATTGAAGTCAGTGGAAATCGGGGGAAAACTCTAGTAATACCTAGCACGAAGGAAGATGGTTGGGGTTGTTGGAGGCCAATCATCTCATCCCAGGACATTGTGACAGGAGTTCCTCAGGGTAGTGCCCTAGGCCCAACCATCTTCAGCTGCTTCATCCATGACCTTCCCTCCATCATAAGGTCAGAAGTAGAGATGATCATTGATGATTGCGAAGTGTTCAATTTCATTCGCAACTCCTCAGATAATGAAGCAGTCCATGCCTTCATGCAGCACGACCTGGACAACATTCAGCCTTGGGATGATAAGTGCCAAGAAACATTCGCGCCACACAAGTGCCAGTCAATGACCATTTCCAACAAGGGAGACTCTAACCACCTCCTTTTGACATTCAACAGCATTACAATTGCCGAATCCCCCACCATCAACATGCTGGGGTTACCATTGAAAAGAAACTTAGCTGGATTAGCCACATAATTACTATGGTTACAAGAGCAGGTCAGAGACTGCCTATTCTGATCCCCCAAAGCAGCATGCAATAGACAGAGTTAAGCAATCCCACAACCAATGGAGCAGATCAAAGCTCTGCAGTCCTGCCACATCCAGTCGTGAATGACAATTAAACAACTTACCGGAGGTGGAAGCTCCATAAACATCCCCATCCTCAATAATAGGGGAGCCCAGCACATCAGTGCAAAAGACAAAGCTGAAACATTTCCAACCATCTTCAGCCAGAAGTGCCGATGAATGATTCATCTCGGCCTCGTCCTGAAGTTCCCAGCATCACAGATGCAAGTCTTCAGCCAATTCGATTCACTCCACGTGATATCAAGAAACAACTGAAAGCACTGGATACAGCAAAGGCTATGGGCCCTGACAACATCCCAGCTGTAGTACTGAAGACTTGCGCTCCAGAACAAACTGCACCCTTAACCAAGCTGGATCCAGTACAGCTACAACACTGACATCTGCCTGACAATGCGGAAAATTGCCCAGGTATGACCAGTCCACAAAAAGCAGGACAAATCCAATCAGGCCAATTATCACCCAATCATATTGCTGCCAATCATCAGCAATGTGATGGAAGGTGTCATTGACAGTGCTATCAAGTGAAACTTACTCAGCAATAAGGCAGGAACACCCCTTAGATCTGTTCTCAGGGAGGAGGGTGTGACTACGAGTGAGGCAGTTATGGGGTTTCAGAAGGGAGCAATGGACGATCCTCAGCCCTTGCACTTGTCCAACAGGTTCGATGATCTTGTAGCTTGTGTGGACGAGAGCAGGGACTGCAGGGAGGATGAGCAAACTGACCAGAGTACTGTGGTGCAGGAGATCATTCTCTGGGGGAAGTAAAATGAATGCAGATGTAGTAGAGGACAATATAGTTAGGGGGATAGATACTGTTCTATGCAACCAAGAGTGAGTGTGCCAGGATTAAGGACATCTCCTCGGAACTTGGAGTGGGAGAGGAAGGATCCAGTTGTTGTGGTCCATGTGGGTACCAATGACATAGATAGGATGAAGAGGTTCTGCTCAAGGAGTATGAGCCACTAGGGGCTAAATTAAAAAGCAAAACCACAAAGGTATTAATCTCTGATTGCACAAATAGAAATAAATAGGTATGATATTACAGAGGCATGGTTGCAAGGTAACCAAGGCTGGGAACTAAATAGTCAAGGGTATTTGACATTTCAGAAGGATAGGAAGACAGGAAAAGGAGGGAGATCAGTATGAGAATGAGATAAGTACAGTAGCGAGAAATGATTTTGGCTTAGAAGATTGAGATGTAGAATCAATTTGGGTGGAGATAAGAAATAGCAAAGGAAAGTCACTGGCGGGAGCGGCTTATAGGCCCTCTAACAGCAGCTACACTGTAGGACAGAGTATAAATCAAGAATTAATGGAGGCTTGTACGAAAGATACATCAATAATCGTGGGTGATTTTAATCTTCATATAGATTGGACTAATCAAATTGGCAAAGGTCGACTGGAGGATGAGTTCATAGAGTGTATTCAGGATAATTTCTTAGAACAATACATTCTGGAAGCAACCAGGGAGCAGACTATTTTAGACCTGGCAATGTGTAATAAGACAGGATTAATTACTGACCTCATAGTAAAGGATCATCGAGGCAAGAGTGATCATAACATGATAGAATTTCACATTCAGTTTGAGGGTGAGAAATTTGGGTGTGAAACAAATGTCCTAAACGTAAATAAAGGCAATTACAAAGGTATTAAGACAGAGTTGGCTACTGTGGACTGGGAAAATAGGTGAAAAGGTAAGATGGGTGTTACAACCAGGTGAGGAAGGGGTCTAGGGTTCCCCTCTTGGCCTTTTCCTGCTTTGGCCGTAACATGGTTTAAATTTTAAAACACAGTGTTCTCAGCTTCCCCTCAGGTGAGTCCTTGCTCACTGCTCTCTAATTGTAATTGTAAAGAAATCAACTAGACGGGTTTTCCTAGGTTTAAGCATGAAAGGTGTAAGTTTATTAACCTTAAAACTCTAACTCAGTAACAACTGCTAAAAATACGTGACGCGACCACGCTAGCATGCATGTGTGATAAACACACAGACAAATAGAGAGTGAGTGGAGAAAGAATTAAAGGGGAAAGGTTGAAAGTAGTAGATGGAATTCAGTTACTGGTTTTGGGTTGGATGTAAAGTCTTTGATTGAAGTTAAGTCTTGCAGTTCTCGTTGGGGCCCAGTGCACACTTTCAAACTTGTTTTGCTCGCACTAGAGGGCTGCAGGGTCTTCTGGCTTGAAGCTTAATTTACTTCTGTGGGTCCCTGGAACTTTGCATAAGAGAGAGAGAGAGAGAGGGAGGTCCTTTCTTCTTGACGTTTAAGTGCACTCTGTCCCTTTCTGTGACAGGCACAATTCAATTCATCCCCAGGTTGGCCAGCAGGTTAGTCATGTGACCAGCTTTTTGTATGAAACAGCCTCGCCTGCGTTTGTGGGTTCCTCCAAGCCTACCAAACACACTCAGTTGGCCTGGGGGTGGGGGTGGAATGCTGGCTCTTACACATTCAATCACTCTCAATGTCTTTTGATCATCACTATTGACAAAACCCATCTGGCTAATTGAATCCGGGAGTACTTCCACTGTCTCTCTGGGCAGCTGTCTCTCAGAATACAACTGTGCAGCTATGTTTTCAGTCACTCAGCAGTCCTGTGGTTTTTTTACAATCATAGAGTTATACAGCATAGAGACAGGCCCTTTGGCCCATCGTGTCTGTGCCGGCCATCAAGCACCTATCTATTCTAATCCCATTTTCCAGCACTTGGCCCATAGCCTTGTATGCAATGGCATCCCAAGTGCTCATCTAAATATTTCTGAAATGTTGTGATTGTTGCTGCCTCTACCGCCCCTTCAGGCAGTGTGTTCCAGATTCCAACCACCCTTTGGGTGAACATTTTTTTCCTCAAATCCGCTCTAAACCTCCTGCCCTTTACCTTAAATCTATGCTCCCTGGTTATTGGCACCTCCTCTAAGGGAAAAAATTTCTACCTATCTACCCTATCTATGCCCCCCATAATTTTGTACGCCTCAATCAAGTTCCCTCTCTGCCTTCTCTGCTCTAAGGAAAACAACCCTAGCCTATCCAGTCTCTCTTCAGAACTAAAATGCTCCAGCCCAGGCAACATCCTAGTAAATCTCCTCTGCACCCTCTCAAGTGCAATCACATCCTTCCTATAGTGTGGTGACTAGACTGTACACAGTACTCCAGCTGTGGCCTAACTAGCGTTTTATACAGCTCCATCATAACCTCCCTTCTCAAATATTCTATGCCTCAGCTAATAAAGGCAAGTATCCCATATGCCTTCCTAACCATCTTAGCTACCTTTGCTGCTGCCTTCAGTGATCTATGGACAAGTGCACAAAGGTCACTCTGACCCTCTGTACTTCCTAGGGTCCTACCAACTATTGTATATTCCCTTGCCTTGTTAGTCCTCCAAAAATGCATCACTTCACACTTCTCAGGATTAAATTCCATTTTCCACTGCTCTGCCCATCTTACCAGCCCATCTATATCGTCCTGTAATTTAAGACTTTCCTACTCACTATTTACAACACCACCAATTTTCATGTCGTCTGCGAGTTTACTGATCATACCTCCGATATTTACGCCAAAATCATTAATGTACACTACAAACAGCAAGTATCCCAGCACCGATCCCTGCGGTACACCACTGGTCACAGGCTTCCAATCGTAAAAACAACCCTCGACCATCACCCTCTGCCACCTTCCACTAATCCAATTTTGGATCCAATTTGCCAAATTGCCTTGGATCCCATGGGCTCTTACCTTCTTAACCGATCTCCCATGCGGGACCTTATCAAAAGCCTTACTGAAGTCCACGTAGACTACATCAATTGCTTTACCCTCATCTACACACCGAGTCACCTCCTTGAAAAATTAAATCAAGTTAGTTAGACATGATCTCCCCCCGACAAAGCCATGCTGACTATCCTTGATTAATCCCTGCCTCTCCAAGTGGACATTAATCCTGTCCCTCAGAATTTTTTCCAATAGTTTCCCTACCACTGATGTTAGACTCACCGGCCTGTAATTACCTGGTTTATCCCTGCTACCCTTCTTGAATAATGATACCACATTCGCTGTCCTCCAGTCCTCTGGTACCTCTCCTGTGCCAGAGAGGATTTGAAAATTTGTGTCAGAGCCCTTGCTATTTCCTCCCTTGCCTCACATAACAGCCTGGGATACGTTTTATCTGGGCCTGGGGATTTATCCACTTTTAAGCCCGCTAAAACAGCTAATACCATCTCCCTTTCAATGCTAATTTGTTCAAGTATATCACAATCCCCCTCCCTGATCTCTACACCTACATCATCCTTCTCCATCGTGAACACAGATGAAAAGTAATCAATTTAAACCTCACCTATGTCCTTTGGCTCCACATACAGATTGCCACTTTGGTTCCCAATGGGCCCTACTCTTTCCCTGGTTATCCTCTTGCCCTTTGGGCAGCACAGTGGCGCAGTGGTTAGCACCGCAGCCTCACAGCTCCAGTGACCCGGGTTCAATTCTGGGTACTGCCTGTGTGGAGTTTGCAAGTTCTCCCTGTGTCTGCGTGGGTTTCCTCCGGGTGCTCCGGTTTCCTCCCACATGCCAAAGACTTGCAGGTTGATAGGTAAATTGGCCATTAGCAATTGCCCCTAGTATAGGTAGGTGGTAGGGAAATATAGGGACAGGTGGGGATGTGGTAGGAATATGGAATTAGTGTAGGATTAGTGTAAATGGGTGGTTAATGGTCGGCACAGACTCGGTGGGCCGAAGGGCCTGTTTCAGTGCTGTATCTCTAAACTAAACTAAAACAAAACTTAATATACTTATAAAACGCCTTGGGATTTTCCTTTATCTTGCCCGCCAGTGTTTGTTCATGCCCCCTCTCCTAATTACTTTTTTTAAGTACCTCCCTACACTTTCTATACTCCTCTAGGGCCTCCGCTGTTTACAGCGCTCTGAATCTGCCATAAGCTTCCTTTTTTTCCCTTATCCAATCCTCTATATCCCTTGACATCCAGGGTTCCCTGGACTTATTGGTCCTACCCTTCACCTTTACGGGAATATGTTGGCCCTGAACTCTCTCAATTTCCTTTTTGAATGACTCCCACTGGTCTGATGTAGACTTTCCTACAAGTAGCTGCTCCCAGTCCACTTTGGCCAGATCCTGTTTTATCATATTGAAATCAGACTTCCCCCAATTCAGTACCTTTATTTCTGGTCCATCTTTGTCCTTTTCCATAACTACCTTACATTTTACAGAGTTATGGTCACTATCCCCACAATGCTCCCCCACTGACACTTCTGCCACTTGTCCAGCTTCATTCCCTAAGATTAGGTCCAGTACCGCCCATTCTCTTGTAGGACTTTCTACATGCTGGCTCAAAAGGTTCTTCTGTATGCATTTTAAGAATTCCGCCCCCTTTAAGCCTTAAGACTATCCCAGTTAATATTGGGGAAGTTGAAATCCCCTATTATTACCCTATTATTTTTACACCTCTCTGAGATTTGCCGACATAATTGCCCCTCTATCTCTCCCTGACTGTTTGGAGGCCTGTAGTACACTCCCAGTAAAGTGATTGCCTGCTTTTTGTTTTTCAGTTCTACCCATATGGCCTCATTTATGGAACCTTCTAAGATATCATCTCTCCTTACTGCAGTAATTGACTCCTTGATCAATAGTGCAATGCCACCTCCTCTTTTACACTGTCCCCTGTCACGCCTGAAGATTCATATAGTCTGGAATATTGAGCTGCCAGTCCTGCCCTTCCCTCAGCCATGTCTCTGTGATAGCAATAATATCACAGTCCCACGTGTTAATCAAGGCCCTCAATTCATCTGCCTTACTTGTAAGACTCCTTGCGTTAAAATAAATGCAATCCAGCCTTGCATTATTCGTTTGTGCCTTAACAGGCCTATATTTACTCTGCCTTCCAGACTGACTTAGTTTCTCTTCTATATTTGGCTGTGCATCACCCCCTAATGTACCTCCACTCTGTATCCCATCCCCCTGCCAAATCTATTTAAATTCCACCCCCCCAACCAATAGCACTAGCAATCCTCCTGCAAAGATGGTGGTCCCGTTCCAGTTCAGGTGCAACCCGTCCAACTTGAACAGGTGTCACATTCGTCAGAAACAGACCCAGTGATCCAGGAAACTAAAGCTCTCCCTCCTGCACCATCTCTTCAGCCACGCATTCATTTGCTCTATCCTCCTATTCCTATACTCACTAGCACGTGGCACCAGGAGTAATCCAGAGATCACAATCTTTGAGGTCCTGCTTTTTAATCTGCTACCTAGCTCCCTAAATTATTGTACAAGACCTCATCCCTTTTTCTACCTATGTTGGTACCAATGTGAACCACGACCTCTGATTGTTCACCCTTCCCCTTAAGAATATCCTGCAGCCGCTCCGTGACATCCTTGACCCGAACACCAGAGAGACAACATACCATCCTGGAGTCACGTTTGCGGCCACAGAAAAGCCTATCTGTACCCCTTACGATAGAATCCCCTATCACTATAGCTCTGCCACTCTTTTCCCTCCCCTCCTGTGCAGCTGAGCCACCCGTGGTGCCACAGACTTAGCTCTTGCTGTACTCCCCTAAGATGCTATCTCCCCCAACTGCATCCAAAGTGGAAAATCTGTTAGAAAGGGAGATGGACACAGGGGACTCCTGCACTATCTGCCTAGTTCTTCTACTCTGCCTGGTGGTCACCCCTTCCCTTTCTGCCCGAGCAGTCTTTGCCTGTGGTGTGACCACCTCCCTGTCGGTGTTATCAACAATGATCTAAGCCTCGCGGATGCTCTACAGTGCCCCCAGCCGCTGCTCCAGATCCGAAATGCGAATTTCGAATAGCTGCTGCTGGAGGCACCTCCTGCACACGTGTTTGGTCTGGACACTGGAAGTGTCCCTGACTTCCCATTGCAGAGGAGGAGCACTCCACACTGCCGAGCTGCTCTGCCATGACTTACCCTTAATTTACTCAAAAATTAAAGATTATTTACACTAGGGACCTTGATTCCCTAAAAAACACTACTTACTATATCAAAAAAAAACTGTAGACCTTACCTTTCTCTTTACTTTAGTTACTAACTCACTTTACTTACTTTACTTACTTTCGTCACTTCGCAGATACTCACCAAACAGGTAGCTTCTTCCCAAACCAATCACCTACCTGCTTGCCTGTGGTGTTTGATGCTGTTCGATTTAAATTAAACTAAACTTGGCATCAGGTGGCAGGACCGTATCTCCAACACAGAAGTCCTCGAGGCGGCCAACATCCCCAGCTTATACACACTACTGAGTCAGTGGCGCTTGAGATGGCTTGGCCATGTGAGCCGCATGGATGATGGCAGGATCCCCAAAGACACATTGTACACCGAGCTCGCCACTGGTATCAGACCCACCGGCCGTCCATGTCTCCGCTTTAAAGACGTCTGCAAACGCGACATGAAGTCCTGTGACATTGATCACAAGTCGTCGGAGTCAGTTGCCAGCGTTCGCCAGAGCTGGCGGGCAGCCATAAAGGTGGGGCTAAAGTGTGGCGAGGCGAAGAGACTTAGCAGTTGGCAGGAGAAAAGACAGAGGCGCAAGGAGAGAGCCAACTGTGTAACAGCCCCGACAAACACATTTTTCTGCAGCACCTGTGGAAGAGTCTGTCACTCTAGAATTGGCCTTTATAGCCACTCCAGGCGCTGCTCCACACACCACTGACCACCTCCAGGCACTTACCCATTGTCTCTCGAGACAAGGAGGCCAAAGAAAAAAAAATATATATATGGTAAATTATAAAATCCGCTTTAGTTTTTAGTTTTTATACTAATGAATCGATCAAGCCTTATTTTATATTTGTTTAACTTAGATTAAATTAAAAGTTTACCAGTATACTCACCTAGCCTGCTTTCTGTTTCCCTGCGCTCTCTGTTGATAGTGACATCACTTTGCGATTTTTGATTTGCCTCCGAACCTTCCGCTCCTCTTCCACTGTTTCTCTCCGAATCTCCGAGCTTGTGGCACGCTTTCTGAATGCTCCCTTCTCCCACTGCTTCTCTCCGAATCTCCGAGATTCTGGTGCGCTTTTTGAATGCTCATCTCTCCCGCTGCTTCTCTCTGAATCTCTTAAACAAGTTATTTAAATGTCCAGTAAACAGTAAATAATAGTGTTCCATATGACAAAATTAATATATTTCCATTTAGCAAGTGTGGTTCCCGTTACGCGGGAGAGAAGCAGCGGCAGATATTTAAAGAGATATTTCATAACTCTAAACAAAGATGTATTTCATTGAGAAAGAAAGACTCCATGAGAAGGATGCACCATCTGTGCTTAACTGAACAAGTTAAGGATGGTATCAAATTGAAGGAAATGGCGTACAATGCTGCAAAGATTAGTGGCAGGCCAGACGATTGGGAAAATTTTAGAAACCAACAGAGGATGACTAAAAAATAATAGCGGGAGAAATTAGATATGAGAGTAAAATAGCAAGAAATATAAAAACAGGCATAAAAGCCTCCACAAATATATAAAAAGGAAAAAAGTAGCTTAAATAAGCATTGATCCCTTACAGGAAGAGACTGGGGAATTAATAGTGGGAAACAAGGCAATGGCGGAGACTTTGAACCAGTATTTTGCACCTGTTTTCACAGTAGAAGATGCGAAAAGCATCCCAAGAATAGTAGAAAATCAAGAGGTAAAAGGGAGGGAGAAATTTATAACAATCACTGTCACTAGAGAAAAAGTACCAGGAAAACTAATGGGATTACAGGCTGACAAGTCCCTTGGACCTGATGGCCTGCATCCTCGGGTCTTAAAAGAAGTGGCTGCAGAGATAGTGGATACATTGCTGGTAATCTTCCAAAATTCCCTGGATTCTGGAAGGTCCCAGTAGATGGGAAAACTGCAAATGTAACACCTCTATTCAAGAAAGGAGGGAGACAGAAAGCAGGAAACTATAAGCCAATTAGCCTAACATCTACATTAGGAAAATGCTAGAATCCCTTATTAAGCAAATAGCAGCAAGATATTTAGAAAATAATGCAATCAGGCAGAGTCAACATGGTTTTATGAAAGGGAAATCGTGTTTGACAAATTTATTAGAGTTCTTTGAGGATGTAACAAGCAGGGTGGATAAAGGGGAACCAGCAGATGTAGTGTATTTGGATTTCCAAAGGCATTCGATAAGGTAGCACATAAAAGGTTACTACACAAGATAAGAGCTCGTGGTGTTGACGGAAATATATGAGCATGGATAGAGGATTGGTTAACTAACAGGAAACAGAGAGTCGGGATAAATGGGGCATTTTCAGGTTGGCAAACTGTAACTAGTGGAGTACCACAGGGATCAGTGCTGGGGCCTCAACTATTAACAATCTATATTAATGACTTGGGTGAAGGGACTGAGTGTATTGTAGCCAAATTTGCTGACGATACAAAGATAGGTAGGAAAGCAAGTTGTGAAAAGGACACAAAGACAGATTTTATCTGGGGGTCTTGACGTCTGACAAAAATGCCACCGGAAACCCCGCATTGCCCCCTCTGTGGAAGCCTGCCGAATCAAGTGTCAATTAGACACTTAACTGGACAGTGGCTGGCCTTCCACAGGATCAAGGACCCCGACGACAGAAGTCCTGCCCTCTGAGAGCTGCCGGCCAATAAGATGCCGCCAGCTCTTTAACTGAGCAGCACCACTGCGGAGGCGGTGGCTGCTGAGGGTGGAGCACCTCTGCGAGGCCCAGGAGTAGCGCTGCACCCAGGACACAGGTAGGTCAGAGCAGGAGGGGACTCATGGGGTGGGGGTCACAGGGAGAGGGGAGTGTAGGGGGGGTTGGCAGCAAGGGCAAGTTGTGGCTCTCAGTGACACTCCCCTCCCCCCCCATCCCGATGCTGGGTCCCTCATTCAGGCACTAAGTTTGGAGTTTAGAAGAATGAGAGGTGATCTTATTGAAATATATAAGATTCTGAGGAGGCTTGACAGGGTAGATGCTGAGAGGAGGTTTCCCCTCGTGGGGGAATCTAGAACTAGGGGGCACAGTTTCAAAATAAGGGGCCTCCCTTTTAAGAGAGAGATGAGGAGGAATTTCCTCCTCATTAATCTTTGCAATTCTCTTCCCCAGAAAGCAGCGGAGGTGGGTAATTGAATATATTCAAAGCTGAAATAAAAGCAAAATACTGCGGATGCTGGAAATCTGAAACAAAAACAAGAAATGCTGGATTCACTCAGCAGGTCTGGCAGCATCTGTGGAAAGAGAAGCAGAGTTAACGTTTCGGGTCAGTGACCCTTCTTCAGAACTGACAAATATTAGAAAAGTCACAGATTATAAACAAGTGAGGTGGGGGTTGGGCAAGAGATAACAAAGGAGAAGGTGCAGATTGGACCAGGCCACATAGCTGACCAAAAGGTCACGGAGCTAAGGCAAACAATATGTTAATGGTGTGTTGAAAGACAAAGCATTAGTACAGATTAGGTGTGAATATTCCCCCACCTCACTTGTTTATAATCTGTGACTTTTCTAATATTTGTCAGTTCTGAAGAAGGGTCACTGACCCGAAACGTTAACTCTGCTTCTCTTTCCACAGATGCTGCCAGACCTGCTGAGTGAATCCAGCATTTCTGGTTTTATATTCAAAGCTGAGTTAGACAGATTTTTGATCAACAAGGGAGTCAAGGGTGACGGGGGGCAGGCAGGAAAGTGGAATTAAGGCCACAGTCCAATCAGCCATGATATTATTGAATGGCGGAGCAGGCTCAAGGGGCCAAATAGCCTACTCCTGCTTCTATTTCTTATTATCTTTTGATTTTATTACTGATACTCAGTTTGGGTTCTGACAGGGGCACTAGACTCCAGACCGCATTACAGCCATGGTCCAAACATGGACAAAAGAGCTGAAATCCACAGGTGAGGTGAGAGTGACTGCCCTTGACATCAAGGAGTTGACAGAGCGTGGCATCAAGGAGCCTAGCAAAATTGAAGTCAATAGGAATCAGGAGAAAATGCTCCACTGGTTGGAGTCATACCTAGCACAAAGGAAAATGGTTGTGATTATTGGAGGCGAATCATCTCAGGCCCAGGGCATCACTGCAGGAGTTCCGCAGGGTAGTGTCTGAGGCTCAACCATCTTCAGCTGCTTCATCAATGACCTTCCCTCCATCATAAGGTCAGAAGTGGGGACGTTCACTGATGATTGCAGAGTGTTCATTACCATTCACGACTCCTCGGATACATGAAGCAGCCCATGTCCGCATGTAGCAAGACATAGACAATATTCAGCCTTGGGTTGGTAAGTGGCAAGTAACATTTGTGCCACACAAGTTCCAAGCAATAGACATCTCCAACAACAGAGAATCTAACAATCTCCCCTTGACGTTCAACAGCATTACCATTGCTGAATCCCCCACTATCAACAGCCTGGGGTTACCAATGACCAAAGAGTGCAGCTCCAACAACACTCAAGAAGCCCGAAACCATCCAGGACACGGCAGCCGCTTGAATGGCACTCCATCCAGCACCTTAAACATTCACTCCCTCCACCACCGGCGCACAGTGGCAGTAGTGTGTACCACGTACAAGATGCACTGCAGCAACACATCAAGGCCTCTTCGACAGCACCTTCCAAACCTGCGATCTGTACCACCTAGAAGGACAAAGGCAGCAGATGCTTGGGAACACCATCACCTGCAAGTTCCTCTCCAGGCCACACACCATCCTGACTAGGAACTATATCACAGTTCCTTCACTGTCGCTGGGTCAAAATCCTGGATCTACCTCCCTAACAGCATTGTGGTTATGCCTACATCATATGGGACTGCAGCAGCTCAAGAAGGCAGCTCACCACCAGTTTCTCCAAGGCAATTAGGGATGGGCAACAAATGCTGGCCTTACCAGTAATGTTCAGATGCCATGAATGAATTAAAAAAAGAACAAATATCCCCTATTCTTCAGCTTCATGAGAGACTCATTAGTTTTGTACCCATATGGCCTCCTTCTGAATTCACAGTTTAAATTATATAAACTGCTTACCTCAAGACTATGCATGCCTCTTAGTATTTAAAAGACCCAAAATTACATCCTCCTTGAAAGTTCTTTTTTTTTAAAGAAAAAAATCAAAAGTTATCTTTTGTCTAGGTTTTATAACTTGGATTTAATTCGACAAAATCTTCTCCAAACTCTTTTCAAAATTCCTTTTGAAGGTAAAGTTCCCCAAAGCGCACACAATAGGATAGATTTTCAAAGGGTTAATGAGGCTAGTAAGAAAAGAAACAACATCCATTTATATGGCGTCTTTCACAACCTAAGGAAGTCCCAAAGCATTTTACAGCCAATTAATTACTTTCTTTTTTGAGGTCTAGTCGCTGTTGTAATGTCGGAAAAGCAGCAGCCAATTTTCGCACTTCAAGGTCCACAAACAGCAACGTAATAATGACCAGATAATGTTTTTTTAAGTAATGTTGATTGATAGATAAATATTGGTACAGGACACTAGGGGCAACTCCCCTGCTCTGCTTTGTAATAGTGCCAAGGGATCTTTTCTATCCACCTGAGCGAGCAGATGGGGCCGCGATTTAATGACTCATCTGAGAAACGGTGCCTCTGACAGTGCAGCACTCCTTTAGTACTGCAATGAAGTGTCAACTAAGATTTTTGTGCTCCGGTCTCTGGAGTGGGAACCCACAACCTTCTGACTCAGGTGAGTGTGCCACGATCTGAGCCACAGCTGACACTGTTGTGTTGTCTATATGGACTTTCAAATGCATTTGACAAAGTAGCACATAATAGACTTGTTAGCAAAACTGAAGCCCAAAGGGACAGTGGCAGTGTGAATACAAAATTGGCTAAGGGACAGGAAACAGACAGTAATGGTGAATGGTTGTTTTTCAGATTGGAGGAATGTAAACAGTGCTGTTCCCCAGGGGTTACTATTAGGATCACTGCTCTTTTTGTTGTATATTAATGACCTAGACTTGGATATAAAGAATATAATTTCAAAGCTTGCAGCTGACTCAAAACTCTTTGATGGTGGCAGGATATGTCAAGAAGGCAGTTCAAAAAGCATGTGCAATCCTTAGCCTTATTAATGGAGGCATAAAATACAAAAGCAAGGAGGTTATGCTAAACATTTATAAAACAACTGGCTAGGCCTCACTTGGAGTACTGTGTCCATACCTGGGCTCCGCATTTTAGAAAGGATGTCAAGGCCTTAGAGATCACAGAAGCGATTTACTAGAATGGTACCAGGAATGAAGGACTTCAGTTATGTTGAAACCAGAGAAGCTGGAGTTTTCCTTAGGACAGGGAAGGTTAAGAGAAGATTTGACGTAGGTGTTCAAAATCATGAACAGTTTTGATGGAGCAAATAAAGAGAAACTATTTCTAGTTGCCGCAGGGTTGGTACCTGGAGGACACTGATTTAAGGTGATTGACAAAGCAACCAGAAGCAACAAAAGGAAACTTTTTTTATGTAGCAAGTTGTGGTAATCTGGAATACACTGCCTGAAAGGATGTTCGAAGCAGATTCAACAGTAACTTTCAAAAAGGAAACTGGATAAATACTTAAAGGGAAAAACATTGCAGGGCTATGGGAAAAGAGCGGGGGAGTGGAACAAGTTGGATAGCTTTACCAAAGAGTTGGCAGAGGTATGGTGGGTCGAATGTCCTCTTTCTGTGCTCTATCATTCTATGATTTTCTGATTATGTCAGTGACACAAGAGTCAGAAAATTGCAGGCTGTGCCCATAACTTTCCAATACTCGCAATGGCCAAAGTATTGCACCACAGGCTGTGGGAAATCTAATGCCAATATTACAAATAGTGCTATATGAGCTGTGACTCAGTGGATAGCACTGTCACCTCTAAGTCATAAACTTGTGGCTTCAAGTTCCACTCCAGAGACTTGAACAGAAATTCTAGACTGACACTCCAGTGTGGTACTAGGGGAGCACTGCACTCTTTGGATTAAATATTAAACCCAGGCTCCATCTGCCCTCTCACCACTATTTCGAAGAATGGCAGGTGCGTTCTCCCTGGTGTCTTGGCCAATATTTATATCTCAACCAACATCACTAAAAAACAAATTATTTGGTCATTATCACATTCCTGCTTGTGGGACCATGCTGTGTGCAAATAGACTGCTGCATTTTTTACATTATAACAGTGACTACACTTTAAAAGTACTTAATTGGCTGTAAAGTGCTTTGGGACATCCTGAGGTTGTGCAAGGTACCATATTAATGCAGTTTTATCTTTATCCAACACTTGATATCAAATCAAAAAACAGTGCTTCAATTTCTAAACAAGTACTCCTAATTATTCATTTGTTGCTCAAAAATATTGGCCTGCCCTATAACTTGCCTAAGCAATACAAATAACACAAAAAGTGGGAGTCCAGTGCTAAAAGAAAATTTGAAAAATCAGATAATTGGTATCAAGCAGAGCAGCCTTTACCCTTGAGGTGCTTCCTAGTGCTTGGTTATCTCTTTTGGCAACAATTTCAGGCTATCCTTGATGACTTCTATCTTAATTTGATCTTGAGATGTGGCCATCACTAACAGACAATGCAACTGGAGTCACATGGTTCAGACAGGTGTATTTCCCTGAAGGACGAGTAATCCATTTGTTCTTTTCTTCAGTTTCCAGCACACTGCCAGATTTTCTTTTCTAAATTCAATGCTATAACTTTCCATATTAGGATTTGAACTCACCATCCTCTGGGTTGATAGTCCAGTATTATCACCATTATAGCTACTAAACTCAAAGCCAGCAATGACACAATCATGGGCTCCCTCCTAACCCTTCTTACATGTCCTTACTGCCCAACATTAATAGTGACCAATTCAATCAGGTATTGGAGTCTAGCAGCACACAATTAACTGTATCTCAGCAAGGATTCAATACTGTCAGTAAATCTTCATTTTTTACGATTTGTCTCTCTGATATACTTCCCTTGCCATGTTAATTTTTCATTTTTCTTCTTTTGATTTTACTTTCTCGGGCCACTTTACACATAATCATCCCTGCAACTATTCTCATTGCTCTATTGTTCGTCTAAAGTTTGTGCTGAAACCCTCATCCATGCTTTTGTTACTTCTAGATTTGACTGTTCCAATGCACTCCTGGCAAGCCTTCTCATTCTTTTTTATTATTCAATCATGGGATTTGGGCATTGCTGGCTAGGACAGCATTTATTGCCCATCCCCAATTGCCCTTGAAAAGGTGGTGGTGAGCTGCCTTCTTGAACCGCTGCACTCCATGTGGGGTAGGTACACAAACAGTGCTGTTAGGAAGGGAGTTCCAGGATTTTGACCCAGCGAACTGAAGGAATGGCAATATAGTTCCAAGTCAGGATGGTGTGTGGCTTGGAGGGGAACTTACAGGTGGTGGTGTTCCCATGCATCTGCTGCCCTTGTCTTTCCAGGTGGTAGAGGTTGCAGGTTTGGAAGGTGCTGTCTAAGGAGCCTTGGTGCATTGCTGCTGTGTATCTTGCTGCCACTGTGCGTTGGTGGTGGAGGGAGTGAAAGTTTGTGGATGGTGTGCCAATCAAGCGGGCTGCTTTGTCCTGTACGGTGTCGAGCTTCTTGAGTGTTGTTGGAGCTGCACCCATCCAGGCAAATGGAGAGTATTTCATTACACTTCTGACTTGTGTCTTGTAGATGGTGGACAGGCTGTGGGGAGTCAGGAGGTGAGTTACTCACTCAAGGATTCATAGCCTCTGACCTGTTCTTGTAGCCACAGTATTTATATGACCACTCCAGTTCAGTATCTGGTCAACGGTAACCCCCAGGATGTTGATAGTGGGGGATTCAGTGATCGTAACGCTATTGAACCCCAATGGTAGATGGTTAGATTCTCTCTTGTTGGAGATGATCATTGCCTGGCACTGTGTGGCGCGAATGTTACTTGCCACTTATCAGCCCAAGCCTGGATATTGTCCAGGTCTTGCTGCATTTCTACCCTCCATAAACTTGAGATCATCCAAAACTCTGCTGCCCGTACCTGAACTTGTATCAAGTCCCATTCATCCGTCAGCCCTTTGCTCGCTGACCTACACTGGCTCCTGGTTAAACAATGTCTTGATTTAAAAATTCTCATCCTTGTTTTCAAATCCCTCCATGGCCTGACCCCTCCCTATCTCTGTAATCTCCTCCCACCTTACAACGCTCTGAGATATCTGTGCTCCTCTAATTCTGGCCTCTTGAGTCTCCGATTTTAATTGCTCCACAATTGGTGGCAGTGCCTTCAGCTGCATTGGCCCTAATCTCTGGAATTCTCTCCCTAATCCTCTCTACCTCACTTTGCTCCTTTAAAGCCCTCTTAAAACTTACCTCTTTGCCCTAATATCACCTTATGTAGCTCAGTATCATCATTCTTTTATAATGCTACTGTGAAACACCTCAGAATGCTTTATTACATTAAATGTGCCATATAGGTTGTTGTTGTTGACAACGTGAGCAGGACGGCCTCTATCAGATACAAGAGAAAATTAGCTGCCCTCCCAAGCTTCGCAGTCTCATACGGTTTATCTATGAGAACATGCACAGCACCATTCCGTTCGACAGCTCCACCTCTGACCGGTTTGAGATCAAGAATGGGGTGAAACAGGGCTGTGTCTTGGTCCCTACAGTGTTTTGTATCTTTTTCTCTGTCCTCCTGACCTATGCTTTCTCTGCCAACATGGAAGGAGTATCTCCACCCACAATCAGACGGGAACATTCTCAACCTATCAAGACCGAAGGCCAAGACAATAGTGTGGCATGTCCTGATCAGATGTACGTTGATGATGTTGCACTAGTTTACCAGACAGAAGACCAGCTCCAAAGGATTGTCTGTGCCATGCCCCTGTGTTATGTTCTCCCTCACCATCAGTGTCAAGAAAACTGTAGTTATGGGACAGGGTCTTGTGTCTCCTCCTGTGATCAAACTCAACAGCACACCAGTGAAAGCAGTCAGCAAATTCTGCTATCTTGGATCTACGGTGACAGACAACCTGTCTCTTGATGAAGAGCTCAGCACACACATTGGAAAGGCAGCCACCAACTTTGGCTGACTCACAAAACAGGCCTGGAAAAACAACAAAGTGACCCACAGGACCAAGATGCTTATCTACAAGGCCTGTATCCTCAGCACATTGCTGTATGGCAGGGAAGTCTGGACAGCTTACAACAACCAAGAAAAAAGGCTCAATAACTTCCATTTCCAGTTTCGACGACGCAGTCTTGGCATCACATTGAAAGACAAGGTCACCAATGAAGCAGTCCTTTCTCGGGCAAACCTGCCAAGCATGCTAGTGCTAATCAAGCAAAGAAGGCTTCACTGGCTTGGACATGTGCACAGGATGGATGATGGCCACATCCCAAGGATATGCTATACGGGGAGGTAGCCCATGCCAAGAGGCAAGCAAGGCACCCAAAGCTCCGATTCAAGGATGCTGTCAAAAGAGACATGAAAGCCCTCAACATCAATCATGACAAGTGGGAACCACTAGCTGATGATCGATGCAAATGGCGACACTAGCTATGGGCAGGAATTCGCCATCACGATGATATGTGGTTTCAGAAGCTCTGAAGCAGATGCCAGTCCTACAAACCACCAGCCAGGGACAACTTCATGTGTGGCACTTATGGCAGACTTTGCCTTTCCAGAATCGGCTTCTGCAGCCATCAAAAGAAGTGCAGCAGACGATCTCATCTGACCTCACCAAAGTTCTGAGGCTGTATTCCTATCATCTTTCACAGATGGAAGGATGCCAATCTCATGCTGTTGTTGTTATAAAGTAATTTCTGGTGAAGCACGGAATAAACATTTGCCCAGCACCCGTCATTATGATAATCAGTCAGCATGAGTAGCTAATTAATTGATACTCTCCAGAAAACATCTGGTACATTCCCCCTTCCCTTTAATTTCCCCCAGTTCTGTCTATCGTTCCAGTCTCTTGCCTATCAGTTCCCTATCTACCATTCACCTTGAACCTATGAACAACGGTCACAAATCTTAATTTTCTTGTCCTTGCTGTTGCCATGCTATGTATTTCACCTTTTTTACTTTACATATTATTTTGGCTTTAGTGTTTCAGATTACACTTGAAAATGACCCCTCACTCCCTCTATCTTTAAGGATGTTGCATGTGTCCCAAGATCCAGGTAAATTTAACAGCACACCCAGGATAACAAAGACTAAACCTTTCCTCAAGTTAATTTATTTACTGGTTGTATCCTGTGTCTCCTCAGGAATCCATCTTTATATTTAACCCTCAACCAACGGCACTAAAATAGATTATCTGGTCATTTGTTCCACTGCTGTGCACAAAATTTGCTGTCATGTTTCCTACATTGCAACAGTGCCTACACTTCAAGTGCTCTGGGATATCCTGAAGATGTGAAAGGGCCTATACAAATGCAAGTCTTTCTCTTTCCTTACAATAGCTAAAGGGCACACATTTAACCTTGATTTAGGTTGAAACTGTAAAATGAATAATAAATAAATAATAGCAATTACATTTCTTTGTACAAAATGTAAGGCAACTGGCAAAAAAGCCAGGGGGGAAATGAGAAAAATATTTTTTACTCAGCAAGTTATGATGATTTGGAATGCCCTACATGAAAACATCATGGAAGCACATTCAACAGTAACTTTCAAAAGGGAACTGGACAAATACTTGACGGGGAAAAGTGCATGGGAGTGGGATGAATTGGTAGATTTTTCAGAAAGCCAGCACAGGCATGATGCGCTGAGTGACCTCCATCTGTGCTGGATAATTATATGTATTGTTTTCTAATTGACCTTAGACTATTCTAATTCCTTGCTTAAAGGAAAATAATAAATGGCTCACAGTCTAACTATGTAATATATCATTAATTTATATATATCCCTAATTATTCTTTTATATTCTTATCAACTGCAGGAGTGTCTGGTCAGGTTTCTGACAGAATCACTCTAAAGATTGCTGAAAGCCTCTTCTGTGTATAAAAGCTTGGATATACTCTCAGGTATTGAAAAGAAGTAGGCTGATTACAGTAACTGGGGTCAGGATGAATTTACATAATTGGCAGTTCAGTTCAAAAAGTAAACAATCAGAAGCATATCTGAACAAATCACATTGCACACTCATCTTTAAATGGTGTGACTTGACTTCTCGCTTAGCATACTGCTGGATGACAAACCAGCAGTTCTTCGCAAAAAGTATAATTTGTGAGTGCAGCTGGTTTTTAATCCCTTATGTACCATGATTGACTTAAAGGAGCCAACACTATGCGTCCCTGAATGAAAACTTATCTTGATGCATGTAGTGGATGAATGCATGAGTCCTAATCCTCACTAAGTTTTGATTCCTTCCATCATTTAAGGTAAGTCTTCAGCTCCCTTGGTGTCCCAATGAATTTACCTAGAGAGTTGCTGAACTACATAAGTGTCATTTTAGTCACAGTCCTTCAACTCCTAATTTGCATCTATACCTCCAGAGTCATGTTAGTTCTGTTATCCTTTACCAATAATATTATTTCTTCTGTCAAGGTTAATATGTCGATCTTGAAGATTTTTTTTTGTTTCTGTGCTTCGAATAGACTAAAATCCATTAAAGGACACTATAATATAATGGCACATTTCCAGCTGACATTCTGATTTTGTTGCATTCAGCAAACTGTTGGTTGACAAATCCAAGAAGCTGAACAACAGCACCTTGCATTTATATGGTGCCTTTAATGAAGTATAATGCCCCAAGGCACTTCACAGGAGCATATCATCAAGCAGAATTTGATAATAAGCCACATCAGGAAACAGTAATAAAGGTGAACAAAAGCTTAATAAAAAAAACACAGGTTTTAATGATCTAATTATAATTAGCTAATTAGCTAATGAGCTAATTTAAATGAGCACATTTCAACAATAGATGGGCATTCCTTGGCAAAGAATGGCCTCCTTAAGAACTGCTGGCCTTTTTTGAAGATTATGGCCGGAATTTTAGAGTGGGCGGACGGGAGCCAGCCACCAACGTAAAAGTCGGTGGCGAACCTGCTCCTGCTTCACCTGGGGATTCATTCCGTATTTTACAAGTCCCCAGGCTTCAATTGCTCCGAGGCAGGGCTTCCACCCGCGTGAGGGAGGAGGTACCGCCTCATTGAGCTGCCGGTCAGTCAGCAGGCCGGCAGCTCTAGGTCCCAGCAGCGTCACTGCTGGGACTGCAGCCCAGCCGAAGATAGACGATGACGTGGAGCCGGGAGGAAAGGTAAATTTTGGTTGCCTCACTGGGGGTAATCGGTCGGATCCCAGCAGGGCAATGGTGGTGGGTTGGGGGGAAGGGAGGGGTGTTGGGTGCTGGGGGTGGTTGGGGTAGTGGGGGCGGCCCTCCATCAGGCACCCTGTGCCCGATGATCAGGGCCTCCCCAGGAACGATCGGCAGCCGCCTGCTTTTCCCAGGCGGCTTTTCCTGTCTCCATGATGCCCGCTTGCCATGCATAGAATCTGCGTGGCGGCTGGCGAAGGCCCTTAAGTGGCTGTTAAGTGGCCACTTAAGGGCCTTGATTGGCCTGGGGTAGGCGGGCCATTTTTCGCCCCCCCCCTCCCCCGGCCCTACGTAAAGGGTGGTGGGGGTCGGGCAAGCCTCTCAGAGCCTCCTGCTCCATTTTACACCACCTGCACCCCCCCACTCCCCCGCCACCATCCCGCTCGTTGGGGTGGCATAAAATTCCAGCCTATATTTCCTTCCTGTAATCAGATTAAACCTGTAACCCTTGTGTTGTCATATCAACAGATCAATTGCCCTCCATTGCCACTACTGGGGTACATATGCTGAATCAACCATTTAGAAGAACTGAGGCTGCACATTTTCTAAACACGTGTTCCTCACAAATGAGACTGGCCCGGGCTCAAGAAAATGAAAGTGCTACAGGAGAAGGAGCTGAAAATGATCATAACCAGCTTGATAGAGAAGCGGTGTAAAGCAGTAAACGCCATTGCTGGAAATTTGAAATAAACAGAGAACATGGTGGAACTACTCAACAGGTCAGTCAATATCTGAAAAGAGAAAATATAGGTTAACATTTCAGCTATAGGCTGCTGGTTATCAGGACTGGAAATAGAAAGATAAGGAAGATAAACACAGTGGCGCAGTGGTTAGCCTCACAGCTCCAGCGACCCAGGTTCAATTTTGGGTACCGCCTGTGTGGAGTTTTCAAGTTCTCCCTGTGTCTGCGTGGGTTTACTCCGGGTGCTCCGGTTTCCTCCCACATGCCAAAGACCTGCCGGTTGATAAGTAAATTGGCCATTATAAATTGCCCCTAGTATAGGTAGGTGGTAGGGAAATATAGGGACAGGTGGGGATGTGGTAGGAATATGGAATTAGTGTAGGATTAGTATAAATGGGTGGTTGATGGTGGGCCGAAGGGCCTGTTTCAGTGCTGTATCCCTAAACTAAACTAAACAAGTATAGAGGTGAAGAAGGGAAAGGAGAGATAAAACAAGTGAAAGTGTATAATTTAGAATTCCAGTGCAGGATGTGAAGTTATCAAAGCAGATTTAAAATTAAAGAAAGGGATGGAATGGGGAGAAACATGTTGCAAGTGTTTATGGGAGTCAGTGACCTTTCATTTGGGTAAATTAACAAGCTTTGGTGAGGAAAGTGCGGTTTGTAAAATATGGACCTTCATCTTGTTCCTTCTAGTAATGGGGTTTGCTCATTTCCCAGTTTTGGCAAAGGATCTACACCAGAAACCCAAACTGGCCCCTTTGCTCCTTTCCTGACAGACTGATGTGCATTTTCAGTATTTCGTGTTTGCACTGGGTAGATATGCATGGCAGTTATGGTAGGTTAAAATGAATGAAAATTAAAATTACAAGCTGGTAATATGTCACCACCAAAGTGGAAGTGTGAAAACTAAACTGCTTTATTTAATTTATCTGCAATAACATGCCCAAATATATCTTTTTTCCCATTCGGGGTATGCGGGCATCACTAACTAGACCAGCATTTATTGCCCATCCCTAATTGCCTTCGAGAAGATGGTGGGGAGCTGCCTTCTTGAACCGCTGCAGTCCTTGGGGTGTAGGTACACTCACAGTGTTGTTTGGAGGCGAGTTCCAGGATCTTGACCCAGTGACAGTGAAGGAATAGCGATGTAGTTCCAAGTCAGGATGTTGTGTGGCTTAGAGGGGAACTTGCAGGTGGTGATGTTCCCATGCATCTGCTGCCCTTGTCCTTCTAAATGGTAGAGGTTGCGGGTTTGGAAGGTGCTGTTGAAGCAGCCTTGGTGAGCTGCTGCAGTGCGTCTTGTAGATGGTACACACTGCTGCCACTGTGCGTTTGTGGTGGAGGGTGTTAGTTGTCACAACTGATTTTGATTGGGTGATCCTCTGTACAGCTGATGGATTGCTGGTCGAAGACTCTGGCTGGAATTTTGCACCCCCCAAACGAGAAGTCTGGTGGTGGGGGTGGGGGAGGTGGGTGTAAAACTGAGTGGGAGGCACGGTGCGTTCCCGACCCTCTCCCACCCCCACTGCAATTTTACACAGAGCGGTGGTGGCGAGAAATGGCCCAAACACCCCAGGTCAATCAAAGCCGTTAAATGGCCAATTAACTGGCGCTTAATTGTCTCGCCCAACTCAAAATTCCGGCCCATATGTACTGAATGCAATTCAAGGGTGAAGTACAGTAGAGGCTGTCGTTCCAACTGGGATGGATTACTTAACCCTTAATTGAAGACAATCAAAGTAGATCAAATTGCTTTCACTTCTAGGTGCAGGTTACAAAAATCAACAGAGAATGTCTCGAGCTAAAGCATTTTAGCGCTCGTGAGGAACTAATTCACCTACCCCAGCTTCACTGTTGCTTACAAGGAGAACCATTATGCAAGTAATATAATTATGCTAGTGGATGAAAAAAATTAAATAATTGGAAGACTTTAGGGTAGAAATTACTGGCAATAATCGTGGGCAAACACTTAACATTCATGTCAATTTATCACTATTTTAAGGCAAGCAGTTACAAATTGCAAATCTGCTCTCAATATTTCTCAGGATTCAGGTTTATCGGTCTTTTCCATAAGTGGATAGCATGCTCATTACAAACAGAGATTCACCTTTATTGCCCAATGTCTAGTCATACAGTAGCTTGAGCCAGGGCACAATAACAATGAGGCCGTTGTTATATAAACTGGAGCGTGTAAACCACGTGTGACTCCCCCATTTCTGACAGGCACGCTATTGTGAGACTTTCAGGCCAAAGGGAAATCCACCGATATGTTTACTTTGCAATTGTTATGTAAACAAACAGAGAAACGGTGGTAAGAAATCTCACAAAACTATGACTTAATTCTGTATCCCTCCTCATGACAAATAAAATAATAAATATGCCATGCTATCCTCATTATTTGCAGCACCGCCACTGGCAGGGGATTGTAATTACAGTTTGACAGGTTAGGAACATAAAAGCAGGAGTAGGCCATTCAGCAATCGAGCCTGCCCCGTCATTCAATATGACCATGGCTGATCATCCACTTCAATGCCTTTTTCCCCACAATATCCTCATATCCCCTTATGCCATTTGTACTTAGAAATCTGTCAATCTCTGCTTTAAACATACTCAATGACTGAGCTTTCACAGCCCTCTGGGGTACAGAATTCCAAAGATTCACAATCTTCTAAGTAAAGAAATCTCTCCTCATCTCTGTCCTAAGTTGCTTCCTCCTTATTTTGAAATTGTGACCCCTGGTTCTAGACTCCCCAATCAGGGGAAACAACTTAGCTGCAGTTACCCTGTCTATCCCTTTAAGTGTCTGTTTCTCTTCTCTTTGGCCTCCTTGTCTCGGGAGAGAATGGGTAAGAGCCTGGAGGTGGTCAGTGGTTTGTGGAGCAGCGCCTGGAGTGGCGACAAAGGCCAATACTAGAGTGACAGACTCTTCCACAGGTGCTGCAGGTAAAATTGGTTGTTGGGGTTGTTTCGCAGTTGGCTGTCCCCTTGCGCTTCTGTCTTTTTTCCTGCCAACTGCTAAGTCTCTTCAACTCGCCACACTTTAGCTCTGCCTTTATGGCTGCCCGCCAGCTCTGGCGATCGCTGGCAACTGACTCCCATGACTTGTGCTCAATGTCACAGGACTTCATGTCGCGTTTGCAGACGTCTTTAAAGCGGAGACATGGAGGGCTGGTGGGTCTGATACCAGTGGCGAGCTCGCTGTACAATGTGCCCTTGGGGATGCTGCCATCTTCCATGCGGCTCACATGGCCAAGCCATCTCAAGCGCCGCTGACTCAGTAGGGTGTAGAAGCTGGGGATGTTGGCCGCCTCGAGGACTTCTGTGTTGGAGATACGGTCCTGCCACCTGATGCCTAGGATTCTCCGGAGGCAGTGAAGATGGAATGAATTGAGGCGTCGCTCTTGGCTGACATACGTTGTCCTCCGGAGAAATCCCTTTAAGTATTTAAGTATTTAAGGTTTCAATGAGATCACCTCTCATTTTTCAAAACTCGAGAGATTACAGGCCCAGTTTCCCCAATCTCTCTTCATAGGGATGTCCTGCCATCCTGGAAACAAGTCTGGTGAACCTTCATTGCACTCCCTCTATGGCAAAAATATCCTTCCTAAGGTAAGGGGACCAAAACTGCACACAGTACTCCAAGTGCGGTCTAACCAAGGTTCTATACCATTGAAGCAAGACTTCACTACTCCTGTACTCAAATCATCTTGCGATAAAGGCTAATGTACCATTAGCCTTCCTCACTGCTTGCTGCGCCTGGATGTTAGCTTTCAGTGACTCATTGACAAGGACACCTAGGCCCCTTTATACAACTATACTTTCTAATCTCTTAGCATTTAAGAAATACTCTGCACATTTGTTCTTCTTGCCAAAGTGGATAACCGCACATTTTTCCACATTATATTCCATCTGCCACATTCTTGCCCACTCACTAAGTCTGTCCAAATCCCTTTGAAGCCGCTTTGCATCTTCCTCACAGCATACATTCATCCGCGAACTTGGAAATACTACATTTGGTCCCCATATCGAAATCATTGATGTATATTGTGAACAGCTGTGGCCCAAGCACTGATCCCTGCTGTACCCCGGTAGTCACAGCCTGCCAATGCGAGAATGACCTTTTTTAAAATTCATTCATAGGATGTGGGCGACGCTGGCCAAGCCAGCATTTATTGCCCATCCCTAATTGCCCTTGAGAAGGTGGTGGTGAGCTCCCTTCTTGAACCGCTGCAGTCCATTTGTGGTAGGTATATCCACAGTGTTGTTAGGAAGGGAGTTCCAGGATTTTGACCCAGCGACAGTGAAGGAACAGCGATATAGTTCCAAGTCAGGATGGTGTGAGACTTGGAGGGGAACTTGCAGGTGGTGGTGTTCCCATGTATTTGCTGCCCTTGTCCTTCTAGTTGGTAGAGGTTGCGGGTTTGGAAGGTGCTGTCTAAGGAGCCTTGGTGCGTTGCTGCAGTGCATCTTGTAGATGGTACACACTGCTGCCATTGTGCGTCAGTGGTGGAGGGAGTGAATGTTTGTAGATGGGGTGCCAATCAAGCGGGCTGCTTTGTCCTGGATGGTGTCGAGCTTCTTGAGTGTTGTTGGAGCTGCACCCATCCAGGCAAGTGGAGAGTATTCCATCACACTCCTGACTTGTGCCTTGTAGATGGTGGACAGGCTTTAGGGAGTCAGGAGGTGAGTTACTCGTCTCAGGATTCCGAGCTTCTGACCTGCTCTTGTAGCCACAGTATTTATATGGCTACTCCAGTTCAGTTTCGGTCAATGGTAACCCTAGGATGTTGATAGTGGGGGATTCAGCGACGGTAATGCTGTTGAATGTCAAGGGGAGATAGTTATTCCTACTCTCTCTCTGCTTGTTAACCAATCCTTAATCCATGCCAGTATATTACCTCCTATCCCATGTGCTTTAATTTTGCTAACCAACCTCCTGTGGGGGACTTTATTAAAAGCCTCCTGAAAATCCAAGTATACCACGTCCACTGACTGCCCTTTATCAATTCTGTTCGCACCATCCTCAAAAAACTCCAACAGGTTCGTCAAACATGACTTCCCATTCATAAATCCATGTTGACTATGCCCAATCAGATCATTATTATCCAAGTGTCCATTTATCACATACTTTAGAATAGATTCTAGCATTTTCCCAATGACTGATGTAAGGCTAACAGGTCTGTAATTCCCTGTTTTCTCTCTTACATAGACAGTTTGCCTTTTAAATTTGCATAACTGGATTTATAATGGCATCTTAAAAAAATGACAACAGAATGTTTGACTTTAAAAAGGGGAAATGAATTACATCTGCATACACCCTACACCAACTAGTGACTGCTCTTTACCTCTGCTTCATCTGACGACTTTGTGGGTCTTGATTCCTTGGCCAAAACTGTATATTGAGCCAGAGGCCATGTCCACTGGCAGAAAAAGTTGGTGGTGAGCCTGCCTCTGCCAGGCCTGGAAGCCATGCCATGATTTTATACGACCCAGGCCCTTAATTGGCCTCAAGCTGGATTTCTGCCCCTCTGAGGCAGGAAGTCCCATCTCCAAGATTTGCTGTCCAATCAACGGACTGGCAGCTCTTCAGTCCCAGCAGTGCCACCAGGAGCAGGGGGGGAGGTGGTGGTTGAGGTGCTCTAGTGGGGATGGCTTGTGTTGCGGGGGGGAGGCCCGCCATCGGGCACAGGGTGCCCGATCAGGAGGGGCCCCCACGGCCTTCAAGGACGCTGCCAGGTTTTAATGAGGCCTTCTGAGCTACTGAACTGCCCGCCCACTGCTGGTAATAAGCAAGTTAATAAATTAGTCTTCACATTTAAAGCTTCTTCATAAAAATGCACATTAGTTGTTGTTTTGATGAATAGTAAGATCAATTTTTAATGCCTTTGGCTTTCCGAAATTTTCTATGCAACACAAAAATTGTAACGTGGCCCCCCACACAAAAAAATTGAACACCCCTGGTATAACTGAAAATGGGAACTTGTGTGTGGAGCTATCATATATGCAGTTGTCCTGCTCCATTCCCCTTTCCTGATATCTCTGTTCCAAGTCTGCACTGCATGATCTCAAATGGGGTAGCAGTGTGGCGGTGGTTGTTGGGGCTGGGTGGAAGAGCAGCATGACAATTTTTTAAAAATTCATTCATGGGATGTGGGTGTCGCTGGTCAGGCCAGCATTTATTGCCCATCCCCAATTGCCCTTAAGAAGGTGGTGGTGAGCTGCTTTCTTGAACCGTTGCAGTCCATGTGGGGTAGGTACACCCACAGTGCTGTTAGGAAGGGAGTTCCAGGATTTTGACCCAGCAACAGTGAAGGAATGGCGATATAGTTCCAAGTTAGGATGGTGTGTGGCTTGGAGGGGAACTTGCAGGTGGTGGTGTTCCCATGCATTTGTTACCCTTGTCCTTCTCGGTGGAAGAGGTCGTCGTGGGTTTGGAAGGTGTTGTTTAAGGAGACTTGGTGCGTTGCTGCAGTACACACTGCTGTCACTGTGCGTTGGTGGTGAAGGGAGTGAATGTTTGGGGATGGGGTGCCAATCAAGTGGGCTGCTTTGTCCTGGATTTTGTCGGGTTTCTTGAATGTTGTTGGAGCTGCACCTATTCAGGCATGTGGAAAGTATTCCAACACGCTCCTGATTTGTGGGTTGTAGATGGTGGCAGGTTTTGGAGAGTCAGGAGCCGAGTTACTTGCCGCAGGATTCCTAGCCTCTGACCTGCTCTTGTAGCCACAGTATTTATGTGGTGACTCCAGTTCAGTTTCTGGTCAATGCAAACGCTACTTGCCACTTATCAACCCAAGCCTGGATATTGTCCAGGTCTTGCTGCATTTCTATACAGACTGCTTCAGTTTCTGAGGAGTTGCGAATGGTGCTAACATTGTGCAATCGTCAGCGAACTTGCCCACTTCTGACCTTATGATTGAAGGAAGGCCAATGATGAATCAGCTGAAGATGGTTGGGCATAGGACACTACCCTGAGGAGCACCTGCAGTGATGTCTTGCTGCTGAGATGATTGACCTCCAACAACCACAACCAAATTCCTTTGTGCTAGGTATGACTCCAACCTGCGGAGTCAAGGGCAGTCACTCTCACTTCACCTCTGCAGCTCAGCTCTTTTGTCTATGTTTGAACTAAAACTGTAATGAGGCCAGGAGCTGAGTGGCCCGAGCGGAACCCAAACTGAGCATCAGTGAGCAAGTTATTGTTAAGCAAGTGCCGCTTGATAGCACTGTCGACACCTTCGATCACTTTACAGATGATTGAGAACAGACTGATGGGGTTTGGTTGGACTCATCCCGCTTTTTTTGTACAGGATATACCTGGGCAATTTTCCACATTGCTGGGTAGATGCCAGTGTTGTAGCTGTAATGGAGCAGCTTGGCTAAAGGCATAGCAAGTTCTGGAGCACAGGTCTTCAGTACTATTGCCAGAATGTTGTCAGGGCCCATAGCCTTTGCAGTATACGGTGCCTTCAGTCATTTTTAGATATCACGCGGAATGAATCGAATTGGCTGACGACTGGCATCTGTGATGCTGGGGACTTCAGGAGGAGGCCTAGCTGGATCAGCAACTTGGCACCTCTGGCTGAAGATTGTTGCAAATGCTTCAGCCTTATCTTTTGCACTGATCTGCTGGGCTCCCCCATCATTGAAGAGGGGGATATGTGTGGAGCCACCTCCTCCAGTTGGTTGTTCAATTGTCCACTACCATTCACAACTGTATGCGGCAGGACTGAAGAGCTTAGATCTCTAATCCTTTGGTTATGGGATTACTTAGCTCTGTCTATCGCATGCTGCTTATGTAGTTTGGCACGCAAGTAGTCCTGGGTTGTAGCTTCAACAGGTTGATACCTCATTTTGAGGTATGCCTGGTGCTGCACCTGGCATGCCCTCCTGCACTGTTCATTGAACCAGGGTTGGTCTCCCGGCTTGATGGTAATGGTAGAGTGGGGGATATGCCGGGCCATGAGATTAGAGATTGTGGTTGAGTACAATTCTGCTGCTGCTGATGGCCCACAGCGCCTCATGGATGCCCAGTTTTGCATTGCTAGATCTGTTCGAAATCTATCCCATTTAGCACGGTGATACTGCCACACAACACGATGGATGGCATCCTCAATGTGAAGATGGGACTTCGTCTCCACAAGGACTGTGCGGCGGCCACTCCTACCAATACTGCCATGGACAGATGCATCTGCATCAGGCAGATTGGAGAGGACGAGGTGAAGTATGTTTTTCCCTCGTTGGTTGCCTCACCACCTGCCTTAGACCCAGTCTAGCAGCTATGTTCTTTGGGACTCAGCCAGCTCGGTCAGTAGTGGTGCTACTGAGCCATTCTGGGTGATGGGCATTGAAGTCCCCCACCCAGAGTACATTCGGTGCCCTTGCCACCCTCAGTGCTTCCTCCAAGTGCTTTCAACATGGAGGAGTACTGATTCATCAGCTGAGGGGGGGCGGTAGGTGGTAATCAGTAGGAGATTTCCTTGCCCATGTTTGACCTGATGCCATGAGACTTCATGGGATCAGGAGTGAATGTTGAGGACTCCCAGGGCAACTCCCTCACAACTGTATACCATTGTGCTGCCACTTCTGCTGGGTCTGTCCTGCTGGTGGGACAGGACATACGCGGGGATGGTGATGGCAGTGTCTGGGACATTGTCTGTAAGGTATGATTCCACGTGTCTGACTGTGTCAGGTTGTTGCTTGACTAGTCTGTGGGACAGCTCTCCGAACTTTGGCACCAGCCCCCAGATGTTAGGAAGGAGAGCTTTGCAGGGTCGACAGGGCTGGGTTTGCCGTTGTCATTTACAGTGCCTCTGTCGATGCCGGGTGGTCCGTCCGGTTTCGTTCCTCATTGACTTTGTATCAGTTGGATACAACTGAGTGGCTTGCTAGGCCATTTCAGAGGGCATTTAAGAGTCAACCACATTGCTGTGGGTCTGGAGTCATATGTAGGCCAGACCAGATAAAGTCAGCAGATTTCCTTCTCTAAAGGACATTAGTGAAGCAGATGGGTTTTTAAAACAATCGACAACGGTCTCATTGCCATCATTAGACAAGCTTTTAATTCCAGATTTATTAATTGAATTCAAATTTCACCTTCTGCCGTGGTGAGATTCGAATTGAACTTAGTGTCCCTGACCTGGAGAGAGGGAGGGGAAGAACAGCAATGTGGCTGTGGGGGCGGGCCTTGTTCTTGAGCAATTGAAGCCAGAGATATAACTAGGCTTCACAGTCCAGTAGTCATGTGATACGTATGGTCTAGGTTTACATGAAACGAATGGCAATTTGATCAAGCTATCAGAGGGCCTCCACTGCTCATGGAACCAGAGACTAGTAACAGTGACCATCTTTGTTGGGCTGATGGAAAGATGTAAGGGAGGAAAAGAAAAATAAGTTCTCCAGCTTTAAGACTGTTTGTTCAAAATTAGTTCTACTTAGGAATAATGTAAAAACTCCTTTATTAGTTTAACAGAAGGTTATTGTAGGGAATATCTATTCATAATATAAAATAAATATTGTTTCAATACATGTACTTTTATATATTGAAGAACTACTTTTTTGGGGGTGAGGGGGGAGGGAGGGGGGCAAGAAAAAAGGACTTCTGTGAAGGATGTTAGCATCCAGTAACTGAAACATTTTCACTTTTTGCATTCAGTTCTAGTATCAAGCAGGCCCAGCTCAGGCCTCGCAGAGGCTGGATGTGGAATAAACCTCCCTCTGCTCTGCCTGAACAATTCTCCTTAACCTCAGTAGAATGCCTCCTACAGCATAAGTTTGACTTTTCTATTTTCCACCCTAAATCTAACTTTTTTTTTTACAGTAAGACTGTAAATTTTGTGTCAATCCATGCTGAATTTATGTATCATGAGTTCTTGCCTTCCTTGAATGGCTGAAGTGACTAAAATCTGAACTCTTGCAACCAGCAGGAGGAAGCTTTCATCTATATGTATTCATCCAGACACTAGAGGGAATAGAGACATCTTCTGTTGGAACAAAACCAGACAGTGATTGCATCACTTCTAACAATCAGCAATGTTTCCTACAATAAATAATTAGTGCTTGTTCAGAAAACACTGTTGTGTGATTGCCTTTAAGAGTAATGTACCTTTAAGATCTCAGTATGCTAATGAGCCAAGTGCCAGAATGTGAGCTGTTTAATAAACCTGTTTGAGTTCTTCAATCAACCTCAACACCACGCATCGCATTTATGTTGCACCAGACAAAATAAAAAATACTGCTCATTGCAAACACCATTCAGCAGTGTGGATGATGAAAGTACAATGCGATAACCCCAATTCACCCAACCAATCCTGAAAGTTGGAACTTTCAAATAACAGCTTTAAAACACATGGACAGTTAAAATTCATTTAAGGCCAGAATATAAAACGACATGCATTTATAAAGCACCTTTAATGGAGTAAAACGTCCCAAGATGTAGTAGGAATTGTTGAAACATGGCTGCCTTAAACACCAGAATGGCAGCTAAATATTACAAGTTATATCAGAAATGGCAGGGAAGGAACAGAGGGGTGGCGTAGCTAGACTAATTGGTGGCAACATAATAGCACTAGAAAAATGGAACACAACTAACAGAAGGGTAAAAACAGAATCTTTTAGGACCAAAATAAAAGAGGGTATCAGTAATATAGATGCATTTAAGGGGAAGCTAGATAAACTCATGAAGGAGAAAGGAATAGCAGGATATGTTGACAGGGTTAGGTGATAAAGGGAAGAGGCGGATATGGAGCATAATTGCCAGCATGGACTGTTGGGACAAATGGCCCATTTCTGTGCTGTAAATGCTAGGTATGACACTTCACAGGAGTATCATCAGATAAACTTTGACATGGAGCTACAAAAGGAGATATTAGGACAGAGAAGCTTGGTCACAGAGGTTAAGTTTTAAAGAGTGTCCTAAAGGAGGAAATAGATGTGGAAAGGCAGAGCGGCTTAGGGATGGAATGCCAAAGCTAAGGGCTGAGGCAGCTGAAGGCATGTCTGCCAATGATGGGGTTAAAGAAATCAAATATAGTGACCTCGGAGGGTTGTAGCGCTGGAGGAGATTACAGAAATAGGGAGGGGCAGGGCTATGGAATGATTTGGAAACAAGGTTGACAATTTTCAACTTACATACATATTTATAGGAATATTTAAAGACACTTCCTTTGCTCACTAGAAAGATACTCACAACTGCACATCACACTGTGATGTTCAAAAAGATTTATATAGCGAGCAGAATGAACTGGTAGAAGAGAACATCCAAAAGGATTTTGACATACTTGTGACAGGATGACAAATGCAGTTTATGTTCAATTAATCATCAAAAGTTATCCTGGCCAATAAAAGAACTAAAAAGATTTGCTTGCATTACAAATTGTAATAATGGGCTGAATTTTCCCTTTCCAGTTACAAGCCCAACGTTGGGCTGATTTCCGGTCTTGAACCTGGATGTGCACGTAACAGGACATCGGGCGCTATCTTTCTGCAGGCCAATTAAGCCACTGCCTCCGGGAGCGCTATCCAAGTGGTGATGATGGTGGGGGGTGGTGGGGCCTGAAGATGTAGAAGAGCTAATCAGAGTGTCCAAAGTGAAGGGGTTGGGATCAGCAGACCTACTGTGAATGCTGTGTGCTGCTGAGCTGAATGGAAAAGGAGAGGGTGGCACAAGATGGGGGCTCCATAATGCTAATCGGACTGGCAGCCAATTCCTCATGTCCAGCACTATCTAGTGGATCTGCTTGCACGTGACAAGCTAACAACTGCAAGCATTTGCCTGTGGATGTCCTGAGGATTGCCAATTTTGTCCTTTAAAGTGGTCACTGCATATGAATCTCCTGGTGCTGCAACCTCCAGCTCTGCTCTCACTTCCTGCGAGATGAGTTGTAGACACAGCGGAGGTCCCGTGCGCCGCCTGCAAAATTACATACCCTTCCAAAAATGCCTGCTAATTGCCTCCATAATTACCTTAATTGGCTTCCTGCGGCAGATGAGTGGGTTGCCAGCATCAGACCCAGCCCAGCTGTGGGAAAAGCACAAGGAGGCAGGAACACGTCGAGGAGCCAGCCCAACACATTTTTTTTTTCAAATTCTCCCAGTTCCCCCAACTCTAAGGGAAAATTCCCCCCAATATGTCTACTTACCATGGTGCTCAAAGGCAGTACTTCCTACCCAGATAGTTTTCTGAATGGTACATGAGCCGAATGCTATCAAGAATGTGGTATGTTTGATATGAATAGTGGAAAAAAAAGTTGAGGGTTTACTTTCTGCTCATATATCTAGTGCTCAGAGGCATCCGCTGTTTCCATTACAAAATGTTGTGAGATAACCTTTGGGAAATAATTTGGCTCAACCACAATTCCATTTTTGAACAATCAGCTGACAAGATATCCATAAAGTAATAAATAGCCAGAAGGAAGTCAAAAGAAACAAAATTGAAAGAACGTTTATACAATAATTGGCAAAAAAAATCAGCAAATGCCAACATAACAATATTTTGCCTAAGCTATTCCTATAAACAGCTACAGTTGGAGAAACAAGACCGAGTTCAAATGCAGCATGACTAAAATGGATTGCTCTACTATTTCTTCAAATCTTCAGCTCCTTTCTTAAACCTTCTGAAACTGCACAGTAACAGTAATGCGTTCATGTTAAATTCCCTCGTCTGGCACTTTAACAAAGGACTTAATGCATTTCATATGGTGTTTATACAAACATCTTAACGTGTGAGGGATAAACATTCGACTGCGGCACTCCTGGCACTTGTGGAAATTGCATTTCCAAAATTGTGCACTCCTGGCCTGTGGTGTTCTGTCCATTAATGGATGCACGATCATGGATCAGGAGTACACAATATTAAGATTAGCACTCCCAGTGAAACACCACAACCAGCTCAGTGGGAATTTTACCCCTTATTTCACTGCATCAAGAATCACAGAATTGTTACAGTGCAGAAGGAGGCCATTTGGCCCATCGTGTCTGCGCCAGCTCTCTGAAAGAGCAATTCACCTCGTGCCATTCCCCTGCCTTCTCCCCATAACCCTGCACATTCTTCCTTTTCAGATAACAATCTAATTCCCTTTTGAATTCTTCAATTGTACCTACCTCCACCACGTTCTCAGGCAGTGCATTCCAGACCTTAATCACCCGCTGTGTGAAAAAGTTTTTCCTCATGATGCTTTTGCTTCTGTTACCCATTACTTTAAATCTGTGCCCTCTTGTTCTTGATCCTTTCATGAGTGGGAACAGTTTCTCCCTATCTACTCTGTCCAGACCCATCATGATGTTGAATACCTCTATCAATTGTTGTATGCATTGTTGTGCCAAGGGACTGAGAACAGGCCAGACACTGCCACACAAGAGGGGAAAGGTACTGGAGGGATCATCTCTGTGCTATCCTTACTTGCGTCTCCATGAGCAGAAGGTCATGCAATTTTCTAGCGACTGAAAATGAGCACATTATGGTTGCATTAACACGATTGATGAGTCCTAATGGATTTGACTAGTCATACCACTCTGAAACCCATCAACAACGTAACAGTAATGCAGACCGCTTGTTACATTAAAGGGGACTTTACCAGTCCTTCTAATCATTCTATAGTTGCACAAACATTTTACAAAATTTAACAGTGAAAAAAAACATCTTTGATGGCAAAATCCTAGTTAGGCCTACACATTCCTATGTTTATATTACATTGCAGTGCTATTTGCTCATTAGTCATGAAATAATACTGTTTTCCAATGCTCATTCTTTTGTGGCAGATATATAAACTCTCAAGGGATTCTTGTCTCAGGACAACAGGGCGGTTGGGAAATAAAACGTCTTAAAATATCAAACTTTACCTCAACCTGCCCGCTACCAGTTTAAATGAAGTTGGGACAGAGAGTAGACAACCAATCCACTCCCGGGTGATGGGAATGTCAGTTAAAGCTTTAAAGGAGCCTGTGTGCCTCCATTTTAACAGAAATTTTTATGTTTAACCCATGGAATCCGGGTTTCTCAGGACTTGGAAAACCCAGGCAGGTAATAGGCGGCAAGAAGGACCAGATCATGTGTTAAGTGCATTTACAGCACTGCTTCTGGGCCAGGAAGAGAAGGAGTACTTCCTCCAGGCTCAACAAGCAAACCCACACTCACCACCGACCACCACCAGCAACCCCCCCACCCTGTGACTCCTCCACACCCATGACCTCTGAAAATCCCCACCCCCGTGATCTCCAACTCCCAGAACCAATCTCCAACTCCCCCTACCCTAGTGATCTTCCACCGCTCCCACCCTGCAATGTCTGACTCCCCTCACGATCGCCGACACCCCACCCCTGCAGTCTCCAAAACTCCTCATCCCCCGTGATCTCTGACACTTTCCATCCCCCTCCCCCCCAGGATCTCCGACTCCCCCCACTGTTGCCAACAGCATCCCAACCCCCGGGATTGCTTACTCCCCCAAGCTCTGTAACCTCTGACCACAGTCCCACCTCCACAATTTCTGACTCCTCTCACATCTCCAACACTCCCCACACCTTGGGACCTCCAAAAACCCCTACCCGCTAGGGATCTCTGACTACCCCCATCTCTGACCCCTACTTACTTCACATCTGCTCCCCAGCTACTTTCCTGCCCCACATTCAGCCAGCCTGCCATCTGGAAAACCTCCCCCAGCCACATGCCGATAACAAACATGCTCAAGCCTCGACTCCTGAAAGCTGTTCCAAAATGTTCATGCTGAACAAAATATTTGTATGTATTTTTATTCTGAAGAAAACAAAAACCATGGAAAATGTGCATGTAGGCAGTGTGCTGCAGGCAGAATAAAGTGATGTGTTAATAGCCATTAATTAGGAAGACATGGGTTTGCACGCGAGTTGTTAGCCTTATCCAGTCATTAGGGTATATGTACTGAGCACTGCCTGGACAATCCTCCAATAGAAAGGACTAAACCAAGGGCAAGTCAATCTTAGCTGCTCTTGTACATGGCCAAAGTACTGTGCAGGAGAACATCTATCTCCCTGGGCACTGACATATAGTGTGAAGGCTAAAAGCAACTTTTTTTAATGGCAAGTCGGGAATGTGAATGAATTTAAATGCAAAACAAGGCCTGAATTTTGCAGATGGTGGTGTAGCAATGAAACTTGCTGCTAACCTCAAAGAAAGCTGCCCACAAACATCGAGCGATCCCTGTGGCATGGATTTCACCTTTCACATTTCCCACAGTTAGTTTGAATCTGGTGCTAAGTCAAAGGGATCTCTGGGCTGTAATGCCATCAAGCAGGGTAAGGATCCAATCACACGCAAGTATTCCCACAGACAGCAAACCAGAAAGTGAAATGCACTGATGATGCTTCATTTTTTTACAAACTTTACAGACAGTAATATAAATGTTTGTGACATATGCACTAGAAGCTGAAATAGCACAAACACATTTTAAAAAGATTATATTAAAAATACTTGGAATCAGAATAGAGAAAAAATTGACATTACACAAATATAAAATTAGTTTTCCAGGACGAGAGAGGTTCTTCAGCAGTAGTTATGGCTTAGCACACTGTTAATAACCCAGTTACACCTCAATATCAGAGTGTAACTTTTTAGTGGGAGTTTAACAGGAATATTATTATTTAAAAGTGATAGTTCTCATCAGTTCAGAGATTTTAAATTGCTAACAACCTGCAGACTGAAACAGCAAATCTGATGGAGAAGTGTAGAATTATTTACAGCAACTTCTGGATTTCCACATTTAACTGTGTATGTTGGGACTCTAGAGATCACTGTCAGTTTCAGAGGAATAATAACAGCAAATGTAGCCAGTTTTGCTGTCATTACTACTGCAGAATCCAGGCCAATAGCTGCTTAGGAGCGATTATGAGACGATATCATATGATTGAGACTCTCAAATACTTAATAGGTCAATAGTTATGATGGCAGTAATTATAGAGTATGAACCTACACATTAAGTTCAGATGATATTGATACTCAGATTATTTCTAATATTTTGAACTCTAAAGTGACTCCCAACTCCCAATCACACCTTGCAGACAATGTCCCAGATACCACCATCACTATCCCTGGGTATGTCCTGTCCCATCGGCAGGATAGAACCACCAGAGGTGGCGGCACAGTGGTATACAGTCAGGAGGGAGTTGCCCTGGGAGTCCTCAACATTGACTCCAGACCCCATGAAGTCTCATGTCATCAGGTCAAATATGGGCAAGGAAATGTCCTGCTGATTACCACCTACCACACCACCACCACCCCTGCACCCACCCCCCCCACCCCCACATCAGCTGATGAATCAATACTCCTCCATGTTGAACACCAATTGAAAGAAGCACTAAGGGTAGCAAGGGCACAGAAGGTACTCTGGGTGCGGGACTTCAATGTCCAGCACCGAGTAGCTCAGTAGCACCAACACTGACAGAGCTGGCTGAGTCCTAAAGGCCATAGCTGTTAGACTGGGTCTGTAGCATGTGGTGAGGGAACCAAGAGGGAAAAAAATCTAGTTGACCTCGTCCTCACCAATCTACCTGACACAGATGCATCTGTCCATGACAGTGTTGGTAGGAGTGACCACCGCACAGTCCTTGTGGAAACAAAGTCCCATCTTCACATTGAGGGTACCCACCATCGTGTTGTGTGGCACTACCACTGTGCTAAATGGGATAGATTTCGAACAGATCTTGCAACTCAAAACTTGGCATCCAGGCGGCGCTGTGGGTCATCAACAGCAGCAGAATTGTATTCAACCACAATCTGTAACCTCATGGTCTTGTATATCCCCCACTCTACCATTACCATCAAGCCGGGGGACCAATGCTGGTTAAATGAAGAGTGCAGGAGGTCATGTCAGGAGCAGCACCAGGCATACCTAAAAAGGAGGTATCAGTTTGGTGAAGCTATAAAACAGGACTACTTGCATGCTAAACAGTGGAAGCAGCATGCAATAGATAGGCCGAAGCAATTCCACAACCAAAGGATTAGAGCTCAGCTCTGCAGTCCTGCCACATTCAGTCTTGAACTATGGTGGACAGTTCAACAACAGACAGGAGGAGGAGGCTCTACAAATATCCCCATCTTCAATGATGGGGGAGCCCAGCACATCAGTGCAACAGACAAGGTTGAAGTACGTACATCCATCTTCAGTCAGAAGTTTCGAGTGGATGAAACATCTCGACCTCCTCCAGAGATTCCCAGCATCACAGATGCCAGTTTTCAGCCAATCCGAATCACTCCACGTGATATCAAGAAACGGCTGAAGGCACTGGATACTGCAAAGGCTATGGGCCCTGATAACATTCTGGCAATAGTACTGTAGACTTGTGCTCCAGAACTAGCCATGCTCTTAGTCAAGCTGCTCCATTACAGCTACAACACTGGCATCTACCCAGCAATGTGGAAAATTGCCCAGGTATGTTCTGTGCACATAAAAGAGAACAAATCCAACCCAGCCAATTACTGTCCTCCCAGTCCACTCTCGCTCATCAGCAAAGTGATGGAACGGGTCGTTGACAGTGCTATCAAGCGTCACTTGCTTAGCAATAACCTGCTCACTGATGCTCAGGTTTGGGTTACGCCACTCAGCTCCTAACCTCATTACAGCCTTGGTACAAACATGGACAAAAGAGCTGAACCCCAGAGGTGAGGTGAGAGTGACTGCCTTTGAGATCAAGGCAGCATTTGACCGAGTATGGTACCAAGGAGCCCTAGCAAAGCTGGAGTCAATGGGAATCCAGGGGAAAATTCTCCGATGGTTGGAGTCATACTTAGCACAAAGGAAGATGGTTGTGATTGTTGGAGGTCAATCATCTCAGTCAGGACATCACTGCAGGAGTTCCTCAGGTTAGTGTCGTAGGCCCAGCCATCTGCAGCTGCTTCATCCACCATAAGGTCAGAAGTGGAGATATTCGCTGATGACTGCACAATGCTCAGCATCATTCACGACTCCTCAGCTAGTGAAGCAGTCCGTGTCCAAAAGCAACAAGACCTGAACAATATCCATGCTTGGCCTGATAAGTGGCAAGTAACATTCACGCCACACAAGTGCCAGGCAATGACCATCTCAAATAAGAGGGAATCCAACCATCTGTCCTTGACGTTCAATGACATTACCATCGCTGAATCCCCTACTAACATCCTGGGTGTTACTACTGATCAGAAACTGAACTGGACCAGCCACATCAATACTGTGGCTACAAGAGCAGGTCAGAGGCTGGGAATTCTGCACTGAGTAGCTCACCTCCTGTCTCCTCAATGCTTGTCCATTATCTGCAAGGCACAAGTCAGGAGTGTGATGGAATACTCTCCACTTGCCTGGATGGATGCAGCTTCAACAACACTCAAGAAGCTTGACACCATCCAGGACAAAGCAATCCGCTTGACTGCCACCCCATCCACCACCTTCAACATTCACTCACTTCACCACCAATGCACAGTGGCAACAGTGTGTACCATCGATAAGATGCACTGCAGCAACTCACCAAGACTCCATCGACAGCACCTTCCAAACCCGAGACCACTACCACCTAGAAGGACAAGGGCAGCAGATGCATGGGAAGATCTCAAACAGGTTTATTTACAGATCGACTATTATATATAATACAGAGCTAACTATTTACATAACCTTACTCAGTGTGTTACAGTTGCAGAGTGACTCTGACTGTGAGTCACATGGCTGCATCCTGGTACCTGGCTCATTAGCATACTGAGATCTTAAAGGGACATCCCTCTTAAAGGCAATCATACAACTGCTGACACTGTGGACAGGTGGTGGAAGGATTGTATGTTTAAGGTGCTGGATGGTATGATGATCAAGCGGGCTGCTTTGTCCTGGATGGTGTTGAGGTTTTTGAATGTTGTTGGAGCTGCACTCAAGCCAGGCAAGTGGACAGTATTCCATCACACTCCTAACTTGTGCCTTGTAGATGGTGGACAGACTTTGGGGAGTCAGGAGGTGAGCTACTTGCTGCAGAATTCCCAACCTCTGACCTGCTCTTGTAGCCCCACAATATTTATAGGGCTACTCCAGTTAACTTTCCGGTCAATGGTAACCCCCAGGATGTTGATGGTTGGGGATTCAGCGATGGTAATGTGTTGAATGTCAATGGGAGATGGTTAGATTCTCTCTTGTTGAGATTATCATTGCCTGGCACTTGTGTGACACGAATGTTACTTGACACTTTCAACCTAAACCTGAATATTGCCCAGATCTTGCTGCATGCGGACATGGACTGCTTCAGTATCTGAGGAGTTGCAAATGGTATTGAACACTGCAATCATCAGCGATCATCCCCACTTCTGACCTTATGTTGGATGGAAGGTCATTGATGAAATAGCTGAAGGTGGATGGGCCTCGGCTACTACGCTGAGGAACTCCTGCAAAGCTGTCCTATATATATATATGTAAAATCAGACATACACATGCTCACATGTATCCACAAACATACACGCACATATACGCACACGATCAAGTCCACAATACAGTACACACATGCACATCACACCATGGTTTGCGACTTGATGCACTTGTTGGTCAACATAAAAAACCTATAATTTTCTTTTCCAAAATTTTAAGTGCTTTTTTCCCTATTATATAGGAGTCCCAAGAGTGGTATAGAGCTCACTGCATACCATTGTATATACACACATGTGCTTACACACACATACACCTATATACACACCTGCCATCAACATATGTACATACATAACCGCATGCATGTACACACACCCACATGTAAATGTATTCACACTTGCAAACAAAACTGTGTGTGTATATACACACACACATACATATACATACAAATGCATGCACACAAATTATATATATATATATACACATATCTATACATACGCACACATATGTATACACACATACATATCTATCAACAAGGTCACCAGGTTGCCTACACCCAGACTACTATATCAGTGTCTCCCACTATTCCCAACCAAAGAGTCATCAGCCAAGAACTACAAGGCATATCTTTCCTTTTTCATTTCCTACATCTTCAACAGGGAGGCACTCAATGCCTTCTCAGAGTCTGGTTCACATCAGCTACTAAACAGAGCAGGGATCAATGATATGCCTGTCCTGCACCCTATGTCTTTAACAGTGAGCTCTATACCACTCAACACCATCCTTTGGATCCCAATAACATGGGGGGGAAAAAGCACTTAAAATTGGGAAAAGAAAATTACAGGTTTTTTATGTTGACCGACAAGTGCCCCAAACCATACTTCATAAAACACTTGCTAGCTAACTTAGTCTCTCAATGTGTCTAAACTATCTTTTTGACCCTATAAATATTGTTAAAGAAAAATGTCTAGCATACATTTTCAATTGCCAACTTCCACCTGTGAACTACTTCCCATCTTTCTATAATAATAATACTCATTTGTTGTATGTTGTACTGTTAAGGGGTGTATCTGTTGGTGGGTTTATTTGGAAGGGCAGTGCCTGGTGCATGCAGAGGCACTTGGGGCATGTGGCGGACTGGAGCATGTGGTGAACTTGTGGCTGCCAACGGCTAGTGGTGGTCTGGTTGGAGGGGTTGGCAAAGAACAAAAACAGCGGATGGTTGGGGGACTCCAACAACAAAGCTACCCTGGCTGGAGAGATTGTTTCCATAAGGGATGGGATGGGATTGATGATAGGGATGGGAATGACAAGAGCAGGATGGGGGGGAATGGGATGGGATGGCATGAAAAGGATAGAATGACAAGCGATGGGGATGGTATGGGATGGAGGGGATGGCATGGGAGAGGTGGATGAGATGATGGAATTGGTTAAGCGTGGCAAAATAGCGGGGTTAATTATTTGATATAAATTATTTAATAGCTATTCTTTGTGCTAAAAATGAAGATTCACTAGGTTTGAATGAAGAAAAGCTGACAGGGAAGATGATAACAGTCTATACCCTCCAGAGTTTCTACACAGTCTAACTCCAATGGGCATACTACCACACAAACTTAGACTCAAGGAAGGGGCAATTACAATGTTGCTACGAAACTTGAATTCTAAACAAGGACTTTGTCATGGAACAAGATTGGTAGTTAGGTGGTCCAATCTGCACCTTCTCCTTTGTTATCTCTTGCCCCACCCCCACCTCACTTGTTTATAATCTGTGACTTTTCTAATATTTGTCAGTTCCGAAGAAGGGTCACTGACCCGAAACGTTAACTCTGCTTCTCTTTCCACAGATGCTGCCAGACCTGCTGAGTGATTCCAGCATTTCTTGTTTTTGTTTCAGATTTCCAGCATCCGCAGTATTTTGCTTTTATATTGGTAGTTAGGAAGTTGTTTTCTTAGATGATTGATGCTGAAATTACAATAGGCAGATTTCAAGGACATAAAGTGTTTATTCCTCAAATAATATTTAGCCCATCAGATGTAAACCTGCCTTTTCAGCTTATTAGAAACACAGTTCCCATTTTCAACTCCGAATTCCAATGCTGTTAAAACTGCTACCACATTTGGGCCCAGAACTTTTACTGGTGTAATTTTAATTTGGTAGTTCTAACAGTAAACAGCACTGTGGAGTACAGCATGATCAGCATTCAAGATTTCTGAGCCAGAAAAAAAAATCAGTGATTTCACATTTCTATCAGCCAAGCTGTACAGCCACGTAGTGAGGGGTGTGGGTGATTTCCACTATTCAACTCCCACCTGACTGCAGCAAGTGTTTTTTGTTATTAGGGTTTTAATCCCTTTGCGTTTTATCTGTCAAATAAACAGACAGCAACAGACTTTCTTGTAGGTTTAAAACAGAAGATTAATTATTTATTGAGCAATATGCCTTATCCCAAAATTCTCACAACTGCATTCACTTACACAAGAGAGAGAGATAGAGAGGAAAAGGGGTAAGTGGTTTGAAGTGAGGTAGGGTTTTGGGGTTCATGGTAAACCTGGTGAATTCTCTTAGAGGTCAAGTTCTCTTTAGTTGCAGGCCTGAGGTGTTTGTAGATTTCTCTGTTGGTTGAAAGTTCAGTTTGAAGATTGGGGATCACTTCTAGTTCACTGCTGCACAAGCTGAAATATAGAATTCACAGCAGGGTGCCTTCCTTTTTGGTTTGCTGGATTTTCTTCCAGGTCTCAGTTGCATAAGCTTTGTTGATGCTTTTTCTTGGGTCTCTTGCTCTCTCTTCAGAGAGCTACTTTTAAAGTTAACAGTCTCTCACATCTCAGAGACAAAAATTTTCCTCCCTATGGTGACCAACTTGACTCTGGAGGTGGCTAGTTCACAACTTCTTTGTTTCAGAAGAACTCACTCAATTCAAAAATGCCTCTTGTTGGGTTTAGGGTGGGTGTAATTGACACCTCTTAACTTTGAGTGTTTTTTTGTCTTTGCCAAACAGTTTGCATATACAAAGGCAAGGCCTTTAGACATTTGGAATCCATTTTTAAAGCACATTGTTCCCTTTATTTTAAAAAAAAAGGTCAATTTTTATAACTCTTTAGGTTGAGTTCTTGTAGTTTCAATCGCTGTACTTTACATGAGTGTCACATCTCCCCCCAAAAGGGAAAAATGAAATTCTTTGGATTTCAATTTTATGTCATTTGGCTTTTTTGGTTTAGACAGAAAGAAAAAAATAAGGGTTAGGGGGTCGCATCACTGCACACATGTCACCCACACCTTAATCTCAACTCCGACAGCTGGCATTATCTGTTCAAGTTCAAGTTTTACATCATCCTTTCTTTGGATGAGGCACAATTGTAATTGCATTCTCCTTTCTGGGCGTTGATGTTTTGCCCCATGAAAGCATCTGTTTAGAACATTTGGTGTTTTCTTACATTCGTTTCCCACTTTTACTGTTCCAAGGCTTGTGATATGCAAATTTTCATTGCTGCATTATTCTTGGTTTTTTGCAAATCCCACTGCTTGTATGGTACTTAACCCATTAACTGTCGCTTCCACAACACATGGGTTTTTTAGTTTAGGTTTTGGCACATCAATATTCCTTATCTCTAGGGTGATAGTGGGTGATAAATTATTTTTTAGCCCATGAGGCATCTGGGTTCTCCTCCTGCACTTTGTCCTTAGTGAGATCTGAATCGGTTTTGCTGGGTTTGGTTAGCTCTGGATTTAGAACCTGACCCTTTGATTTTTCAGTGGACACATCCACACTGACCTCACTTTAAGTTTTCTAGTGGCTTTCACAAGTGTTGTTTACTTTAGGGCATTTTACCTTCTCTTTTTCTTTTACTTCATGGATTGTTTTTTTTCCCCTAATCTGCCCCATGTCCTCTGGGACACTACTGCTCACAGGTGGTTGTCCAGCTTCTGCTGCACTCCTCTGTGGTATTTCAGCTAGGTAAGGCATCTCCTTCACTCTTGGCTTGCCTATTTGGAAACTTTCCTTTAAATCTTTAAAGAAGGTTTCAGCTAACTGTATTCTTGGTGCTTTTCCTTCAAACTTTGCTACTTTTATCTCAGCTCCTTTAAATTCCATAGGCTCTATCTTGGCCTTTTAAAATTCCTCTGGCTCTATCTTGGCCTTTTAAAATTCTACTAGCTTTCCTTTAGTCTCTTTAATCTGTATTAGCCCTATTGTCTCTTTGGGATTTTTAGGACATTTTCAGCCCTCAGCAGCTGTACAGAGTTTTCTTTGTTCCCCTCAGTTTTTCCTGTCTCTGTGGATTGCTCTGGACCCTCTGGGTACAATACTATGCTTCCTGCCAAGATATTACCCAGCAATAGGTCAACCCCCTGCATTGGTAAGCTTGGCATGATCCAGACTGTCACTATCCCGGTGACCGAACTTACTCTGTAGGTAAACTTTAACTAAGGGAATCTTCAAGCTTTTGCTAGTAAGTCCTTTTACCAATACCATGGTATTTGTTCTGCTTTCGGGTGGCATTTCTGTAAACTTAGCTGCCAGTAATGTTTGAAAACAACTGGTATCTCTGAGAATGGCTGTCTCTTTGCCTGGTGCCTGAGAAACAAAATTTTTTTTTTGTCCTTTTTGTAACTGGTTTTGGTCTGTACTTTGTTATTGACTTATGTTGGAACTCGTGCTTACCATTTTCATACCTCCGGACATTGGCTTGACTGCAACACCTGTTGGTTTTTTGGAATACCAACAATTTGCCTGGACAAGCCCAGATTTCCCACATTGGGTGTGCCCCTACTAGTTTATCACTTGGGTTCCTTCTTTTAAAAGTTGGAGACTGATCTGGTTTTCTTTCCCCACTCTCCTTTTCTCTCAAGCTCAAGCCCATTTCTGCTTCATCAGCATCCCTGCTATCTCTCCCTCGCCTGTAAGAGTTACTAGACACAAATTTATTGAGTTAGAGATTTGTGTATTAACTCATAATTGTCAGCCATTTTTGCTGCTTCTCTTACCCTTGTAACTCTCTGTTCTTTAATGTTGCACCTTATAACTGCATTGCTATTTTAAAATTCTTCCAGCAACACTATTTCCCTCATATTTTCATATGTGTGTTCTAGCTTGAGAGATTGTATCCAGAGATCAAAAGCCATATCTTTAATTCTTTCAAATTCAATACAAGTCTGTGTGGGTCTTTTCCTGGTGTGTCTGAATTTCTGTCTATAGGCTTCGGGTATTAACTCATACATTTAGAATTGCAGTTTTAGTTTACTCAGTCACAGTAACTCCCTTCTGATAACAGAGCAAAAGCTTCACAAGCCCGACCTACAAACTCACCTTGTAAGAGGAGTCCAAAATTCTTTCGGCCATTTTAGCCTGGTGGCTATTTTCTTAAATGAGATAAAAATATGACTCAACCTCCTCCTCGTTAAATTTTGGGACTCACCTTGAGTGTCTCAGTACATCAAAGATTTGCTCTGAATTGAGGATAGAGTTTGAGTGACTGGTGACATGTTCATTTTGGGTTTGCAGCCTTGCTAACTCAAACTGTATCACCTCACTTTCCTCTTCCGCCATCTGAAACTCCCTTTCTTCTCATTCCTTTTGAAGCTGAAACTCCCTTTCTTCCTGTTCCAACTCTCTCTTCTCCTTTTCCTTCTGAAACTCATCTCCTCTCTTTTCAAGAAAATTTTAGCTAGGCCTATCCTTTCAGTTTCAGATTCCATGCTGTCTTCTTCTGGTTCAGGGGTAAGTTTAAAATGGTAAGCTACACTCTTCACCAGTTCGGGTTTCATTGCTTTTTGTTTGAAAGTGATTCCCACCTCTATAGCTAAACTTTTTAAATCTTCAATACTTAATTTATTTAACTTATCAAGGGATATGTCTTCCTGCTGTACTTTCTACACCGTAGAGGAAAACAGAAGAATACAAGAAAACCTGTTTGTTTACTTTTCCACAATTTTAGAGATCAATTTTCCTGTCATTTTCAAATCTCTCATTTGTCTGGCAGTTCAGATCCTGGCTTCAAGCCCCCAATTTGTTACAGCCACGTGGTGAGGGATGTGGATAGTTCCGACTATTCACTCCCACCTGACCACAGCAAGTGTTTTTGTTATGAGGGTCCTAACCCCTTTGTGTTTTATCTATCAAATAAACAAACAGTGACAGGTTCTCTTGTAGGTTTAAAACAGAAGATTAATTATTTATTGAGCGATATGCCTTATCCCAAAATTCACGCGCACGCATGCATGGAGGAAAAGGGATAGGTGGTTTAAAGTGAGGTAGGGTTTTGGGGTTCACGGTAAACCTGTTGAATTCTCTCAGAGGTTAAGTTCTCTTTACTTGCAGGCCTCAGGTGTTTGTAGATTTCTTTGTTGGTTGAAAGTTCAGTTTGAAGACAGGGAATCACTTCCACTTCACTGCTGCACAAGTTGAAATGTAGAATTCACAGCAGGGTGCCTTTCTTTTTGGCTTGCTGGATTTTCTCCCAGTTCTCAGCTGCACAAGCTTTGGTGATGCTGTTTCTCGGCTGTGTCTCTTTCTCTCTCTCCAGAGAGTTACCTTTAAAGCTATCTCGCTCACATCTCACCTCTGTTGGGAGACACAGATTTTCCTAACTGTGGTGACGGACAATAGCCCAGGAAGTGGCTACTTCACACCTTCTTTGTTTCAGAAGAACCCATTCAATTTAAAAATGTCTCTTGATGGGCTCAGGATAGGTGTAATTGACACCTCCTAGCTTTGAATGGATTCTTGTGTCCTTGACAGACAGTTTGAATGTACAAAGGCAAACTCTTTGCACCTTCGGCAGCCATGTTTTAATGACATTGTCCATTTAAAAAAAAAAAAAATCCCATTTTTATAACTCTTCAGGTTGAGTTCTTGTAGTTTCAATTGCTGCACTTTATGTGAACGTCACACAAGCATTAGCCCAAATTCTATCCGTGTCCATGCACCGCTAGTTTAGGAGGTAGACCTGAGGGGAGCTGTTACCCAGAGAGCAAGCAAGGCTAAATTGGAGATGTCACTCCAGCCCAACCAAACAATTCCCTTCCAATGTCAGGTATTGTAACTCCTCCCATATAGATACCACACGGCAGAATACACCTGTGGCAGGGATGAAGACTCAAAGTCTACCCTTTTGAGTAGCGATTATTTAAAACTAAAATATAGATACTGATTCAAAAGAACAAAAAGGGAGTGTGAGTTAATTCTTCCTTTTAATGATTTTACCAAAGGACACAGATGCTCAGTCTTGATTTTGAATGTTCCTTTCTTATCTCTAATCAATGAGCTTCAATGGAGTGATGGAACTGACAATAAGACTACATTGCTTCAGGTTGCAACTTCATCCATTCCTAATAATGGGATTTAGTGGACTTTCACTGCAGCCATTTATTTCAACAAGCAAAACATTCAGCTGCTTGATGGACACTATCAGGGGTTCAGGAAAAGGTTGCACAATTTGAAAGAGTCTAAAAGCAACTGAAGTCATGTGTACTGATCCTGGTGAACAGATGCAATTACGCAGTTCCCCCCACCCCCACCCTAGCCAATATGCGTATCTCCTTTATGGACATTCAAGTGACTTATTAAGGAGAGGCAAGGGACAGTCTCTATCTGATTCACATATATGTCCCTCTACTCTTCCCATTAATACCACTTTATTTGGCAGTTTTTTTATGACGCAATATTTCCAAGAAAAAGCTTTTCAGACTGTAACATGCTCATTTAATTTGCTTTTAGCATTTATTTTATGTCTTCCAGTCTGAGACACTGCCTGGGAAAGCAAAATGATTGCAAGTTGTTCTCAATGCAGCTCTTAAGGCAGCCATTAACAATTTGTCATTGGACATGTCCCCTCTAATCTTAATCCTCTGTCATTGTGGTGAAAGTGCTGGTCTCTGCTTAGTGTCTTCACCTATCGACACCTCCGAGTCCCTCAACATCCTAAACATATTATTGCTGGGTTAATAGCCTGGAATTCTGAACCTAACCCCAGTATGGGACCATGAGGACTGCACTGGTTCAAGGAGAAGATCCACCACCATCTTCTCAGGACAACTGGGGATAGGCAACCAATCCAGCCTTGCCAGCACCAATGTGGGCCACATCCTGAGTGGGTGGGAAAGGGGAGAGTTTTTTCTGGTCATTGCTTACAGAAATATTATATGAACATGCTTTTAAACCATTATCTTTCCTGGGGGAGGAATAATAGGTACAAAATTTATGTCCCACTGCTCTGTTGGACAGCATTTCAAAAATGGAGCTTTACGCTGCTAAAACTTGGTTAATGCAGCTTACCGGGATAGTTCATTAGACTGAGGTCCAATAATAGGTCAGAGGTATCAGACATGAAAATGAGCAGGTTTCAAAAATTGTCTGCACATGAAGAGAGGGATAGTCTCACAATGAAAGCAGGAAAGTACCCATTTATGTTGTTCCAAAATTAACACCCCACCAATGAAACTGCATTAGCTGAAATTGCACATTTGAAAGCCATACAATTTCCTCCCATTTCTCCGTTACATTAATTACAGAGAAACATAAGAGCGTTTCCATTTTTACATTTAATTATTTTGAGGCCCATGAGGGCGGTACAGTGGCGCAGTGGTTAGCACCGCAGCCTCACAGCTCCAGCGACCCGGGTTCAATTCTGGGTACTGCCTGCGTGGAGTTTGCAAGTTCTCCTCCGGGTGCTCCGGTTTCCTCCCACATGCCAAAGACTTGCAGGTTGATAGGTAAATTGGCCATTAGCAATTGCCCCTAGTATAGGTAGGTGGTAAGGAAATATAGGGACAGGTGGGGATGTGGTAGGAATATGGAATTAGTGTAGGATTAGTATAAATGGGTGGTTGATGGTCGGCACAGACTCGGTGGGCCGAAAGGCCTGTTTCAGTGCTGTATCTCTAAACTAAACTAAATACTCCTGCCACACTTGTGTTGCCAGCGTACAGTTCCACACAAACCCATCACAGCTACAATTCCAGGCACCAAATGATAATCTCTCCTATATCTAGACTCTAAGACCACACAATTTTATCCAGTGCAGATAAATTAATAGCAGAATGAGGGATCAGTGTTGAAAGAAAAAATATCCAATCATGTAATCCCATTTTTCACACCAGCAAATATGTTACTGTTCCAGCACTAACGCAGCCAGTCCAATGCATGTTTAGTGTAACAGCTGCTGACTTCCCTTTAGATTTTAGCAGCAGTGTATTATTGTAGCTGCCGAGGCATACTATTTCTCACACCAGCCCTACGTTGGTGTCAGATTGGCAACTCTAGTTGGGTGTATTCCTGGAACTTTCATCACAATCTCCCCCCCAACCGCCACCTCTCATCATTGATTCATCTTTCAGCTGCAATGCCTTCCCACACCAATTGGTAAGGGAACAGACTCTGTCAACCAATTGGATTAATCTTGACTGTTTGTGAAACAGCCTTTTTCCCCTTTTATTTCCATTTAAAAAAAATAAGTGCTGAAAGAAAGTGAAAAATGTTTAATGCCCCTATGGTTTTTCTCCTTGGTGCTTTGCAGCAGTGTCCTAGAGATTAATCTTCAGGAGACTCCAGGACAATCCTGATGGGTTGGCAACCCTAGCTTGGTGAGCTCTCAATGCCAGGTCAGGAGTTGGTAATGAATTATTCAGTAGGGACAATCAGGAAAAATCATCACTTTGGGATGTTTCATTGCAGTAAGAATGCGTTGCTGATGATGGCTTCAAAATGTGGCCTATAGTTTGACTCCAATATTTCTGCTGAATTCTGTACTTAGTAGTACACAAGCTCAGGCAGAAACAACAGCAACATTTCAGGATTTAAGTCTTTCTATCATATTCGAACTCCCCCTCCCTCTGTTGCTATGGTGAATCTCATCGGTTTGGGAGATTTCCAGCCTCTTATTGCTTCAAAAGCTACTCTGCTCATTAAAGAACACAGGAGATTCCCCACAACTCCCTGGAGGTTGTGCAATCTTATTACGATAGAATGGTTTGTTTCTGAGCAACGGCCCATTTCCTCTTGGTTTGGCAGAATGGCTTTCAAGAAAAAAAAATACAAGTAATTAGCTCACCATAGGAAACCGCTTATTGAACACCTGCTTCAGCCTGTCTGATTTTTAAATGTCCATTTTGTCTCATGAAAATTCTTGTTGAGAAAACATTCTTTACTTTCCTGCACGAAAACAGAGAGTGGATGCATTGTGAAGGTAAAAACCTCAATGCAAACATTTTTTAAAATTCCTCCTCTTTTAATTTCTCTTCCCTCCCAGACATCTATACCACTCTTTGCCTCAAAGGGCAGACATGTGATTAAGAACTCCAAGATCAACCTTGTAGCCTTCATTTCCTTGCTTTGTTAAGCTTGCTCGTCAACCTGCTGTCATTTTACGTCAGGAACAGCAAAGCAATGCCCAGCAGACCCATGCAAAAGAGTGGAAGGATGAATCCGCATGGCCAGCACCTGATTAACAGCGCAGAGCACAGAGTTGTCAACTCTCCATGATTCTCCTGGAGTCTCCAGGAATTGAAGAGTTATCTCCTGGACACTGTTGTGATCAATCCTGGAAAAAGCGCATGCAGCATTAAATAGTGTTTTGTTTATTAGCTATAAAAATATTGAGATGAAGGAAAAGGCTGTTTGACTAACAGTTAAGAATCATCCAATTGGGTAAAGCAGAGTCAGTTTGTTTTCTGAGTGGCATGGAGGGCAGTGCGCAATGAGAATGAACATGTCTGGCAACCAATAAACTAACAGGAAACCATCAGAGTAAAGTGCCATGAGGCACATTGCAGAGGACGGGAGATGAAGGAGGATGCTGCGGTTGAAGGCTGTAGAGAGATAAAGGATAATGAGAAGGGACAACACTATTGTCACAGCCACATAGAATGTTGTTGTTGATCTTAAGCAGGACTGCAAGAGGACAAAATCCACACTGAAGGGAGTCCAACAGAGATCGATGAGTGTGGTGGATGATGGTGACACATTCTGAAAGTTTAGAGTGGAATTAGAGGTAGAGGTTGAAGCAGTATGGTGTAATCTGTCATATTCCTGCTGCCTATGCCCTAAATGTAATGGCCCTGAAATTCAGTGGGAATTCCCTGATCTCCCACTGAACCCCCAGAGAAAAGGGTACGAGTGGCCAAATAAAAGCCATCTGCATTATTGTTCTTGTGGTTCTGCCAGTCTTCTGCCATATATTATGGCAGGACATTGGGAGAACCCCAGCAGATGTGCCAGGCCAGCATAATCTTTATCTCTCATACCAAGTACGGATTGCTGACATGTGCTCTGGACCAAGAGAGTGCACATGTACAGTCCTACTGTTGACCTTGGGAACTGCTTTTCACTCTCTCCGATTCTAGATTGCTGTAATTTCTATGGTTGTGTTATTTTGGCCAGAGGGTGAAGGGCTTAGATAGTGAGTTAAATATTCTCAGTTTATAATATGTCAGCATCAAGCTATCCCAAATAAATACCATATATACTATTCAAGTGATAATGAAACTGGTTTGAAACACTGCCGGTTATTTGTTTCCCTCATCAGAAGGTAATAAAAGTAAGGGTTTAGGATAAATCACCACACAACCTGCACAGGTATCCATCCACCTTCGGATGCTAGTGGTTACATTAGCGAACAGTAATTCAGAGGCTTGACCAAGAGAACACCAGTTCAAATCTCACTATGGCTTCTTGAGAATTTGAATTTAATTTTAAAAATCTGGAAATAAAATGCTGGTATCAGTAAAAGTGAGCATGAAACTGTCAGATTGTTGTTGAAACTCAACTGATTCACCCGATCTGACCTATATGTGACTCCAGTCCTATGCCAGTGTGACTCACTCTTAACTGCCCTAAAGTAGCCGAGTAAGCTAGTTAGTTTTATCAAACTGCTACTAGCAGTTCAAAAAACAGGTCCATTACCTCCATCTCAGGGCAAATAGGGATAGGCAATAAACGACGGCTTTGCCAGTGACATCCACATCCCAAGAATTAATTTTATAAAAAATCAATAGGATGTGCAAGGACAGAGCACTTTTATTAACAGAAAGTGCTTCTGGTAAAACAAGAAATGTCAAATGGATTTAATTCTTCTTACAATGGAATATTCACCTTTGTTCTTCCATTGTATAAAGCATTTATATTTCCTTATGTATGGCAAACGTAATTTGCACAGTGAACTTAGCTTATTTATCACAAGAATAGAAAAGAGGGTATTGCATAAAAAGATATTGCATTCGAACAAGGTAATGAAAAAGGCTAAAATGGCAGATGTTCCACCTCATACAGTGTCACACTGCAGTTCAGCTCTCAACAAGGTATCATGTTCTCATCAGTGATGATTCAGTTGTTGAAAGCACACAACTGTCATTCTCTGCCTTATCCAATGCACAGCCTATTGTGAGCACCTATTTAAGGGTCTTTTATAGAAAGCAATCAGTGGCATGACTGCTGAGATCAGGTAACAAATTTTCACCTCAGTTAAAAGTAACAACTGCGCCACACGCTTGTCACCATTTCAATTCAATAGCTTACTCACAGACAAGATCTTGGTTGAAGCATTTGGAGATATGTAATGGTGCGTTCTGTTGAAATACTAGGAGATTTTATATGGGCATTTAGCACATGTCCAGGAACATATATCAGGAAACTGGGTGTCCCAGCCTGCAATCTTTGGTCCATTAAAATGAATCAATGGCTGTTGAGTTGCAATTTCCCAATGTATTGCTCTGGGAGCCCAAGCAGAAAATCATACCTACTCTTTTGATCGTAATAGGTTACAATGGCTTTTTTGTTCGGCAGTGCACTTTGGGTAGTTTGATACCATTGCAGTTCATGGTCTAGCTGTGTCATGCAGTGTCATCCCATTGGTTATTTGTTATTCACTTAAAATTGACATCGATTATGCAAACTACCCTTTCTACAGTCACAAACATACAAGGCAAAATCTTCCTCCTTCAATTGTTGGACCTAATACACAGTGGGAAACTTATCAGGTAATTGTTGAGTATTAACAGCAGGTTTGGAGAATTTAATTCATTCATACCCTTGAGCCTGTTATGCCATTCTATTAAATCACAGCTGATCTGTACCTCAAATACATTCACATGCCTTTACTCCATATCCCTTGTACCCTTACCTAATTATTGTATTTTTGGTTTCTAGATATTTTTCTCCTTTAGTAGGGATTCCATTATTTCTCCTACTGATGTCAAAGAAGCTATAGACCAGTCAGCTTAACATGTTTCCTCACCCTTCTTAAATGTACTTTTCTTTGCATTTACTCTATCGAACCCCTTTAGCATCATTTCCTCCCCCTTTGTATTCCAACCACTTTGGGATAAAGGACAGCATTCTATAACCCCTTTAGTCCCTGTGCACTGGCTTTTAGTATTTTATCTACATGGAATTCTAAATCCCATTGCTCCTCCACAGTTTTCAGTCTTTCAACATTGAGAAAATAGTCCCATTTGCCTTTCTTGGATCCAAACACAGATTACTTGCATGCAACTCTATTATGTTCAGGTTTATCCCTTGCATCTGCCCATGTACAGGAAAGTACATTTAGCCTCTTACAAGTCTGAAGATGCGCAGCTTTTGTTAAAGCACTGCATATAACGAGGGACCCCTGTTGTATGAGATCCACTTTCTGTTTTGCTGGGTGAAAGTAGGTTAACAAACATTGCCCATGATTCTTATCATGGTGAATGCGATATTCTCAGTTTTGGATGAAATAACACCCTAAAGCTACTCCACAGCACTTCTGTAAATCCTTCAGCTAATCCTGAAGGATAAAATCCCAACAATTCAATGGGCTGGATTTAGTCATGCTGGCAGAACTTCCAGCGCCAGGCAGAAAAGGCAAAGGGAACCCCGCCTCGACTTTTTGGAGCCCACTCGGCACGTTTCAACGGCACTCAGGCACTTAAGTGCCCGGCGCCGGGATTCCCGTCCCTTTAAGAGCTGCCAGTCAACCAGAGGGTCAACAGCTCAGTAGTACTGGCAGTGCTACTGAGAGTGCTAGCCACTGCCAGTACTACAGGAGGCCTGGGACTGCCCAATGCTGGAGCTTGGGACAAGAGGTAAGTGAGGTGGGATCACCAAAGCCAGTCCAGCAGGCCCTGGCGTTGGGATGTGGGGGGAGGGTGGGCAGTGAGGGCAGGGGAGGAGTGTTACCACATGGCCAGCCTTTGCTGCCGGGGGCCCTCCATGAGCTACAGATTGCCCATGGAGTACAGCAGACTTCCCTCCACAAGCCTGCAGGGAGGTCGCCTCATCTTACTGGGCGACCTCCCTGTGTGGCAAAGGTGCCACCCGTGCGGGAAGAGGCCCTTAAATGGCCATTAATTGGGCACTTAAGGGCCTCAATTGGCCTCTGGGCATGAAGGCTATCTTTGGCCTTTCCTGTCCCCGACGTAAGTGCGGTGCGACAGGACCTCCGCATCCCATCACAATTCTATGGATCCCCCACCTCTTAGCCCATCTCTGAAGGGTCCATTAAATTCAGCCCAATGTGTGCAGTCTAAGAAGTAATTACCTTTGGAGCTAAATCAGGAATCCAGTCAAGCACAATGTTGCTTTTGCAAGGTCACGTTTTGTTTACATCAATGACAGACTATTATTCAGAGTAGACTGCAATTTTAGATCATCCTCATTTTCAAGTAAGACACTGGTACAAAATATCTTTTTGCTCCTTCAATGTACTAAAGCCTTTTTCTGCCACCTGTGGGAAGTATTCTATGTTTATCCATTACATTATTAGCACTGTGTCTACTTGCTGCTGTTCCCAATCTGATAGGTCTCAAAGCTGGTGCTGGTTATAAGAACATAAGAAATACGAAAAGGAGTAGCCCCTGGAGTCTGCTCCATCATTCAATTTGATCATAGCTGATCTTGTGCCTCAATTCCACTTTCTCATCCATTCCTCACATTCCTTGATTCCCTGAGAAACCAAAAATCTTCTTCCTCTGCCTTACTTATATTCAACAATGGAGCACCCACAATGCTCTCGGATTGAGAATTCCAAAGATTCACAACCCTTTGAGTGAAGAAATTTCTCCTCATCTCAGACTTAAATGATCAGCCCCTTATCCTGAGACTGTGCCCGTGTTCTAGGTTCCCCAGCCAGGGGAAACAACCTCTGTGTCTACCCTGTCAAGCCCCTTCAGGATTTTGTATGTTTCAATGAGATCACCTTTCATTCGTCTAAACTCCAGACTGTATAAACCCAATTTACTCAGCCTCTCATCATAGCTCAACCCTCTCATTCCAAGGACCAATCTAGTGAACCTTTGCTGTAATGCTTCCAAGGCATGTATATCCTTCCTTAGATATGGAGACCAGAACTGCACACAGTACTCCAGGTGTGGTCTCACCAAATCCATGAATAATTGTAGCAAGACTTCCTTATTCTTGTACTCCAATCCCCTTGCAATAAAGGCCAACTTGCCATTTCTCTTCCTAATTGCTTGCTGGACCTGCATGCTAATGTTCTATGTTCCTTGTACAAGTACACCCAAGTCTTTCTGAACATCAACATTTACAAGTTTCATAAAAATTTAAAAAAAAATTCTGCTTTTCTATTCTTATTACCAAAGTGAGTAACCTTACACTTCCCCACATTAAAAACCATCTGCCATCCCATCTAGTTTTGCATCGTCAGCTAACTCAAATACATTATTCTGTGTCTTTTCATCTAAGTCATTAATATAGAATGTAAATAGTTGAGGCCCAGCACTGATCCTTGCAGCACTCCACTAGTTACAGCCTGTAAACTTGAAAGTGCCCCACTTATCCCTACTCTTTGCTTCCCATCAATAAACCAATCCTCCATCCATACTAACAGCATTTACAGGAACCTACAGAGACAAAGGAAGTCCTCAAGAGGACAGAGCAACTGTGAGGGTGAGGCCTCACCTAGTCGAAGTGCCACAGGGGAGTGCAGTAGAATCTGGCCAAATGCCTGCAAGTAGGAGTGCCCCAGTGGATAAAAGGAAGATTAGCAAGGAACCCTCCCAAACAAACAGTCAGGATAAGAGCGAACCAACCATCTCCGAAAGTGAAAAGCCCTTGCATGACTCATCAAAGCATTGAAAGAGAGCTTAGAATGGATCCACCCACCAGTAACTCTCTTGAGCAGAATTCCAACTTTGGGTTAATTAAATCTAACCCTCCCCCTGCAGACTTCAACAGGAACATAGATACCCTAGGCAGTCATGGAAATATGCAAACAGAAAAACTTGCCCAAAAATCACATGTTTAATTGGGATGCCAAAACGGGCAGTTTAAAGCAGCACTGCTACCAAGAAAATACAGGTTGTAACAATTTTTAGGATTTTTGAATGAATGAAAATGAATGAAAGAGATGCAGGCGTGTTTTCCTGTACTTATTCTTCTCTCTAGTCCCTTTTAATGAAATGCTCTTCTAAAAATCGCATTTCATTCCGCTGGGCGTGGAGGTGTTATGAAGGCCCCACCTGCCACGAATGAGGCATGTTAATTTCATCATCTGAAACATTAATTTTAAACTGTTGCTGGACTGAAGAGATGAATTGTTTAAAGAGATCAGCAGTGGCTGGAAAAAACTTGCATTCTAAGAGACAGTTGCCTTGGAAAATACAATGGAACTCCCTGATCCAATTGACCCAAATGGATTTTGATCACCAAGCACTGAAGGTGGAACAAGCCAGCATTCCATTCCCCCCCCACTACAGGTGTCTGCTAAGATGAAAGGAATCTACAAAAACACAAGAGCGTTTGTTAAAAAACAACTAGTCACATGACTAACCTGCTGGCCGACTTGGAGGTTTTAATTGTGCTCACAGGACAGTTGAAAACAGAGACTGCTTTGAAGACAGCAAAGAAGGAAGGTCTCTCTCCCTGGCTCTCTCTCTCTCTAACGAATTTCCAAATCCACTGAAGCCACTTAAACCTCAAGAGAGAAGACTCATACATCAAAACAAGTTTGAAAAGCGTGCACTGGCCCCAACAAAACGACAAGATTTAACTGCAATCAAAGACTCTACATTGAACTCAAAGGACAGTAAATGAACCCCAGCTATTGCTTCAAACCTTTCCCCTTTATTCTTACTCTTTTTCTGTCTTTAGCTGTGTGTGTGTTTATCGCGTATGCATGCTAGCTTGGTCACATCCCATATTCATAGTAGTTTTAACCGAATTTGAGTTTTAAGATGAATAAACTTACACCTTTCTTGTTTAAATATAGAAAACCTGTCTGGTTGATTTATTTGCCTTACAATTGGAGAGCAATGAACAATGATTTACTGAGGGGGAGCTAAAACATGGTGTTTTAAAAATTAAACCCTGTTACGTTCAAACCAGGCAAAGGCTGGGAGGGAACCCCTAGACCCCTTTCTCACCTGGTCGTAACACTGAGCTTTTGTTTTTTTCTCCAATGGAATGTATTTTTGTTGACTATTTTTAATTGTTTCTTTGAATGTTTCCCACCATTTCTTTACTGCCATACCTTTTAGTCTACTTACCCAATCAATCTCAGCCAGTTGTCCCCTCATACCTATGTAAATGACTTTGTTTAAGTTTAAGATTCTGTTTGGGATTGGAGTATGTCATTTTGAAACTTAATATGAATTCAGTAGTATTATGATCACATTTTCCCAGCAGATCTTTTATTATGAGATTACAAATTAACCCTGCCTCATTGCACAATACTAGACCTAAAATAGCTTCCTCTCTCGTTGGTTCCAAAATGTAAGGTTCCTGGAAACTGTCACGAGAGAATTCTACAAAGTCATCTTCCAGACTACTTTTGCCAATTTTATTTGCCCAGTCTATATGAAGATTGAAGACCCCCATGATTATTAAATTGCCTTGTTACAAGCTCCAATTATTTAACATAGAAATATAGAAAATAGGAGCAGGAGTAGGCCATTCAGCCCTTCAAGCCTGCTCCACCATTCAAAAAAGATCATGGTTGATTGTCTAATTCAGTAAATTTTGTGCTTAATGCATTGTCCAATGGTATAGCTACCATTTGGGGCTTATAAACCACTCCCACCAATGTTTTCTGACCCTTGTTATTCCTCATCTACACCCATATTGATCCTACTTCCTGATCTTCGAAACCAAGATCCTTTCTCACTACGATCCTTATGTCCTCCTTTACTATCTGGGCTACTCAATCTCCTTTTCCATTCAGTCTGTCTTTTCAAAATGTTGCATACCCTGGAATAATTATTTCCCAACCTTGGTCACTTTGTAACCATGCCCCTCTAATGGAGATTCGATCAAAACCATTTATGGCTATTTGTGCTTTTTGTTCACCAATCTTTTTCTGCGTGCTTCATGCATCAGATAAAGAGCCTTCAATTTAATTTTTTTTTACTGATATTCTTTGCATGGACCTGCGTCACCGATGCACCATTGACTATTATCGTTCAACTCTTTATCCAAATTGCTACTCTGCTCTATTGTCTCAACTTTTCTCATTAGATTTCTAAATTTTCCTTAACCTGAACCCGACACCACCCCCGCTTTTAGTTTAAAGCCCTATCCACAATCCTAGTTATACAATTCGCCAGGACACTGATCCCAGCCTGGTTTAAGTGGAGCCCATCCCCAGTACTGGTGACAGTGCCCCATGAATTGAAACTCATTCTTGCCACACCACTCTTTGAGCCACACATTAAATTCTCTAATCTGCTAATTGGCTAATGGCTCTGGTAACAATCCAGACATTATTACCTTAACTCCTCAAACTCTCTCAGCAGAATATCATTCCTAATTCTATGCTGTTGGTTCCTACATGGGCCATGACAATTGGATCCTCCCCATACAAGTTTGTCTTCAGCCACAAGGAGATGTCCTTAAGCTTAGCACCAGGCAGGCAACACAACCTTCTGAACTCCCGGCCGCAACTGCAGAGAACAGTGTCCATCCCCCTGACTATACTTATCCCCGATCACTACCATATTCCTTTTCACTCCCCCAGTTGAATAGCATCCTGCACCATGGTGCTATGGTCAGTTTGTACGTCTACCCTGCAGTCGTTGTTCTCATCCACACAGATAGCAAGTACTTCGTCAAGGGCCGAGGCTCCTCCATCACTACACGCTGGATCCCATAACTGCCTGACTCGCAGTCACACCCTCCTGTCCCTGACCACTGACCAATTCTAAAGCTCTACTTAACCTAAGGGGGTGTGACTGCCTCCTGGAACAATGCACCCAAGTAGCTCTCTCCCTCCCTGATGTCCTGCAATGTCTGCAGCTCGGACTCCAGCTCAGCAACTCGGAGGTGAAGTTGCTCATGCTGCAGACACTTACCGCAGATATGGTTGTCCAGGTCTGCAATGCATTCCACAAACTCCCACATGATGCAGTTACAGCACACCAACTACCCTGCCTATCTGTCTAACCTTATTTACTTGCTTGATTAATGAACTAATTGCTAAAGTAATTAGTAATAGCAAGTTACAGTCTCCTCACTTAGAAACTAAAGAAGAACACTCACCAATTACTGAAGGCAAAACAAAAAAGAATAAAAAGCAGGACCTTCTTCCCATTTTGCACCAAATTCCTGACTTAGCACACAGTTTACAGAGCACCCTGTTCCTGGACCACTGTGTGTGTTGCCAAACACTCTTTACTTATATAAAGAGTTTATGACTCACGCTCAAGTTACAACTGCTAAGTAATTAACACTTATTTAGGCAACCACTTTCAGTTGATTGACAGTTAACTGACACTGCCAGGCAGTTTCTGTTAACTAGATCTCTTAACTTGCTTGCAATTTCTTTTGCAGTTTTAAAGTTCTAAGTCAAATTCTAACTTAAAGCTTGAGAAATACTTGCCAGAGAGTTCACACTTGCACCAATTTCCCGACTTGGCACTCAGTTTACGAAACACTCTTTTCGGGGATCACTCTGTGCTCCACAGATCAGTGATGTGAACACCAACAGCCTATTCGCTGTTCAGTGTTATACCCATTAGTCACACTGACTAGTATACACCACAACATCATAGGCTGGACTTTGTGCTGGAGCCTGGGATCCCAATGCTGGACCAAAAAGGCGGGGGAGGGGGGAAAACCCTGCCTTGGTCTTTTCACCGCCCCCCCAGGTCTTTTTCAAAGTTTCATGAGCTGGGATTCCGATCCCTTTAAAGATGAGGATCCCACCTCCAACAGCTGCTGGCCAATCAGAGGGCCAGCAACTCAGCAGTATTGGCAGCACCACTGAGAGCGGTAGCCACTGCCGGTACTGCAGAGACCTGAGTTCTGGAACCCTGGAACAGAGGTTGGCGAGGCAGGGTCACCGGGGCCAGTCCTGAAGGCCCCGGCAAGGAGGGTAGCTGGGGTGTGGTCGTCCAATCCAGGGGGAGGTAGTTCTCGGGGTGGGTGGGGAGAGGTAGTTCTCGGAGTGGGTGGGGAGAGGTAGTTCTCGGAGTGGGGTGGGGTGGGGTGGGGAGGTAGTTCTTGGGGTGGGGTGGGGTGGGGTAGGTAGGTCTCGGGGGGGAGGTAGGTAGGTCTCTGGGGGGGGTAAGGTAGGTCTCTGGGGCGGGGGGAAGGTAGATCTCGGGGGGGGGAAGGTAGGTCTCGGGGGGGGGAAGGTAGGTCTCGGGGGGGGGGAGTGGGTCTCGTGGGGGATGTAGGTCTCGTGGGGCGGGGAGGTAGGTCTCGGGGGGCGGGGAGGTAGGTCCCGGGTTGGGGGGAGGTAGGTCTCGGGGGGGGGGGGGGGGGGGGGTGGGTGGAGGTAGGTCTAAAAGGGGTGGGGGGGGGGGGAGGTAGGTCTCGGGGGGGCGGGGGAGGTAGGTCTCGGGTGGGGGAGGTAGGTCTCAGGGGGGGAGGGGGGGGGGAGGTAGTTCTCGGTGGGGGGAGGGTGTAAACTGGAACCCAGTAGGGCTCCTCCATGGGCTACAAATTGCCCACGACAGAGGGTTCTCCCCTCCCCCACAAGCCATAGGAAGGGTGCCTAGTCTCACAAGGCACCCCCCCCCACCCTCAGTACGATTCCAGCGGTGGCAGGAAGAGGCCCTTAATTGGCTGTTAATAGGCTACAAAAGGGCCTTAATTGTCTTCTGGGCAGGAAGGCCGTCGTTGGCCTATCTTATCCCAGGAAGATCACTTAGCAACGGGCCCTCTGCCCCCGCGCTCACCCCCCCACCACCCTCCCATCACAATACTCTGTGGCCCCTTGCCTCCGACCATCCCCCCCCCCCCACCCTTTAGGGAGCCACACAAAATTCTGGCTCATACGTGTAAAAGAAAAAAAGGCTTGTGTTTATAACATCTTATTAGAAGCACCGTAAAATGCTTCACATACAATAAATTACTTTTAAATACAGCAAAAATCTTTGATCATCTGTTACTGTTGTTTCATGTCAATGCAAATGATAATGTGTAGACAACATGTCATCTTGAGATGACTGAGACAAGGCTGTCCACTGTCACCCATCCTATTTGATGTCTTTATTAGTGGTGTGCGATCACAAGGGACATCCTGTGGTCATGAAAGGCTATATATAGCAAGCCTTTTCTTTTTTAATCTTTCTTCAACAAACAGTAAGGTTTCAATGCAGGTTCAGTTTGTGGCATCTACAACACTTGTTCAAACAGTTCTTCTTCACACATCATATTTTCTAAGCATATAATATCATGGTATGTGTGTGAAATGCACAGACAGTGAGGTGGATTTGATGGGGCTCGCTTTTTTGCTGAAGCTATTCACAGGAGCAACCTAATTAAGCAGTTGGTGGTGAACAAGCCTGGTATAAAGCATTGGGCCTGGCCACCTAGAACATAAAAGTGGCTGGCACAACATAAACTTCCCTCTAAAGGTCATTCCCACCATGCTGAAGGCAGATGTCCATCACATATCTGATGAGGAAACCCTGAGTCTTGGAACAACTGATGGAAGGTGTTACCTGGACACTGGATATAAGAACATGAAGCCATATATCCATGGCTCAGTCTGTGCCATGTCTTGGTTGCAGAAAGGTCAGGAATTGCCACTTAAGTTCGAACTCCAACTGGTGGAACCACCATTCCATAGGCTATAGTGTATGTGCATACTGTGGTTCGGAATTTGGTGGTAATACATTCACATGTTTGATAGTTAGTTCTATTATATATGCTAGCTCCTGGAGCTGATAGTCTACTTGTGAGAAGCTCCTGGAACCTCATGTCCACTCGTGATGAGCTCCTGGAAATTTCTGCCAACTTAGAGTGAACTCAAACCAATGTTTGTCCATTGTCTACTAACCAACTTGGGTGATTATCCTATGTGGAGAGCAGGATGCCTAACATTTAACTAGTGACTATCCTCCTTGGTGAGGAGAAAATCAGAATCTCTTTGGGGTCAAGCTGGCTCCAGGATGTCACGTCTGGTGATGCAAAATGAGAACTAATTCAATCCTTTGTGCCAGACACAATATCGAATATCTGAGCCAGGAGGGCTGTAATATTCAAGGGTGCTGCTAATGATTGAACAGGCACCCAGTAATGAAACCTGGGGGCCAGTGCTAACCTGGAATTCTTTCCCGTCTTTACAATGGTGTAATGGGAAGGGTGGAACAGCTGGGCCAGCAATGGAAGGTTTATCAGTACTCGGCGGCACAGTGGTTAGCACCACAGCCTCACAGCTCCAGGGACCCGGGTTCAATTCTGGGTACTGCCTGTGCGGAGTTTGCAAGTTCTCCCTGTGACCGCATGGGTTTTCGCCGGGTGCTCCGGTTTCCTCCCACCGCCAAAGACTTGCAGGTGATAGGTAAATTGGCCATTGTAAATTGCCCCTAGTGTAGGTAGGTGGTAGGGAATATGGGATTACTGTAGGGTTAGCATAAATGGGTGGTTCTTGGTCGGCACAGACTTGGTGGGCTGAAGGGCCTGTTTCAGTGCTGTATCTCTAAATAAAATAAAATACTCTGCATGGTTTTAAATAATTGGACTCCAGCAATACTCCTTTGTGCATCAACAATGTTTGTGACAATCTGCACCTAAGCTTTCATGACTTAGGTAAGTAGAGTTTGTACTGATGGGGGAAAGAGTGTATCCTCCTTTTTGAGCAAACAGAACATCTATTGGTTACTCAGTGGCTTGGTTCAGAGACCCTTAAAGATGGTGATAGGTTTTGTTAACCAAAAGTAATAATAGATATGAAATGAAACAATCCCTAGCCCATGGCAAACTCAATTGACAATTCTGTGTATCTCTCCATACACTGTTGTCACAAGAATGAAGGAATACAAACAACAGAGAGATCCTAAAATCTCCAACATATTACGGTGCACATAAACAGAATGATGAAACAAAATCAACAATCTCTATTTATATTATAATAATAATGAGTATTGTGATGGCAGATATGTGTTACTGAATTTACTTCATTTATGAAGAAGATCTTATGATGACTCAATCATGCCTGTGGCTCTTGTGAACCATGACATTTTTCATATAGAATCATAGAATAGTTACAGCACAGAAGGAGGCCATTCTGCCTCTCATGCCTGTGATGGCTCTCTGCAATAGCAACTCACTTAGTCCCACTCCCCCACAATTACCCTGCAGCCCTGAAATTTTTTTCACTTCAGATAATTATCCAATTCCCATTTGAAAGATATGATTGAATCTGTCTCCACCACACTCTCAGGCAGTGCATTCCAGATACTAAGCACTCGCTGCATAAACAAGATTTTCCTCATCTCATCGTTGCTTCTTTTGCCAATCACCTTAAATCAGTGTCCTCTGGTCCTCAATCCTTCGGCCAACGAAAACAGTTTCTGCCTATCTAGTCTGTCCCAACCCTTCATGATTTTGAGCACCTTTGTCAAATCTCCTTTTAATCCTCTCTTCTCCAAGGAGAACAGACCCAGCTTAGGAACATAAGAAATAGGAGTGGGAGTAGATCATACGTCCCATTGAGCCTGCTGTGCCATTCAATTTGATCATGGCTGATCTTGGGCTTAAACTCCACTTTCCCACGCACTCCCCATAACCCTTGATTCTAATCTATCCATGTAACTGAAGTTCCTCATCCCTAGAACTCTTCTTGTGAATCTTTTCTACATCCTCTCTAATGCCTTCACGTCCTGCCTAAAGTGTGGTTTCCAGAACTGGACATAATATTCCAGTGTTTTATACAGGATTATCATAACTTCCTTGTTTTTGTACTCTACGCTCCTATTTATAATGCCCAGGATCTCATATGCTTTATTAACCACTTTCTCAACCTGCCCTGCCACCTTCAATGATTCATGCACATATACCCCCAGGTCCCTCTGCTCTTGCACCACTTTTAGAATCGTACCCTTTAATTTGTATTGCCTTTCCTCATTCTTCCTATCAAAATGAATCACTTCACACTTCTCTGCATTAAATTTCATCTGCCACTTGTCCGCTCATTCCACCAGCCTATCTATGTCCTCTTGAAGTTCATCATTATCCTCCTCACAGTTCACAATACTTACAAGTTTTGCATCATCCACAAATTCTGAATTTGCACACCCAAGTCTAGGTCATTAATATATATCAGGAAAACAAGGGTCCTAACACTGACCCCTGGAGAACTCCACTATATACCTTCCACCAGCCCGAAAAACAACTGTTCACCATTACTCTCTGTTTCCTGTCACTCAGTCAATTTTGTATCCATACTGCTTTTGTCCCTTTTATTCCATGGACTCTAACTTTGATGAGAAGCCTGTTATATGGCACTTGATCAAATGCCTTTTGGAAGTCCATGTTCACCACATCCCCCATATTACCCTCATTAACCCGCTCTGTTACCTCATGAAAAAACTCAATCAAGTTAGTGAAAGACAATTTATGCTTAACAAATCCATGATGGCTTTCCTTAATTGATCCACATTTGTCCAAGTGACCGTTATTTTTGGCCCGAGTTATCGTAATTTATCAATCTGGCAGTGCAGTGTATAATACATATTCAATAATCACTGCTGAGCAGAAGTTATTTGAAATGGCAATAGGAGTCCAATTAATCACCAAGGCACTGCTCTAAGGTTTGTTGGGTGGGGAGGGAGGTGGGGGTTGTTGGTTGCATCTCTTTGTTTGCATGACAACAATGTAGACTGGACTATCTAATAAATCACATAAAAGTTCAAGGACTGAAACCAAGCTTACCAACCTCACTACTCTCAAAATGCATCACACTGCTATGTCACTGCTTTGAAAAGCTGAACTGAACAGGCTTAAAAGGCCAGCATTAATTATAAAAGCCAAGATAAACCAGCAAGACAAACAGAAACACAAAATTTAAGTGTAGAATTTACATTACAGAATGACGCCAGTTTTTCAAGTGGATCTACATACTGTAATCCCATTTTCCTGTTCTTTTCCCAAATCCTTTAATATTATTTTTAAAGCACTTATCCCATTCCCTCTAAATGATACTATAGTCTCTGCTTCAAAAAAGCCACTTATGGTAAGGCATTTAATGTCCTAATAACATCCTATGTGGAAAAAGAAATCTTCAAACTTTCCCCTCATTCTACTATTGATAATCCTGAGCTAATGCTCCCTTGTTATCAATTTATCTACCTGTGGGAAGAATCCTTCACTATTCTCCGTTCTTCGTACAAAGTTGTTACGTACAATTTTTTCAATAATTCATTTTTACCATTAAATTTAGCATAAAAACTCAATTGTCAGAAGTTGATTGTATTTATCTTTTCAAAATCTTTCATAATCTTTAAGAGCTCAATGACTTTCCGCTTTAATATTCTTTGTTCCATTGGAAAAGGTGGTATATAGGGTTACCTAGGATATACGGCACAGAAAGAGGCCATTCAGCCCAACCAGTCCATGCTGCTGTTGATGCTCCACTCGAGCCTCCTCCCATTTTTTCTCATCTAAATCTATCATAACCCTCTATTCACTTCTCCCTCATATGCTTATCTAGCTTCCCCTTAAATGCATCCATATTATTTGATTCGACTAATCCCTGAGGTAGCGAGTTCCACATTCTCACGACTCTTTTGGGTAAAGATGTTTCTCTGAATTCCCTATTGGATTTCTTGGTGACTATCAGATATTGATGGCCTCTAGTTTGCTGTTCCTACAAATGGAAACATTCTTTCTGTATCTACTCTATCAAAAGCTTTCATAATTAAATTTCAAGACCTCTATTCGGTCACCCCTCAGCCTTCTTTATTCAGGAGAAAAGAGACCCAGCCTGCTCATCCTTTGCTGATATGTACAGCCACGCATTTCTAGTATCATCCTTGTAAATCTTCTCTGCACCGTCTCCAGTGCCTCTACGTCCTTTTTATAATATGGCGACCAGAACTGCACATAGTGTGGAACCAAAGTTCAATACATGTTCAGCATAACTTCCCTACTTTTCAAATATGTCCCTCAAGAAATAAAACCTAATGCTTGGTTGGCTTTTTTTAATGGCCTTGCTAAGCTATGGAACAACATCTGGTGATTAGTGTATTTGTACTCTGAGATCCCTTTGTTCCTGTACCCGACCTAGACACATACCTTCCAAGTAATAAATGACCTCCCTATTCTTCCTACCAAAATGTATTACCTCACATTTATCAGTGTTGAACTTCATTTGTCAAGTGTTTACCCATTCTGCCAGTTTATTAATGTCCTCCTGTAATTCGTTGCAGTCCTCCTCAGTATTGAATATCCCCCACCCACCAATTTGGTGTCATACACAAATTTAGAAATTGTGTTTTTGATTCCAAAGTCCAAATTGTTAATGTAAATTGTGAAAAGCAGTGGTCCCTGCACTGATCCTTGACCACTTTCCATCTTCTGCCACTCTAAATAACTACCCTTTACTCCCACCCTCTGCTTTCTGTCTTGAAGCCAGTTCACAATCCTTTCTGTAACATGTCCCCTTACTCTGCATTTTTTGACCACCTTCGTTAGTCTATTATGGGGCACCTTATCAAAGGCCTTTTGAAAATCCAGATAAAATACATCTATTGCATTACTATTGTCCACTCATTATGTTACCACCTCAAAATGTTAAGATTGATCAAGCAAGATTTTATCTTTAAAAATCCATGCTGACTATTCATGATTTTATTTTTCTTTTCTAGATATTCTTCTATTCTCTCCTTTTGTTGGATTCCATTATTTTTCCTACCACTGATATTAAGCTAACTGGTCTATAATTCCCCAAGCATGTTCTGTCCCCCTTCTTAAATAGAGGAATTACACTAGCTATCAGCCAGTCCTCTGACACTACACCTTTTTCTAACAGATTATTAAATGTGCAGTATTGCTTCCCTAGACTCCTTTAAAATGTGCGGATGCAATCCATCTGAACCAGGGGTGTTATCCTCTTTGACTTTGATCTGTTTATTCAGTACATCCCCCTTTTATTTTAAATGCACTTATCTCATCATTCAATGTCATGTCTACCTGTTCTATCTCCCTGGCGAATACCAAAATGAAATAATTACTTAATATTTCTGCCATCTCTCTATTGTTATCCTATCTATCCCTTAATGGTCCTATTCCAATCCCAGCTTTCCTTTTTTAATTGATATGCCTGTAAAATATTTTACTATTTTATTTTATGCTCCTTGATAATTTAATTTCACAGTTCTTCTTTGCCTTCCTAATTGTTTTTTGACTTCTCTCCTAATCTCTTCATATTCTCTCTTATCACGCACTTCTCAACTCTCTACGTACTTAATGTATGCCTCTTTCCTAACCCTCAGTTTTTCCTTTATGTCCTTATTCATCCATAGAACCTCACTCATGTTTAGTTTGTTCTTTCCTTTTAGTGGAATATATTTTTCCTGCACTTTGTTGAACACCATTTTAAGTGTTTCCCATTGTTGTTCTACATCGTTATTTGCCAATATTGTTGCCCATTTTATTTTCCCAATTTCTCAGCACCTCAAAATTAGCTTTTTCTCCATCTTTCAGTAAAATTTGGTTCTTTTGGTTTGTTGATCACCACAGGGATCATAACACCAACTCTAATCTCTCATCCCAGTTCTCATTCTAGTGAATTTTCACTGGACTCATTTCCATTGTTCTAATTTTTCTTATAAGGTGCCTGCAGCTGCATTTAAAAGTCCAACTGCTATCTCACCAGTTTTCATTGCCTTTATATTGAGTATTCCATAGAGTAAACCAATTTGTCTTTCCTACATATTGGCTCATCTTTAAAAATCTGTGTCAGCGCCTTTAGATACCTTGGTTTCTCCACTCTCAAGAATCTTACCATTTAGGATATACTTCTCCCTGTTCTTTTTCCCAAGCATACAATTTTGCTGAGTCTCTCCACTATCTTCTCTCCAGTGTCTTCAGTATTCTCAGATACATACAATCCTCACCTGGTGGCTTTTCCACATTTGGAGCTGGATTTTACCTTAGGCAGATGGGAATTCACCACCGACGTAAAAGTCGGCGGCGAATCCGCTTCCGCCTATCCCGGGGATCTGTCCTGCATTTTATGGGTCCGCAGGCTTTAATTGTCTCGAGGTGGGACTTCCACCCACTTGAGGGAGGAAGTCCCGCCTCAGTGAGTTGCCGGCCAATCAGTCCCAGCAGCGCCACCGGGAGCAGTGGCCACTGCTGGGACTGCAGCCCGGCCGACGACATGGAGCCATGAGGGAAGGGTAGTTGGGCATGCCTCACCAGGGAGATCAGTCGTGCCCCGGTGAGGTTGGAGTGGTCATTTGGGGGGGGAAGGGGTTGTCTTGGATCCCGGGGGTGGGTTGGGAGGCAGGGTGGCCCTCAATCAGGCACCCTATGCTCGACTGCCATGGCCCCCCTCCCCCCCACTCCGGCATGCAGAAAGGCCAGCAGCTATCATTTGCCACGGGCAAAATAACCGTGGAGACGGGCGAGGGCCCTTAAGTAGCCACCTAAGGGCCTTGATTGGCCTCGGGCGGGCTGGCCGTTCCACCCAACCCCCACCCCCAACTGCCGTAAAGTTGACCGGAGACGGGAGCGGGGCTGGTAGGCCTCCCGGAGCCTCCCGCTCAATTTTACACCACCCCCATCTGCCCTCACACCACCATCTGAACCACTGGGGTGGTGTTAAATTCAGCCCTTGGTCTTGATTATTAGAGATTTTCTGTTGAATATTTCTTTGCAGTGATATTTTCTTACCCTGCAGAGATACTCCTACATTCTCAGTTTCAACCATCTCTGTAAAAAGAGTGAAAGTGCTCATTAAGCATTTCTGCCAACCCCTCACACTCTTCATCTCCTTTTAATTATCTTTTATTTATATGAGATAACAAGTTGACTTCATGCCATTAGTGGGAGCCTTGCTCACCCACAATGAAAAGTTGTACAATTACCCCTCTCACAAGCTTGTAACAGCTCTTGCTGTTTTCCCTTTCGGTTGATGTACAGTTTTCTATTATTCTTCCTTAGCCTTCCTAATCTCCCTTTTTGCTTTCATTTTACAATTTTTATATTTTTCACAGCTGTCTTATGTATCATTCAGCTACAATTTTCATACAGGCCTCTTTTTCAATCTCATTTATGCTATTGCTATTACTTCAAACCATTTTCTGCAACCAAAACAACAAAGGATTGCTGAAATTCTGCGGTCCTTTACAGTGCTTATAATTGTCTTATAAATCGGTAATATGAACACTTTTAGCTCCATCTCACAACAGTGACTTGTACATGTGGTTGAAAGAAGCTGAGAACTAGCCAATCTGCTTCTAAATTTATCCCAGCATAATTTTTTCCAAGCATAGAGCTATCAATCAAGACAGTTTCAAATTGAGTATAACACCACTTAAAGTACAACTATTCTACATCCTCAATGCCCTTGAGTATCATAGATTAAGGGGTGATCTAATTGAGGTGTTTAAGATGATTAAAAGAATTGATAGGATGGAGAAAAACTATTTCCTCTGGTTGGGGAGTCCAGAAGAAGGGAGCATAACCTTAAAATTAGAGCTAGGCCATTCAAGAGTGATGTCAGGGTGTACTTTTTCACACAAAGGACAGCAGAAATCTGGTACTCTCCCCCAAAAAGTTGTGAGGCCATTTGAATTGAAAATTTCAAAACTGAGTTTCATAGAATTTTGTAAGGGTATTAAGGGTTACGGAGCCAAGGTGGGAAGATGCAATTCATAAAAAGATCAACTATAATCTAATTGAATGACAAAACAGGCTTCAGGGGCTGAATGACCTAATACTGTTCCACCTCATCCAGGCCTCTGATACCCAGGATCTGGGCAATGCTGTGGATAATGCATTACCTCTTCCCTTATGTGATCCATTTCCAGATCAAACAATCAAGTCTACTTTCAGCCATTTTCAACTGGTGGTCTAACATAGGTGATAATCTGGTTGAACAGATTGGAGGCTCTTTGAAACCAATGGAATGAAAATCAGTCAATGGGCAGGCAACTTGCTCCACCAGAACACTGACCAGGAAGTGAAGCCAAAATTTTACCCCACAGTTTCCCGAGTTCAATTCTAGTTAGATCAGAACATTTACATTTCCCTAATTGTTGTTCTAGTTAAGAAGGAAAAAAACACATGCTACCACAGCTTTTTAATCATCAGCAGACTGGAGTATAGCCTTTAGCATATAAATAATGGCCACTTGGATGACGTACTGCAGATCAATAAGTATCAGTGCCTCCATATTCCAGCATGAAGTTAAAATATTCAGGACAGTATGGGAGGTGAGAAAAACAGCTAGGTTTAATTTGTGAGAGGGGAAATGTAACTTTTTCTGACGAGCGCATCTTCCAAACAATGATTGCGTGCTGTTCTTTCCTCAACTACTGAAAGAACAGGCACTGATGAATTGTTCTCATGAACACAGCACATTTAGATTGCAGAATTTTCACACTTCTTTCCCAGTCTCCAGTAATTCTTATATAAAGTCACCAAAGCCTAGCATGCAGCCGATGAAACACAGGAGCTGTCAGTACTTGTTCCAATAAACACTCATCCTGTCATTTAATTTAAAAAGACCTCCAAACGACGTTATAAGCAGGCAACAAGCCATAGGGCTTTCAGCTACAACACTGAGCAAAGGTAACATTATAGCAAGTAGGGCTGGACTGAGATATGTGTATAAGATATTGGAACATTTATTACTAATGCATACTGAAGCTCATGCACGCTTGTCATTACCAACAAGTGATTTATCTTTTTGGGAACTAAGGCACATTCATGTGTGGGAATCTACTGCTGTGAGAACATTAACATTTTTCCTCAGATTTACCAGGCTATTGAACGATTTAATGAACTCATCATACTGGGTTTATTTATTGTTGTATTGTAGGAACATTAATTTCTCTCCCCATCCAAATTTAAATTTAAGGTTAAAAAGCGGAAAAGAAATTGCGAAAGGCCACAGAATGCTTTTTGAATACTTTGTAGAGACTGACCCTGATCCCATTTTATTGGAAAAGTATTTCAACTCAATGGCAAAAAAGAATTGCTAGAAAGACTTGCATTTATACAGCAGCTTTCATAACCTCAGGACAATCCCAAAGGCCTGTACCATCAGTGACACACTTTTGAAGTAACGTAGGTAAAGCAGCCAATTTGTGTACAGAAAGGTCCCACAACAGTGATGTGACGATGAGCCGATAATTTGCGTGTATAAATGTTTTTGAGGGATAAATATTAGCCAGGACAATGGGGAGAACTCACCTGATCTTCTGCAAAATAGTTCCCGGAGATCTTTCATGTCCATCTGAAAGGGCAGACAGGGCCATGGTTTAAAGTTTCATACAAAACACAGCAAGGCATAAGGAAGTGGGAGAAGAGAAGAGAAAAAGTGGCAGGAGACTCAATGTGGAGGTAATTTAGGCAGTTAAGAGGCAAGTGACAGAGAAGCTCAGGCCTCAACTCACGAATTTGTGGCTGATGAAGCAGACAAAATGCTGACCTGAGGTGGATGTAAGAAAGGTTGCCTTATTTAGCACTCCAGGTTACCTGCGTCACAGGGAAGCACTGCATCTTTCCACAAGAAAACTGTAAAAGGTGAGGGCTGATTTGACGCCTGCAGCTGTCAGAGTTTGGATGGTCAGATTTCAGCACACAGCATAACTTTGCCAGGTAAATTGGTATCAACCGATATAGATTTTGATGGTGTTTGTTGGCCAGAGAGTATTTGCAAGTGGGAACAAGTTGCCTGTGCTGCTTGCCTCCATTGCTCTTGCTCTTTTTTTACCCCTGAAAAACATAAAAATTGCAATATTCCTGTTGGGAAATTCCAGAACTGGTTCAAAATATGGCAGTGGCCGAACTTGCAGTACTAAGCCAAGTATCATCTAGTCAAAACTAATGGTTACAAAAATAAAATGAATAGAAACAAGTGATCAGATGGCTCTGTGTCAAGGTGTCCCTTGTGTGTCTCAGCAGTGTTGGACCTAGTGTATCTAAGTAATAAGTTGGACCTTGTGTTGCAGTAATATGAAGGTCTTTGTGTGTCTCAGTGATAAGGAGGTCTTTGTGAGTCTCAGTTCTAAGTTGGACCTTGTGTGCCTCAGTGAAAAGCTGGATATTGTTTGTTGCAGTAGTGTTGCACCCCATGTATCTGAGTGTTAAGTTAGATGTTACGTTTCAGAGATAAGGTAGACTTTATGTGACTCTGTTATACGGTAGATCTTGGGTGTCTCTGTGATAAGGTGAAACATGTGTGTCTCAGTGATAGGGTGGAACTCATGCATCTCAGCAGTAAGGTGAACCTTGTGTGTTTCAGTGACGAGGTGGACATTGTCTGTCTCAATGATAAGGTGGACCTTGTGTGTCTTAGCGATAATTTGGGTCTTGCCTATCTCAGCAGAAAGGTGGACCTTGCCTATCTCAGCACTTACCTCTGGCAGAGCAGCACACAGGAGTGGACCTGCGGGAGTATCATGAAGTGGGGAGCAGTTAAACAAAGGTTGAGGATCGTGGCCTACAGCACTTACCTTCTGGAAGAGCAGCGGGCAGGAGTCCAGGCATGCCCTGAGTTTGAAAAAAAAATTAAACATGACATCACAGGAAAGCCATGAGTTGATTGGCTGATGAGTATTGCTGCTTAGAGGCTGAGTCTAAACAACTGGGAGTTTAATAATATTAAAAATATAAAATATTAATAAGAAGTAACAAGTGAGTAGCTGATGAGTCTTACCTTTTATTTTTAAGTAAGGTTTATTACTATTGGTAAAGTTAGCATTACTAATTGCAGGGTTTATTTGTAGAACCAAATAGGGTTAATTACCTAATAGATAGAGGAACCGCAGGGTTGCTCCCATGTCCTGGATAACCTGGGGCGGCACAGTGGTTAGCACTGCAGCCTCACAGCTCCAGCGACCCGGGTTCAATTCTGGGTACTGCCTGTGCGGAGTTTGCAAGTTCTCCCTGTGACCGCGTGGGTTTTCGCCGGGCGCTCCGGTTTCCTCCCACAGCCAAAGATTTGCAGGTTGATAGGTAAATTGGCCATTATAAATTGCCCCGAGTATAGGTAGGTGGTAGGGGAATATAGGGAAGGTGGGGATGTGGTAGGAATATGGGATTAGTGTAGGATTAGTATAAATGGGTGGTTGATGTTTGGCACAGACTCGGTGGGCTGAAGGGCCTGTTTCAGTGCTGTATCTCTAAAGAAATACCATACTTGCAGGAAGTGTCATCAGTTGCAGCAGCTTGAGCTCCAGGTTTCGGAACTTCAGAAACAGCTGGCGACACTGCAGTGCATCCATGAGGTTGAGAGCTTCATGGATAGCACATATATAGATGTGGTCACCCCGCAGCTTAAGAGTATGCAGGGAGAGAGGGAATGGGTGACCCATCAGACAGTCAAGAAGAAACGGACAGGTAGTGCAGGAGACCACTGACTGCATGTCACTCTCTGACCAGTATTCAGTTCAGAATACTGAGGAAAGTGATGACTCATCTGCGGAGTGCAGCCAGAGCCAAGGCCATGGCACCATGACTTGGATCTTGAAATATAGAGTAGAATTTCAAAATTTGCTGATGACAACAAACGTGGAGCTGTGGGAAACAGTGAGGATGATATGAATCACCTGCAACAGGACATAGATACGCTAGTGGAGTAGGCAGACAGGTGACAGATGGAATTAATACTGACAAAATGTGAGGTGATACATTTTGGCAGAGGAATAGGGAGAGGCAATATCTACTTAATGGCACAGTTCTAAAGAGTGTCCTGGAACAGAGGGACTTGGGGTGCATGTGCATTGATCTTTGAAAGTGGCAGGACATATTGGACGTGTGGTTAGTAAAGCATATGGGATCATGGGCTTCATAAATATAGGCACCGAGTACAAAAGCAGGGAAATTATGCTGAACCTTTATAGGTTCAGGCCCCAGCTGGAGTACTGCATCTAGTTTTGTTCACCACACTTCAGGAAGATTGAGAGGATCCTTGAGAGAGTGTGGAGGAGATTTACCAGAATGACTCTGGGGATGAAGGATTTTAGTTACGAGATTAGGTTGGAAAAGATGGGTTTGTTCTCCTTAGAACAAAGGAGATTGAGGGGTGATTTAATAGAAATGTACAAGATCATGACACGTTTAGATAAATTAGACAAGGAAAAACTGTTCCCATTAACAAATGGTACAAGGGCTATGGGACACAGATTGAAGGTTTTGGGCAAGAGATGCAAGGGGAATATAGGAAGCACTCTTTTATGCAGTGGGTAATGACCTGGAACTCGCTACCCACAAGGGTGGTGGAAGCGGAGACAGCCAGTGACTTCAAGAGGAAATTGGATGACCACCTCAGAAAAAATGACTTGCAAGGCTATGGGGATCGAGCTGGGGAGTGGGACTGACTGCATAGCTCCATGGAGAGCCAGCATGGACTTGTTGGACTGAATGGCCTCCTTCTGTGGCGTAATTGACTCTATGACTCAGTAAGGTGGACCTTGAGTGGCTCAACGGTAAGGTGGACCTTGTGTGACTAAGTAACTAAGTGCCCTGTGAAATTTTCTTCCCTGTTTACACCATAATGGTAACTATTGTACTCGTTATAGTTTCCAAGCAGGTCCAGTACCTCTCCTCACAGAGCCTGCAGTATGTTCAATCTTAAATCCTATTCAGTGTTGCAATCCATTTTTCACAAAGGAGGCTGCTATTCTTTGACATTCTTTAATCAACTGTGGTCTTTTTTAAAAGATTATATTGATTGCTTCTCCACAGTAGAGATAAAAATGCTAAGAATAAAAATAAAATACAGGAGTCCAGTGAAACTTCATCCAGTAATGATTCTGTCACCAGCCATCACCATGTTATGCCATTTTTCTTTAATCTTAAACTGCTGTTGTATTCTGTATGCCATCACTTTGGCCAATCAATAGGACTGCATATTATTGCAGTCTGTCTGTGCTGTAATTACAGATACTGTCACTTACATGTCCGTTCACTCAGGATCCAGCAACTCATCATTCCAACACAGTGACTATGTCGCAATCCCTTCTAGGTTTCAATGCACTGCATGCAATTAAACGCTCTGCTCCCAGCGGTAACTCAGAGATAAACATAGCTGGGTGTTATTTTTTTAAAAAAGCAACTTGGTCAGCTTTATCAACCAAGTAACAGGCAATTTTCTTTAGCAATTGTGGCAAATATTTCATAATGGAAATGCATCTTGACATGATACAAAAAGAAATGTCTTCATTTGTTGGGCTGTACCCATTCTGCCATGCAGTGTGCAGTGATGGAGGGACAGATCCCGCAAGATGGACACCTGCAAATTTGACCGGATTCATTTTGTTCCCCAAAAGTCAATGCACCAGAAAATGTGCCTCATATTGCACATTAATTATGTTTTAAACCCAGATACACTTCACCCTCAGGCATCTGTATTGCTGGTTTGAAAGAAACGGGCAACAAAGTTTTCATGATGCCATATAGAACCGATTAATCCACTTTCTACTGCCTGCTGTTGGTTCAGAATTCCGACAGGCCAACAGTAAAGTGCGCCCGAAGTACAAAATAAAAATAGCATTCACAGTTAGTTTTTTTCAAAAAGAAAGAGAGGCAGACCCCTAAAGTAATCAATACGGAGACTCATATCCAAACAAAAATAATAATGAATCAGAAAATTGGTTTTCAAAAATCTCATCTCAGCCAAATATTGCACTTTCGCAAGGACATGCTGTACCGCAAGAATATGATAGTCTCAGGAGGCTTTTATTCACATTGTTTAAAAAAAATTAACAATTCAGCAAGAAGCACTGCAATATAAATGTCTGTATGGGTTCCAACTGTTTAAATGTACTATTGTATTTCTAATGCAAAACTTCAAATTCTAACAAACCCTTCTTCACATTGACACAATTAAAAACGCCAGTTAAACAATTTCTCCTCTGCATAAAAGTATTTATCTATTGTTGTTAGCGTTGCCAACTCTGGTTGAATGTATTCCTGGAGACCTCCTGTCACCAACTGCCCCACCCACAAGCCCCCCTCATTGGTCACCCAAAACATCCATCCTTGCAATGCTCTGCCTTCCCATGCCTATCGGAAGGTAAACAGACTCTTCATTATCCAATTGGATAATTTTTGACTGTCAGTTAAGCAGCCTTTTTCCACATCTCCAATTTTTTACCTCCACATTTATTTATAATATTTATCTCCAATAATAAACTGAAGCGTTCAAAGAAAATTAAACAAAAAAATTAATGCCCCTATGATTTTTCTCCTGGTTGCTGATAGCAGTATCCTGGTGATGAATTTTCAATTCCCGGAGACGCCAGGTCAATCTTGGAGGGTTGGCAACTCTAACTGTATTCAAGTGGAATAGATATATTTTAAGAGCTTTCACATCAGACAGCTTTTTTTTGAGTTTCGAATTCTCTCACTGTTTGTTCTTCTCTTCCCCTGGCGAAAGACTCCAAGTGCAGACACATATACACACACACACACACACACAATTTGGCACGCAGCGTGATACACATTTAAGAAGGTTAAACAAGGGTACCTACCTGCTCTTTGACTGAAGCCAGAATAGCAGAAGTGGTCTCTGGCTCAGAGCCATCTCCATTGGAAGCTGTCAGCATGGGGCTCAGCAAGCTATTTTTTTCAGATACAGATGGCTGGTCTGGAACTGGCATAACTCCTGCATATTTTGGAAGAGAGTTGGGTGAGGAAGGGAAAAGAAACAAAAAACAATATGTTGAGTTAACAAGCATGTGCCTCCATGGATTACATAGCATTTTACAGCATAGAAACAGGTCAGTCGGCTTAAAAGATTTATGCCAGTGTTTATATTCTTTATGAGCCTCCTCCCATCCTAATGCATCCTATCAGTATATCCTTTTATTTCTTTCTCCCTCATGTAATTATCCAGCTTCCTCTTATTGGATTTATTTCTGACTGTTTTATATTTATGACCCCTCATTTTGGACTTCCCCACAAGTGGTCTACATCTACCCTATTGAACCCTTTACAGGCCGGAATCTTACAGTGGCCAGAGGAGAGCCGTTCACTTACCGAAAAGTTGGTGGCAATCCCGTCTCCGCAGGGCCTGGGGATCCAGATCGGAATTTACAGTCCCCAGGCCCTTAATTGGTCTCTGGCGGACTTCCATCTCATTAAGTCAGGAAGTCCTGCCTAATAGAGCTGCCAGCCAATTAGCGGGTTGGCAACTCATAGTCCCAGCAGCGCCACCGGGAGCTGTGGCCACTGCTGTGACTGCAACCCAGCTGAAGACTGAAGATGTCGGGGAGCCCCGGAGAACAGGTAAGTTTTGGGGCCTCACCAGGGGCAATTGGTCAGACTTCGGCGAGGCAAAGGGGCTCAAATGGGGTCGCGACAGGGGGTGGTTGCAGCACAGGGGTGACCCTCAGTCGGGCACAGGATGCTCGATCAGGTGCCCCCCCCTCACCCCCAGGCCGTCAGAAGGCCTCCTACTTTTATCAGGTGGCTTTTCTGAGGCCTCGGCCGCCCACCTGCCAACTGGGCGTAGGCCCTTAAGTGGCCGCTAATTGGCCATGTCAGGGTCTTGATTGGCCTGGGGCGGGTGGGCCGTTTCCCGCCACTGCCCCGCATAAAATGGCGGTGGAGGCGGTAGCAGGTTGGGAAGGGCCCCCCGAGCCTCCCACTCCATTTTACGTGGTCCCCCCCACCCGCTCTTTGGGAGGGGCGTAAAATCCCAGCCACAATCTTAAAGATCTCTATCAGGTCACCTCTGCCTGTTCAGTTTTTCCTGATAGTTGTACAATCTTAGATCTGGGTATCATTCTTGTAGATCTTTTTTGCACCGTCCCTAGTGTCTCTATATCTTTTCTCTAATACCAACTTGCACAACCGAATTCAATCTTCTACAAACAGAAATTAGCACTTAACAAGCTTGACAATCATTTAAAGATGGTCTTAGACAGAGCAGTGCTGAAACCTAATGGTTAAAACATCAGAATTCCAAACTCAGCACTTTGTGTCCGAAGATTGGCAATCCATTAAATCTGCATGGCACAGTTGAGTTTAATTGCTCTCAGTCAAGATGCTAAGCAGATCTGAAGTTGCGTGTGCCAGCTCTGACAGAGAGAAACTGATTTTATATGCACATTCCTTGTTGACTGATCAGGAGCAGGACTGATGCTGATAGGGAAGGTTGGTGTAGGACATTTGTACTTCCTTCACTCCCATCTCCATCATCTTTTATTTACCTTTCCTACTTAGATCATCATACACTGTGGTGAATGAAGAAATACCATTCTGTACCAGCTGCGGCCTGTGAGTATTTCTAGTTTCACCCACCCCTGCCACTTCTGCACTTTGGCTGCCATTTTGTAAATTTCCCAAATCTTCTTTGGCTGGAAGCATCACCATGTTTGCAGGATGAGGTAGAGGAAGTAATTGGCTGCATCAGTTGTGGCTCAGTAGTAGCACTTTCATCTGAGTCAGAAGGTCATGGGTTCAAGTCCCATTCCAGAGACTTGACCACATAATCCAGTGCTGCGCTGTCAAAGGTGCTGTCTTTTGGATGAGGCATTAAACTGAGGTCCCATCCACCCTCTCAGGTGAACATAACAGATCCCATAGTACTATTTTGAAGACAAGCAGGGGTCTTTTCCCAGGTGTCCGAACCAATATTATCCCTCAATCAACATCACCAAAACTTTCTGCTAAAAGGTCACTGACCTGAAACGTTAACTTTGCTTCTCTCTCCACAGATGCTTCCCGACCTGCTGAGTAATTCCAGCACTTTTTGGTTTTATATCACTAAAACAGATTATCTGGCTATTATCTCATTGCTGTTTGTGGAACTGTTAGTGAAGGTTTAGTCAAATGGAACTGCTATTGATTTCTCTTTATATTAATTTAACTATGTCCAGTAACTTTTCATTTAGAACTGATCTCATTAGCAGTTTGATGATCTAACTGATATGGATAGACCCTGGGAGTTTGTAGGTGAGAGTTGAAGGTGCCACAGAACACCATCTTGTTAAATAATTTGTCTTTTAACTTCATAGGGACATGGAAGAGATATAGTTCGGTTGAAGGTGTTTGCACTGGTACATAAAAACAGCTGTTTGTGAAGGCCACCTTGGAAGATAACATCTCTCAAATGTAATATGGCCAAGGGTGATCTAAAAGTAGCACATGCACATGATTGTTAGAATGCCTTTGATAGTTCTGTAACTGACTTCATCCTAAGGATTTGATTGACAGATCAATCAGGATGTGTAAACTGAAGCCATTGAAAAGGGACATGAAGAAATGAAAGGAACAACAGATATTACCAAAACATAACAGAATTGTGGAAAAAATTAGAAAATAGTACTTGCTGGAAGAGAGGATCAGAATTTGATGCAGCCAGATCAAGCTATCCATTTGGCTGTTAAAGCGTGGATTCTCTTGGTTACAAACTTGTAAGTGCTGTTGTTAAGTGTATGTTTAATTATTGCCAAGAATAATCATGTACTTAATAAACCTGTGAATCTTTACCAGTATGCTGTGAACCCTATTATTCTGATTTCTATCTTATAAGTAAGAACCTCCTTGCTCCAACAGGAACTTGTTTTGCACAAATTGGCTGCTGCGTTTCCGACATTACAACAGTGACTACACTTCAAAAATACTTAATGGACTGTAAAGCGGTTTGGGATGCCTTGATGTTACGGAAGGGGCTATATAAATGCACGTTCTTTCTTGTCTATTTTTGTTTGACAGGTAATGCCATGACATCGTGCCCTTGTCTACTGTTGGGGAAATAAACCTGAAAGACAGTACTGCACTCATTCACTTTGAGGGAGAGAAGAGTGGGTCCAAGACCAGTATTTTAAACTTAAATAAGGGCAATTATGAGGACATGAAAGCAGAGCTAGCTAAAGTAAACTGGCAAATTAGGTTAAGGGACAGGTTAATAGAGATGAACAGGCAGACATTTAAGGGGATATTTTAGAATACACAGAATAGATACATTCCAATGAGAAAGAAAAATTCCAAGGTTGGGGCCCACCATCCGTGGTTAACTAAAACAGTTAAAGATAGTATCAAACTTAAAGAAAAAACATATAATTGCGCAAAAATGGGTGACAGGTCAGAAGATTGGACAGAATATAAAAAAAAGCAAAGATTGACTAAAAGATTGATAAGGAAGGTAAAATTAGAGTATGAGAGAAAGCTGGCTAGAAATATAAAGACAGATAGTAAGAGCTTCTATAGATATTTACAAGAAGAAAAGTTAACAAAGTGAGCGTTGGTCCTATGGAAAGTGAGTCTGGGGAATTAATAATGGATAATAAGGAGATGGCAGAGGAATTGAACAAGTATTTTGCATCGATCTTCACTATAGAGGATACAACTAACATCCTAGAGTTAGCTGTAAGTCAGGAAATGGAAGGGAGGGAGGGACTCAAGAAAATTACAATCACCAGGGAAGTGGTACTGAACAAATTGTTGGAGCTGCGGGCTGACAAGTCCGCGGGTCCCGATTGACTTCATCCTAGGGTCTTAAAAGTAGTGGCTAGTGAGATAGTTGATGCGTTAGTTTTAATTTTCCAAAATTCCCTAGATTCAGGGAAGGTTTCGCTAAACTGTAAAATAGCAAATGTAACTCCTTTATTCAAAAAGGGAGGCAGACAGAAAGCAAGAAACTACAGGCCAGTTAGCTTAACATCTGTCTTAGAAAAAATGTTAGAAGCTATTACTAAAGACGTTATAGGAGGGCACTTAGAAAAATTGAAAGTAATCAGGCAGAGTCAACATTGTTTTGTTAAAGGAAAATCATGTTTAACCAATTTATTGGACTTCTGTAGATGAAGGGGAACTGGTGGATGCATTGTACTTAGATTTCCAGAAGGCATTTGATAAGGTGCCTCATCAAAGGTTATTGTAGAAAATAAAAGCTCATGGTGTAGGGGGTAACATATTGGCATGGATAGAAGTTTGGCTAGCTAACAGGAAACAGAGAGTAGGCATAAATGGGTAATTTTCTGGCTGGCACAGTGGCGCAGTGGTTAGCACCGCAGCCTCACAGCTCCAGGGACCCGGGTTCGATTCCGGGTACTGCCTGTGTGGAGTTTGCAAGTTCTCCCTGTGTCTGCGTGGGTTTTCTCCGGGTGCTCCGGTTTCCTCCCACAAGCCAAAAGACTTGCAGGTTGATAGGTAAATTGGCCATTATAAATTGTCACTAGTATAGGTAGGGAAATGGAGGGACAGGTGGGGATGTTTGGTAGGAATATGCGATTAGTGTAGGATTAGTATAAATGGGTGGTTGATGTTCGGCACAGACTCGGTGGGCCGAAGGGCCTGTTTCAGTGCTGTATCTCTAATCTAAAAAAAAAAAAACAAGTGGTGTGCCACAGGGATCTGTGCTGGGGCCTCAACTTTTTTACAATTTATATAAATAACTTAGATGTAGGGACCAAAGGTATGGTTGTTAAATTTGCTGATGACACAAAGTGACGTAGGAAAGTAACTTGTGAAGAGGACATAAGGAGGCAACAAAGGGATAGAGATAGGTTAAATGAGAGGGCAAAAACCTGACAGATGGAGTATAATGTGGGAAAATGCGAAGTTGTCCATTTTGACAGGAAGAATAAAAAAGAAGCATATTATCTAAATGGTGAGAGATTGTGGAGCTCTGAGATGCAGAGGGATCTGGGTGTCCTAGTGCATGAATCGCAGAATAGTATGCAGGTACAGCACATAATTAGGAAAACTAATAGAATGTTATTGTTTATCGCGAGGGGAATTGAATACAAAAGTAGGAGGTTATGCTTCAGCCATACAAGGCATTGGTGCGGCCACATCTGGAGTACTGTGTACAGTACTGGTCTCCTTATTTAAGGAAGGATGCAAATGTGTTGGAAGCAGTTCAAAGCAGGTTTATCAGACTGAAACCTGGAATAGGCAGGCTATCTTATGAGGCAAGATTGGACACGCTATGCTTGTATCTGCTGGAATTTAGAAGAGTAAGAGGCGACTTGATTGAAACATATAAGATCCTGATGGGGTCTTGACGAGGTGGATGTGGAAAGGATGTTTCCCCTTGTGGAAGAATCTAGAACCAGGGGTCACTGTTTAAAAATAAGGAGTCGCCCATTTAAGACAGAGATGAGGAGAAATTTCTTTCTCTCAGAGGGTCGTGAGTCTTTGGAATTCTCTTTCTCAAAAGGCAGTGGAAGCAGGGTCTTTGAATATGTTTAAGGCAGAGGTAGGTAGATTCTTGATAAGCAAGGGAGTGAAAGATTATCGGGGGATGGTGGTAACGTGGAGCCATGAGCTTACTGAATGGCAGAGCAGGCTCAAGATGACGAGTAGCCTACTCCTGCTCCTAATTCAATTGTTCGTGCATATGTTTCGAAATTGTGGACAAATATTCCTGAAGAGATGCCTCACATTACTGTGGAGGGTGTCAGAATCTTTCTAGACCTTGAATAGTCTCCACTGCAAAGCACAGCTACATTTTTGGCCAGTGATACAAACAAAATAGTCAGTGACCCAATTAACACGATAGAGACAATGTTGATTTCTTTCCTTTTTCTTTCAATGCTGAAAACTGATATTATAGCACTCTTGCATGTAGCCAGTTGTTTGGGCAACTAATTCTGGTTTTTGGCTACACCCAGCTCATACATTTCACCAGAGGTAAAATCTGACAGTTTCTCCAGTGGCTATTTTTTAAGAATTACCATGTGAAGTGCAAGCAGGCATATTTTAGCCAACACAATTTTAATGGTTTAATTTACAAATAAAGGGCAAATCCCCAATCCTATCACTGATAGGAAAGGGACTGAAACTGCAGCTGCCTATTCACCCAAGTGGTGTGAATAGATGGAGGATTCAACAAAAAAAAATGACTGCTCCTTATCAGAAGAAAATGGAAAACTGAGATATCAATTAGTAGTAGTGCACAGGTAACACTAGGAGTACAAGATAATTCAGGTGAATAAACTTTGCTTGTAATAACCAAATCTTAAAGCTGCTGCATTTTCCACAGATTTTTTTTTATTTGTTCATGGGATGTGGGGGATCGCTGGCCAGGCCTCTATTTATTGCCCATCCCTAATTGCCCTTGAGAAGGGATGGCGAGCTACCTTCTTGAACAGCTGCAGTCCTTGGGGTGTAGGTACACTCACAGTGCTGTTAAGAAGTGAGGTCCAGGATTTTGATCCAGCGACAGTGAAGGAACAGCGATATAGTTCCAAGTCAGGATGGTGTGTGTCTTGGAGGGGAACTTGCAGGTGTTGCTGTTCCCATGCATCTGCTGCCCTTGTCCTTCTAGGTGGTAGAGGTCACAGGTTTGGAAGGTGCTATTGAAGGAACCTTGGTAAGTTGCTGCACTGCATCTTGTAGATGATACACACTGCTGCTATTGTGAATCGATTGTGAAGATCGTGACTGTTGAAGGTTGTGGCTGGGGTGCCAATCAAGCAGACAGCTTTGTCCTGGATGGTGTCAAGCTTCTTGAGTGTTGCTGGAGCTGCACCCATCCAGGCAAGTAGAGAATATTCCATCACACCCCTGACTTGTGCCTTGTAGATAGTAAACAGGTACTCGGGAGACAGGAGGTGAGTTACTCTTTGCAGAATTCCCAGCCTCTGACCTGCTCTTGTAGCCACAGTATTTACATGGCTGGTCCAGTTCAGTTCTGGTCACCCCTAGGATGTTGATAGTGGGGGATTCAGTGATGGTAATGCCATTGAACATCAAGGTGAGATGCTTAGATTCTGTCTTGTTTGAGACGGTCATTGCCTGGCGCTTGTGTGGCGTGAATGTTACTTGCCACTTATCAGCCCAATCCTGGTTGTTGTCTAGATCTTACTGCATCTGGACGCAGGCTGCTTCAATATCTGAGGGGTTGTGAATGGTGCTGAACATTGTGCAATTATTGGCAAACATCCCCACTTCTGACCTTGTGATGGAGGGAAGGTCATTGATGAAGCAGCTAAAGATGGCTGGGTCTAAGATGCTACCCCGAGGAACTCCTGTAGTGATGCCCTGGGACTGAGATGATTGACCCCCAACAATCACAACCATCTTTCTTTGTGCTAGGTATGACTCCAACTAGTGGAAAGCAGGACTTAGATCTGATCCATTGGTTGTGAGATTGCTTAGTTCTGTCTATCACATTCTGCTTCTGCTGTTTGGCATGCATGTAGTCCTGTATTGTAGTTTCACCATCTGATTTTCTCACATCATAATTCAAACTATCAAAGAGGAGCAACATGGTTGTATGACAAGCACTTAAAATATCATTATGCCGCGGAATTAAATCATTCTACCTTTTATAAAAGTACATAAAATAATACAGGTTTTTTGGGAAGCGGCCAATTTAAGCTATTTTAACAGAAAAGCCTTATTTGCTCTTAATTCCACAGGAGAAGAGAACAGGAGACCAAGTCCACATTCTCAAGGACAATTAGGGATGGGCAATAAAAGCCGGTCTTATCTACGAGGCTCACATCCTGAGAATAAATTTTTTAAATCTATGAAGAGAAAAGATGCTCAAGTGCTTATTTGAATGTTGCAGGCTGTCAGTCAATAGAGGATTTAGTAGTCAGGATGAAATTCTGTGGAGCGCTATGTTCAGTGCTCTGGTGAACATACATGTGCAGCATTCTCATATTTACCATTTAATGTAAAATGCAGACAAACAGATTGATCTCACAATGCACGATAAGCTGTTTTCAATGTGTTGACGGCACTCCAATCGTTTAGCACCTGTCACACTGGGAAAACTCAGAGGTCACAGCGGGATTTCAGCAACAGCAGCTCATTGTGTTTGACTCTTAACTGCCCTCTGAAATGGCCCAGGATGCCACTCAGTTGTCAAGGGCAATTAGGTATGGGCAACAAATGCTGGCTTTGGCAGCGATCCGCACATCCCATAAAAAAATATTTAAAAAAAAGAGGGGGCTTCCAGCTGACTTCAAAGTTGTGCTTCTGCTGGGCCTCAAAAATAGTCAGAAGCGAAAGGCCCCATTCAACCATTGGAATTCCTGCTGCAGGAAGTCATAAAACAAATCATTCTCCCCCTGTTAAAATAGTCTGTTAACTGCTGCGCTGACAGCAGAATGTTTACGTCAATGAACAACTCTGCATAAAGTGGACTTCAATAAGAACTCTGCTGTGCATTTATTCATTCTCTTACAACAAATGTAAGGTGTTACATGTTGATCTGACCAGTCTCCTGATTTGAGTTCTGAGAGGTTTCATTTAATATTGCACTACCTTTATTCCACTGATATCTTAAAAAATGATATTAATTATTCTAAATGTTGGGAAATTTTGGTGCAGTGTGGTTCTTTAGAAATGTCTGTTTTGTTCAGTGGGGTTGGGGTAGATTTGTTAAAAATAATTCAGTTTGCTTCATAATCGATACAATTTTTCAGTTGTGAAATTACCTTGCAAATCTACTCTTCAAAACATGGGGCTGAGTTACACGACTCAAATCCAATAAAGAACAGTTCATGCTCACCATCCAACCACGGATTAGTTTATAGCCTTCAATTTACTCTCCTGTATTGGTGTTTTTTAAAAATAATTTTATTGAGAATGGAGAGATTTAGAATACAAATAGCAATGATTGGGAACCAGAACTGAACTTGCAGAAGGAAGAATTTCAGTCCAGGCAGCTCAAGCTTATCACTCAAACCCTGAGATTATATGACAGGTATATTACCAGAATCCATAATCTTTTTTTTTAGTAATTGATTTATTGCCTCAAGTTACATCTGTGTCTGTCACTGAGCAGCACATAGGGCCTGTGGGGTAGAAATTAATCTTCGGGTGTTAGCAAAAGCGGGAGACATTGAATTGACTGCGGGTTATGCACCCCACCAGATATCCAATTCCACTGACTTAACTAGAACTGAATATCAGGCAGGGCTTATAAGGGGTGGCCGATGTGATACTGTCTGCTTTACACTACTGACCAAGATGAATTTCAACCCCATAGTGTGTGTCATAGTGCACAGTCATTTGGCAAATCCATAAGGTGGGCAGATCTTTAGTACACAGGGCCATCAGAAGAATGCTTTACTCTGGGCCTTACTTGAAGTATCACCTGTAGAAACTATTGTTTAAAAGATTTGTGGTTGAAAATTATCTTACACTAAACATTCAAACACAAAGACCAAAGATTGATTTGACAAGGAAATCAGAATTTTGAGGAAAGCAAACACTGCATAGAAAGATCAAACGTGGGTGAGGAAAACAGTTCCTTCAGTTGAGACTGCCATGCTCAATACACAGGGAGTTCCACTATGGTCATTCTGCTTGAAGCACATCAGCATTGCAGTTTACATAAAAGATGTGGGCCACAAAATTCGGCTCTGTGGCACCACTGGATTCAATGCTACGGGAGCTGGGTGACCCCAAAAAATGGCAGGGGGTGTGTTCCCGATGATTTCCGCTGTGGCCCACGGCGATCGCAATGTTTTGAAGGGTGATATCACAGGAGCTCCATGCATGTGCTGGAAACATGTAGGGTGGGCTGATCGTGACATAATTCAGTGTCGAACTATAATTTGGCGCCCAGCCTGCCATTTTGGACCTCGCCGGTCCTGTTACCGCCCTCACTTAAACATGCACAGCTGAACCCCCCACAAGCGTTCTTTAAAGGCATCACCACTCAACATTCAGGTTAGGTACTTTAAATTGTCCTTTAGCTGCTGCAGTGTTAGTGGAAGTACTGCATTGTTGGAGGAGTTGACAGAAGTTCTTTAATTCAGAGGGAGTGATGTGATTTTAACTTGCCTCTGAGTGTAAGACTTGGGGCCATAACTGCAGTTCCTCTTAGGCTGCAGCATGACAGGGAAATGTAGCAGAGGAGGCAGGCTCTCAGCAGGGGCTTTACCCATCTCGGGTCTTCAGAGAGAACATCGCCTGTCTGAACGTCAGCCAGGAGCAGTGTCTGAGGTTGCTACGCTTCACCAAAGAGGTGGTCACAGAACTGTGCCACTTCCTCAAAAGGGACCTGGAGTTGCAGAGTAGGGCAAAGTTGGAGCTACCAGTGGTCATCAAGGTTACTGTGCCCCTCAATTTCTATGCCAGTGGATGCTTCCAGGCTGCAGCCAGCGACATCGTCAACATATCTCAGCTCACTGTCCATCGCTGCATCCGGGAGATCACAAAGGTTCTGTACGGCAGGAGAGGGGCCTTCACTGTCTCCTCTCTAAACAAAGAGAAGCACAAGGAGTGGTACATGGCTTCCCCATGGTGCAAGGAACCACTGGTTGCACGCACATGGCCTGACAGGTGCCGCATCTCAATGGGGAGATGTACCACAACAGCAAAGTGTTCCACTCCTTGCAGTTGGTGTGTGACCATGCCCAGACCATCATGTTGGTCACTTTCTGCAGCAGTCACGATGCTTTTATCCTGCGCCAGTCAGTCTTTCTCACCATCATTGAGCCATCACATCGAATCAGAGGGTGGTTGCTTGAAGGGGACGGCTACCCATGTGCTATGACTCTACTCTGCCAGCTGACCACATGTGGATAGCGCTCCTAGAATGAGCCATGCTGCAGCTAGGAATGTCTTGGAGCAGATCATTGGCACCTTGAGACAACAGTTCTGCTGCTGCAACTGCTTGTCGGGGGTGGGGGGAGGGCCTCCCATGCCTCCCAATTCATTGTGGTGGGAGGGTCCTGTACTAGGTGGAGATCAAGGCACAGGGGCGTCCATTGGTTCCTGAGCTGCCAGATCTCTGATTGAGGCAGCAACTCTAGGGGATGGGCCGTCATCCTTGTAAAATGCCGACTCAGGTCCTGCCACCCACTGAAGCAGGGTTGCCCCCCAACAGGGGTGGGGGTGGGGTGGGGACCTTTGTGGGCCATGGAATTCCCATAAAGGAGGGGCCCCCAGAACCCACTGGGAGGTCACAGGTTTCTCCGAGCAAAATGCTCGCAGAGGCGGGCAGTGACCACCTGTTGGGCAGCCGGTCCACCAACTTTCCCACCACTGACAATATGGCATGGCGGCAGGAAGGCGTCAGGCTCCTCACCTGATGCCATTCCCTGCCATTTTGCCAGCGCTCCCACCTCCCACCCATCCCCAAAGGGCCCGGAAAGTTCTGGCCACAGTCTCATAAGCATACATAAAGCTGCTGGCAACTTCAGAAGAAAGCAGTATAAAAATGTCTTTTACTCCACCCCAAATCTTCCACCATAATAGAGAGCTGATATTGCATCAGAAGCCAATGCTCATTGGGTGTTGGAACCCATTATTAAAGGATATGGCATCTGCGAGGTCGAGTGCCTTATCTGGTCCAAATTGTCTAGGTCAGGGGCACTTGCACAGCTGTGGCTCAGATGCCACAGATTGTGTGGTAGTTGGGATGGCTGAAGGCGTCATAGGAGTTTTTATCTGACTATCATGAGGAAGTCGGTATTTAGAATTGTTACAAATCCCATTCTGCCAGGATTAGGTCTATGAAGCTTACTTTAAATAAATTCACCATTGAAAATTTGAGTAACTTAAACCACCCTGTTAACAGGACTAATAATGAGACTTTCTGTGGAAGCTGGTAAGCATTAAATCATGTGTTGAGGATATTTGATAGCTCAGAGTAAGCTTCATTAGTCAAACAAAAACGATATCATATTGTGCATGTAATTACCCAGGATTTTAATACACTCCAATATAAATATCAAAACAGCGACATAACTGGGAAAGCAGAAGGAATATGAATAGATCTGTGTATAAGTTAGTGACAAAGGTTGCCAATCAGTCTTTTACACTCAGTAAGACATTAAATTATCCTCTTTATATTTAAAATACTTTAGAATGGATGACAAGTGTTATGAAAGTAGCTCCTTTTTTAATATTTTGTGAGGACTCGTGTTTTAAAATTGTGGAAATGGATTCCTTTAGAGTACTTAAGAGATTACATAGATGCTAGACTTTGTAATTTAAAAAAAAAGTTAACTGGAAGGACTTTGGGACTTGGTTTATAAACACGCTTACTGGAAGTCAAATGTTTTCAGCTAAATAAACGGCGAGAGCCTTGGTGACTAGGGGGAGTTGTTTACTGAGAAGTGACATGTCAAAATTTATGGTGGTCAAGAGCTGGTTTTGTTTTGGATATTGTTTTGAGCTAGTTGGGGGTCAGCCAGCTAAGAGAGAAGACCAGTTCAACCTTACTCCAACTCTCTGAGAAACCCTGAGAATCCAGTGTGAGCTGAAACCCCTAATGCCCCATTTCTGCTGGATGCCTGCCAGACTAGTCCTCGACGTCACCTGAAGAGAACTGCTCCAAAAAGATCCCAGTGACAGCCAGAATAAAGGGACAACTGGTATCATTTCATATCTTATCCTTTTACTTCAAGGATTAACAAGTATTTGGCCAAAGTATTTTTATTTTGTCATTTTTGTAAAAAGATCTCTGCAGAGAAAACGTCTTTATTTTTTCTTTAACCGGTGTGTGCATATGTATAGGTGTGTGTGTATGTATGTTGGGCTAATCTAAAAGGGAACTTGCATATTTCAATCTGTGTGTTAGTGCTTTGCATCTTTACTGAATAAGTCTTGTTTTATAACAAATTAATAATTTTGTTGTTTATTGAACAAACCTGGTTGGTGGTTTTTATTCTGAAACAAAGAGTATATATTTGGCTGTATCAGTAACTGGGTAAACATTTAAATCTATGTTGAGAAGTGGAACTAGAGGAAGACAGTGTACTTCTCCCACCTTGGTCGTAACACAAAGCCTTTGAGAGGGTCCAGAGGTGATTTATCAGAATGGTACCAGAGATGAGGGACTTCAGTTATGCAGAGGGACTAGAGAAGCTGGGATGTTCTCCTTACAGCAAAGCAGGTTAAGTTGAGATTTAATAGACGTGTTCAAAATTATTAGGAGTTTTGATGGAATAAATAAGGAGAAACTGTTTCTAGTGGCAGGAGGGTCAGTAACCACAGATTTCAGACAACTGGAACATCATCAGGGGAGATGATGAAGAGATTTTTTTTTTACTCAGTGAGTTGTTAAGATCTGGAATTGGGCAGTGAAAGCAGATTCAGTAGTAACTCACAAAAGGGAATTGCATAAAATGGCTGAAGGGGAAAAATTGCAGGGCTACCAGGAAAGAGCAAAATGGCCTCCTTCAGTGGTGTATGATTCTATGATTTAATGTTTGCAAAGCTCCTTGGCTGCTTCCTGCCTGCAGATCAAACTCCAAGTGATTCAAGTTCCAGTGAGACCAAAACACTGCTCAGTGAAGTAGCTGCTCGATCTGGAATAGATATGTGTGGCCATCTTGCATCTGTACACTGTGTCATGGGGTCAAGGCTGCTTCCCAGCATGCTGCAGAGATTAACCCCATCAGAAATAAAGAGATATAATTATCTTGGCTGGCTGGGTTCTTTTGTGAAGTGGAATTCTTTAATTTTCAGACCTCAGCAATTTTCAAAAACTTTAGACGGTGTGCATTCCTGGGTTTAGCATTTATTGGTACCTGAACAGCATGAAAATTGAGTGCAAAACCTTCTCGCCCATTCTCCACCTGAATTCCTGCAGGAATGCAGCCTGTGCTGGGGTTGTGAAGGTTTAAGTTCTGGCAACCTGCCTTTCTTCCGCGGGCTTGTCCATGCCCGGTTGGCCTTGGACATGGAGCCTAGGAGTATGAGGTGCCCACCAGTACACTTGCGGCCTTACATGACCGGTGCAAATGCAGGGGGAGAAACTGGCTAACCCCTAAAAATGGGCGTGGGAATCACAGGACACGATTAACCTGCACCCGTTCATTGCATTGCAGACAGCACAGGAAGTTCATACTGCCTGCTACTTTACAAGATTGCTGCTGTTGTCAGCATGACCCGCTCTGTGCATTGGCTTCACACATCAGCAGGGGCCCGATATCTCAAGTGGCTAGCACTACTTAATTACTGCAGATGTCATTTTCCTGGAGTTCGCCTTGATTGAGAGGAATTTCCAAAACCTTTCCTGAATTGACCACAGTTTTTTTCTGACATTTTGCCTCTCAAGAGGCAATGTTGCTAGGGGTGGGTGGGCAATGTGCGAGGTTGCATCATTGACAGCACAGGCTTATTATACTTGATATTTATGCATTTATTATTTAGTGTTCCTTTTTCATATGTTTATAAATGATGAGACTGGGATTCCAGAATAGACAATTGGAATATAAAAAGGGATAGGATGGGGGTGTGGAGGGGAACTGGTAGGTAGATCTTTGCAGATTAGAATATGCATTTTCTGGTGATTTTTATGTTGTTGGAAAGAGGAAGAGGTGATGGTCACTGAAAGAGGAAATCTAAGGAGTGTGGGGCTGTTGGTGAATGGGATGGTGTGGTTGAGGTTACTGGTATCACACGTGAATTATTTGATCATGTAAAGCCCAGCAGAAACAGGCTGTCTACATTGTAGCCTCCATTTCTCTTCCTGTTCCTTCACTTCCTCCTCCACCTCTCACCTGACAGGTGTGGCAAGGGCAGTTCCCTCATAATGGCATGCAGCCTACTACCACAAATCTTCATATCCACTCAGCTGACTACTAGAGGGCTCCTCCAGAATGGTCCAGGCAATGGCAGCGTTCCCTGAGGACACTGATGGTGTGTTCTATAATGTTCCTTGTGATAACAGTCAATGGCACCCCGCACCATGGTGAAGCCTGCAATCCGTGCAAACACATGTGACCACTCTGTTTCTCTCTCTCTTTGTGTAGACAGCCTCAGTAACCTCCATTATGTTGTAGTCAAACTGCAAGATGTTGTTTATACCTCCAGCAGAAGCCTGGACGGAGTCAGATGCATAACAGTTTGAAGGCATGGTCACCTTGACAGCCACAGGCAATGCTGTCCTTGCCCTGCTTTAAGGTTGCTGTTATGGCAGCTGCGGCTGACCAATTTCAGTCAGTGAAGCAATGACATCTCATGCATTATTAGGTGCTGAAGCTGAGGTTGCTGAAGAGAATTGCTTCTGTAAGACCCTCCAGCCTGCTGAGAGCTCTTCTTCCCCTCTGCCACCCTCTTTGAGGAGCTTGTCCTGCTCTGCACGGTCCCTGCTCATTCCCCCAGACATGCTCAATTCCCAGAGGAAGTCTTACAGGCTACCCATGTCTGGAAACAACTTGGTTCAGCACAAGCTTTTAAAACCAACAGAAGAGTACTTCAGCACCAGCAGCACCATTCTCTGTGGACAACTGAAACTTTAGCCAAGTATTTTTTTCCAAAAATATACTTTATTCATAAAATTTGTAAAAGTACATTACATCACAGTTCAAATTTGATATTACATAAGGTGCAGTACAGATCATTTTCTTTCAATACAGTGCATGAGGTGCCTCACTACACTTGCAATTACAGTTTATTTTTACAATGTACATTTACATTCCGTGTCAAACATTCTCTGGTGCATTCAGCTTGAGGGGTTTTACATAGCTTCCAGTCCCTTGTTATCCGATGGCAGGAGGAACTTGGACAGTGGTCTCTCTCCATTGAGCCTTTGCGGCTGCTGCCCCAAGCTTTAGTGTCTCCTTCAGCATGTAGTCCTGGACTTTGAAACGTGCCAAACTGCAACACTTGGTTGTTGACAGCTCTTTGCACTGGAAGATCAGCAAGTTTCGAGCAGAACAAAGAGTGTCTTTCGTCGGGTTGAAAGCTGCAAAAACGCATTCAATTGCAAAAAGAAATAATCCAGCAACTAACCTGTAAGTAGGTCATGATCCCTTTAAATTGGTGGGTAGGGGTGGGGCTGGGGTCCTTCAACCTGTTTAATGTTGTGTTCAGTTCTGCGAGGTTAAGACAGGGTGTAGGTTCGAGTTTGGAGTTCGATAATGGCAGCTGTTACGATCCCATTAGGGACTGTTAACTTTTAAAAAGAGAAAGTCGAATTCCCAGTTACTTCTGAAAGAATTATGCCACAAGATTTCACATTTTAAATAAAAAAAATTACTGTACAAGAGTTAAACAGAGAAAAACACTACAACCTTAACACTACAATTTGGAAACACTTATACTTTCAACTTAACAGAACTTGAAGATGTATACTTTAAACTCTAAATCTCAACCAAACACTCCTGTTTTGACTATTACTTCCACCCCAAGCATTCCCCTATGTTACAGGATCTTGGTGGTTTGTTCACTTCTCCTGGGACCAATTCAAAATGTACCACTGCTCTTAGGAATTCACTTCGATTTTCCTCAATTTCTCAGCCGTCTTCCGAGGTAGGAGATCTCCAGGGGATTCTCCCTCTAGCTTCGGCTAGGCAAATCCTCCAGTTCTCTTCCATGCCTCCCGAATCTGGACTTCTCAGCTTGAGCATGGGCCTGCCTCTAATCAGAAACACCCTGAGCCCAGCTGCTTTCAAAGCCAACAGCTTTTTCTGTGATCAATTGCCTGTCAGCAAGCACCCAGATAAAAACCAAAAAACACCTGATCAAAAGCTGCATCATCTATCTCCATAGCAATGTGTTACATATGGGATGTTCCAGATAGCAATTTAAGCTAATTACCTCCAACTCCCAAAACATCTCTTTGATTCCTGCTACCCACATGAATAATTAATATTGCTAACGATGACAGAGAAATCTCTTCCAGACTTTCTGGTTCCAACGCCCAACTAAATAAGTCCACCTGTTGTTTTATGGCTCTCAACTCTCTAACTCTGTCTCTGTAAGCACTGAGAGAGATCTTTGACCTTCAAATCTTGGGTGGTCTGTGACCTTTTGAAATTCTTACTTCTACACATCTAATTGCCTGAAACTAAAAGTGACCTCTAAAATATTAATACCAATCATGAACCAGGTGTTCGTAACACAGCGCTGGCGACAAATCATTGTTACACATTGACTGATGTCATAATTTGCCTGCTCTTCATGCCAGTCAGCATACTTCCTCTTGGAAGTGTGCTTCTTGGACTCCATTTTTAAGTGTTAGGAGGCCGTGTAGCACCTACAAAACAGGAGCTAAATATCCCAATTTCTCCCCGAGTGTCTATAGGGAAGAAAAATATGATGATCTGGATTATGAGTTTCATTTTGTTTTGTTCAGACTAAATATGTGTCTACATTTTTCTATCTATTGTGCTTGTTGAACATAAAATGGCACTTGCGGAATTGTTTGTATGTTAATGACACTGGGGCAAACCAGCATCACTTTTATTGGTCAAACAAAACAGGCACCTGAATTTCTGGTATGGCTAGTGGTGCACCTGAATTGGTCTGAAGAGGAGCAGTATATAAATTTCATGAAAATAAATGTCAGATGGCTCTGCGGACATATTTGTTGTAGCAGCACCGTGAAGTTCTGGGGCAAGCTGTCGCCATTAAACCTACCACTACTCCTCCCAGAGGTGAAGGTAGGTACCATTTGGCTTAAAGGGACAGGCCAGTAATTTTAAGAAAGGTCTTTATCATGCCTGTTGCCATTTAAAATGGGTATCAAAGCTTTCTTCAGGACTATGGAACTCCCCTTTTGCAAAATAGCTTAGTTGGAGCAACAGGGAGGCCATTGGCAGCTGTAGTGTGCCAGGCCTCTGCGGTGCTATTAACAGCCAGTTTCCTACTGCAAAGCATGAATCCCCTCCTTCCCTTGACAACTGCTTTATCCCACCTAGAATCAAAAAAGAGAAGCTCTCACATTCAAACCGACATCTTCCTCCTATTAACATACTATCGTTCTTCATACTCAACTGTGCTTCTTTGACTGCTGCTCATCCACTTACCAGCTCCCCCCAAGGCAGACTGCAGTGGGTGCCCAACCTTGTGCTCGAATTCTGCTTCCATCCCAACAACATTCTTGTGTTCAAATCCCTCCATGGCCTTGCCCCCTTTTCATGTCTGTGAACTCCTCCAACCCACTAATCAATATTCTCTCTTTTTTTTTGTTTTGAGCAGTCAATTTCAATGTCAAGTTATGAGTAGCCTAAGCAATATTTTCTGAGTTACTGCACATCTGCACACATGTGCAACTTAGAGGGAACATTGCCTACAATCCTTCGAAAACTCTACATTCCTCTAATTTCAGCCTCTTGGGCATCCCTGATTTTCTCTGTCCCACCACTGTTGCTTGCCTTTAACTGTCTAGATCCCAAGCACCTAAACGTCTCCATCTCTCTCTCCTCCTTTAGACACTCCTTAAAACCTACTTCTTTGACCATTCTTATGGTCACCTGTCATAATATCTCATGTGGCTACTGTCACATTTTGTCTGTAAAAGGCATTGAGACGTTTTACGCATCAAAGGACCTATAAAGTTACTGTTGGGTAGACACATTAATATATACAGAAAATGCTGGAAATACTCAGCAGGTCTAGCAGCATCTGTGGAGAGCCAAACAATGATGTTTCAGCTTGATGACTTTTCATCAGAACTGGAAAAGATTAGAGATAGATTAGGTTTAAAGCAAGTACGAAGGACAGGAAAGGGGAGAGAGGAGAAACAGAACAGAAGGGAAGGTCTGTGATAGGGTGGAAGACAGGAGAGATTACATGCCAAAAGAGATAATGGTGCAATGCAAAAAGGGGATGGTATTAGGACAAATAAAAAAAATTATTTGTTTGGAGGAAGTGTTAATGGGAAAATGCAGAATCATTACCAACAGCTGCCATCCAAAAACAAACAAAAAAATGGGGGCAGTGGTTATAATCTGAAATTGTTGAACTCAATGTTGATTCCAAAAGGCTGTAAATTGCCTAATTGAAAGATGAAGTGCTGTTCCTTGAGCTTTCGTTGAGTTTCTTTGGAACAGTAGGAGGGTGAGGACAGAGATGTCAGAGTAGGAGCAGAGCAGAGAATTTAAATGACAGGTGACTGGAAGCTCAGGGTCACACTTGCGAACTGAATGGAGGTGCTCTGCAAAGCAGTCACCCAATCTGCATTTAGTTTCCCTGATGTAGAGGAGACTGCATTCTGAGCAGTGAATACAGTATACTAAACTGAAAGAAGTAAAAGTAAATCGCTGTTTCACCTGGAAGGAGAGTTTGGGGCCTTGGACAGTGATAAGGGAGGAATTAAAAAGGCAGGTATAGCATCTCCTGTGCTTACATGCAAAGGTGTCATAGGAAGTGGAGAGGGTTTTGGGGAGAGGGGCTGCCACGCAATGAACAAACCCTTCGGAATGCTGAAAGGACAGGGAAGATGTGTTTTTTTTGTGGCATCATGTTTGTGTTGCAGAAATGTTGGAGGATGATGTGTTGAATGTCGAGGCTGGTGGGGTGGAAGATGAGGACAAAGGGCACACTATAGTGGTTCTGGGAGTGGGAAGGGAAGGGTTGAAAGCAGAAGTGTGGGAAATGGAATGGACAAGGTTGAGTGCCCTGTCAACCACGTGGGGGAGGTGTCCTCCGTTGATGAAAAAGGAAAACATATCGGATGTCCTGGTATGGAAGCTTTCATCATCAGAACAGATGTGATGAAGACCGAGAAACTGGGAGAATGTAATAGAGTCCTTAGAGGAAGCGGGTGTGAGGAAGTCTAATCCAGGTAGCAGTGGGAGTCAGTGGGTTTATAATGGATATTGGTTGATATTCTATCCCCAGATATGGAGATAGAGAAGTCAAGAAAAGGAAGGGGAGAGTCCGAAGTACACCATGTGAAGGCAGTATTTTGCTTTTACATTAATATGTAGTCAGGAACAGCAAAATTTTAGCCTCTCACTTACATAGTAAATTCCAACACTATCAATTATTCAAAAGCAGCCGACAGAACAGGGAAGTCCAACATCCAGCCCGCTAAAGGTTTCCATCCGGTCCACGGGTATAAACTATCCCTGGGGCTGTTCCATATCCTCAACAGGGTCTGTAACTGCAGATGAGAAATTTCACACTGGTTTCTTCTTGCAGACTGGCTTTTTAAAAACATCGCAAGTCAGTTTCACAGCTGTTTCCCAACCTTGGACTGATTCGGGGTTTTTTTAAAAGCCCACTGGAAAATCCCGAATCTGTCTGAAGTTGGGAAATGGCTGTTCCTGATGCCAGCAACTGTCAGCGGTGAAACCGACATGCAATTAAAAAAAAAATTGATCTATCTGCTGAGCATTCCCACTCTCTGCAACTGTCAGAGAGACAGAGAAAGGGGGAGGGGGGACGGAGACAGAGAGAGAGAGAGAAAGGTTGTAGAGAGAGAGAGAAAAAGGGGAACAGAGAGAAAGGAGGACAGATAGAGAGAGAGGGAGAGAGAGTGATCAAGATCACTCCTAACAGAATAACATCTATCCGGAATACTTCGTATCGCTACAACAAATGTGAGGGCAATCATTCGGTACTTGTGCAAGAAAAAATGCCAGGTTTTCACTAAATCAGTCTCTAACATAGTGAAGAAAAAGAAAGTCAAAAATTAACCTTCTCATTTAAAGCTCCTTCAAAAAAATGTACATTTGTTGCAGTTTTGATTAATATTAAGATACATTTTAATGCCTTTATCTTTCCAAAATTGTCTCATCAGTCCACCATGTAAAAGACAAAATTAGTAATGTGCCCTCCCCCCCCCCCCCCCCCACCTCCATGTGAAAAGGTTGGACAACCCTGTGACAGAATAAAAATGAAGCTTCGAAGAACAGTACAAACTGACTAGGTCAATGTATTCTGGTATAACACTTTTATGATACCTGTCCCTTTGACAATGTTGATCCTTAAAGGCCTGGATTGCACCCAAAATTCTCGATCCCCTGTGGGCCTACTGCCAATCGTGTGATTCATGTGCCCAATGTCTGCCCTTTTCATTATAGTGAGGACCCACAGGAAGATTAGTGCTCTGTTTCAACCCACCCACTTCCTGTTTGTTCTGCACCATCACCCTCTAATGGTGCAATCTGAGAAAAATCTGCCCTTAGATTTCTGGAAACAAACCTCTGACTTTGGATAAATGTCAATATACCCTGCAAATAATATACTGCACAGGGAACAATTCTGGTCCCTTTGTCAAATTTGTTTGAGTTCCTAAGCTCGATATTTCCAATCTGAAGTATTCTTATGACATTTCACAAGGATGAGCATTGCAGGTGCTCTTGGGCTGTTTAAGATTTTACATGCCAGATTCTCATTCGTACCTCAGACTCAGTGACCCTGAGGCCTTCTTGTAACTAGTTGAATCATTAGATAACAGCTAGCCACTGTACAAATAATAAATCTGAGACAATTACTGTCTTTTGAAGAAAGTTTGCATCAGCAAACAGACAGTACCAGAGATTTGTTTACATTTCCACTTTCTGACTACAAGAGCATGCTACACTGCCTCAGTATCCATGTAAAGAAGCATTTTATATCAGGTTAGGCTTATTAAAGTGAATGGATGGATCAGCACAATATTAACCACTTTTCAGTGTAACTATCAATTCAGAAATACTTGTTGTGCATCTCTGAAATGAGTATCGTAATGTTAAGAATTAATTTCATATTTGTGACAATGTATGACAATACGACTGCCAGGATATTGAAAACTCAACCATTAAAATCAACGCACCCCACCAAGGACCAAAATGTCATGAATGTGGCACATGTATTGCACTTTTAATTATGTGTCATGTTACATGCAGTTACACTTGGTTGCATTTGAACCATTCCCCAGTTTTACATAAATAGTAAGCATTTCTTAGATTCTATCACCAAAGGTAATTATCAGCTCTTGATGCAGAATGATCTTTATTATTCATTAGACAGCCTGTCCAACCAAAGTATCAGTCAGAAAAATCCTCAAACCCTTTAAACCTTAAATATTAGCAGTATTCAAAACTGGCATTAACTATTACCATATATTGCTGGAATATTTGTCTTATCAGTCTTTCAGTAAAACACAATTGTACAGAGCAACAGTTGGATTTATTGATGCAAAATTTTATCAAGGGATGTGAAGCAAAGGCAGGTAGATGATGTTAAGAAACAGATCAGTCGTGATCTAACTGAATGACAGAACAGGCACAAAGGACGAAATGAACTGCTCTTGTTCCTATGTTTACTTCCAAGCACCACAGTTTCATAATTCCTCGACCTCGGAAGGCACCTCCATCCCTTTCTCTCCAATTGCAAAAATTCCAATGGAAGGTGGATGGAGGGACAGTCTTGCCTTTGTCCTGCTGTAATTAAAAGAGGCAGGACTAGTGAGATGACATTTCCCAACCAATTCTGTCCTCTTTATAGCCAAGGGAAAGTCCGCCTTCATGATGCAGGCATACTAGGTAAACCAATGAGGAAGTGGGGGGTGAAATGTTGGGGTCCAAAAGGCAGTGGATCGCAGAATCATTGACTGTCATCAAGAAGACAGCAACAGAAAGATCAGAGCCATTTCTTTTAAAAGAGAATTAATCTCTGGCTAAAACCCGGCCGCCTAAGTTTGCCAATTTTGGTTGGAAACATTACTAGAGGTCTGATTGTGTGACATCTGACAACATGATGCCTGCAATTGTTACTGTATTTACCTTATAAAGGCTGGGCCCGCTGTAGTTAGGTATTTTTGCTCATGTTTTCATGCCAGCAGCTGTTGTGTGAGAAGTTTTTTTCATTGGATTATGGGAATGTGGGTGTCGCTGGCCAGGCCAGCATTTATTGCCCATCCCTAATTGCCCATGAGAAGGTGGGGTGAGCTGCCTTCTTGAACTGCTGCAGTCCATATGGGGTAGGTACATCCACAGGGAGGGAGGTCCAGGGATTTTGACCCAGCAACAATGAAGGAACGGTGATATAGTTCCAAGTCAGGATGGTGTGTGGCTTGGAAGAGAACTTGCAGGTGGTAGTGTTCCCATGCAGCTGCTGCCCTTGTCCTTCTAGGTGGTAAAGGTCATGCGTTTAGAAGGTGCTGTCTAAGGAGCGTTGGTATGTTACCGCAGTGCATCTTATAATTGGTACACACTGCTGCCACAGCGCATCAGTGGTGGAGGGACTGAATGCTTGTGGATGGGATGTCAATCAAGTGGGCTATTTTGTCTTGGATGGAGTCGAGCTTCTTGAGTGTTGTTGGAGCTGCACCCATCTAGGCAACTGAAGAGTATTCCATCACAGTCCTGACTTGTGGACCGGCTTTGGGGAATCAGGAGGTGAGTTACTCGCCGCTGGATTCCTAGCCTCTGACCTGCTCTTGTAGCTACGGTATTTATATGGCTGGTCCAATTCAGTTTCTGGTTAATGGTAACCCCCAGGATGTTACAAGTGGGGGATTCAGCAATCGTAATGCAACTGAATGTCAAGGAGAGATAGTTAGATTCTCTCTTGGAGATGGTCATTGCCTGGCACTTGTGTGGCGCGAATGTTAATTGCCACTTATCAGCCCAAGCCTGGATATTGTCCTGGTCTTGCTGCATTTCTACATGGATTGCTTCAGTATCTGAGGAGTCGCAAATGGTGCTGAACATTGTGCAATTATCAGCAAGCATCCCCACTTCTGACCTTATGATTGAGAGAACCAGGACTTCAGCTGCGAGCAGGTGAAGAACGAGCAGGTGAAGAAAGAAGACTAAGGGACAAGAAAAAGGGGAAAGCAAAGGTAGAGGTGGTACTTTCAGGGGGAAACCAGAGGTGGAAGAAACTTTGATTTCACCAGCAACTAATAACGCTAAATCTGCACCAAAAACCAATAATACTACAGCGATCATAAGAAATAGGAGCAGCAGTAGGTCATATTGCCCCTCGAGCCGGCTCCGCCATTCAATGTGATCATGGCTGATATTTTACACAACTCCACTTTTTTGCCCTATCTGCATATCACTTGATTCCCTTAGTGTCCAAAAATCTATTGATCTCAGTCTTAACATGCAGATCGACTGAGCATCCACAGCTATCTGGGGTCGAGAATTCCAAAAATTCACAGTCCTTTGAGTTAAGAAATTTGTTCTCATATCAGTCCTAAATGACTGATCACTTATTCTGAGTCTATGATCCCTAGTTCTATACTCACCAGCCAGGCGAAAAAGCCTCTCAGCATCTACCCTCTATGTGTTTCAGTGCGATCACCTGGCATTCTTCTAAACTCCAAAGGGCATGGGCCCATCCTACACAATCTTTCCCCTTTGGACAGCTTCCTCATGATACTCAAATTCACCTCATTAACCAATAGTAATACAATAACACACTGATAGTCTATAGGTAATAGATGTAACATCCCACTATCCTACCTGTAAGTAGCAGTAAACCTATAACCTCCGGTAACCATAATCCTCCTGCACTCCACAGTCAATGCCATTTTAACAGACCCTCATCTCAAAGCCTTAACAGGAAGCACCGATGCTGGCATTGATGAAGCTTGGAAGTCACTAAGCTCAATCATCTATGAAGCAGCAGAAGCATCATTTGATAAAGGCGGAACCCGCAACAAGGGCTGGTTTGAGACCTACTCAGCTGAGATGATATCAGATGATATCTGTCATTGATGCAAAACAACAAAAAAAAAATGAGGCACAACATAAACCCAATAGCGAAGACATTGCACGTCCTGAAAGTATCCAAGACATCCGCGTAAAGGACAAGGAGATACTGCACAAACACTGGTTCAGCTATGTCAAGAAATCGAAACTGCATGCAACAAAATAAATCTATGAACTATGTACAAAGAGATCAAGAGGGCGTTTGGCCCTGCCATCACCAAAATTGCTCCCCTGAAGTTGGCTGACGGTGAAATACTCGCTGACAGAAGTAAACAGAAAATTCAGCTGGGCTGAACACTGCTGTGAGCTGTGCTCCTGTGAGTCGGATCTCCTCTAACTTCCTGTCATAGATGAGTTAGATGAAAAACCCTCATCATTGCAGCTTAAGGCGGCCATAGACCACCTTGTGAACAGAAGGGCGCCTGGCAAGGACAAAATCCCAGCCAAACTGCTCAAGCACAGAAAGTCCCATCTATTTCCACACCTTTATGAACTTCTCCTTCTCTGCTGGAAAGTATGCTCTGTTCCACAGGAGATGCGTGATGCAAAAATCATCACACTATACAAAAACAAAGGCGACAGAGGAGAGTGCAACAACTACAGGGGCATCGCATTCTTTAGCGTCATGGGGAAGGCCTTTGCTAGGGTCATCTTAAAAGATTCCATTTACTTGCAGACTGAATGTACCCGGAATCACAGTGCACTTTCCATGCCGGCATATCTACCGTGGACATGATCTTCTCCATACGCCAGTTACAAGAGAAGTGTCGGGAAGAGAGTATACCCCTTTACCTTACTTTCGTAGATCTTACCTAGGCATTCGAAACTGTGAGCAGAGCAGGGCTCTACAAGATTTTAGGAAAAATTGGCTGTCCATCGAAGCTCCTCAGTTTCATCCGCTCCTTCCATGACAACATGCACTGCACTGTACAGTTTCCCCAGTCTGTTTGGCACCTTCTTCTCCATGCTCCTGACCTATACCTTCCCTGCAGATATGGAAGGTGTCTACTTGCACACTAGGTCAGACAGCAATATAATAAAACAAAATACTGCAGATGCTGGAAATCGGACATAAAAACAAGAAATATTGGAAATACTCAGCAGGTCTGGCTCCATCTATGGAGACAGAAGCAGAGTTAAGCCAAGTAAAATTAGAGCTCTTACCAAATGCTAATCTGGTAAAGTGCAGTTCTGTGCCTATAAATCTGTCCAACAGACAGTGATAGTAGCCAATTTCAAAGCTTAAGGGATGAGCTAGGCTGTGAAGTACAGGCTGGTCTGTGCTGGTTTCTGTGCAACATAATCTGCCTCAGTATTGCTTGACTTGCTGCTTTTCCTCATTTGAGTCACTGTTTTTAATTTATTCATTGCACATAAAGCACTTTGACCTATCTCTGAGCGGTATGAAACAGTACTAAATAAATGCAAATCTCCTCCTAGGGACATGTTGTAAGCACTTGAAACATTGCTTTGATACCTCAAATGTCCATCCAACGATAAACATGGTTCACCCAAGTGTCTTGTGGTATATCTGGTCTGTTAGGGTACTGAACGCAAAGGTAGAGTCAGCCAGTGTTGCAATGCACAGCCCATATCTCTGAGGAAACAGCTTCTGTTCTTTTTCAAAGAGCTGTTTAATTGCTTCATAATATAGGCATGGATTGAATTATATTTTGACAAGGGTAGCATATTCTTTCATAATGATAGAATAATAGGCTCATCCTATTCAGGTGCACTTTGATTGTAGGTAGGACCATGAATGGTTATAACGAACAAGTCATAGCAGTGTCAGTTATGGCTCTGTTAGTACCACTCTTGCCTGTGAGTCAAGATTTTGTGGGTTCAAGCCCCATTCTAGATGCTTAAGCACAAAATCTAGGCTGACACTCCAGTGCAGTAGTGAGGGAATGCTGCACTGTCAGAGGTCCCATCTTTTGCATGAGACATTAAACTGAGGCCCTGTCTGCCCTCTCAGGTGGACGTAAAAGAGCCCATGGCACTATTTTGGAAGAAGAGCAGGAGTGTTCTCCTGATATTCTGATCAATACTTATCCCTGAACTGACACGTAGAACTGGTTATTCATTTAATTGCTGTTCACAGGACCTTGCTGTTACATTTCCAACATTACAACAGTGACTACGCTTCAAAGGTATCCCTTGGTTTTGAAGCACTTTGGGATGTCCTGAGGTTATGAAAGTGCGATATAAATCCAAGTCTTTCTTTGGTCTGTTCCTTCTGCAGTGCCCTCTAAGTTGACAGGTCACTCTCCTCCTGAACTGAAAAACACCTAACAATAGCTACAATTTGCATGCTAATACAAAAGCATAATACTGCAGGTGCTGGAAATCTGAAGCAAAACAGAAAATGCTGGAAATACACATGAAAGGTCACACAGACTCAAAACATTAACTCTGTTTTTCTCTGCACAGATACTGCCTGACCTGCTGAGTATTTATAGCATTTTTGGTTTTTGTTACAATTTGCATGCTGTTGGGCTGAAATTCCTCCATAGGATTCACTTCAGTCAGTATTGTGGCAATGCTTCTTGATCTTGCCCTGCATTAACAAGCACCAATTTCAGGTCACTGATATCACATCTTCCCTCCTTCTCAGTCCCTAGTTCATGAGGCCTTTACCAGTGTGCTAACAAGAAAACCCAGAGGAAATATCCATCCAGATCAGCAGAAAGGGGAGGAAAGCAACTGGAGAAACTCAACTGGTGTCCCAGTAATTAAATTTAAAAAGCTGCAGGGGGACAATGTCCATGGCAAATAACTTGTAAAGCAAGCTTGCAGCAGCATGGAAAGCAGCTTGCTGGGGAAATCAACTGGCATCGTGAGAGTAATTACAGGGAATCATTTGCACATCACTGAAAAATATCCAGATAATGACTTGATTCAGGCACGATGCATAAGCAAACACCAGGCTGGATGGGCCAGTGTTGAGACTACTGCAGTCCATCACAGCATACTGCAGGCTCGCATTTGCTGTTACCGCCCAAGGACTGATGACCGTGGCTCATTGCAGAGCTCTGTCGCTCCAGACTTAATCTGAAAAAAATCAGCCAAGTATTCCAAACTGAATAAATTTGGTTTTGAAGTCAAACTAATTACTGTAAGGAAGACCATCACCTCTTCAGAAGGTTACCATTCCAATAGTTTTTGTCTCTTTTCTTGGATTTCAAAGTATAAGGAGAGCATTTTTGGGGTAAAATGTTATTCAGCATAACGATATGCTCCTATATTTTGTTTATAAGGGTGAAGCTAGGTCAAGCAGAAGAGCTGAAACACAAAAATAGTTAAATGGAGAATAGTTGATACATCAGAATGAGAAGACATTACACTAATCAATGGCTTTAGGCGCTTTAAACATAAGTAATTAGACAGCAGGCAGTGATTACAGAGAATAATGGGATTCGGATAGTTTAAATATAATATCATGGATACAAGGGATAATAATATCTAATCAGATAGTTCAAACACCTATGTAGTATTTTATTATGTTTCCCAAAGAGATCTGAAAGCACTTCATATACAATTATGTTAAAGGGTAGTGATTGGTGTTATGTACGCAAACAAGGCAGCCATTAAACATAAAGAACCCACAATCAGCGCCGAGATGAATGGCCAGTTAACCTGTTCTTGATTGAGAAAAGGATGGTTGCATGGACATCAGGAGAGGTCCCTAGTCAGTGCAACTATATGAATTCTCTACTGTTCTTCAGAAGCTTCTGAGTACTATTTCCAGGCTATCATTTCTCCTGACCTCCACGCCCTACCATTTAATGACACAGGGTAATAATGTTCCTTTGCTCAGCTCCAGATTCATGAGGAATAAGTGCACGGGGGCTAAATTTCCATCACTGTTTTTGAGTGGGAACAGGCAGTACTGGGATGAAAATCGTGGTTCACTTCTTTACTGCCCCTTGCACACCAATGGCTAGCCTACCATGATTTTAAGCAGACTGTAAGACAGGTCAGTCATCTTTGCTGCCTCCGGAGAATCCTTGGCATCAGGTGGCCGTATCTCCAACACAGAAGTCCTCAAGGCGGCCAACATCCCCAGCATATACACCCTACTGAGCCAGCTGCGCTTGAGATAGCTTGGCCATGTGAGCCGCATGGAAGATGGCAGGATCCCAAAGACACATTGTACAGCAAGCTCGTCACTGGTACCAGGCCCACCAGCCATCCATGTCTCTGCTTTAAAGATGTCTGCAAACGCAACATGAAGTCCTGTGACACTGATCACAAGTCGTGGGAGTCAGTTGCCAGTGATCGCCAGAGCTGGCGGGCAGCCATAAAGGAGGGGCTAAAGTGGCGAGTCAAAGAGACTTAGCAGTTGGCAGGAAAAAAGACAGAAGCGCAAGGGGAGAGCCAACTGTGTAACAGCCCCAACAACCAATTTTATCTGCAGCACCTGTGGAAGAGTCTGTCACTCTAGAATTGGCCTTTATAGCCACTCCAGGCGCTGCTTCCCAAACCACTGATCACCTCCAGGCACTTACCCATTGTCTCTCGAGACAAGGAGGCCAAAGGAGAAGACGACGACAGGTCAGTAATTGATGCTATTTCATGTGCAGCAAATCACCATCCAACCAAAACACACTTTTCAAACATCAGAATGGAACGTCCATTAGCCTCAAAGAGGCGGGAACTGACTTGAATATGTACATCATGATCCTAGACTGTCTAGGGTTACCAACTCAGATTGGGTGCGTTCCGGAGGTTTCATCACATGACCATCCATCACAAACCACACCGCCCCCACCATTGGCCCATCCTTTGGGTGCATGCCTTCCCAGATCAATTGGAGAGTGAACAACCCCTTAGTCAAAGATCATCCAATTGGCTAATAGTCAGCCAACAACCTTTACTTCTTCAATATTTTTACACCTAGTAAGTGAAAGTATTCAAAAAAAATGAAATCTGCTGCTCTCACTATATTTTTAATGCCCCTGTGATTTTTCTCCCAGATTGCTTGCAGCAGTGTCCTAGAGAGGAATCTTCAATTCCTGGTAACTCCAGGACAATCCTGGAGAGTAGGCAATCCTAAAACCATCTGTAGGTCTCAAATGCAATTTTGGTGTTCCATGAAAAGGCTAGAATGACAAAAGTGACTTGCACATGCACTTAAACCTCCATCCACAATCCTATGATTTGGGACACATATCCTCCCCTCCATCAAGCCAATGTCTACATAAACCAGCAAGGAAGCAACTATATGGCTAACATGTACTGGTAGGCTGAGAGCTCACTCTACTAAGAGACAGAATAAAATGACTGCACTGGTGCATCACAATGCCAGTGATGACCATTTACCTTTGCCAACAATTATGCTTGGCTCCTAGAGACAGGAAAAAACCTAATTTGTGAGGTGGTGCTTCTTGTCTGTAGAGAAAGTTCACCATCTGATTTATGGTACAGCACCGGCTCCAGAGTCAACAACGCAAGATGAATGGAGTTTAAGTCACTTATATTTTGTAGTGCAGGAGACACAATACCATGGAGATGCATCCACCGATTGTTGGTCCTGCCCTACAAGGCTAGGTTTGTCATTCTCTGCTGCCACTATTGTAAAAGGATTTACTTAGTATTTGTTCGGATTCTGCCAAGCCACAAAAGTGCTTTGCAAAGTTCTGAGGCGTGGAGAATTGGAAAACACATCAATACGAAAGCCAACTGACAACCAGCTTCACAAACCAAAGACAGAAAAAAAAAGACATTTTTGCAAGCCTCTGGCCATGAAAGATGGGAGCTAACTATTTGGAATTGGTCTGATGCTCTGGGTAGTTGATATTTTTTCATCTACAGCAAATTATCCCTTGCAGTCACTCAACCAAAACATAGCTTTTAAACCATTACATGATCTCAACTCCTGTCATTCACCATCCCAAAGATCGGCACGAATTTTCATAAGACAAAGCTTTACACTAAACATTACCTCAGCATATGTTCCTTTTTTAAACATGGAATTACAGAGAATACACAACCCAGAAATAGGCCATTCTGACCAACTGGCCCATGCCAGTGTTTACGCTATGCCCAAGCTTCCTCCCACTTCACCTAATCCTATCAGCATATCCTTCTGTTGCCTTTTCCCTCATATGCATCTATGCAATTCACCTCAACCGCTCAATGTGGTAGCAAGTTCCACATTCTAACCGTTCTCTGGGTAAAGATGGTTCTCATGAATTCCCTCGTGGATTCATTAGTAACAATTTTATATTTATTTCCCCCAGTTTTGGACTCCCCCACAAGTGGAAACATCTCTACGTTTACCTTAGCAAACCTCTTCATACTTTTAAAGACCTCTATTGGGTTACCTATCAGCTTTTTCTTAATTATAGAAACGAGACCTTTTTTTAAAAACTTCATCTCCTTTTCTGATTAAAACTAAACAGTACTACCATTATTACATGTTTTCTATTGGCCCACATTCTCGTGCTGAGGGTATTCCTGCACCACACACGCAAGCCCAAAATCTGGGGACATCTCAGTTATCTGCCAACTTCCATTATACCTTGGGTGATTGGCAAATGAAGGTTCCACTACACTATGATCTTATTTTCAATTCTCTCCCCAAAACAGATGTTGAGCCTAGGTCAATTAAAAAATTAAAAACTGAGGTTGATAGTTTTTTCAATTAGACAAGAGTTTTAAGTAATCTGGAACAAAGGCGGTAAATAGAGTTAAAATACAGATCAGGTATGATCTGACGGAATAGTAGAATAGGCTGTAGAAGCTGAATGGCTTATTCCTTTTCCGATGTTCCTAATAATGTTTTAACTGCACATTTTTTAAAAAATCGCGAGTATCACTTCCTTTGGGAGTTCTCTAACAAGCTCAGATCTTGTTAAAGATGCATTTACAACCTCTTCTGCCAATGCTACACCTGAGCCAATAGAGTCAGAGAATCATACAGCACAAAAGGAAGCCATATAGCCTATCATGCCTGCACCGGTTCTTAGAAAGAGCTATCCACTTAGTCCGACACCCCTGCACTTCCCCCATAGCCCTGCTAAATTTTCCCCTCCAGGTATTTGTTCAATTCCTTTCTGAATGTTATTACTGCATCTACTTCCACCTCCCTTTGAGATAGTGCTTTCCTGATCATAACAATTTGCTGTGTAAAAAATGTTTTCCTCATGTCACCTCTGGTTCTTTTGCCAATTACCTTAAATCTGCGTCCTCTGGTTACTGACCCTTCTAACACTAAAAACAATTTCTCCTTATTTATTGTACCAAAATCATTCATGACTTTGAACAACTCTATCAAATCTCACCTTAACTCTTTCTGCTGTAAGGGGAACAATCCCAATTCCTCTAGTCTTACCATGTAACTGAAGTCTTTCATCTTTGATACCATTCTAGTAAATCTCCTCTGCACCCTTTCTTCCTAAAGCTTAGTACCCAGAATCAGCCACAATACTTCAGATATTACCTAAACAGTGTTTTATAAAGGTTTAGCAAAATATCCTTGCTTTTGCACTCTATAGCTGGGATTTTACAAAGCTCCCGACGTCAGGCTCCATGGCGAGGGGATGGGGGGCAGCCAGAAGATCATTCCGGCAGTGGCCCACCACGGAGCTCAACGCTGGGAGAGCCGGGCCCAATGTTCCCGGCAGCAGCGAGGCTCTGTGGCGCCCCCTCCTACCCGCGTCACGAGGCAACGGAACTCGGATTACAATATTCAAATTAACACGATGCATACATTTAAATAAGGGGCAATAGTTTTTGGATTGGAACAGTGGGGGGGGGGGTATAACTTAAAAAATGTAAATTAGCCAGCAGGGCTAGCTGTCCTTTAAAAATGGCACCGGTGCCTGCGCACAAGCAGCTGATGCCATTGCTGGCATCGAAGAGCCCGCTCCCTCCATGTGATTTGGGGGTGGGGGGGGGGGCGGGGTTGGCCCAACCAGCATATTATAGTGGGCCGCCAGGAGGACAATCGTGGTGGCATGGCAGCATGGTGCCCACATTTCTTTCACCTGCCAGCCCTATGCCTCTTTATATAGCAAGGATCCCATATGCCTTCTTAACAGCTTTCTTAACTTGTGCTGCCATCTTCAAAGACTTGTGTCCGTACCCCTTGGCCTCTCTGCTCCTGTACCCACATTAAAATTGTATCATTTAGTTTATACTGTCTTGCCTCAGTCTTCCTACCAATATGAATCGTTTCACATTTCCGTGTCAAATTTCATCTGCCATGTGTCTGCCCATTTCACTAGTCGATGTACTCCTGAAGTTTGTTACGATTTTTCTCATAGTTTACTATATTACAGAGTTTCGTGTCATATGCAAACTGTGAAATTATGCCGTTTTCCCGAGTCTAGATCATTAATATATATGAAAAGGGAAGAGGTCCCAATACTGACACCTGGGGGCATAATTACACATTTCCCTCCAGTCTAAAAAACACTGTTCACCACTACTCTCTGCTTTCTGCCCCTTAGTTAATTAATTTTGTGTCCATTCAGCTACTTTACCTTTACTCCCATGGGCTTCAATTTTGTTCACAAGTCTATTATGAGGTACTTTATCAAACACCTTCTGAAAGTCTAAGTACACAATATCTATTGCACTTATCAACCTTCTTTGTTAGTTCAGGGAAAAACAATGCAGCAGATTTATGCTGCAGCAAACTCGAAAAAGACACTGGGCGGAATTTTATTCGGGCGCCGTGCTGTGCATCGGCGCCCTTTAAACTCAGCGGGGTGCCCACATTTAGCGGCCGCCACAGAGTCCCCGCGATATTTTGCATGGGCCTCATTAGCATCACTGCGCCGAGCTGCCCCCCCCCACCCCCCCCAACCATATTACATGGGGAGAGGTGGGACAGTCGGCGCAGTGAGAGACATTTTGACAGCAGTGCAGCAGGTGCTGGGACCTATTTAAAGCTCCCCAGCCCCTGCTTCCTAACAGCTGTCAAAGAAATACTTACCTAACTGAAGAGTGGGGCTGCTGTAAATCTGGCTGCAAAGCAGAAAGTGTTGGAGAAACTCAGCAGGCCAGGCAGCATCTGTGGAGAGTGAAGCAGAGTTAACTTGACCAAGTTCACAGACCTGAAAGTTAATTCTGCTTCTCTCCCCACAGATGCTGCCTGACCTGCTGATTTACCCCAGCACTTTCTTCTTTGCTGCCACATACTTACCCTGCTGTGTCCCAGTGTCCTGTGAAGATGCGATCCTCTTCTGCCACTCAAGTGTAACATTCCTTCTTGTAGGCATGCTGCATCTGGGTGAATAATCTTAATTTCGCACATTCCATGATGTGAGACTTAAATATACCATAAAAGGCAAATACACAACAGAAATAAAACCATAATTGAAGAATAATTGCCTACTATGAGCATCTAATCATCTGACTGTGAAAAGCCGCAGACTAAAATGCATTTGAAATCTATATTCATTTCTCTGCTAACTGTTATGTGAAAATACCTGTAACTGCAATTATACAATCTTTGTTTAAAAAAAAAGGAAAATATGTTCATATTGTAACTGCATTGCCAACGAGAAATATTACACCAATAAATATTATCAGCTGCTGCAGAAGCAAAGTGTTTGTGAACGTGTCGCTGAAAAACCATGACAACGGCACAGATTTCATCACCAGCTCTGCATTGGTTTTCAAACATGTGCAAGACAAACTTTGCAACCAAAAGTTAGAGCTGTTACACCTTTGCATTTAAAGGACCACACCAAAATCCGAGGATGGCAGAGGGGTACTCTAGAGTGTCCCCACAGTTCAGCAATGCCTCCCTCCTCACTTTCCTCCAGGCTGAGCAGACAAGGTGGCAGGTCCTTTTCACCAGCGATGGTAAGAAGAGGCCCTCCCGCCTGAACAAGGCAGTCTGGCTGGAGATGGCAGAGGAGGTGAATAGCCGTGGAGCCATCCTCCGTCAAAGGGTCCAATGCTGGAAGGGGATGAATGAGCACTCCTCCAGCCAGCCGAGGCTCGCTAGGCCTTGTGTGCACAGGGTATAAGCACCCAAAGTCATCCACAGCCAAAGGGCAATCAGATCAGCAGCCTTCCTTCAGTCAGCTGCTAGCACAAAGGTTGCACCAAGAAGGGACAACCTCTCTGCTTACAGAGAACACACTGACACAAGTGGGAATGCACAGGTGTCACAGCAATGTAAATATATCCTTCACTAAATGTTCCTCACTAACAGGTGTATCCTTTTCTCTGTGTGAATGATATGTGCAGCATGTAGCACCAATGTCACATCCCTTTGCACTGTTGGCCCTTCAGGAGAGCCAACGTATGCAATAACATTATTGCCATGTCACCATTACTCATGAGCATCTCCATGGATGCAGTGACATGGACATTGGCACAGTCAGCTGCAGGGATGCTGCAGATGTGGACTGGTGCACAGCAGGTGAGCGAGGGTGATGTGTGGCTTGCAGAGCTCATGCCGGTTCCTATGGAGCAAACAGCCTTTGTCTGATAAGCCACTTCCGTACATCCCTAGCTCACTGCTAGCCCTGCACGCAGAGCCTGGGTGCCATCTGCCCTCCCATGCATCTTTCATGTTGAAGGTCTTTAGCGTCCTCATAGTCCGAGGAGGAATCCTGTTAATGTCGGTCCTCATCATGACAGGCCTGGACCCTATTGGGTGCGTAGTTGTGCAGACCAGCAAAGAAAGGAGCTGGCCTTTTTGGCCCGTGGGACAGGACATCACCCTATCCATCCAGCGCTCTTTCAGCATGCCGATCTCCTGCTCAAGGGTGGCTATTATAGCTCAGTGGCTGGTGTTGTATCTCTCCACTGCAGCAGTGGTGAAGTCTCTCACTGGTGTCGGGAGCTATGTCTGTAAAGGATAGCCCTTATCTCCAAGAAGCCACCCCTCCAGAGCCAGTTCAGTGAACATTGGTGGCAGCTGGGACTGGCGCAGGTCCCAGGTGTCATGGCAGCTACCTGAGAAGCGGTCAGATGTGCATGAAGCGTCTGTGGTAATCACATACCAGCTTTACCTAGATTGAGAGGACTCCTTTAATGGTGACATCTGGAGGTGGTAGCCTGGTGGGAGGCCACATGAGTGCAGTCTATGAATATTACAACCTGTGGTTCTCTGGCAATGGTGCCAAAACCAATGGCCCACTGGGCCTGGCTGTGAGAATCCGTCCTGAAGCGGACATACTCACTGGCCCTCTGGTGCAGGGTATTGGTGACCTCCCTGATGCAGTGGTGCAATGCTGACTGTGTGACCTGTGTCTCTGGTTGGCCCCTGAAATGCTGCATAGGCATCAAGCTCGGGAACCACTGCCACTATGAGGACCAAAGACATAGGATGTCCACCGAAGTCCACGGGCTGCAGGTCATCTTTAAGCAGGGCACAATGACGTGTCACCACCCTCTCTACATGCGCAATCGTCTCTGACACTGGTGCTCTGACATCCGATGGCATGTCATATGGGGCCTGTAGATGCATGGTAATCGTAATGACGAGCACCCCTTGGGGGCTGCTGTTCACGGCTGGGGGCCTCTGCGTGGATCGCACCTGCCTGTTGATTTTGCCTCTGGTACAGAAGAATCCTCACGAACAGAGGATCACACAATGCAGGATGAGCCATACCTATTTCCATGTGATAAATAAAGTTGAACCCTGCACGTATTCGAAGGTTGCTAATAGGGCCGGGATTGGTGTCGACGGGTACGTCAGCTGCTTTCATGGATCAACTATGTGGCGTGCCATGGCATTGCCCATCTTGGTCAACACACAGAATGGCACAGCATGACCACATCAAGATCCTACCAGCTGAATCGATTGCCCCCACCATCCACGTAACCTTCATGCTACACCTTTTCTGGTACCCTCCCCACACACAGGGTGAGTCGAGTGCCATTGCTCCTTCACAAACACAAACAAATGCAGAGCGTACACAGTTTACGGAGAGAGCGTACACAGTACCTCCCTTCATGCCTGCAGAGCTTTCCCTCCAGTAATCCCAGACCCCCTCCCTCCTCCCTTTAAGAATGCAGAACTGCGACCCCTGCAATCCCCCCATCTCCCTTCCAGTATGCAGAGTGAGAACTCTGTGATTCCCCCCTCCCTCCTCCCTGCCAGTATGCAGAGTGAGACCTCTGAGTATCCCCCCTCCCTCCCAGTATGCAGATTGCGACTCCTGTAAATCCCCCCTCCCTCTAAAAATGCAGAGTGAGACCTCTGAAAATGGAACTTACCTTCTGTCGTGAAACCTTCTGCCTCCAATGACCCGCCGGCTTTTCTAATCGTGAACGGGATGGCACATGACAGCCACCTGTGCAAAGTAAAATCAGCAAGTGTCCATGGAGAGGCAGAGGGCTGCAAAATCTGCCGAGGTAAGTACTGTTCAACATATTCTAATTGGGGTGCTGCCGCTGTGCGGCGGGGGGCCGCACCGAGGTCCCTCTGCTGTCAGTGATTTGCAGCGAGCCCATCGCGACGTTGCGGGTCGAGGCGGGCCTCTCTCTACAGAATTTTACCGGCCTCTGTGCCACAACCCGCGGCGTTGAGGGGCCAGTAAAATTCAGCCCATTGTGTGATCAGTGGATAAAATGGCTCTGAGTGCACTTATCCCAGTAGAGACACAACCTCATTTGATTTGGCAGTGAGCCAATTAAAATAATTAATGTGCTCTCTGAGCATTTTCTTATAAGTGCAGGAAGCACTGTGGCTGCATAATGGCAGTGAATAAGGAAAGCAGTAGCTGTTAATGAGCTGCCCCTATTTTTCTAAACAGGCTACTAGATTCATCTGATTACTGCTGGGACCGTGGAGTCTCTCTAGGGCACAGGTGCCAGAATTGCCCTTTTGATCCAGAGGCAACAGATTGGAAGAAGAGGCATGTTTGAGGCAGAGGAGAAGCCTTCTGATATCAACTGTGCAGAATGGATATCAGGAGATAGCAGAGTGAATGTTGTCACCCACTTTCATAGATCATAGGAGCAGATGAAGAAGAAATTCTCAGGAAACAGGGAGAGCTAGCTATATTTTGCTGGATCAAGTTAAGTCAATAGTTTGAACACCAGCATCGCTGTGGCCCAATTTGCTGCAGCAATATAAATGGTTCATGGAAACCACTGCACAAACACAGCAGTAATCTTTTTTGGGTTGAGGGATAAATATTGACTAGGAAACCAGGAAGAACTGCCTTATTTGTCTTCAAGATGGTGCTTTGGGATCTTTTATCTCCACCTGAGAAGGCAGACAACATGACTCCCTCACTACTGCATTAAAGTGTCTGCCTGGGTTTCATGCTCAAGTCTCGAATGAGACTTGAATCCATGATTTTCTGACCCAGAGGCGAGTGTCCTACTGAGCCATGACTGAGACTGGGCTCATCTGTCCTTTCAGGTGGACGAAAAAAAAAATAGCAGCTGACAGTGATGCTATTAAGATGGTACAAAATGCAGTTTGGGAAGATTTTTTTAAAAACTGTATATGTCCAATGTTAATCTAATATCCTGGCTGCAAGGTTTGCTAGCGTCACTCGGGAGGGTTTAAACTAGTGTGGCGGGGGGTGGGAACCAGAGCAGTAGGACAGCTAGTGAAATAAATGAGGAGGACATAGTAAATAAGGCCAGTAGGACTAGGAAGAAGAGCAGGCAGGGAGATGTTGCTGAGCACAGCGGGACTGGTGGACTGAAGTGCATTTGTTTCAATGCGAGAAGTATGACAGGTAAAGCAGATGAACTTAGAGCTTGGATTAGTACTTGGAAATATGATGTTGCTGCTATTACAGAGACTTGGTTGAGGGAAGGGCAGGATTGGCAGCTAAATGTTCCAGGCTTTAGAAGCTTCAGGCGGGATAGAGGGGGATGTAAAAGGGGTGGGGGAGTTGCATTACTGGTTAAGGAGAATATCACAGCTGTACTGCGGGAGGACACCTCAGAGGGGTCATGCAGCGAGGCAATATGGATGGAGCTCAGGAACAGGAAGGGTGCAGTCACGATGTTGGGGGTTTACTACAGGACTCCCAACAGCCAGCGGGAGGTAGAGGAGCAGATATGTAGACAGATTTTGGAAAGATGTAAAGGTAATAGGGCTGTAGTGGTGGGTGAAATTAACTTCCCCTATATTGACTGGGACACACTTAGTGCTAGGGGCTTGGATGGGGCAGAATTTGTGAGGAGCATCCAGGAGGGCTTCTTGAAACAGTATGTAGATAGTCCAACTAGGGATGGGGCCATTCTGGACCTGGTATTGGGCTTGGAGGGCCAAATGGCCTGTTCCTGTGCTGTTCTTTGTTCTCCCATACCATCCCATCCTCGCTGTGCCGCAACAGCATCCAGTGTACAATAGGCAGTCAACAGTCCTTCAAAAGCACCTGACTTTCCAGTCCTCGAGCTCCTAGCGATGTGCCCAGAGCAGCAGGAAATTCTGCAGATGAGTCAACCTCACCTTAACTAGAAAGGTTAGCTCATTTGTTTCCACCCCTCTCTACAGGATATTCTGGGCTGAGCGCTTGCAATTTCCAGGGATCGCTGGCCCATGAAATCAAACCTTTTGTTTGTAATGGTGGAGATTTGACCAAAAAGAATTACTGTCAACTGATCCAAATAAGGATTCATTTGATTTGCATAGTCAATCCATCCGATGGTACTTTACCATATTAGTCACATGGGAGAAAATCCATTTGCTAAACAAGTCAACATTGCATGAAGGAGTCAATTTTATATAAAAAAAAACTGTGGAAGTAACCAATCTGGATCAATATTTGTCTATGACCTCAAAGAAAAACCTAGGGCTGAATTTTCAGGCCCCACCAATGTCAGGAATGGAGGTGTACAGGGCCCGAAAATTACGAGGCCAGCCAGCATGCCTGCTTCCTGACCCCGTTCCCGATGTCAGCCATTTCAGCTGACGTGGGTTCGATGCCTGGCAGGGCCACCCACCCTCACGAGGCATGCAGGCAATTAGATATGTTAAGAGCCTTGTTGAGCAGTGATTAAGGAGGCCGAATGGGATTTTCCAGTTGGCCTCCAATTTCTTGATGTGATGGGGGGCAGCTCAATGACCTGGAGGCTGGTGCCCAGCAACAGGCTAGGGTGCCAGAATCCTGGCAGGCCTACAGGCCCTACTCTGTCTGCCTGCTCACCCCCAACCCCCTTACAGCAGTGGCCTGGCTGCTTTTTGTGTTTTTTTACTTGAAGTTTTTACAAAGGAGAAGGGAGGGCACCTTTTTGTTGAGGCACCCTCCCAGTTACTTACCTTGCACTGCGGCCGGGTGCTTCTCTGAAGCTGGAAGGCCTCTGATTGGCCTTTCAGCTTCGAGAGCCCGCCAGCCACTCTTAATTGGACAGGGGACCTGTCTCCAAGCCAATTAAGGGCTCACCCATGTGAAAACTCTGATCTTAAACTGTCTCCCACCAGCGCCACATTTGGGATCCGAAAACAGTCCTGACTCCTGTTCCCCGCCTCTGTGGGGAAAATTCAGCCCCATATGTTGATAAAATGGCTTGGTATTTTTTGACTAAAAGAGCAGCTTGTTTTGGAGTGGCAGCACTAACTCAGCAAATATTTTCTTCAATATGCCTCATTGACCTATGTATTTACTTTAAAACACAGACGGAAAGATCTAAATTAAAATCCGAGACGTTCACACTCATGGTTAATGGCTGTGCTTCTAGAAGAGGCTATTATAGAACTGCTTCATTTTCTTAGTTCTCAGAGCGTATAGAAAGCAGCTACCACTTTATCAGCAACACCATTCCTTGAAGCATCTCACAGTCGGTTCAGAATAATATTTGTTTTGAATGCTCCATGATTGGTTTTTCAAGTAGTTGAAGAACCATTAAATCAAACTGCTAAACTTTAATCTCATGAGTCATTCAGGTATTCAGACACCGCTGCCTCTGTGGATGTCCTCCTCAGGTTGCCAGGTGATGCATCAACTCTGAGGACAGACGGTGATGCAAGGCACCATATGCAAAATACACAAAGCTTCCAGCCCCTGCCTTTGATTTGTGATTATCGCTACTGCTACTCACAGCCACACTGCTCAGTGATTCTGCTGATTTTACCTGGATTCTGAGTTCACATACATAAAAAAGCACTGTTGCAGATGTACAATAGTTTGTTTAACAGAAAGACTTGTATTCATATAGCACCTTTCATGATCACTGTGTTTCCCAAAATACTTTACAGTTAATGAAATACTTTTGAAATGTAGTCACTGTTGAAATGTAGGAAACATGGCAGCCAAATTGCACACAGCAAAATCCCACGAACAGCAATGCAATAATGACCAAATAATCTGTTTTTAGGTGCTGGTCGAGCAATCAATATTTATCAGAACTCTCGAGAGAACTTGCCAACCTTGAAGTTTGCTCTTCTCTCCAATGGGATTTCCATTTGTCGGGGTAATCAACTTTAATTCTGTTTCTCTCTCCACACGTGCTGCCAGACCTGCTGAGCATTTCCAGCATTTTCTGTTTTCATATCATTGGAGAGAACTGCCCTGTTCTTCTTCGAACAGTGCAATGGGATCATTGCATTTCTATGAGAGGACAGCTGGGCTCTCAGTTTAATGTCTCCTTCGAAAGGCGGCATCTCTGACAGTGCAGTGCTCCATCGTTACTGCACTGGGAGTGCCAGCCTAATTTTTGTGCTCTAGGCTCTGGAGTGAGACATTAAGGCTTTTCAAAACTACAACAATGTTGTCTTTGTTCCTCTTCAACAGCATCTGTTGCAGCTGTCTCTTCAAGCTCTCACAATCATGCTGTTGTGTGTAGTCCCAACATGCATTTTACAGCCAGCTTCCTCATTTGCAGTGGGAATGCAAACTTCCTGCCCCTCACTGTGGTCCCCCATGAGTCACCATAGCTTAGATGGTTTGGTTTCACTCTGTTCTTACCTTCTGCTATATGCTTCTGCTGCTTTGTTGGAGGATGGGACTTTGTTACACAATGAAGAAAACAGGGTTAGTTGCTCCATTCAATTATAAATAAACTTACTACATGCCTGAGCCTGTGAGTGGGTGTGGGAACAATTCTTGATCTTGCTTTAGGTGTTGCGTTATCAGCAATTCCCACCTATAGTATTGCAATATTCAATCTACCAACGAGCAGCAGCTAAGAGGGAGTGGCACAGATGCACAAATTGAGCCAGATGAATGCCACTTCGAACTGGAGAGGCATGGAAGAGTATCAATTTAAATTTGGTGGGGAGGGAGGTTGAGTGTTTGGAAAAGGGGTGGGGAAAGAGTGTCAGCATGAACTGGGCAAGGAGGAAGAAACCAAGGAAAATTCTGGGAAGGTTGGAGAAGAGAGGCGCATGTCATTGTGATAGCTGTAGCAATAATTAAAGCAACTTAATGACCATATTTAGCAATAAAACATATTCAGAATGGACTACAGTTTATCTGAATGCAATAAAGGAAGGTACCCAAATTCTTTAAGCTTTATTTTTCACTCTACCAGTCAATCTATAGCTTAACATTATGGCAAATCTGTACCCCACTACATTCGCAATTGAACTGAATTGGCAGCCATGCATTTGGCAGTCTGGGGTTTCCTGTCTGAATATCACCACCACCTTTAAGACGTTCCTTAAATCCTACCTCTGACCAAACTTTTAGCTACCCGTTCTAATATCTCCTTCTTTGTCTCTGTGCCAATTTTTGTCTAATTGCCCTCCTGTGAAGTGCCTTCGAACATTTACTCTGTTAAAGATGATAAAGTCAAATTGTTCAACGTTATGAATTCACATAGTTGCAGCTCTATCCAGCTGAAGACATGCTCCAGCTGTTTCAAAAAAGGCAGGATGGTGAGATAGGATGGCCGCCTTTTGGCCCTTAACGCCACACCAGCTTATGGGTTGGGGAATTGGAAATGGCATCCATTACCATTTTCACCATTATGCTGTTGATTCACATCATACACCTACATCAATGGGAAGCTATTGCCTTTCATGTGGGCAGCACAAACTGGCAGGTCAGGTAACATCAGCAAAAAGATTGGACATTACTATGGTGTGATTGCCTTTAAGAGTAATGCACCTTTGAGATCTTAGTATGCTAATGAGCTGAGTACCAGAACAAAGCCACGTGACTGCCAACCAGACTAATTCTGTAACTGTAACACCAAGAGGCAAGACTTGTAAATAGTTAGCTCTGCACTGTATATACTTGTTAGCTGTTTAATAAACCTGAGATCTTCAACAACCTGAATGCCACACATCTCATTTATGTTGCATCAGACAACATAAGAAGCTTCTCACAACATGGTGGCAGCTGTAGTGAGAAGACAGAATCTAAGATTGAAGACCACAGGTAAACAGCTTTAAAAACTATCTGCAGCTACAAGAGAGTTAAATGAAACACAGGCCCAAACAGTGTAAAGAAGAAAAAAAACTCACCTCCAGCCGTAGAAGACAGAGCTGAATGACAGGCTACAAATCAAGCACTGTGAGCAGGTGAGTCAGTGTGCCATCGGTACAGGAACCCCAGTTTGAAAAAAAGGCTTTGAGGTGATTGCAAAGTGGATTTTTTTTTTTTTAAAAAGGCTCAGTAAAAGTAAAAAACCCAGGAAAACCCAATCCCTATCTCAGGCTGAACGATTGTTCCCTAAGGCTCCTGCAGGCTGATCAGGTCCACAGCATTACAGGAGGTGCCAGACAGCAAAAAGCGTGTGAATCCTCCATTCATGCAGCTCACAGCTAGAGCTATGAAAAGAAACCCATTATATCACTCACATGCTTTAGAGCTTTCATTCACTCAGCCAGAGTCTAAAAAAAATTCATAAAACCACTCACTCATGAAGAATTGCCTATTGAATGTCTGCATTAACAAACTCCAGAAAAAAAGGCACTTGAAATGCCTATTGCACAGCTGTGCAAACAAACAAACTAGAGTTTGGAAGCTAGATAAACAAACAAGCACTGCAAAACACCTGCTTCTGTCAATCAAAGCAGCTAGTCTGGTGAACAGACAGTTTTTCTTAAAAAGGAAACAGTGCAGAGTCATAAAGCAAGTTCAAAACAAAAGAACAGCAGGAAGATGGATACCAAACTGCCTAGCATGAACTGGAAGGCCATTGATATCCTATCCGAGTTCAAACTGTTCCAACAGAGAATGCAATTATGCTTTACAGACCAAATAATTATAGAACCAGAAAAGCAAGCTGTAAAAATAATGATAGCAATGGGAAATTAGGGATTACACAGAATCAATGCCTCAGGCATATCTGAAGAGGACCAGAAAGATCCCGCAAAGATATGGAAAGTGCTGGAAGATCAACTCAGATTAAGAGTGAGTTTTCAAATTCACTGCCTAGAATTGATGTCCTCCAGGCAACAGCCACATGAATGAATAGACCAGTTCGTCAGTAGATGTCACAGCAAGGGCAATGAGTGTGACTTTTCAGAGGTTGAACTCTGAAAAGCAGATCAGAGGCTAGGAATCCTGTGGCAAGTCACTCATCTCCTGACTCCCAAAGCCTGTCCACCATCTACAAGGCACAAGTCAGGAGTGTGATGGAATACTCTCCACTTCCCTGGATGGGTGCAGCTCCAACATTCAAGAAGCTCGACACCATCCAGGATAAAGCAGCACGCTTGATTGGCACCCCATCTACAAACATTCACTCCCTCCACCACCGCCGCACAGTGGCAGCAGTGTGTACCATCTACAAGATGCACTGCAGCAATGCACCAAGGCTCGTTAGACAGCATCTTCCAAACCCACGACCTCTACCAACTAGAAGGACAAGGGCAGCAAATGCATGGGAACACCACCACCTGCAAGTTCCCCACCGAGTCACACACCATCCTGACTTGGAACTATATCGCCGTTCCTTCGCTCTCGCTGGGTCAAAATCCTGGAACTCCCTTCCTAACAGCGCTGTGGGTGTACCTACCCCACATGGACTGCAGCGGTTCAAGAAGGCAGCTCACCACCACCTTCTCAAGGGCAATTAGGGATGGGCAATAAATGCTGGTCTGGCTAGCGATGCCCACATCCCATGAATGAATAAAAAAAAAACTCTCAGACCAAATACTGCAGCTAGTGATTGTATCATTGAAATATTTCAGAAGGACCTCTTGGGGAAAAAGAAAGGCCACAGTATTGATGCACTGGTGGAAGATGGCAAGAAATGTAAGTCAATTGTAGCTGGGCAACAGTACCTACAAGCACTAGGTGCAGCCAAAAGTATTGACACGATAACCAGGTCGAAACGAGCTGTGTGGTAAGTGTGGTTTGTCACACTCACGATGCAGTTGTCCTGCATTTCATGACCTGTACAAGGCATGCGGTGCAAAAAGACACTGGGCCCACCTTTTCGGGAATTCTGGCTTCAAAGAGACAGCCAGAAGGCACGGTCAGGCACAAACAGAAGACAGGGCAACAGCAGCAAAGAAAGTGCCAGAGACCTGCGTAAATGCAAGCCGATACACAAGGTCACCAGGGAAACAGACCTGAGACAAGACCTAGAGAGAAGTAATTCTCAGCGAGAAGACAGACAAGCCACATTGTGAACCTGACACATCACGTCGATGAAGTCCAACAACTGGAAGCTTTCGCCACTATCAACATCATGTGCCCAAAGAAAGCTGACAAACATACACTCAAGGTTAAAACTGACAATGGCACTAGTACAAATATCCTACCAGTTCAAATCCTCAAAGATATATACTGGAATCATTGGAAGTCTATGATACAACAAACAACTGCCAAGTTATCTGCATACAAGGGTCACTCATCCCTTGCAGTGGCACATTAACAATGCAATGCAGAAGCGGCAAGTCGGCATGGGAACCACAAACATTCTACCTAGTAGACACGAGCGGACCAGCAGTGGAAGGACTACCAGCGTGTAAGGACCTCAACATCATAACGATCCATAAGTGCATTGCCAAGGGGAAATCTCCAAGGACCAGAACCCGCTCGTAGACTCTGACCAGCATCAGACGGTGCAGTCTGGAAACCCAGTAACATATGCCATGCCTTCACTTCTGCTATCTAGAGAACCGCCAGCACCACAATGAGCCAGAACGGACAGGTATCTCCATGAGACCAAGTACTCTCCCCCTAACAAGTCCTCAACCTTGAGCCCAAGACCTTCAGACGCAGAGGATGAGGAGAGGCGAAGGACACGCAATGTACTGAAGAGGCAGAGGAGAAATGAGTTGAAACATTGTCTATTGCCTCTTTGAGATGAGGTGCTGAAACTTTCCAAGAATGGCAGGGCCTCAAAAGTGGTCATTTTGAGAAAAGCAACAGAATGTATTAGCAGGCTGAAGGCAGAGCAACAGAAACTGAATGCAGAGAGGGAGAAACTGCAAAAAGAACAGTAAAAGATGAGATGTAAACTCCCCAAGCAAGAGTTTTCAAACCACCGAGATGATATATGGGCTGATGAGACTCTATATCTGTAAATTTCACAATCTCTATCCATGTGTAAATAATTTTGATGTTATCTAATTTTATGTACTTTTACTTTTAGCATATGAGACTTATCTTTGAAAAGAAGGGGAATGTTGTCTGATTGCCTTGAAGAGTAATGTATCATTAAGATCTTACTATGCTAATGAGCTGAGTACCAGGACACAGTCACATGACTGCCAGCCAGACTCACTCTGTAACTGTAACACCAAGAAGCAAGACTTGTAAATAGTCAGCTCTGCACTGTATATAGTTAGCTGTTTAATAAACTTGGTTGAGATCTTCAACAACCTGAACTCCACGCATCTCATTTACGTTGCATCAGACAACATAAAAAGCTACTCATTACAATTACCAGTAACACCCATTAGAAATCATCACCATCTGTTTCAAACTGGTCTTGCTCTCATGATGAAACCATGCCTTTTCAGAACTAATTAGTTGTTAATGGAAAAAATAAGATTCCAATGGCACATTTTAAAATCTAAGAAAAAAAAACATGCTACCTTCCATAAGACATAGGCATCAAAAGAAAAGATGTAAAATAGCAAATGAAACACCCCATTGTGTTACCAAGGAGTTGCTGCAAGGTATAAAAGGACAATTTGTCACCTCCTGTTGCAAATCAATTCCTCATTCCATATGATTTATTTTATAGCTGGCACAAGCTACTGAAATCCTCTGTCAAGTGAGCCAGCAAGAAGAAAACAGCTGCAAGTCATCTACCACCTGTCAGGACGTATTAATGAGATGACCTAGGAGAAGCTGACCACAGACTGGCAGATTTATTCATTCAGGCTTCACTGCATTTTCCACTGTCCACCTATTTTTTTTAAATGCCCCTTTCAATGGTACTAAACACTATGGGGAGAATGTTATGCTCTCCCCGGGGTCAGGTTTGGAGGCAGAGAGAGCACATAATCGGGTGGGATGGTGGCAGGAGGAGGGCCCCGCCCCCGCCCCCTTCCCACCTCCACCCAAATTAAGTCTGGGGCTGGAAGGCCTGTGAATGGCCTTCCCACTCCACCATCAATTGGAGCCCTTCAGTGGGCAATTACGGGTCTCATCCTGCCACTGCCGGATTTAGCCCATCAATGGGCAGGCCTATCATTCCAAGGGGAGCATGCCAAACTAACCTGTGCGAATTGCTTGCCAGCTCCGATGGTTGGGGAGGGGGGCTCCCTTGTTAAAAGGCACTTAGTACTTGAAGGAAGGACCCAACATCGGGAGGTTGGGGGGAGCCTCTGACAGCCAACCCCTTCCCTTGCTGCTGACCACCCCTACAACCCCTCTCCATGAGACTTACTTGTGACCCAGGTCCAGGGGCTCAGGTGAGTGCTCCACTGGCAGCAGCCGCTAACCGAGCAGTGCCACCACAGAAGTAAAGAGCTGCCAGCCTCTGATTGGCCGGCAGGTCTCATCACGCAGGGTCCTTGATCCGAGGGAAGGCCCGCTGCTCTCCACTTGATTGCCTGATTGGCACTTGATCCAGTGGGCCTTCCCTAGTGTAGGCAATGTGGGGCTCTCACTGGCGCTTTTGTCAGTGGTCAAGTCCCCTGTCGCCCGGATAAAATCCCGGCATGAGAGTCTGAATTAAACCTGTCTTAAAACATCCCACCTCCCCTTCCTCTCCAATTCATTGTTCAAGAATAACCAAGATTTGTTTCAAGAAAGGAAGCAGGACTTGCAAGTACATAAAAGGGCATAGAATGAACAGCACAAAAACAGGCCATTTGGCCCGACTTGTCCATGCCAGTGTTCATGCTTCACACAAACTTCTTAACACCCTATTTCATCTAACTCCATCAGCATAACCTTCTATTCTTTTCTCCCTCATGTGGTAATCTAGTTTCCCCTTAAATGTCACAGAGTCATTACGGCACAGGAGGTCGTCATTCGGCCCATAGATTCCATGCTGGCTCTCTGCAGAACAATCCATTCAGTCCCATTCCCCTGCTCTATCCCTATAGCCCTGCAAGTTTATTTCCTTCAAATGCCTATCCAATTTATTTTTGAAATCATTGCCTCAAATACTGCTTATGGTAGCAAATTCCACATTCTCACCACTCTCCAGGTGAAGAAGTTCCCCCTGAATTCCCTATTTGATTTCTTGGTGGCTATCTTATATTTATGGTCTCTAGATATGTGGTCTCCACTACAAGTGGGAACATCTCTATGTCTACCCTGTCAAACCCTTTCATAATTTTAGAGACATTTATCATGTCACCCTCAGTCTTCTCTTTCCTAGAGATGAGCCCCAATCTGTTCAGTCTTTCCTGATGTCTATAACCTCTCAGTTCTGCTGTCATCCTTGTAAATCTATTTTTCCCTCGTATATATTTTCTATAATATGGAAACCAGAACTGTGCACAGTATTCTAAATGTGGTCTAACCAAGGTTCCATACAAGTTGATCATAACTGTCCAAATTTAACATGACTATCCAACTTTCACATAACTAGTTATCCAAGTTAACATTACGGCATCAGCCAAGAACTGTGCATTCACACAGATGTCCCCAAAATCAATCAGCACTGCTGTTCAGCAAGCTGACTTGGGTATTAATGCAGAGGCAGGTTCCGAACGGGGATGGGTGAATTGCATGTGCGGAAGCTGAAAGAAAATTTTACATCTCGGGATGTTCAATTTCAACACAGCTGCCTAATTATAGTTTCACTTTTGGCTTTTGTGTTGCCAAGTTGCACGAGTGGATGTAATGAGTATGTACATGATGCAAACAAAACTTGACTATTTAAAGGTCCAGTGCAAAAAGGGAATTTGGAGGAGATAGGAGGTTTTGGAAGGAGATGGTGAGAATTGTTCAAGATGAAAGCAAGACATCCATTTATATTGCACCTTTCATGACCACAGGATGTCCCAAAGCACTCTACAGCTAATGAAGTATATTTGAACTATAGTCACTGATTGTAATGTAGGAAACACAGCAGTCAATTTGCACACAGCAAGCTCCCACAAACAGAAATGTGATAATGATCAGATAATTCATTTTTGTGATGTTGATTGAGGAATAAAGATTGGCCAGGACACCAGGGATAACTCCCTTGCTCTTCTTCGAAATAGTGCTGTGGGATCTTTTATGTTCACCTGTGAAGGCAGACAGGGCCTCAGTTTAACATCGCATCTGAAAGACAGCACCTCCAAAAGTGGACAACTTACAGTGGAGTAGCAACGTTTGATTTTTGCATTCACGTCCTGAAGTGGGTCTTGAACCCACAACCTTCTAACTCAGAAGTGGGAGTGCTACCAACTGAGCCACAGCTCACGGATTCAGGGCAAAGAAAAGCCGCACCAAGATTTAACAATGCTTCCCTTGATTTACTGCTGGTTGCAGTCAGAAGCAGGAGGGATATAATTTTCCCGAGAAATGGGAGGAAGAAACCTGGTACTCTCACCAGGTAGGCATGGTTGGAGGTGGCTGAGGAGATGAAAACCGATGCTTTCTATCCCAGGCTTGGTTACAGTGCAGGAAGCAGTTTAATGACCTTATCAGGTCAGAAGAAGTGAGTACAGATGCTGCTTCACATACATCCTATGGTGTACAAAAACTCCCCTCTCGCTCTGTCTTACCAGGCTTCGTCACATTACTTCTCATCTCATTTATGTTTCAGCATCACCCATTCTTCACTTCCACACGTCCCCAAGCATCCATCCACTGCTGCCAACCCTTATGCAATATTATGCATCTGTCTCATAGTCGCCCTCACCAAATGCATTAGATCCATTGAGTGAATGTGTTACTGTCATGCAGGCCCCCACCTGCCAAGAATGAGGCACATTAATTTTGCCATATGGACATTAAATTTCAAATTGTTGCTGGGAAGAAGACAAGGCCTGTGACAAAGGGTTGCTAGGTCCCTGGCTGGAAAGACACATTTACATATTAACAGACAGTGCTTGCAGACAAAGGAGCTATATCCTGTTCCAATTCAATCCACAAACAGACATGGTCAGACAAGTTAGTCACATGACTAACAGAGTTTTGTACTGAGAGCCTGCAGAAAGCTGAATGCTCCTGGACTGAAGCAGACCTTCTCTCCTGTTTGTCTGCTCCCATATCTTTCTCACGGAACTCTAAAACCCACTGAAGACACATGAACCCCTAGAAAGAAAAGTCTCCTACAGTGAACAAGGTTTAAGAAGAATACTGGGCCCCAACGAAAAGCCAGATCTACCTAAAATCAAGGATTCTACAGTGAGCTTAAAGACCCGTAACAAAAACTCTTCAGATATTGCCTCCAACTTTTTCACTTTATTTCTTCTGCTCTTTTCTGTCCCTATCTGCATGTGTGTATTGTGTATGCGTGCTAGCGTGGGCGCTTCGTGTATCTGTAGGCGTTAACTGAATTAGAGTTTCAGTTTAATACAATTTCACTTTCCTTTTTTAAACCTAAGAAAGCCTGTTTGTGCTGGCTTCTTTGCCTTATAATTGGAAAGCGGTGAACAAGGATTCAGCAAGGGGGAGCTAAAAACACGGTGTGTTTAAAATTAAACCCTGTTACAGCAAGACCAGGTCAAAGGGACCCCTAGACCTCTTTCTCACCTGGTCGAAACAGTTAACTTAATCAAATTAGGGCGGCACAGTGGCGCAGTGGTTAGCACCGCAGCCTCACAGCTCCAGGGAGCCAGGTTCGATTCTGGGTACTGCCTGTGCGGAGTTTGCAAGTTCTCCCTGTGACCACGTGGGTTTTCGCCGGGTGCTCCGGTTTCCTCCCACAGCCAAAGACTTGCAGGTGATAGGTAAATTGGCCGTTGTAAATTGCCCCTAGTGTAGGTAGGTGGTAGGGAATATGGGATTACTGTAGGGTTAGTATAAATGGGTGGTTGTTGGTCGGCACAGACTCAGTGGGCCGAAGGGCCTGTTTCAGTGCCGTCTCTCTAAAAAAAAAATCACAAGTCTGTTCTTTCGCCCCTTGTAAGGGAAAATATTGCGGAACCCAAGGGAGAAGGACAGGACAGGAAGTGGCCTTTTGAAAATTGTGCAGCTGACAGATGCAGAGGAGGCGGCCAATGATATAAATGGTATATCCACCTCCCTCTCAATCGGAGATAGAGAGACTGAGAACTCAGAGATGCTTGATGACAGAATATAAAATTTCTCTGAAGCATGTTGACTTTATTTCATAAATATTTGAACTATGAGAAGCCGGAGTAAGCTGACAAGATACTACTTTGCCAGGACTAATTAATATCCATTTCTTCTGTCTTCCATGCCTCCACGCGTAGAGCAACGGTCTGTGAACATGCCGAACAAAAATTCCTCAGAGGTGCTCATTTCTTCGATGGTGCACCGTCACAGGCAGTACAGCATGCACCATTGCACACACACTTCGGTGGGGCCACTTAGACAACTAGTTGCGTTTTCATCTGTTAATTCATAATTCATAAGTGAGCACAAGCAGAGACAGCTGTTGAGAGTTTGTGTTGGGAGACGCTCCAAGCTCTGCTGAGCTGGACACAGATGCTGAACCCCATGGGCCATCATTGAAAAGAAGAATGATAGAGTGACAGCAGCAAATTTGAGAGATAGTGGCAGATGAGCTATGCATTTTCTCTACAACAGCGCAGAAGATGGGGCAGTCCAGCTCAAGCGCTTGTGGATTGATGTTGCCACTCTAATGAGTTCCCATAGGCCCTTACCAGAGCTTCACAAACTATGGATGTCAACATTTCTGCTGCCTTAAACAGGATGACATAAACATTAGCCGTGCCCTTGCAAGGTGTCACTGATCTGCTTCAAGGCGCTCTCCTGCAGAGAGGTAGGAATGATGCGTCACTGGCCCAGGAGAGCAATGATGGTGGAGGATTTTATTTTTTCCAGTCTAACTAACTGAATCTTCGTGCTATGAGGGCATCCCTAGCAAGAATGCATGCGACAGGTATGGAGATTGATGCCCATCTTCATTTTTCTCCTCCTCCTCTTCTTTAATGGTCTCGTCATCAGAAGATGATTGATGAGTGCCCCGGTTGTCCTCCACCCCTAATCCTCACTGGTATACAAGATTGTGCAGGTACACCACACCACTATGATTCTGGAAACTCGTACTAGCAAGTACTGGAGGGTGGCTCCTCACTAATCTAGACACCTGAAGCACGTCTTCAACATGCTGATGGCTTTCTCAATGACAGGTGGCTCTTGTTGTAGGGCTCTTGAGCCTTATTGGTGGGCTTCCACACGGGTGTCATGAAGCAAGTTTGAAGTGGGTATCCTTTGTTGTCTATGAGCCAGTCCTTATGTCTGTTTCCTGCTATGAACAGGTCTGGTATATTGGACTGTCACATTATGAAAATATCATGATAGCACAGCAGCTGCACATTGATGGAATGAAATCCCTCGTAGTTGATAAAAGAAAAGCCTGGCTGATCTGTTGCACCTTGGATTGCCACATGTATGCAATTAATGGCACCCTATACCTGTGGGAAGCCAGTCAGAGAGATAAATGTGGGTTCTACCCATTCTGGCTATTGTCATCTTAGAGAAAGTTATTATAAGTCGACATGTTGGAAACCAACCCATCCGTGACTTATTGTGTACATTTTTGTGCAGTTCTAATCTCCAGCAATGGCAAGACACAATCTGATTCTGTGATAAAGAAGGTTTGGCCAGAGGTGGCTGAGCATGTCAGCAGCAGGAGTGTAGTGCTCTGTGTACCTGGATCCAGTGCAAGTAGCAGTTCAATGGCCTGATCAGGTCAAGAAAGGTGAGCACTATTGCAGATTTGCTTACATCCTGTATTATACCCCCAGCAACTTGGTCTTGTCACACATACTCCATCACATCACTCCTCACAGATATTTAACTTTCAGCAGCACCCATCGTCTTGTTTCTATGCACTTCCTCACCTCATCTTTCTCCATCCACCACTGCCACTCACCCCAAACCTTATGTAATGAGATATCACCTTCCTTGCTTGCTTGCCTGATTCTCAGACAGATCCTCAAATTCTGCCAATGCCATTCGTAATGCATCTGCCTAGTAGTCACACTCACTGAATGCACTATAGCCATCAGATAAACACATGCCTTACAGACCTTCACAGATTTGTCATGCCTCCTTGAAGCAGAAAGGAGCACAAAATAAAAGGGAATAGGGGAGAACCAGAAGTGATTCTGGAACTCACAAATGCCAAGTCGGAGCTCCTGGAGATAAGCAGGATATCAGCATCTCCGATCATCAGAGATGGAGAGACTTGGACTTCACTGCAACATGATGACAACATTAAATATCTCCAGTCCATATTTCAAGGGCCATCAATGAAAAGGAGAATGAGAGAGGGTTATCAACCAATGTGCGAGGTACTGGCAGTTGTGCCAAGCAACACTGTCACCAATACCATAGAGATGGAGGAGCACAGTTCAAGCATTTGTGGATTAATGTCACAGGCTATTGCGAGGATATCTTCCATTTATATAGTAGCTTCCTCCATGGAATTTGAATTGCAGCAGTGCAGTAATCCATCCCTGCAGGTCCTGATCACAGTTGTGCAAACTGTTTCTGCTGCCTCAAACAGGATGACAGATACATCAGCCATGGCCTTCAAAGGAAGTCATCACTGATCTGCTCCATGTTGTTCTCCCACAGAGAAGTAGGAGCAAAGTTCCACTGGCCAAGGAGAGAGATGATGACTAAAGGGAACATGGAAGTGGGAATTACACACCCCAATCCCCACAGTGCCTCAAACACTACCTGACAGGCTGCCTCCTCTTTGCTGACTCTGCCACTGCACAAGTGCAGATAGAGCAGTACTTGACAGGGCCTTCATGGGTTACAATACCTTGAGGTTGTAGGACGTGAGTATCTCAGAAGAAGTTAGATCAGGGATCAGAACAGCCTGTCTCTACCTCTTCTGCAGCCATAGGGATTGCATCACGTAGAAGAGGTAGCAAAAAGACGACTTTGTAGTTCACCGAGGATAGGCACATGGATATTTATGAAAATGTTGTGTTAAGTTCCATTTTCTTATTTATTCACATAAAGTGCATTAATTTGCATCATTTTCACTTTCCTGTGTTCACCATTCTTGCCTGCTAAGCGGCAACTCGAGTTTGCATTTGCTTGGTGATGAATAAAAACATGTATTGACTGCGACCAGGAGGTACGTGCGCAATGAGTGGATGTTTGAGTAAAGAGGACTGCATTGTGTTGGTGAGGTGTGGGGGGTGGGGGGAGGAATTGTGATAGTTACGTTGGTCCTGTCGGCATGCCTAACTGAACCCTCAGACATTCCTGGCATCCCGAGTGACAATGTGAGCGGTTGGTCCAGCGTTAGGCATCTGATCTTCATCTTTCTCCTCTCCATTGCAATCTTCATTAGATAAAGAGTGCTGAGTGGCTTGTTCCATATCTACCTCTAGTGTTCACTGCTGCACTGTGTTGTTCAGGATACAGCACAACATGATTATTGCAGAAACCCTAATCCCACCTTCCAGCTCTTGGTCAGCAGCTCTGTAGGTTATGGCACTTCAAGTGCAAATCCAAGTGTTTTTTTTAAATGCAATGAGTTTCAGCCTTTACCACCCTTTCAGGCAGTGAGATCCAGACCTCCACCGTACTCTGGATGAAAATATTTCTCAACTTCTCTTTAATCCTGCTGCCAATAATTTTAAATCTGTACCCGTTATTGACTTCTCTGCGAAGGGAAATAAGTCCTTCCTATCCACTCTATCCAGGTCCATTATAATTTTATACACCTTAATCAAATCTTCCCTCAGCCTCTTCTGTTCTAAAGAAAAGAATCCCACCCTATCCAATTTTTCCTCATAGCTAAAATTCTGCATGCCTGGCAACATGGTCATAAATCTCCTCTGTACCCTCTCTAGTGCAATCACATTCTTCCTGTAATCCAATGACCAGAATAGCATAATGTCCCTAATCTCCAAGCTATGTATGAAGCGATCACGAGGGCACTTGGCCCTGCCGCCACCAAAGTTGCTCCCCTGACATCAGCAGGTGGTGAGGTACTCACCAACAGAAGTAAACAGATGTCCCACTGGGCTGAACATACTGTTAGCTGTAATCCTGAGAGGCGGACTTCTCCTAGTCCTTGCTTGATGTTCTCCCACAACTTCCTGTCCTGGATGAGTTAGATGAAGAACCCTCATCACTTGAGTTCAAGAAGGCCACAGACCGCCTAGCAAACAGAAGGGCACCTGACAAGGATAGAATCTCAGAGGAACTACTCAAGAATGGAAAGCCTCATACTTTATGACCTTCTCCTTCTCCGCTGGAAGGCAGGCTTTGTTCCACAGGAGATGCGTGACGCAAAAATCATGAAACTATACAAAACAAAGGTGACACAGGAGACTGCAACAACTACAGGGACATCTCACTGCTCAGCGTCACTCGGAAGGCCTTTGCTAGGGTCATCTTAAAAGACTCCATTTATCTGCAGACCGAGTGTACCTGAGGCACGGTGCAGTTTGCATGCAGGCGATTCTACTGTGGACAATGTTATGGTCAAGTGAGGACGGGTTGAAGGGCTTCCCTCATTTCCCTCTCCATGTTTGACCAAAACAGGTTTAATTCTTTCTTAAAGTGGATGTACTGGCCAATTCAGTAGGTGTTTGATTACTTACTTGCTATGATCAAGTTTTCTTGAGTTTAACAAAGAAAGGGGTTAACCTTATTGTACTTAAATGGAACTAATAAACTATCTGCCAACTTTCACACACTGCAGGTTTACACAAACACAAATAGGTTACAGAGTGGGGAAAGGTAGATTGGTTGAGTTAGAGTCCATAGAAAAAAGGGGTATACAGTCAGTGGCATTTGGTGATTCAGCTGGCTTCTCGCTGAATTTGGTGGTCCTGAGGCTATTAGTTTGAAGAGGTGGATGACTGGTTCGGTGGGTCTCTTAGAGACAATTATGCAGATGATTTCCTCCAAAGGGATTTATGATTGTCGCCAGAGAATGCAAAGGTGGTCAGTCAACAAACAGGATGTAAATGCTTTTGATCTGGAATGGAGAGGAGGAGAGAGAGAGAGAGACCCCCACTTGGGTCTGCATGTGTCAGAGTCCAGTTGCTTCTCCTTTCTCTGCTGCAGAAAGACACAAGCTCAAAACAGATGGGGTGGGGCTTGTCACATGGCAGTCAGTCATTCAAACATAGCAGTTAGCAGTATTTCTCTCTTGCTAAAAAGAACAGGTAGTTCCTTTAAACTTCCTGGTTCTTGGTTCTTGCTGGGGCATGAGCAGGCATTTTGTCTCCCTCCTCACAAGCATTGCAGTGTAGGATACAGTGTTGCAAATTAGGTAGCCATCTTAAGCTCCCAGCAAAGTCATCCTTTCAGCTGGTCTTTTTAAAATGCCTTTAAAAAAAAAAATCTGATCTGTCAGTGGATTAAAGCAAATTATCATTCAACAAAGCACATTGGCATAACAACATGATCTTATTTATAAGCCAGCTACAAGAGACATGTAGGGAACAGGGTAAACCTTTTTACCTTACTTTCATAGATCTCACTAAGAGGTTCGATACAGTCAGCAAAGCAGGGCTCTACAACATTTTGGGGAAAATTGGCGGTCCACCAAAAGCTCCTCAGTCTCACTGCTCCTTCCATGACAACATGCACTGCACAGTTTGATGGCTCCACTTCTGACAGTTTCGGGGTGAAACAGGATTGTATCTTAGCCCTTACTATGGAACCTTCTTCTCCATGTACCTAACCTTTCCCATCCCTGCAGTTAAGGAAGGATTCTAGTTGCACACAGGGTCAGATGACAAGCTCTACAATCTATCGAGACTAAAAGTGAAAATAAAAACATATTGCAACCCAATCAGGGAACTCCTCTATGCTGATGATGTTGCGCTAGTCGCCCACACAGAAGCTCACCTACAAAGACTCATCAACTGTGTCTCCTATGTCTGTAACTTGTTCTCCCTGAATATAAGCTTAAAGAAAACTGTCATCATGGGATCACACTAAATAACACCCCGATCACACTAAGAAACACACCACTGGAAGTGGTCAGCAAATTCTGCTACCTTGAGTCCATAGTGACAGACCACCTGCCTCTTGATGCAGAGCTTGATACAGGCATAGGGAAAGCAGCTACCACCTTTGGCCAACTCATAAAATGTGCATGGAATAACACCAAGCTGACCCTTAGGACCAAGCTGATGGTTTATAAGGCCTGTGTTCACAGCACCTTGCTGTATGGCTGTGAAACATATCGACTTACAGCTACCTGGAAAAGAAGCTCAATAATTTCCATCTTCATTGTCTGTGGCACATTATGGGTATATCCTGGCAGAACAAAATCACAAATGTGGCAGTCCTTGCAAAGGCAGAGCTCCCAAGTGTGTTAGCACTAATCAAACAGAGGTGGCTTTGGTGGATGGGGCACATCCGCAGGATGGATGACGGTCGCATACCCAAGGTGAGTTCGCTGGGGCCAGATGACAAGCGGGGCGCCCAAAGCTCCGCTTTAAGGATGCTGGTAAGCATGACATGAAGGCCCTAAACATCGACTATTACACCTGGGAGTCACCAGCTGGTGAAAGAGGGAAATGGCGACACCTCTTGTGGGCTGGTGTGCACGACCACCATGACCAGTGGCTACAGCAGCTTGGTAACAGGCACCAGCACAGTAAACGACAATACAAAACATCAGCTGGCAGCTTTATCTGTGGCACTTGTGGCAGAACCTGCCTCTCAAGGATTGGCCTCCACAACTATCGGCATAGGTGCACCATATGAAGACACCCATCTAAAATGTACTGTTTGCTGCGTGTCCATTATCTCTCATAGATGGAAGGATAGCGTCCCTGATCTTATATCTATGCCTCGGCTAATAACGGTAAGTATCCAGTATGCCTTCTTAACCACCTTACCTACCTGTCTTGCTACCTTAAGGGATCTAAGAACATGTGCTCCAAGGTCCCTCTGTTTCTCTACACTTCTCAGTATACGGCCTTTATTGTGCATTTCCTTGCCTTGTTTGTCCTCCCCAAATGCATCACCACACGCTTGTCCAGATTGAATTCCATTTGCCACTTTTCTGCTCAGCTGACTAGTCTATTCCTATCTTCCTGCAATCTACAGTTTTCTTCCTTAATAACAACCACAAAACCAAGTTTTGCATTATCTGCTAACCTCTTAATCATGCCCCCCACATTTGAGTGTAAATCATTGATATATATCGTGAACAGCAAGGGATCCAGTTCAGAGCCCTGCGGAACCCCACTGGAAACAATCTTCCAGTCACAAGAACGCCCTTCAACCATAACCCTTTGCTTCCTGCCTCTAAGCCAATTTTGGACCCAGCTTGCCACTTGCCCTTGGATCCAATGAGCTCTTTTGACCAGTCTGCCCTATGGGACCTTGTTAAAAACCTTGCTGAAATCCATGTAGACTACATCAATCGTGCGATCCTCATCGGCGCTGTTAACTCCTCAAAAAATTCAATCAAGTTAGTCAGACATGGCTTTCCCTTAACAAATCCATGCTGACTGCCCTTTCTAAATGACTATTTATACTGTCCCTCAGAAGTTTTTTTTCCAACAATTAACCCACCATCGAGGTTAAACTGACTGACATGTAATTAATCGATTTATCCTTTTCTCCTTTTGTCCCCCAATCGCACCTCTGTTTTACTGACTTTACGGGCTGTAGATGTTCATTTCAAAATGCGAACCAAATTCTCAGGAAAGGATCATCAATTCTTTTGGGCCTCCTTATCTCGAGAGACAATGGATACGCGCCTGGAGGTGGTCAGTGGTTTGTGAAGCAGCGCCTGGAGTGGCTATAAAGGCCAATTCTGGAGTAACAGGCTCTTCCACAGGTGCTGCAGAGAAATTTGTTTGTTGGGGCTGTTGCACAGTTGGCTCTCCCCTTGCGCCTCTGTCTTTTTTCCTGCCAACTACTAAGTCTCTTCGACTCGCCACAATTTAGCCCTGTCTTTATGGCTGCCCGCCAGCTCTGGCGAATGCTGGCAACTGACTCCCACGACTTGTGATCAATGTCACACGATTTCATGTCGCGTTTGCAGACGTCTTTATAACGGAGACATGGACGGCCGGTGGGTCTGATACCAGTGGCGAGCTCGCTGTACAATGTGTCTTTGGGGATCCTGCCATCTTCCATGCGGCTCACATGGCCAAGCCATCTCAAGCGCCGCTGACTCAGTAGTGTGTATAAGCTGGGGATGTTGGCCGCTTCAAGGACTTCTGTGTTGGAGATATAGTCCTGCCACCTGATGCCAAGTATTCTCCGAAGGCAGCGAAGATGGAATGAATTGAGACGTCGCTCTTGGCTGGCATACGTTGTCCAGGCCTCGCTGCCGTAGAGCAAGGTACTGAGGACACAGGCCTGATACACTCGGACTTTTGTGTTCCGTGTCAGTGCGCCATTTTCCCACACTCTCTTGGCCAGTCTGAACATAGCAGTGGAAACCTTACCCATGCGCTTGTTGATTTCTGCATCTAGAGACAGGTTACTGGTGATAGTTGAGCCTAGGTAGGTGAACTCTTGAACCACTTCCAGAGCGTGGTCGCCAATATTGATGGATGGAGCATTTCTGACATCCTGCCCCATGATGTTCGTTTTCTTGAGGCTGATGGTTAGGCCAAATTCATTGCAGGCAGACGCAAACCTGTCGATGAGACTCTGCAGGCATTCTTCAGTGTGAGATGTTAAAGCAGCATCGTCAGCAAAGAGGAGTTCTCTGATGAGGACTTTCCGTACTTTGGACTTCGCTCTTAGACGGGCAAGGTTGAACAACCTGCCCCCTGATCTTGTGTGGAGGAAAATTCCTTCTTCAGAGGATTTGAACGCATGTGAGAGCAGCAGGGAGAAGAAAATCCCAAAAAGTGTGGGTGCGAGAACACAGCCCTGTTTCACACCACTCAGGATAGGAAAGGGCTCTGATGAGGAGCCACCATGTTGAATTGTGCCTTTCATATTGTCATGGAATGAGGTGATGATACTTAGTAGCTTTGGTGGACATCCGATCTTTTCTAGTAGTCTGAAGAGACCACGTCTGCTGACGAGGTCAAAGGCTTTGGTGAGATCAATGAAAGCAATGTAGAGGGGCATCTGCTGTTCACGGCATTTCTCCTGTATCTGACGAAGGGAGAACAGCATGTCAATAGTCGATCTCTCTGCACGAAAGCCACACTGTGCCTCAGGGTAGACGCGCTCGGCCAGCTTCTGGAGCCTGTTCAGAGCGACTCGAGCAAAGACTTTCCCCACTATGCTGAGCAGGGAGATTCCACGGTAGTTGTTGCAGTCACCGCGGTCACCTTTGTTTTTATAGAGGGTGATGATGTTGGCATCGCGCATGTCCTGGGGTACTGCTCCCTCATCCCAGCACAGGCATAGCAGTTCATGTAGTGCTGAGAGTATAGCAGGCTTGGCACTCTTGATTATTTCAGGGGTAATGCTGTCCTTCCCAGGGGCTTTTCCGCTGGCTAGGGAATCAATGGCATCACTGAGTTCCGATTTGGTTGGCTGTATGTCCAGCTCATCCATGACTGGTAGAGGCTGGGCTGCATTGAGGGCAGTCTCAGTGACAGCATTCTCCCTGGAGTACAGTTCTAGGTAGTGCTCAACCCAGCGGTCCATCTGTTTGCGTTGGTCAGTGATTATGTCCCCCGATTTAGATTTGAGGGGGGTGATCTTCTTGATGGTTGGCCCAAGAGCTCTCTTCATGCCATCATACATTCCTCTGATGTTTCCGGTGTCTGAGGCCAGCTGAATATGACTGCATAGGTGTTGCCAGTAGTCGTTTGCGCAACGCCTAGCTGTTCTTTGTGCAGTACTTCTGACTGCTTTAAGTGCTGCGGATGTTAAATCGCTGGGGGCTTTCTTGTAGTTCAAAAGTGCAATGCGCTTAGCGGCTATGACAGGTTCCAGCTCTTCATTATGAGATTGAAACCAGTCTGCATTTCTCTTCGCACTTTTGCCGTAGGTGGTCAAAGCTGACTCATAGATGGCGTCTCTGATGTGGGCCCACTTGGTCTCAGCATCCCCTGTGGGAGTGTTTTGAAGGGCTGTTACAAGTGAATTTAGAAATTTTTGTAACAGCTGTGGGTGAGAAATTCTGCTCGTGTTGATGCGCGGGTGGCCCTTCTGCTTGGAATGATGCAACTTCTTTGGTCTGAGTCTAACCTTGCTGCACACCAGGGAGTGGTCGGTGTCGCAGTCCGCACTGTGGAAGCTGCGTGTGATTTGAACACTGTTTAAGGCGGCTCGCCTTGTGACAATGAGGTCTAGCTGGTGCCAACGACGTGATCTTGGGTGCCTCCATGAAACCTGGTGACAGGGTTTAGTGTGAAAGAACGAGTTGGTGATGCAGAGGTTATGATAGGTACACAACTCAAGCAGTCTCTGCCCGTTCTCATTCATCCTTCCAACGCCATAGCGCACAAGGCAGGAGGGCCATGAGTCATGGTCGGCCCCAACCCTGGCATTAAAGTCCCCCAGCAGGAATAGGTGTTCAATTACATACGCTAATAACAGAGTGGGTTACTTGGATGCCCCAATGGATGCAGTGGTTATAACAGAAACAGATGTGTTTCTGGCAGGCTGGGATTGGGTTTTGCAAATTTGATGACTTAAACACCCCCCAATAACCTTTTTTTGTCAGTCATGGGGGAGGGGGCATTAAAATTCCCCCCAGTGATTACTGCAACCATTTCTGGTCAAGAAACAAGAGACACATACAAGCACTGAAGGTAGTGCAAAGGAGAGGCATAAGGCTGGTTCCCAGTGTCAGGACTACAGGTTATAAAGAAAAAACTTGGAGAAACTAGGCTATTCGTAAGGGGAGGTGGTGGCGTAGTGGTATTGTCATTGGGCTACTAACCCAGAGACCCAGGGTATTGCCCTGGGAACATGGGTTCGAATCCCACCACAATAGAAGGTGGAATTTGAATTCAATTAATAAATCTGGAATTAAAAAGCTGGTCTAATGATGGCCTACATGTGACTCCAGACCCACAGCAATGTGGTTGACTCTTACATGTCCTCTGAAATGGCCTAGTAAGCCACTCAGTTGTATCTAACCGCTATGAAGTCAATAAAAAGGAATAAAACTGGATGGACCACCCGGCATCGGCCTAGGCACCAGAAACGACAACGGCAAACCCAGCCCTGTCGACCCTGCAAAGTCCTCCTTACTAACATCTGGGGGCTTGTGCCAAAGTTGGGAGAGCTGTCCCACAGACTAATCAAGCAACAGCCTGACACAGTCATACTCACGGAATCATACCTGACAGACAATGTCCCAGAAACTGCAATCACCATCCCCGGGTATGTCCTGTCCCACCGGCAGGAAAGACCCACCAGAGGTGGCAGCACAATGGTATACAGTAGGGAGGGAGTTGCTCTGGGAGTCCTCAACATCGACTCCGGACCCCATGAAGTCTCATGGCATCAGGTCAAACATGGACAAGGAAACCTCCTGCTGATTACCACCTACCGCTGATGAGTCAGTACTCCTCCATGTTGAACAGCACTTGGAGGAGGCACTGAGGGCGGCAAAGGTACAGAATGTTTTCTGGGTGGGGGACTTCAATGCCCATCACCAGGAGTGGCTTGGTAGCACCACTACTGACCGAGCTGGCCCAGTCCTAAAGGACATATCTGCTAGACTGGGTATGCGGCAGGTGGTGAGGGAACCAACAAGAGGGGAAAACATACTTGACCTCATCCTCACCAATCTGCCTGCCGCAGACGCATCTGTCCATGACAGTACTGGTAGGAGTGACCACCGCACAGTCCTTGTGGAGACCAAGTCCCGCCTTCACATTGAGGATACCCACCTTCATGTTGTGTGGCACTACCACCGCGCTAACTGGGATAGATTTCGAACAGATCTAGCAATGCAAAACTGGGCATCCATGAGGCGCTGTGGGCCATCAGCAGCAGCAGAATTGTACTCAACCACAATCTGTAACCTCATGGGCTGGCATATCCCCCACTGTACCATTACCATCAAGCCAGGAGACCAACCCTGGGTCAATGAAGAGTGCAGGAGGGCATGCCAGGAGCAGACTCAAGGCATACCTCAAAATGAGGTGTCAACCTGGTGAAGCTACAACACAGGACGATCTGCATGCCAAACTGCTTAAGCAGCATGCGATAGACAGACCTAAGCGATCCCATAACCAACGGATCGGATCTAAGCTCTGCAGTCCTGTCACATCCAGCTGTGAATGGTGGTGGACAATTAAACAACTAACTGGAGGTGGTGGCTCCACAAATATACCTATCCTCAATGATGGAGGAGCCCAGCACATCAGCGCGAAAGATAAGGCTGAAGCATTTGCAACAATCTTCAGTCAGAAGTGCCGAGTTGATGATTCATCTCGGCCTCCTCCTGAAGTCCCCAGCATCACAGATGCCAGACTTCAGCCAATTCGATTCACCAAGAGACGACTGAAGGCACTGGATACTGCAAAGGCTTTGGGCCCTGGCAATATTCCAGCAGTAGTACTGAAGACCTGCGCTCCAGAACTTGCCGTGCCCCTAGCCAAGCTGTTCCAGTACAGCTACAACACTGGCATTTACCCTGCAATGTGGAAAATTGCCCAGGTATGTCCTGTACACAAAAAGCAGGACAAGTCCAACCCGACCAACTACCGCTCCATCAGCCTACTCTCAATCATTAGTAAAAGTGATGGAAGGTGTCATTAACAGTGCTATCAAGCAGCACTTGCTTAGCAATAACCTGCTCAGTGATGCTCAATTTGGGTGCCGCCAGGGCCAGTCAGCTCCTGACCTCATTACAGCCTTGGTTCAAACATGGACAAAAGAGCTGAACTCCAGAGGTGAGGAGACAGTAACTGCCCTTGACATCAAGGCAGCATTTGACCGAGTATGGCATTAAGGAGCCCAAGCAAAACTGTCAATGGGAATCAGGGGGAAAACCCTCCGCTGGCTGGAGTCATACCTAGCACAAAGAAAGATGGTTGTGGTTATAGAGTTATACAGCACAGAAACAGGCCCTTTAGCCCACCATGTCCACGCTGGCCATCAATCCTATCTATTCTAATCCCATTTTCCAGCACTTGGCCCATTGCGTTGTATGCTTCGGCGTTTCAAGTGCTCATCTAAATACTTCTTAAATGTTAGAGTCATAGCATTGTACAGCACAGAAACAGGCCCTTCGGCCAACATGAATCATTAATCAACACCATTCTGTTTATCTATTAAATCAGTTGTGCTGTACACATAGCAATACACTACGAATGATAGAATTGTGCAGCACAGGAGGCGGCCATTCAGCCTATGGCATCTCTTTGAAAATGCCATCCAATTAATTCCATTTTCCCCATTGCCCTTTAAATTTTTCCTCTTCAGTATCTATCCAATTCCCTTTTGAATGTTACTTTTCAATCTGCTTCCATTGCCCATTCAGGCAGCACATTCCAGATCATAACTCACTGCGTAAAAAAAAATCTCATCTTCCCTCTGGTTCTTTTGCCAATTACCTTAAACATATTCACTTACCAGAGAGACAAGCAGAGTATAGCGCAGCCAACACATTCAACTTGTCTCTATGAGAAACTTTGCTTACATCAGCACATACAGCAATACTGTCTGAGGAAATGCTAAAGGACCTTCCATTCTGGCACTTAGTAGGTGTGGTTGGATCCAAGACCGATGACTGCTGAAACAAGTTGTTGGAGGTCAATCTTCTGAGCTCCAGGACATCATTGCAGGAGTACCTCAGGGTAGTGTCCTAGGCCCAACCATCTTCAGCTGCTTCATCAATGACCTTCCTTCAATCATAAGGTCAGAAGCGGGGATGTTCGCTAATGATTGCACAATGTTCAGCACCATTCGTGACTCCTCAGATACTGAAGCAGTCCGTGTAGAAATTCGGCAAGACTTGGCCAGTATCCAGGCTTGGGCTGATAAGTGGCAAGTAACATTCGCGCCACACAAGTGCCATGCAATGAACATCAACAAGAGAGAATATAGCCATCACCCCATGACATTCAATGGCATTACCATCGCTGAATCCCCCACTATCAACATCCTGGGGGCTACCATTGATCAGAAACTGAACTGGAGTTGCCATATAAATACCGTGGCTACAAGAGCAGGTCAGAGGCTAGGAATCCTGCAGCAAGTAACTCATCTCCTGACTCCCTAAAGCCTGTCCACCATCTACAAGGCACAAGTCAGGAGTGTGATGGAATTCTCTCCACTTGCCTGGATGGGTGCAGCTCTAACAACACTCAAGAAGCTTGACATCATCCAGGACAAAGCAGCCCGCTTGATTGACATCCCATCTACAAACATTCACTCCCTCCACCACAGACGCATAGTGGCAGCAGTATGTAGCATCTACAAGATGCACTGCAGCAACGTATCAAGGTTCCTTAGACAGCACCTTCCAAACCGGCGAGCTCTACCAACTAGAAGGACAAGGGCAGCAAATGCATGGGAACACCACGACCTGCAAGTTCCCCTTCAAGTCACACACCATCCTGACTTGGAACTATATCGCCATTCCTTTATTGTCGCTGGGACAAAATCCTGGAACTCCCTTCCTAACAGCACTGTGGGTGTACCTACCCCACATGGACTGCAGCAGTTCAAGAAAGCAGCTCACCACCACCTTCTCAAGGGCAATTAGGGATGGGCAATAAATGCTGGCCTAGCCAGCGAAGCCCACATCCCATGCATGAATTAAAAAAAATAAAAAATTTCAGCCTGCAAAGGAGGAGTCTGAGTGGTTATCTTATAGAAGTGTATAAGCTTGTTAAGGGTATAGAAAAAGTTAACCTGCAGCAATAATTTAAACTATGCTACTAACACAAGGGAACACAGGCTCAAAGAAGAGAAAGGAATATTTAGGACATTCATCATGAAAGTTTTCTTCATGTGAAGACTGTGCAACATGTGGAATCAACATCTAGATAGAGTACTGGAGGTGAAAACCGTAGAATCATCTGAGAAATAACTGTATGCGACAATGGGAAACATTATATCTCTCTGGACGCCTAAATAAAGAATAGCTTTCATCATCTGTAATTTGCTTGTGATTAGAACTAGAACATTCAATCCACTGAGCCACTTCGTGAGAGCTTTTATAAAGTTTCTGTTTGTTTGTCTGCATAACAACAATTACTGTCATCTGTTTATTGTATGTGAAGCATTTCAGCATGTAAGAAGTGGCCATGTAAACACAAGCCATGGACCTGAAAAGCTAAACCCAGCTTTCTCCTCCCACAGATGCTGCCTGATCTGTTGAATGCTGAATCCAGCATTTTCTGCTCCATTATTATTCCTTTTTCCTGCTGACTGATTTTTTTTTTAAAAGCTGCCTTTCCGGCTGCTTTCTGTCCCATTTCTTTTTCAAGCAGAGGTAGGGCGCTTGGGGCTGGCCTCAGAAGGCCGACGTCTCACATTGCATTTTACCCAAAGCTGTGAATAGCTTAAGTAATTCCTCAGCTGCTTCCAGAAGTGTGACAAGGGCTTAGATGTTGCAGTTGTAATGATGGCTAAACTGTCCGCATTTTCCCTTATTACAAGTGTGAACTTGACAGCGACTTCTGGCATCTGCACATACAGTTAAATGAGGAAATCCAGAAGTTGCTGTCAGTGATTCCGTGCTCCTTCACAGGCTGCACTGTTGAAGTCCCCACAGATGGAAATCTTTAGAAATCAGTTGAATTGATGCGAGTTTCCACTTTTACCCTATTAGACTCACTGTAAAGTCCTTTGAAATTTTTTTTTCTTGTTGAATGAGATAGTACAAGTTCATAATTACTGCTGGACAACCTCTCTGGCCCTGAAAAACAAATTTTATATTTGTGGAATGTCTAATTTCTCCATTGTGATAAAAAAAATCCATAGAACTTTTAAAATAATAGCATTTTGCTTTTAAAGATATTGCCTCTTCTAACTTAATCCCATGAGTTTGTCCCAACTTTTATTTCACCGTCAGTAAAATGATTAAAGAGTGAAGGATAATCAGTGCTGTCTTTGAGACATCTTCAATGTGATTGGTTTCCTAGTCTGCTTGATGATATAATTGTTGTTGGATGCCGGAGATTCCCTTCAGCTGACACCGGAATGAAATTAATAGGAAAGGTGAAATCCATGCCACAGAGATCACTACATCTTTGCGGGCAGTTTTCTATGAGGTCCAGGCCAATGTGAAAAATCCCTCAGGTGGCATTGACCTACATGGATAAGGACTATAAGCCTGTTTAGCATTTGATTAAGTCAGCTACATCTTTAAGCTGTAGTGAAACAAAATACATGGCGGACATTCCAGACAGAAAAAACAATTAACCCCCACTCGGACTTTAAAGAGGCTATTGAAGCAAAGACACAAAATCAAGGGCATTGTGTGCTCAAAATTCAAATTTGCACTAAAGGCTCAGCTTATTGCCATTTTCTGTGGCACCCTCTTAAAAAATCATTTCCCAATATCACTTGCATTGTTATACCTGAACAGACAACACAAAACAGATTTGCAATCCATTATAACCTCTCAATTGGTTACTTGGTATTTAAAAACATAAGAAATAACAGGAGCAGCCACGTGGTTATTGAATTTGCTCTGCCATTCAACAAGGTTGTGGCTGATCTTGAACCTCAATCCACTTTTCAGCCCTATCCCAATATCCCTTGATTCCTTTAGAGTACAAAAATATATTTCAGCCTTGAATATACTCAATGACTGAGCACCCACAGCCCTTTGGGGTAGAGAATTCCAAAGATTCACAACCCTCTGAGTGAAAATATGTCTTCTCACTTCAGTCCCAAACAGCCAACCATCCCTCCATCCCCTAGTTTTAGACTCTCCAGACAAGGGAAACAGCCTATCAGTATCTACCCTCAGAATCTTATACAGTTCAATGAGGTCATTCTCATTCTTCTAAACTTCAGAGACATAGGTCTATTCTACTCAATTTCTCCAAATAGGACAACCCTCTCATCTCAGGAATCAATCTAATGAACCTTCATTGCACTGTCTCTAAGGCAGGTATATCATTTCATAGGAACGGAGACCAAAACTGTACCAAAGCTCTGTAAAATTGCAGCAAGGCTTCCTTACTCTTATACTCCAATGCCTTTGCCATTTGTTTTCCTAATTTCTTGCTGTACCAGCATGTTCACCATCTGTGTTTCATGTATAAGGACACCCAAATCCCTTTAAACACTAACAATTAACATCACATTTCCACACGTTATACTCCATCTTTTTGCCCCCTCACCTAACCTATCTATATCTCTTTGCAGACTCTTTGGATGTGATTTTAACGCACTCAAACCCATCAACTTGCACAGAGTTAAAATCAGGTCCTTTGTGTCCTCCTCACAAATTATTTTCCTGCCTCGCTTTTATTGTCAAACTTGGACACATTACAATATAGATCATAAATAGTTGGGGCCCAGGTCACACCAATTTGCTTGGTTGAATGATAATTTTCTTCAATTCATTGACTGGAGATCTGAATTCATACTTTTTTGAAGAAATTTAAATGAACAGATTAAAAAGAAAAGGTATTTGCTGGTAGCTTAGGATGGCCACCTAATTTGCAACACTATATCCTACATTGCAAAGCCTGTGAAGGGGAGATGAAATGGTTGCTCATCCCAGCAAGAACGAAGATCCAGAAAGTTTAATGGAACTACCTGTTCTTTTTAGTAGGAAGAGAAACACTGCTACCATGTTTGAATCACTGGATGACTGTCATGTGACAAGCCTCTCCCCATCTCTGCAGCAATATGGAGGCTTATGGACTCTGACACATGCAGACCCAAGTGGGGGACCCTCTCTCTCTCTCCATTTCAGCTTACAAATTTCAAACTCCACCTTTTGACTGACCACCTTTGCATACTCTGGCTATGATCAGAAACCCCACTGGAGGAAATCATCCGCATTGCTGTCTCCAAGAGATCCACCAAACCTGTCCTCTACCTCTTCAAACTAAAAGCCTCAGGACCACTGAATTCAGCTCGAAACCAGCCGAATCACAAAACCCCACAGACTGTATACCCCTTTTTTCTATGGACTCTAACTCAACCAATCTACTTTTCCCCACTCTGTAACCTATTTGTGCGTGTGCAAACCTCTAGTGTGTGTGTTTGAGAGCAAAAGTTGGCACGTAGTTTATCACTTTCATTAGTTTGATTTAGGTAGAATAAAGTTAATCTCTTTCTTTGTTAAACTCAAGAAAACCTGTCCAATTGGCTTTTGTTTTGATCATAGCAAGTAAGTAATCAAACACTTGCTGAATTGGACAGTACATCCACCTTAAGAAAGAATTAAACCTGTTGCGGTCAAACGAGAGGGAAAACAGGGAAGCCCTTCGACCCCTCCTCATTTGACCATAACACAAGCTTCAGAGTGTATAGGCTTACTCTACTCAATTTCTCCTAATAGGACAACCCTCTAATCCCAGGCATCAATCCTGTGAACCTTCATTGTAGTGTCTCTAAGGCAAGTATATCCTTTCATAGGTATAGAGACCAAAACTGTACAAAAGCCCTGTAAAATTGCAGCAAGACTTCCTTACTCTTATACTCTAACCCCCTTGCCATTTGTTTTTCTAATTGCTTGCTGTGCATGCATGTTCACTGTCTGTGTTTCATGTACAAGGACACCCAAATCCCTTTCAACACTAACATTTAACCTCACATTTTCACACATTATACTCCACCTTTTTGCCCCCTCACCTAACCTATCTATATCTCTTTGCAGATTCTTTGGATGGGATTTTAACCCACTCAAACCCATCAACTTGCACAGAGTTAAAATCAGGTCCTTTGTGTAATCCTCACACAGATTATTTTCCTGCCTCACATTATATTGTCAAACTTGGACACATTACAATATAGATTGTAAAATGCTAGGACCCCAGGACTGATCCTTGCGGTCTCCCACTGGTAACAGCCAGCCAACCTGAAAATGGCCCTATTATTCCAACTGTTTTCTGTTCTTTAACCAGTTCTCTATACATGCTAATATGTTACCGCCAATCTCTTGAGCTCTTATCTTGTGCAATAACCTTTTGTGGGCACCTTATTAAATGCCTTTTGAAAATCCAAATATACCACACCCACTGGTTCCTCTTTATCTACCCTGTTAATTATGTTCTCAAAAAATTCTAATAGATTTGGCAAACATGATTTCCCTTTCATAAAATCTTGTTGACTCTGCCTAATCATATTATGATTTTCTAAGTACTCTGTACCACTTCCTTATCAATAGAATCAACAGTAGGGAAGATGCTGGAAACCAGGCTAATTGGCCTGTAGTGCACTTAGTTCTCGCTCCCTCCTTTCTTTGTTACCTTCCAATCCACTGGAGACATTCCAGAATCGAGGGAATTTTGGAAGATTACAACTTATGCATCCACTATCTCTGTCGCCACCTCTTTTAGAACGCTGGGGTCGAGGCCATCAGATCGAGGGGATTTGCCAGCTTTTAGTCCCACTAATTTCTTCAGTACTTTTTCTTTACTAATATTAATTACTTTAAGTTCATCACTGTCAATAGACCTTTGGCTCCCCACTATTTCTGGTATTTTTTTGTGTCTTCTACTGTGAGGACAGACACAAAATATATATTTAACATCTCTGCCATTTCTTTATTTCCCATTAGAATTTCTTCTGTCTCAGCATCCAAGGATCTTTTGCTACTCTCTTTGCACACGTAGAAGCTCTTACAAAATAGAGGACAAACAGAACTAGTAGACAGTACAACTCTCTATTTTGGCCAGAGCAGTCGAAAAAAATCAACCAAAAGATATGAAAGCTAAGAAAGTGGAAGCAAAATATCCTCTTGCTGGTGTTCACTGTTACTTTCTCTCATTACCACTGCATCCCGTCAAAAATATTAGAAGGAATATCTACCAACTTTAACAAGCTCGTGGCATACTCAATCGGACTCCATCATTGTCATCAAGTGAAGTTAACACACAAAGTTGAAATGACAAGATCCTTGTGGTGCTAGAGATTAATGACCATTTGCAAGTTGAAAACTGTTCTCAAAACCATCATGTCCACTCTGCCTTTCTGGCATTAAACCCAATGTTTTAATGAGTCACAATTTGCCAGCAAAATAACGGTGGATTTTATCAGCAAATTGTCCAGCAACTTGTGGCGAGGAAGCGATGCCCCGTGAATTGCGAATTGCCACAAATTGCTGGACGATTTACCCCAGTCTGCCATTAGCCTCAAAAAATCAGAAGCTCGCTCTCAACCTCCCAGTGAGTTTCAGGAAAATGCTTCAGAAAGTTCGGATTGGTATTTCACAGTAAGGACCCTTTTATGATATGGTTTATGTTCATGCAAAGTCAATCAACATCTGTGGCTCAGAGAGGGAACGACTGAAACTGTGAAGTTTCATCCCTGCTGGCAGTGAATTGTTCTTAGAGATTTTTACAATTACATTTTAAAAATAAAGTCTTACTGTCTCTTTTTTTCTCCCTCTTAATCCAATTTTTCTTTCCCTGTAACCGATTGGACTTTAATTCACCATTATTTTTTACTTTCTCCTTTTTTTACTTCATGATTCATCAGTTTCTTACTCAATCCTTGAATCTCATTGGTTAAAAAGAAAGGTTGTTGGTCCTACTGTTCATCAAGGTCCAAGATGCCCCTTTGCCCTCGACATGCCGCTTCCAGTATAAGATTTATTTCAACTAAAGGGTGAAGAATTACATGGAATGTGCAACACAGAAACAGGCCATTTGGCACAACTGGCCAATGCTTAAAAATGTCCAACTAACGAAACACCAATGAGACACCAATGTAAAAAGTAGAATAGAATATTCAACCCAGTGACAAATTGTGAATTTGGAGTTAAAATGTTAACTAAGTGTAGCATGCTTGAGAGTAAAACAAAATGGTGATTTTGGACCAATGGAGCGGAATTTCCGTCGTCGCAGTCAATTCCATGCATCAAGCTGTCAAAGCATGAGCTGTCATCTCATTATTTTTAGCAGCTTGAGCACTTGTTGACTGTCCCGATCTCTCATCACCAGCCGCAGAGGGGCAGGAGTCCACAACGCAAAAAGACATTCATGAGGAATCAGAGAGGAAGCCAGCTCGGAGCCTGCACCAACACATCTTCCGTGCACATCCTGCACCAGTGTAGTTGAAACTCGGTGAGTCCTTGAGCATTATTAGAAAAGGTGGCACAAGGTGAAGCGCACATCACATCAAAACAGGAGGATACAGGACAGGCAGATTCTTGGAGGATGGAGGACAGGCGTCATGAACAGGCAGCTCTACTTGAAGAACCAGCATCAGATGTGTGCCCACGTCAGAGCTACTTGTGACACTACAGAGTCATAGGATGAAAATAGAGGAGTCCATTCATTTCATGTGCTCCACAATGTCTCAGTGCTTTAAGCACATGAGCTCCTCTATTGAGAGAGTGGCCAACCTCATGGCGAGCCATGTGCGGTATCACTCAGTGTGGATGCAGGAACAGCACAGTGACATGCATGGAATGCATGCCGCAGTCTGTAACATTGGCGCAAATGACACAATAATATGTAGAGTGGATGCCAGCAATCAAGGGTCTCAAGAAAAGGGGCGAGGTGGCGACAAAAGGCGATGGGGGGGGGGGGGGGGGCACCCCACATGGGGCTCCATCATTTTCATCCACCTCCACGGTCCCTCCGATGGACAAAGCATCTGTAGAGTTATGCTCTGTGACAAAGACTACCACTGCAGTGAACCTGGTGCAGCAGCCTTTGGAGGTGCAACTCCAGCACCACCATGCGGAGGCCAAGCACCATGGACGTCTCAGGTCCAGACAGGCACTTACGAGCAGTCTGCCTCCACCGCATCCTCAGCAACAGGGGGAGCACCTTGTAGGAATGGCTGTGAACACAGGCCACCACATCAGTCTTGCCACTTTGTAGGTCACTTGGCTGTGTTTATTGCAAATAATATCACACTGTACTTCAACGAAGCATTGAGCATGTTGTTGCAATAAGGCCGATTTGTGTGTCTTCATTTCATCATGGCACCGGCTGCAGTGAACCCTTGGATGACCCTCAAGAAGGGCACACAAATCAGCAACCATCTGCTTGGACAAGTGCAGCCTTCGGTGGCACTGATGCTCCGACATGTGCAGGTAGTTTCTCGGTTCCCCGACGGTAGACCCTCTTGTCCAAGCAGATGGTTGCTGATTTGTGTGCCTTCGACTGAGGGTCTCACTTTCATTGCCTTCCTGTCCCTGCACCACTGTTGCCCATGGGTCTGCCTCTGCTCCTGGAGATGCTGCTCTGAATCGCTAGTTATACCTATCTCGGGAGTAGCTTAATCTCATTTCCTTTTATGCCCTTCCTTCCTTTCTACTGGAATGAGTAATATTTCTGGAAACCCCCCGCCCCACTCTCATGAACTTATGAGGCCTGTAAACAGAGGGACATGTCAATGCCACCCAGCATGCTCCCCCACAAAATGCCCTTTGTCAACAGTGAGGAGAAATGACAGATAACTCTCATGACTGTGCAACTGGTTGCCTGTGATTGAGAGTTTTTTCCAAGTTGTCCCTCTTTGATGGAGCCTCTTGCTGCTGTACTGCCGTTCTGACTTGCTTCCCACTTTGTTTCTGCCTCCTCCTCCCTATCATGGTTTGGACTCTGCGTGGATCTTGGGCCTCTAATTGAAAATTCAAGACTGGGCTTTAATGTGCTGCAAGCTCATTAAGTGGCTTAAATGACCATTTAGCAAAGTCAGGCAGGTTGGTTCTGCGGGCTCTTGGTGGAGCCTTTTAAACTTGGAGTGTGCAAGTTTCACATCGGGATACTGGCCCACTGTTGCGAGGGGCAAATTTAAGTGGCTGCCCAGCCCTGATCCCATCCTCTCAATCAATTAAGAATCCTGCCCATGGAGTTCCTAAAGCTCTCCTTCACTAGTTTTCCTTGTGTCCTGTCTGGGTCTGTTGTAGACTAACGCAGACAATAAAAATTGACTGTTATAATGAGTTAACAACTCCATTATTGTTTTATCATGTGACTACCAGGATAGTAGAAGGCGAATGAAAGGATCTTAGTCTTTTTACTTCTAGCAATTTCTATATTAATCAGAGAATGACCATGAAGAGATACAGCCAGACTGTTAAACTCTGCAGAAGATATGAATCCAGCTGTGTCTAGGAGAAGCTCATAAACAGGTGACACAGTAATAATGAGAACAGTTTCTTTACCTCCCCGTATCACCAGTTTATGCACAAAATGACTAAAAGTACCAGTGGGGGCACAAGACACAAAACCCAATGCAAAAACAGGTTGTCGTGTGCCAATGGACAATGCATGCTTGGTGTTAATTCAGATAATTTAAACTGGTGGATTCAGGTTCTTGGGTCAGTTTCCCCAGTAATATCAAGAAAACACAATAAATCAGAAAAAAGCGCGACAGTTAAATAAAAAAAATCTTTTAAAGTTTGTTCTTTAATATTTCATTAATGTTGAGGCTCCCACCTTAACCATCAGAAGCACTAGTCATAGACATTCCTATGCTGCTGTTTTCGAAGTCACTTTTTGTTTTGCTGGGTGAACGGAGAGCACAAGATATATATAAATATTGCATTTTGTTCATTGCCAATTATCACCTGTGCTCCTTGTGTTTTTCACTACTCTTCTTCCTGACAACCAATGTGAACTAAAAATTACAAATATTTCCAAAGCTGGCTCAAATTCATATAAAATAAAACTGCTTATGAATTAGATTGTGTACAGAAATCCATTTGGAAGTTTTTTTTCTATCCATGTACAGTGAATACACAAGCTGTGACAACTTGACTTGACTGGGTATACAAATTTAGGTCAGGCTATTAAGATATACCTTTAGGTTATTTATTTGTCATCAGCCAGGCAGAATTCAATCAGCTGAGGACGATATATTACACAGCCATTCATGAATGATTCCAAATTACTGCTTTGATGCAAAACATCACATTCTTAAAGTGGAATTGTATTCAAATGAACTGCTTAGTATTCTCATTACGTAAGAAAAAGGCTTGCATTTAGAGAGTATCTTTCAGAACCTCAGGATATTCCCAAGTGTTTTATAGCCAATGAAGTCACTGTTGTAATCTAGGAAACACAGCAGCCGATTTTCACACAAGATCTCAAAAACAGCAATGAGGTAATGACCAGATAATCTGCATTAGTAATGTTGGTTGTGGGATAGATATCAGTCTATCCACTGGCAGAACTCCCTGGCTCCTCTTTGAATTAGTGTCATGGGATCTTTTACATCTACCCGGGAGAGGCCTTGGTTTAACGTCTCATCCGAAAGACAGCACCTCTGACAGGGAAGCACTCGTTCAGTATTGCACTGGAGTGTCACCCTGGACTATGTGCTCAAGTCTTTGGACTGGGGTTCAAACTGACTCAAAGGCAAGAGTACTACCAACTCAGCCACAGTGGTCACCGAAAGGGAACTAAACTTACTCAGCATCTCAGTCATTTTTTTGCAATTGAGTTGTATACTCTGAAACTGTTGGTCAGGGGCTAGCATAGGAGCAGGTATTTTATGCCAAACACCTCTTGCACAGAGTTCATGCAGTCCTATTCTGTCCATTAAACTGAACACTTCAGACATGAACATACCTGAGCATTCAGCAGCAAACAAATTGCACTATGCTGCAGGCTTGCCACTGTTAGAGGCAATTAATCAAGGGCGGGGGTCATCAATAACTAGATTCTCCAAAAGGCAATCCCTTGTTACAAAGTGACAGCAAGATTATGGCCTTCTCTGTATCTACTCTGTAGAAAATCTAAAGAGAAAGCTACAGCCTAACATCATACTCAGGTTAAACTGACAGATGGTAACTTTGACAGATTTAAGATGTAATTCCAGACCAGCACAAGAGCTAACTGCAATTAAATGAACAGTGACCAAAAGCTTGGTTGAAGAGATAAGTTTTAAGGAGTGACTTATAGGAGGAGACTTTAGGAAAGGCATTAGAGAGCTTAGGGATTAGACGGTTGAAGGCACGGTCGCCAATGATGGAAGACGAGGCAATCAGGGATGGGCAAGAGGCCAGAATTGGAGGAGTGCAGAGATATTGTGCGTTGTAGAGCTGGCAAGGTTAGGGAATAGGTAGGGGTAAATATGATTTGGCATTTTCCCCAAAACTGAAAATTATCAGTGAAAATAAATCACTTCAGGGTATGAGGCACACAGAACCTTTGTCGATATAACTGTTGAAATCCCATTTACAATGATGGATGAGTCAGCCTGTCCCTGATGTCTCCTGTATTTAGTCAATGTCAGTCTCAGTCTCTCTCTCTCTCTGAACATGTAGGTGTGGTCGTAGCATCACTCTGCTTGGTGCAGTGAATAGAAATTTCACATTTCTGGTCAGTAGTGAGCTATGATGTTAGAATTGAATCCAATTGATGGAGTAGAGAGGACCTGGAAGATGCCGTCATGGTAAACATTGGTAGCATGTTTCATTTGTTATCACCACTATCTTTTGCTTTGATATATACAAAATCTCATGCTGCAAGAAACAATTTTAAAAATGTTTTAAATTTCCAGGATCACAAAATAAAACCTGATTGAGGTAATGGTAGGAAAGGCAGCCATATCCACAATACACTCAGTTGTCAATTTCGTCAGTGTGCTGCCATGGACAGCGGCAAAGTGGAGGCCAAAGAGGTATTTGTCTGACGTCATTCCCTAGTCGGTGAGTCTCACCCCCAGGAAAGTGCATTGGAAACCTGTCTGCTAAACCCCGCGATTCGCCATTCATTTGATTTCGGGGACATCTCCCCATGATTTTCTGTATGTTAATTTTAATGGATGGTAAAATGGGGAAATGGGCACTCGATTTGTAGATGCACAGCTGCTCACCCTCCTGTCACAAGACAAGGCAGATATTTGCCAAGTGTCTCTCCTGGCTGGAGTCCCACTTTGCACTCTCCGTAAACCTGAACTCATCCAAATCTTTGCTGCCCATATCCTAATTTGCACCAATTCCCCTTCAACAATTACCCCTGTAGATGTTGAACTACAATGGCTCCCGGTCTGACAAAGCCGTAATTTTAAAAAGCTCATCCTCATTTTCAAATTCCTCCATGGCCTCGCCTCTCCTTGTCTCTGTAACCTCATCCAGCCATACAACCCTCTGAGAGCTCTCCACACTTTCAATTCTGCCCTCTTGCACATTCCCGATTTTCACTGCTCCACCATTGGAAGACGTGCCTTCAAGTTGTCTCAGCCCTAAGCTCTGGAATTCCCTTCCTAAATCTCTCTGCCTCTCTACATCTCTCTCTCCTCCTTTAATATGGTCTTTATAGCATACCTCTTTGACTGGGCTTTTGATCACCTCCTAGTATTTCCTTGTGCGGCTCGGTGTTAAAATGGTGTTCGATAATGCTTCTGTGAAGCACCGTACGGTGTTTTACTATGTTGAAGGTGCTATATAAATGCAAGTTGTTGTAGCAAGAGAGGCGTACAGCTTTACAGAATAGTTCCTCATGTGCTTTGCAGCAGAGGAAGTGGCCATTCTTGGCCAGCTACTGAGGACAGTCCTACAGGGTGACCGACGGCTGTGTGTCTTGCCTTATTACAGGAGAGAAAATAAACCTCTTTTGAAAACCAATGCAAAGCTCAGACATTAAACAATATATACTTAAAATAGACAAATGTTATTAAAAAGTCAGACATTTGATCAAGACTCACTTATCCTGTGCTCTTGCCTCTTCACTTTGGTTCCATGATCTGCAGGGCTGTGTGTCATGTCAGAATCAAAAATGCTATTGTGACACCTCATGAATAGCCACTACTGTCCTCGCTATTGCTGTATATTTTACTATGCTTTAAATTTTTACTCTTTTATCTTCATTGCTTCAGAAAATGGCAAAGAACTGCTGAAATCAACACTGAGATCAGTTTTCAAGTTTATTCAGCTAAGATTAATATACCTTGCAAGTGATAGTAAGACAGAAAGATAACCAGATCGAGAGAGACTTACATGAGGAAGTGTATGTCAGTGAATCTAATGGAATCAGCCTCCCCTAAGCTAACCTGCTTTGAGCTGTGTTCCCTCCATGCCACAGCAGCAATGGCAGCACCCAGTGATTTGCTGCTAGAAGGGACCATAAAGTGACAGTGAATAAATAATGTTAATCATGCCATAATGCAAAGAAATTACATGCATGAAACTCTACCTTTTGTATTCACATCATTTTAATACACACAAAATGTGCAGCAAATCATCCTCAACCATATATTCATGTTGAAAATGATCACAAATGTGCAATCAGTTCACATCCAAAATCCTTTTCTAACCTTCTATTTAATGCTTTCAATGGCTTTAACTGAAGTTTTGTTTCCTTTCAATTTGAAGCTTTGTTTTAAAGTGGTGCTGTCCAATATATATATCCATTGATTTACCACAGGTGTGGCTATGGTGACACAATTTTAGCCACATACACCATTTTGAATGTGCTTCACACGTGTATATACTTAACAATGAAGTATAAGTATATATAAGTAAAAAATAACATAACACCATTCAGTGCACACCCTTGCAGTCTTTCCCTTTCACCAAAAGTTGGAATTCTGGCACAAATTTATCAGGCATAACACATTTTTGTGCAGCAGTTGTGAGTGACTTTCACTTTATTATAGTGAGTGATGAGAATGCTGACTTACACAGTGTGACGTGCCTGGCTCACACCTGCTCTCCATCCAGAGGTAGGTTGCTGCTTTCCCTTTGCCCTGTTGGAGCTGCTCGTTGCTGATTCAAGTTACTTTCTTCTGCTGTCCTGAAGCAGTTATTCCGATTGGTCAAGCTAACCATGATAACAGCTTCCCTCTCCATGCAATGTTGCTGGTGCTTCCACAGGGCTAACATCCAGCATTCTTACCCGTGTTATACAACATTGTAGCAGATAAACAATAAGCAGTAACCAGGGAAGTAAAGCACACACAACCATCAAAAAGCACTTGCACACTCTGCTTTTCATCTCATCCTACAGAAAGTTTGACGTACACATGCATGTGAATTCCATCTGAATGAGTATTGAAATCAGGTGCCCAATGATGGTGTCTATTTTTATATTAATTTATATATTATTTCTATTTAATAATCAAAAATACAATGAACCACATCTGAATTCCCATTTAGTCACAAGAGGCGAGTGGTTAATGTATTGGGAAACCGCTCAAAAGTGAAATAACCTTGTGACTTTTTAAATCAGCTTAGAGTATATACCTAACATTTTAGAGAACACTGGTTTAAGGTTGGACATCTTCAGAAATTTGGTCCTTCCTGTCTCTGCACTCATCCAGGTCCAGATACAGCAGTGAGCTGCTTATGCCTGTTCCTGCCACCAATGAAACAGGGCGAAGCAGCAAATGGGTGGGACCGTGCAAATCCTACTGGGGGTTGAGCTTCTAGATAGTGTCACAGAGTCAGGAATAACCAGCACTTTGTGATATTTCCCACATTTTAACATTATAAAAGTTTTTTTTTGTCCTGACAGGGTTGACCATATAAAATTACTTATGGTACTAAATGTGTAAATCCAGCTGTAAACAGCAAAGAAATAAGTTGTGCGTATTTTTTCTTAAATTTATTTTCGTGCGATCGGCTACAAATTAATGTAAAACAGATCTATTTGCCAGTTTAGTTCAGTTGGTCTCTAGGCCAAAAGGTATAGATTCAAAACCCCCAACATCAGCTGGATGCTAAAGATCCCATAGCACTATTTCTCCCAAAGACTTTGTCAACATTCCCTCCCTCAACTAATGCCACCAAAAAACGGCTAACAGGTTATTCATCTCATTCCTGCCTGTGTGACCTTGCTGTCCACAGAATGGCTACTGTATATGAAGTGCTTCAACATTTTCTGAACAAGATAATGTAAATGCTAGTCTTTTGTGCAAGAGTTAAATTTCTCAATGACTGAATTAATTTCTTTCTCATCTTCTTAAACTGAATATGTGTTCCTTTGAAATTGATATAAATACATGTAAAATAAGTTCTAAATGCCATAGGTATTAAGCTGAAGTCAAAAAGGATTGCACATTCTAAAGCTGGTTTGGCTAAACAGGACTTTCACACTTTGTGCTGACTTGTGAGCAATTTAAAGTTTTCAAAATTACTCCACTTCCAATGAATTCCAGATATTCAGCTTCATAGCTCCTTTCTGAATAACTCAGCTGAATTAATGTTATTTCTTATTATGTCTTACCTACCTGATTAGCAAACATGAAAAAAAACAACACTTGGACAACTGAACTATGAATCCTTGCAGGGAAGAAAAATGGCACAAGAATGCAAACTTCTAATTGCAGATGATTTTTCATGCTGGACATCTCATAGCTCTTTATGCAATTAAAACCAATTGCATTGGACTCCAAGGACTATCTTTATGTACTTTTTCCATTATAGCTAATTAAGGGCATGTGAAGGCTGACCTAACGCTTGTGTTTATAGCAATTAAGGAGTCATTCTAATGCATATCGAGAGGAAGCAGTTTGTAGACTACTGTAAATCATAAATATTATGTTTTTAACAGATGCAATGTTTTCTGAATGTGCTTTCTCTCACTTGCTGCTGTAAGGTTGTGCAGATGCACATTGGACATTGCCTACAATTATTTAGACTCCTAATATAGATATAACCACAGCAGATTTCAGGATACTCCAGGTTAGTAGAATGATGCATGTGACACAGCAATTCAATGCAGTGCGAAGCTTTTGAAGCCAATAACTTATGTTCTACGCAAATTCGACCAGAGGCTATTCTTGTTTCTGGGTGACAATGGAAATAAATAAGCGTTTTGGAAAAAATTATGTGCATTTTTTTCCTTTTCTTGAAGATAGGCAAGTGTCATGAGTTTCTTTGTGTTATCTTAAGCAACACAATGCAGTATGTAGATTCCAGTTCCTGAAGATCTCTAGAAGGCTTATTAACAGTTAAACTAGTACATACAATACGCAGCAAACTATATACAGAACCTTTGTCCAGGGTGTTGCTGTGCAGGGTGGGTAAGGCTTCTAGTCACATGACTACATCCTGGTACTTAGCTCATCAGCATACTGAGTTCTTAAATGGACATCACTCTTAAAGCAAACATACAACATCCCCTTTCTTTCCAATAAGTCTCGTATGCTGCAAGTAAAACATAGAAAATTGGATAATATGAAAATTAGTTATACAGGGATAGAGATTATAAAATTTACTATTATAAAGATACTTCTTTGGCCTCCTTATCTCGAGAGACAATGGGTAAGTGCCTGGAGGTGGTCAGTGGTGTGTGTAGCAGTGCCTGGAGTGGCTATAAAGGCCAATTCTAGAGTGACAGGCTCTTCCACAGGTGCTGCAGAAAAATTTGTTTGTCGGGGATGTTACACAGTTGGCTCTTCCCTTGCGCTTTTGTCTTTTTTCCTGCCAACAGCTAAGTCTCTTCAACTCGCCACACTTTAGCCCCGCCTTTATGGCTGCCCGCCAGCTCTGGCAAATGCTGGCAACTAACTCCAACGACTTGTGATCAATGTCACAGGACTTCACGTCGCGTTTGCAGACGTCTTTAAAGTGGAGACATGGACGGCCGGTGGGTCTGATACCAGTGGCGAGCTCACTGTACAATGTGTCTTTGGGGATCCTGCCATCTTCCATGCGGCTCACATGGCCAAGCCATCTCAAGCGCCGCTGACTCAGTAGTGTGTATAAGCTGGGGATGTTGGCCACCTCGAGGACTTCTGTGTTGGAGATACGGTCCTGCCACCTGATGCCAAGGATTCTTTGGAGGCAGCGAAGATGGAATGAATTGAGACGCCGCTCTTGGCTGACATACGTTGTCCAGGCCTCGGTGCCGTAGAGCAAGGTACTGAGGACACAGGCTTGATACACTCGGACTTTTGTGTTCCGTGTCAGTGCGCCATTTTCCCACAGTCTCTTGGCCAGTCTGGACATAGCAGTGGAAGCCTTTCCCATGCGCTTGTTGATTTCTGCATTTAGAGACAGGTTACTGGTGATAGTTGAGCCTAGGTAGGTGAACTCTTGAACCACTTCCAGAGCGTGGTCGCCAATGTTGATGGATGGAGCATTTCTGACGTCCTGCCCCATGATGTTCGTTTTCTTGAGGCTGATGGTTAGGCCAAATTCATTGCAGGCAGCCACAAACCTGTCGATGAGACTCTGCAGGCACTCTTCAGTGTGAGATGTTAAAGCAGGCACAGTGTGGCTTTCGTGCAGAGAGATCGACCGTTGACATGCTGTTCTCCCTTCGTCAGATACAGGAGAAATGCTGCGAACAACAGATGCCCCTCTACATTGCTTTCATTGATCTCAGCAAAGCCTTTGACCTCATCAGCAGACGTGGTCTCTTCAGATTACTAGAAAAGATTGGATGTCCACCAAAGCTACTAAGTATCATCACCTCATTCCATGACAATATGAAAGGCACAATTCAACATGGCGGCATCTCATCAGACCCCTTTCCTATCCTGAGTGGTGTGAAACAGGGCTGTGTTCTCGCACCCACACTTTTTGGGATTTTCTTCTCTCTGCTGCTTTCACATGCGTTCAAGTCTTCTGAAGAAGGAATTTTCCTCCCCACAAGATCAGGGGGCAGGTTGTTCAACCTTGCCCATCTTAGAGCGAAGTCCAAAGTACGGAAAGTCCTCATCAGGGAACTCCTCTTTGCTGACGATGCTGCATTATAAAGATAAGGATTGTGAAATTTACAAGTGCAAAAGCTTAAGAGTCCACATATCTTTTCAGTGGTTTGACAACTCTTCCATGTCTGGTTATGGTATAACCTTCTGGGGATGTGGATTTCACCCTTGGCTGTTTTTGGTTTGCATATGGGTTGTCAATGTGTTGGTTGTTGTCCTGTTGTTCCATCACACCCTCATCGTCAGAGTGTGTTCTTTCGAGTCCACTGCATGCATTTGGAGTATTGCACGCTTCTCTTAATTAGCTTTGGTTCCCCCTCAACACTGCTCCGTTAGATGTTGTGACCTTGTAAGACCTAGGCTCACTGCATACTTTGGATACCTCTGCGGGTAACTATGTTCTCATTGTGGGGTGTGTGACCTTAACCTTTTGTCCTGCATATAGTTGATGTAGTTCTGCTCCTGCATGTCAGTCATGTACCATCTTCATTCTCCATTGTTTTTCAAGCAGTGCCTCTTGCATCTTGGAGAATTTAGACAGATAATGGCTTGGCAGAATAATTCTCACTTATCTGTCAAACATGAACTGTGCTGGTGATGGTAAGCCTATTTCCATAGGTGTAGCTCTGAGGTGTAATATGGCAAAACAAAAATCTTGTTACATTGTCCTACACTTCAGGATAAGTGATTTAACTGTGTGAACCATTTGTTCCATGAGTCCGTTGGATCTAGGGTAATGTGGTGAGGATGTCACATGATTTACGCTCCATTTGGCACACATATCCCTGAAAATTCTGCCCATATACTGTAGCCCATTGTCAGAAATAATATCTTCAGGTGCACCCAACAGACTGAATATGGCACTCAATGCGTCTGAGACAACTGCACTCGAACTGTCTGACAATTGGAAATTTGGAGAAATAAGTGGTGAGTAAGATGCAGTTGTCTCCATTGACGGAAAATAGATCAGTGGTGATTTTGGACCAAGAGACTGACGGAATCTCGTGATGGTGTAGAGGTTCTTTATGTTATTGTGGCTGGTGGCTCTGGCATGCCTCACACATTCTCACTAACTTTTCGATGTCAATAAACAGTGTCTCGCTCGCTCTCCACCCATATGGCCTTGGTGAAGTTGTGACAAGATGTCCTGTCGGAGAGCTCTGGGCACAACCACTTGTTTTCCCTTGAAGGTTACACCTCTCAAAATACCAAGTTCATCTCTATAAGGCCAAAAACATCTGAGGGTTTCAGGCACCTCTTGAATTGTATCAGACCATCCTTTTATGATGACTCGCCATAGTGCCTTCAGTTGTGGGTCATTGGCTATTTCTGATTGCAGTTAGTCACATTTGTTCTGACCAAAATGCAATAAATCGACTTTGAGCACATCTTCCACCTTGTGTCCACGCTGGTTACTTACAGATCCAGTAGGACTTCTTCACTGTTGTTCAGATTTGGCAATCTGCTCAGCGTATCCGAGGTGACCATTTTGGTACCCAGTTTGTAGCAGACATCGAAGTCGTACCCCTGTACGTTCACAAAGTCGCTGTAGTTGAGGTGGCGCGTTTGTCAATGGTCTGTGTCAGATCATCTCCAGTGGTTTGTGGTCGGTTTTCAGTGAACTGCTTACCGAACAGGTAGGTGTGGAACCTTGTGATCCCAAACATCAGAGCAAGTGCTTCACACTTTATGTTTGAGTAATTGGATTGTGCTGTGGATACACCGTTGGATCCGAATGCAATTGGTTTGCCATCCTGCAGAATGTACACTCCTAGCCCTTTCTGTGAAACGTCGACTTTCAGGATTAGTCTTCTTCCTGAATCATAGTACTGCTGGGTACAGGTTTCTGCTGACAATGCTGTTTGAGACTCAAACATATGCTGATGGTCCTCCTGCCATACAAATGGTACATCTTGCTTTAAGAGCACTTTCAGTGATGATGCTTTGTCAGAAAAATACAAGACATCTCTGTAGATCTTCTTTGCCTTGTGGAGGAGGCATATGTCTTACATCTTCGACTTTGCCTGGGTCAGGACGGGTTCCACAACCTGAATAGATGGAGCTAAAGAAATTCATCTGACTTGCATTCATCTGGCACTTCTAGCTGATAAAAACGAGCCCTTAGTGATGAGCTACTGCCATCAGTGAATGAAGATTTCGATCATGATCTTCTTAGGTTTTGCCCATTACCGCAATATCATCGACAATGCATATACATCCAGGCACGTTTTCTATAATTCTGTCCATATGCTGCTGAAATAGATCCTGACTGGCAGATAAGCTGAAGGGGTGTCTCTGGAAGCAATACCTTCCAAATGGTGTTCTGAAGGTGGTGACTTCCTGAGATTCCTTAGCTAGGTGTACTGACAAATATCCATGTTTAGCATCCAACTTGGAGAAGAATTTGGCTCCTGTGAACTTGGGATTCATTTTCTCTAGCGTTCGAATCTTGTGGGGGCATCTCTTTAATGCCTCGGATCTAGACATACCATGATTCCTCCATCATTCTTTAGCATGCACCTAATTGAGCTGCACCAGTCTGTGTGATGATGCACACGATGGATGATGTAAACAGGTATGATATAGTTGGGATTATGGAGACATGGCTGCAAGGTGACCAGGGATGGGAAATAAACATCCGGGGGTATTCAGTATTTAGGAAGTCAAAAAGCAAAAGGCGGTGGAGTTGCATTGCTGGTTAAAGAGGAAACTAACAATAGTGAGGAAGATATTAGCTCTGACAATGTGGAATCTGTATGGGTAGAGCTGAGAAACACTAAGGGGCAAAAAACATTAATGGGGGTTGTATATAGACCCCCAAACTGTAGTGGCGATGTTGGGAATGGTATTAAACAGGAAATTAGAGACGCATGCGATAAAGGAACATCAGTAATTATGGGTGATTTTAATCTGCATATAGATTGGGCAAATCAAATTAGTCATAATACCGTAGAGGAGGAATTCTTGGTGTGTATACAGGATGGTTTTCTGGACCAATACGTTGAAGAACCAACTAGAGAACAGGCCATCCTAGACTGGGTATTGTGTAATGAGAGAGGAATAATTGACAATCTAGTGGTGAGAGACCCCTTGGGGATGACCGACCATAATATGATAGAATTCATCAAGATAGAGAGTGACATAGTTGATTCTGAGACAAGGGTCCTGAATCTTGGTAAAGGAAACTAAGAAGGTATGAGGCGTGAGTTGGCTATGCCGGATTGGGAAACGTTACTTAAAGGGATGACAGTGGATAGGCGATGGCAAACATTCAAAGAGCACATGGATGAACTGTAACTATTGTTTATCCCTGTCTGGTGCAAAGGTAAAACGGGAAAGGTAGCCAAACCATGGCTTACAAGGGAAATTAGAGATAGCATTAGATCCAAGGAAGAGGCATATAAATTTGCCAGAGAAAACAACAAACCTGCGGATTGGGAGCAGTTTAAATTCAGTACAGGAGGACCAAGGGATTAATTAAGAAGGGGAAAATGGAGTACGAGAGCAAGCTTGCGGGGAACATAAAAACTGACTGTAAAAGTTTCTATTGGTATGTGAAGAGAAAAAAATTGGCGAAGACAAATGTAAGTCCCTTACAGTCAGAAACAGGGGAATTTATTATGGGGAATAAAGAAATGGCTGACCAACTAAATGCATACTTTGGTTCTGTCTTCACAAAGGAGGACACAAATATCATACCAGAAATGTTGGGGAACACAGGGCTTAGTGAGAGAGAGGAACTGAAGGAAATCAGTATTAGTAGAGAAATGGTGTTGGGGAAATTGATAGGATTGAAGGCCGATAAATCCCCAGGGCCCGATGGTATGCATCCCAGAATACTTAAGGAAGTGGCCCTAGAAATAGTGGATGCATTGATGGTCATCTTCCAAGATTCTATCGGCTCTGGAACAGTTCCTACAGATTGGAGGGTAGCTAATGTAACCCCACTATTTAAAAAGGGAGGTAGAGAGAAAGCAGGGAATTATAGACCAATCAGCCTGACGTCGGTAGTGGGGTAAATTCTAGACTCCATTATCAAAGATTTTACAGCAGATCACTTAGAGAACAGTGGTAGAATCGGGCAGAGTCAGCATGGATTTACGAAAGGGAAATCATACTTGACAAATCGACTAGAATTGTTCGAGGATGTAATAGTAGAGTTGATGAGGGGGAACCAGTGGATGTGGTTTATTTGGACTTTCAGAAGGCTTTCAACAAAGTCCCACATAAGAGATTTGCGAGTAAAATTAAAGTGCATGGGATTGGGGGCAGTGTATTGCGATGGATAGAAAATTGGTTGGCAGACACGAAACAAAGAGTAGGATCTTTAGGCAGGAAGTGATTAGTGGGGTACCCCAGGGATCGGTGCTTGGACCCCAGCTATTCACAATATATATTAATGATTTAGATGAGGAAACTAAATGTAATATCTCTAAATTTGCAGATGACACAAAACTGGGTTGGAGGGTGAGTTGTGAGGAGGATGCAGAGAGGCTTCAGGGTGATTTGGACAAGTTGAGTGAATGGGCAAATGCATGGCAGATGCAGTATAGTGTGGATAAATGTGAGGTTATCCACTTTGGTAGCAAAAACAGGAAGGCAGATTATTATCTGAACGACTATAAACTGAGAGGGGGGAATATGCAACGAGACCTGGGGGTTCTCGTACACCAGTCGCTGAAGGTAAGCATGCAGGTCCAACAGGCAGTAAAAAAGGCAAATGGTATGTTGGCCTTCATAGCGAGAGGGTTCGAGTACAGGAGCAGGGATGTCTTGCTGCAATTATATAGGGCCTTGGTGAGGTCACACCTAGAATATTGTGTGCAGTTTTGGTTTCCTTATCTGAGGAAGGATGTTCTTGCTATAGAGGGAGTGCAGCGAAGGTTTACCAGACTGATTCCTGGGATGGCGGGACTGACGTATGAGGAGAGATTGAGTCGGTTAGGATTATATTCGCTGGAGTTCAGAAGACTGAGGGGGGATCTCACAGAAACCTATAAAATTCTACCAGGACTTGATAGGGTAGATGCAGGAAGGATGTTCCCGATGGTGGGGGAGTCCAGAACCAGGGGTCATAGTCTAACGATATGGGGTAAACCGTTCAGGACTGAGATGAGGAGAAATTTCTTCACCCAGAGAGTGGTGAGCCTGTGGAATTCGCTACCACAGAAAGCAGTCGAGGCCAAAACATTGTATGTTTTCAAGAAGGAGTTAGATATAACTCTTGGGTCTAAAGGGATCAAAGGGTATGAGGCGAAAGCGGGAACAGCTTACTGAGTTGGATGATCAGCCATGATCGTGATGAATGGTGGAGCAGGCTCAAAGAGCCGAATGGCCTACTCCTGCTCCTATTTTCTACATTTGTGTGATGCCACTGCGTTCCATGTCATCCATCTCGCGCTTAAGCTTTTCTTGTACGTGCACGCTGCACTTTGTGGGACGATCGATTGACGGAATTGCATCCTCTCTGAGGCGCAGTATGGCATTGCCTTTGAAATCTCCTCTGGTGTTGAACCTGTCCGGGTACATTTGTTCTAAGTCCTGGACTGACTCAATGCGGGTACCCTTGGTCTCTTCTGCTGTAATGGGTACCTTGGTGATCTTGTGGATAGTCACGATGTTGAGGTCCTTACATGCTTGTAGCCCTGCCACTGCTCATCCTTTCGTGTCTACCAGGTAAAATATTTGTGATTTCCTGACTTGCCATAGCATTGTTAGTGTGCCACTTCAAGGGATGGGTGACCCACTGCATGCAGTTAACTTTGCAATTGCTGGTTGTATCATTAATTTCCAATGACCCCGGTATATATCCTTCAGAATTTGGACAGTTAGGATATTTGCACTGCCTTCCATGTCAATCTTAATCCTGAGTGTGTGCTTGCCAACTTTCTTTGGGCACATGATATGAATAGTAGCAAAAGCTTCAGTTGTTTGATTTCATCAACACAATGGTCTGGATTTTACTTTTGGCAGCAGCTGTAAGCAATGGCAGCCCACACGCGCGGGCTTTACTTTGCAGAGCCGCAGCGATATTTAACGCAGCGGCTCATTTAAATGGCTGGGGTGGACCGCCGACCCCTCTGGAGATGTAGAGGGGGCGGACAGTCCGTCCCCGGCATGACGCCATTTTTAAAGGGCTTCGGGCCCTTCCATTTAGTTTAAATATTTAGAGATAGTCATTTAAAATTTATTTTTAAAGAATTAAATAAATGTTTCTCGCCCCTCTCCCACCAGCTCATAACCAAAAAAATTAATTCCTTGCCCTCTCTCCCCCCAAAATACTTAGCTTGTGTACCTGACCTTCCCACCCCCCCACCCAAAGTTCATAAACTGCTAACTTCACCCCTTCCCACCATCCCCGAACCCAATCCGATTAGTTCAACCCCGCTCCCCGTCCCCGCACTGAAATACTTACCTGCTCCCCCCTCCCCACCAGTGTCCCGCATCGGATCTCTGGATGGAGATCCGAAGGCAGGGGAGTGCCGGCCACTGGCACGAATATCGGAGCGGGACGGCTGGTGGGAGCGGGTTAATGATTAATTCATTTGTTTGCATTTTTAAAAATATGTAAATTTCTGTTCACATCACCAAGCGGTGGGGGCTGCCACCGGCAATATCGGGCCGGGCCTCTGTCGGAGGCATTTTCTGGCCCACCCAACCATGATACCTGATGTCGGGGGGAGTGGACGCTGTAAAGTCCAGCGCAATGTGTCAGGTTCACAATGTGAAATGCCTGCTCATCTTCTGGCTGAGAATTGCTCCACTCTGACTTTTGTCTCAGGTCTATTTCGCTGTGGACTTGGTGTATCAGCTTGTGTTTACGCAGCTCTCTGGCGCTCTGCTTGCTGCCGTTGCCATGTTGCTGCACCTGTCATCTGTTTGCTTGTGTCCTATTGTGACTTCTGGCTGCGACTTTGCAGCTAGATTTCTTGCATAAGCGTTCCCAGTGTCCTTTTGCATAGCACACCTTTCACAGATCTTGAAATGCAGGACAACTTGTGGAGAGTCGGAGAAACCGCACTTACAACACAGCTTTCTTGCTTTTTGTGACCTGGTTACTGTACCAATACAGTTGGCTGCACCTTGTGCTTGCAGTTGCTGTTGTCAAGCTACAATGGCTTTATATTTCCTGTCATCTTCTAGCATCACATCAATACTGTGACCTTTCTTTTTCTCCAAGAGTCTTTTTAAAATACTTCAATCGGTGTTGAGACAAGCACCAGCTCCATTATTTGCTCTGACAGCTCAGTTGCTGAAAAATCACATTCGTTGTTCTTACTGCAGCATCTACTGACAAATTGATCAATTGATTCCTGTGGCTGTTGCCTTTCGGACATCAGCTCCAGGCAATGAATTCTAAAATTCACTCTTACCTGAAGCTGATCTTCTAGCACTTCCAATATCTTTGCGGGATCTTTATGGTCCTCTTCAGATAAGCCAGAATTATTGATTCTGTATAATTTCTCATTTCCAACTGCTTTCAGTATTTTCACAGCCTGCTTCTCTAGTTCTGCAACTGCTTGGTCTATGAAGCATAACTGCATTCTTTGTTCAGAAAGTTTGAACGCGGATAGGATATCAATGGCCTTCCAGTTCATGCGGGGAAATTTGATATCCATCCTTTTGCTGTTCTTTTGCTTTGTACTCTATATTTAAATTTGTTCAGCACTGTGTGTGCCTTCAGCGCTGTACTAATATGACTTTTCTATTTGTGGCTTAAAACTTGGTTTATTAAATCTGCGCTCTTCCCGCTTTAAGAAATTCCTTTTTTTCAAGCTAGCTGCTTTGACGGAGCGCTTGACAGTGTTCTCTGTTTTTTCTTTTTCAGCACTTTGTTTGTATGTTTACATAGCTGTTCGATATGCAGTTCAAGGGTTTTCTCCTTTGCTTTTTTTGCTAGAGTTTATTTAGCTTCTTCACGCTTGACTGGTTTAATGATTTTTTTTTAGCTTGACTGCTTTAATAGAGACTCTGCTGTGTTTGGGGGTTTCCTGCATTTTTTTCCAGTATTGGACTTTGTTTTTTCTTTAGTTTGCGTGCTTTTCTGGGTTTTCCCCCTTTTTTCTCTTGCTCATACAGAGCCTTTAGAAAATGAATTTTTAAAAACTCTTCGAAGGCTTTTATTTCTTTACCAGGATGTCTCAATCATCAGCACAAAGACTCACCTGATTGTTTGCCCCTCAGCCCGCTCCTGTTCCATGGAGCTTTTCTCAGCCTTCTAAGGTATGTAGCTTTCTTTCACTCTTTCCAGGAACTTGTTTTAAAGTTTCTTCACTTGTTTGCTGTTTTACCCGTGGTCTTCAAGTTTAAATCTTATCTGTTCACCACCACTGCCACCATATCATGAGTTATCTTAAGCAGCACAATGAGGTACATGCACTCCACTTCCTTGAAGATCTCTAGAAGGTTTATCAACAGCTAAACTAGTACATACAAAACAGAGCAAACTATATACAGAACCTTTGTCCAGGGTGTTGCTGTGCTTCTAGCCACACAACTATATCCTGGTACTTATCCCATTATCATACTGAGTTCTTAAAGGGGCATCACTCTTAAAGTGATCATACAACACCAAGCACAAGATTATTTTTGCATTTTAATATAATCTTAGGTTTAACACAAGAAACTGCTGTGATCTTCTGTTGAATAAATTAATTTCAAAATAGATTGGGGTACTCAGACAAACTTCATCTGTTGTCTGTGAGTAAAATGTATTTCTAAATCAAATAGATGATTGACAATTGGCTGGAGTTAGTCTGTTTACCCTACTTCTGGTCGCTGATTACTGATTCAGGAAGAATATCACATACTGTATGTTGCATTTTTTTCATTTGAAGTGTGAAAAATTAGTAGTTTACATGATGGAATGTGCAATAAATTATTCAGGAGTTGCTACACCTTGTCCTTCTAGAATATAAAAACCTGCATGGAATACATCAGCCAAAAAGACATGAGATGCTCTGCTTTCTACTCTGAGGGAACCGCCTCCCTCTCAAAAATCCAGGTTTCTCCTCACATTGACAAATATAAATTATTTTCAAGCCAAGGAGCCAGTTAAGCATAGAACCAAAGAATTTACAGCTCAGAACGGGGGCATTCCATCCATTGTGACTGTGCTGGTTCTTTGTGCCCAAAACTACACACAGTACTTCAATTATGGCCAAAGCAATGTTTTATACAAATTTATCATAAGAATATAAGAACAAGTAGCAAGAGTAGGCCTCAACACTTTAACAGCTGTTCCCCATAAGCCTTGACTCCCCTATAGTTCAAAGATCTGCCTAGCTGAGCCTTGAATATATTCAATGACACAGCCTCCGCAGCTTTCTGGATACAGAATTCCAAAGATTCATTGCCCTCTGAAAGAAGAAATTTCTCCTCATTTCCATCTTAAATGGGTGATCCCTTATTCTGAAACTATGCCCCTAGTTCTAGATTCCCCCATCAGGGGAAACATCTTCTCAGCATCTACCCTGTCAAGCCCTCAAAGAATCTCATATATTTCAATCAGATCATCTCCCATTCTTCTAAACTCCAATGAGTGTAGGCACAACCTGTTCAAACTTTCCCCATAAGACAATCCATTCATCCCAGGAATCAGCCTACTGAATCCTCTCTCAACTGCCTCCAACGCAAGTATATCACCCCCCTTAAATATAGAGACCAAAGCAATATGTATTGCTGTAGGTGTGGTCTCACCAATGCCCTGTATATTTGTGGCAAGACTGCCCTACTTTTATACTCCATTCCTTTGCAATAAACAGCAACATTCCAAATGCCTTCCTAATTGCTTGCTGTTATCTGCATGTTAATTTTTTTGATTCATGTTTGAAGACATCCAGGTCCATCTGCACCACAGCATTCTGTAGTCTCTCTCCATTGAAATAATATTCTGCTTTTCCACTCTTCCTATCAAAGAGAATAGCCACACATTTTCCCACATTATACTCCACCTGGCAAATTTTTTTCCACTCCTTAACATATCTCTCACCCTTTGCAGACTCTTCAGCCGGAAATTTATCCCGCTGATGGGGGTCTCGAGGTCCAGAAAAAGTGACGCCGAGAACCCCACGTTGCCTCTTCTGTGGGAGGCCAGCTGCCTTCCATGGGATCAAGGACCTGGCGATGGAAGTCCCGCCCCTCTTTCACTGAGCTGTGCCACTGTGGAGGCAGCGGCTGCTGCCAGGGAAGCACCTACCCAACGTTCAGGAGCGGCGCTGGACCCAGGTAGGTCAGGACGGAAGGGGTCTTTCGGGCTGGGTGTCACAGGGAAGGGGGTGTAGCGGGGTCGATAGCAAGGGCCGGGTGGTAGCTCCCAGCAGGCCCCACCCCTTCCCGAAGCCAGGTCCCTCATTTGGGCACTGTGCCGTTTAACAAGGGACCCCCCTCCCACCACCGCCTCGGAGCCAGAAAGCAGCACGCACGTTTTTTCATTCCATGTTTCCCGTGCGGCGACAGGGCCACCCACCTCACTACTAAGTGCAGTGGCGGTGGGATGAGACCCTTAATTTGGAATTATTGCCCAATTAAGGGCCTCAATTGGCTGTAGGGGAGAGAATACAAGTCCCCAAATTGTGTCCTCACAAATTGCTTTCTTACCTATCTGTGCATCAGCAGCAAATTTGGCTACTCGGCCCCTTCCCCCAAGTCATTAATATAGATGGCAAATATTTGAGGCCCCAGCACTGATCCCTGTGGCAGCCCACTAGTTACAGTTTGCCAACGTGAAAATGACCCATTTATCCTGACTGCTTCCTGTTAGCTGGCCAATCCTCTATCCCTGCTAATATATCACCCCAACATCATGAGCGCTTATCTTGTGCTGTAACCGTTTATGTGGGCACCCCAGCTCTGCTTCAAGGATGCTTGCAAGCGTGACATGAAGGCCCTAAATGTCAACTATTGCATCTGGGAGTCACTAGCTGGCGAAAGATGGAAATGATGACACATCCTGCGGACTGGGGTGCACTTCCACAACAACCAGTGGCTACAGCAGCTTGGCAACAGGCTCAAACACTGTAAATAACAACTCACAGCGTCACTTGGAAGCTCCACGGGTGGTACTTGTGACAGAACCTGCCTCTGAAGGATTGGTCTTCACAGCCGTCAGCAAAAGTGCACCAAGAGAAGACACCACACCTAAATGGATTGTTTGCTGAATGTCCATCATCTTTCGTTGATGAAAGGATGCCAACCAACTGAACCTTTTATGTGGCACCTTATCAAATGTCTTTTGGAAATCCAAATACACTACCTCTACTGGTTTCCTTTTATCCACCCTACTCATTACATCCTCAAAAAACACTAATAAATTGGTCAAACACGATCTCCCTTTCATAAAACCTCATTTGCTCTGCTTGATTGTACTATGATTTTCTTAATGACCTGTTGCTATTTCCTTAATAATGGATTCCGGCACTTTTCAAATAACAGATGTTAGGCTAACTGGCCTATAGTTTCCTGCTTTCTGTTTCCCTTATTTCTTGAACAGAGGTGTTACATTTGCGGTTTTCCCATCTGCTGAGACCTTCACTCATTTACTCTTGCATTCAATGCCCCCGTTTATAAAATCCAAAATATACTTGACCTTTTTACAGCTTTTTTGGTGTCCTTCCGTTGACTGTATCCACCAATTCCTCATTTCCCCTCCCAGTATACATTACTTCACACTTACCTGCATTAAATTTTATCTGCTTACCTGTTTATCTGCTGATCTGTCCATGTCTGCTTGGAAACTTTTATAGTCCTCCTCACTTTGTCAAATCTGTACCTTTAAGTTGTCAGTGCATGTGTGTTCCCTCTAACCTTCTAAATCATCCATATTCACCAAGACAAAAGTGGACCCAGCATGCCTCCTGGGGTACACTAGTTCCAATTCTCCTCCAGACCAAGTGATATCCATTTAATTTAATTCTTTATTCGCTGTCCATCAGCCAACTTTCTATTCATGCTGCTACATTTTCTTCTACTGAATACAACTGAATTTTTCCATCATCTTATGGAATACCTTCTAAAAATCCACTTACAGCAAATCTACTGCATTCCTTTTATCCATTCAACCACTATTTCAAAAACCATTACATTTGTCAAATACAGCTTGGCTTCGAGAAATCTGTGCTGGGTATCTTTGCTTAACCCATGTATTTCAAGATGTTCACCAGCTTTACCTTGAATTATGAATTCTAACAGCTTGTCCACTTATTAATAAAAGCAAAATACTGCGGATGCTGGAAATCTGAAACAAAAACAAGAAATGCTGGATTCACTCAGCAGGTCTGGCAGCATCTGTGGAAAGAGAAGCAGAGTTAACGTTACGGGTCAGTGACCCTTCTTCGGAACTGACAAATATTAGAAAAGTCACAGATTATAAACAAGTGAGGTGGGGGTTGGGCAAGAGATAACAAAGGAGAAGGTGCAGATTGGACCAGGCCACATAGCTGACCAAAAGGTCACAGAGCAAAGGCAAACAATATGTTAATGGTGTGTTGAAAGACAAAGCATTAGTACAGATTAGGTGTGAATATACTGAATATTGAACAGCAGCAACTGCAAACCTGAAGAAAAACAACCTGAAAAAAACAGTGAGTAAGCAAACTGAACAAACTAAGATGAAATGAAATAAACGCAAAAAAAGATTGTAAAAAATGTAAAAAGGAATGTAAAAAAAAGGAAGAAAAAATAACTAAAAATGACTAAAAATGAAAGTAAAGTGGGGGGCTGTCATGCTCTGAAATTATTGAACTCAATGTTCAGTCCGGCAGGCTGTAGTGTGCCTAATCGGTAGATGAGATGCTGTTCCTCGAGCTTGCGTTGATGTTCACTGGAACACTGCAGCAATCCCAGGACAGAGATGTGAGCATGAGAGCAGGGGGGAGTGTTGAAATGGCAAGCAACCGGAAGCTCAGGGTCCTGCTTGCGGACTGAGCGGAGATGTTCCGCAAAGCGGTCACCCAGTCTGTGCTTGGTCTCCCCAATGTCGAGGAGACCACACTGTGAGCAGCGAATACAGTATACTACATTGAAAGAAGTACAAGTAAATCGCTGCTTCACCTGAAAGGAGTGTTTGGGGCCTGGGATAGTGAGGAGAGAGGAGGTAAATGGGCAGGTATTACACCTCCTGCGATTGCAAGGGAAGGTGCCCTGGGACGGGGACGAGGTGGTGGGGGTAATGGAGGAGTGGACCAGGGTGTCACGGAGGGAACGATCCCTTCGGAATGCTGACAGGGGAAGGGAGGGGAAGATGCGACTGGTAGTGGCATCACGCTGGAGGTGGCGAAAATGGCGGAGGATGATCCTTTGGATATGGAGGCTGGTGGGATGAAAAGTGAGGACAAGGGGAACCCTGTCACGGTTCTGGGAGGGAGGGGAAGGGGTGAGGGTAGAGGTGCGGGGAATGGGTCGGACACGGTTGAGGGCCCTGTCAACCACAGTGGGGGGAAATCCTCGGTTGAGGAAAAAGGAGGTCATATCAGAAGCACCGTCATGGAAGGTAGCATCATCAGAGCAGATACGTCGGAGACGGAGAAACTGGGAGAATGGAATGGAGTCCTTACAGGAGGTAGGGTGTGAAGAAGTGTAGTCGAGGTAGCTGTGGGAGTCGGTGGGCTTATAATGGATATTGGTAGACAACCTATCCCCAGAGATGGAGACAGAGAAGTCGAGGAAGGGAAGGGAAGTGTCAGAGATGGACCATGTAAAGGTGAGAGAAGGGTGGAAATTGGAAGCAAAGTTGATAAAGTTTTCTAGTTCGGAGCGGGAGCAGGAAACGGCACCGATACAGTCATCAATGTACCGGAAAAAGAGTTGGGGGAGGGGGCCTGAGTAGGACTGGAACAAAGAATGTTCGACATATCCCACAAAAAAACAGGCCTGGTCCAATCTGCACCTTCTCCTTTGTTATCTCTTGCCCAACCCCCACCTCACTTGTTTATAATCTGTGACCTTTCTAATATTTGTCAGTTCCGAAGAAGGGTCACTGACCCGAAACGTTAACTCTGCTTCTCTTTCCACAGATGCTGCCAGACCTGCTGAGTGAATCCAGCATTTCTTGTTTTTGTCCACTTATTACCCAGTTTATCCTTTTCTTTCTTCCTGAACAAAGCTGTTACATCACCACAATTTGCATGTTCAAAAAGGTTGGAATAATTGTGGCCAGAGTCTCATTTCCTCTCCTTTGATTTCTTTCCACAGCCTAGGGTACCTGTTGCTCCATAGCACCCTCCAATACTCCTTTATTCTTAATTACCATCATTTGTAAAAGCTAATGCAAAATATTTATTGAATAAATCTGCCATACCTTCATCCTGCACAATCCTTTAGTACTGAGTGGCTCTACTCTGTCCAAATATCCTTTTACTTTTTTTTACTTACAGATAGAAGACAGTTATATTTCCTTTAGTAACTGCCCATATTTTCTCGTATTCCCTTTAGCCATTCTGATCTTCCTTCTTACCATGCATTTTCTACATTCCTCATAATTATCCAATTATCACTGTTAACATTAATTTGATCATGTCTCCCTTTTAAGTTTTACTTTAGTTTTAATCTCTCTATGAATAAAATTTTATACTTTGATGCACATTATTAGTCTTATAAGAAGATATGTATGTTGTACTCTATCCAAATAATGTTGCTTATTGCTGATCATTGACCTGTTTGTTCACTTTACTGGGTCAAATCGCCTTTTGTCTTGTTGATCTTTGCCTTTTTGCAGTCTAGGATGCTTGGAAACAAAATTGGATAGTCCCCAAAAACAGGTGAGGGGCTCGCAATCTGCAATTAATCCAAGTCCATTCATTCCAATACAGGCAGCATGCAAACTTTGTGCTGCCTGCTCTTTTACATGATTGCAGAAAGCAGCCAACACTAAAAAAGCTGTTGAGTGGCTGCATGCCTGAGCAGGGTGAGCAAAACCGTGAAAGACTATCAAACTAGTTTGCACCTCTTAAAGGGGAGGTGCACTTCAACTACAGCAGGTGCTAGAAGTCACTGTAAGGCCGGGGGTGGGAGCAACAATCGAGTGGGAGGTGGGTGGTGCCATTCCTGTCGCCTACCGCACCCCACCATTTTACCAACAGTGGGACAGATGGCAAACGGCCTGCCTGCCCCAGGCCAATTGATGCCCAGTGGCAGCTGGACACTTGGCCAGCTGAGGAGGTTGCCTAGTAATACCAGTGGTGGCCTCCTTGCTGAACTCGGGGGTCTCTCCTGATTCTATACCCTGTGCCCCACAAAGGACAACCCCAGCAGCACAAGCCACCCCCACTGGAGAACCTCCCCACACTCTCCTGATCGGCACCCACCCTTCTCACCGGGGCCCAGCCGATTGTCCCTACCTTTATCTTTATTAGGGCTGGAGCCCTCTTGCTCCTCATGCTGGGTTCAGTGCCAGCATTGGCCACCGCTCCCAGTGGCACTGCTGGGACTGAAGAGATGCCAGCCCGCTGATTGGCTGGCAGCTCTCTGAGGCGGGACTTCCTGACTCAGAGGGGCAGTAATCCCGCCTGAGGCCAATTTCGAGCCTGGGCCACACAAAATTGCTGCATGGCTTCCAGGCCCATAGGAGGCGGGCTTGCACCTCACTTTTATGCTGGCGAGCAGGGCCTCCGCCGCCATGTAAAATTCCGGCTTAAGAATGAGATTAACCTGGGAAAGACACAATGGCACAACATGGCAGAGAGCATCTCACAGCTTGTATGCACAATTCAACCACAATAGCCGCATCACATCACAATCACTTCCCTCTGTCTTGCAGGACAAGGTGGCGCACAAGTGCAGGCAGCAGCAACTAACTGATGGGCCACAGGCACAGCTGCATATCCTCAACCCAATGGAGATGTTGCTCACCATCATTGGAGTGGCTATGATGGAAGCTATGGCCAGCCACAGGGCTGAAAGCATCGATTGTACCTACCTAAATCTCCTTCTCACATCTCACTTCCCCCTCATCCCACAATCTCTTCTGATTAACAAGGTGCAGACAGTCTAAGTATGCATCTCTTGCTTTCCCCCCTTCCCTCACCATAACCCTGTGCCTTTCTCTTTTCAGATATCCAAGAACTAGAAGCTGGCCAGGCAGTGGTGCAGGAGCATGAAGTGGAAGAAAGAAGGCAGTGATGATGAACAGGGGTCGGCAACGTGTCTGTACATGAACACCAGTGTCCATGGTAAAAATTGTGAGGTCCGTGGTAATTTTAAATGTCTTGATCCAAGCTTTTAAACTTGTACTTTAAAATTGGAACCCCACATTGGCCATTTGGAACCCCCACCCCGGCTCTATTTAACTGCGCTTGCGCAATTAACTGCCCGGCGCCAGGATTCCCAACCCTCTAAGAACCGGTATTCCATCTCCAAGAGCTGCTGGCCAATCAGAGGGCTGGCAGCTCAGTAGTATTGGCAGTGCCGGTAATACAAGAGGCCTTGGAACCAGGCCCAGCGCAGGAGACGTGGACCAGAGGTAAGTGAGGCCCACCTCACCGGGGCTAGTCCAGCAGGCCCTGGAAATGGGGAGGGTGGGAGAGGAGAGGGTGGACAATGTGTCCAAAGGGGAGGGTATTCAGGGAGGTGGGTCCCTCCATGGGTCACAGATTACCCACGGCAGAGGGTCCCCCCCTTCCCCCAAGCCCGCAGGGTGGTCGCCTTGTTTCACTGGGCAACCTCCCTGCATGGCGGAGATCCTCCCTCGACCACTGGCTTAATGCCAGCGGCAGGGAGAAGAGGCCCTTGCGACTTCCACCCACCACTTCCTGTCGCAGTTCTATGGGACATCTGTCTAGTAGCCCGTTCCAAGGTGCCAATTAAATCCAGCCCAGTATTCCAAATGTGGTCTCACTAAAGCCCTGTACAATTGTAGCAAGACTTCTTTATTCTTGTACTCCAATCCCCTTGCAATAAAGGCCAACATGCCATTCATTTTCCTAATTGCTTGCTGTACCTGCATGCTAACTTACTAAGTTCCTTGCATGAGCACACCTAAGTCTCTGAACATCAACATTTACAAGTTTCACATTTTAAAAAAATATTCTGCTCTTCTATTCTTGCAACCAAAATGAATAACCTCATTCCTTCCCTATTTAACTCCATCTTCCACCTTGTTGCCCACTCACTTAACCTGTCTATAATCTCTTTGCAGCCTCTCCATGCCCTCCTCACATCTTGCATTTCCATCTACCTTTTTATCATCAGCAAACGTAGATACATTACTCTCCGTCTCTTCATCTAAGCCATTAATATAGATTGTAAATAGTTGAGGCCCCAGCACTGATCCTTGCAGCACTCCACTAGTTACAGCCTACCAACTTGAAAATGCCCCATTTGTGCCCACTCTTTGCTTCCTTTCACTTAGCTAATTCTCTATCCATGCTAATATATTCCCCCCAACTCCGTGAGCCCTTATTTTGCCTATTAACCTTTCGTGTGGCACCTTATAAAATGCTTTTTGGAAATCCATGTATACAACATCTACTGGTTCCCTTTTATTTTACTCTACTAGTTACATCTTCATAAAACTTTTAAAAATTTGTCAAACATGGTTTTCCTTTCGAAAAACCATGTTGACTTTGTCCGATCATACTTTGATTTTCTAAGTGCATTGTTAAGACTTCCTGAATAATAGATTCCAGCACTTTCCCGACGACTGATGTCAGGCTAACTGGCCTGTTTTCTCTCTCCTTCCTTTCTTGAATAGCAGTGTTACATTCGCTAACTTCCAATCTGCTGGGACCGTTCTAGAATCCAGGGAATTTTGGAAAATCATAACCAGTGCATCCACCATCTCTGCAGCTATCTGTTTCAGAACACTAGGCCATCAGGTCCTGGGGATTTGTCGGATTTTAGTCCTTTAAGTCTTTCCAATACTTTTTCTCTACTGATATCAATTACCTTAATTTCTTTACTGTTTTTAGCCACTAGCTTACCCTCTATTTCTGATATGGGAGTGGGATTAGCTGAGTTGCTCTTGCAGAGAGACTGCACGGATGCAATGAACCAAATGGCCTCCTTCTGTGATATAACCATTTTATGATTTTATGAAAGGCACACGGAAGACAGGCACTAAAGGAAGCATAAGGATGAGTAATTCAATTTTGTATGGAATATTGGATGGTTTGTTAGATAAAATTGGCTTTTATTTCAGCATTGTGGCCAAGAGGACTATGCGATAGTGACAGAGGGAAGGTAAGGTATGGGAATGTTGTTGAATGGGGAATTGGGGTTGTGTTCACTGGTACCACAATCAGACCAGCTGATCATGAACAGCCTGGCTGAAAAGAGGATGTGTTGGTTGCATTTCCCACCTCAGATGCTTGCCGTATACCTGGTGGCAAGGTTTGTGACCTTGTGATGAAGTGGTTGTGTAGGATGCAGCAGACCACTCACTCTGGGGAGTACTGCACAGCTCCTCCAGAGCGGTCCAGACAACAGAAGTGTTGCTCAAGCAACCCAATGGTCTGCTCAATGTCGTTTCATGTGGCTCTCAAAATATGCATGCTGCTCTTATGTGCGTGGGTTGGGCACTGCAGTCATAACCAGATGATCAGTGTATAACCCTGTCTCCCAGTATCTACCTTCTGGTTTCTCATGCTGGCACAAATGCTGATGGTACAGTGGTCTAGTGCAAACTAAAGGTATCATGATGGTAGCAGGAAACCTGGCATTGACAAGCATGACACGCTGCACACTGAAGGAGTGAAACCCTCTGTAGTGCCATACATCTCACGCAGCACCTGCAAAGCAATGTGTGTGCCGTCAATGGCACCCTGCACTATAGGGAAACCTGCTATCCAGACGAAGCACCATACATGCCCTGCCTATTTCTCTCTGGAAAGACAGAATGCAATGAATTTCTGAAAACAGAGACATTTTGTTGAGGCCGTTCGTCTTGCACTCAGCAGGACAATCCGCAAGAATACCAAAGTAAGGGAAGCAACAAATTTATACTATATGAAAAGAGAGTGCTGATTGGTAGAGGCGCTGCCATGGAGAATGCACCAATTTTTGGTGACCCACAGTTAACTGCCAAGCTTTGTTTGAAATTTAAACCAGGCAGCTAGACTCTGATTGGTAAAGGCATTGCCCTGAGGGAATGAGACAGCGAATGGCTGTCACTTATTTTGTTTAGCTCAAGGTTGTCCAACATACGGTCCACAAGCCAGGATCCAGCCTGCCAAAGTTTTCTATCTGGCCTGCGGATGCAAACCGTACCTGGGGATGTTCCTCATCCTCCCCAGGGCTCCCTGACTGGAGATGGGAAATTTCCCTTTGGCTTCTTCTTGCAGAGTGGCCTTTTTAAAAACATTGCGCCATCAGTTTCACAGCTCAGCTGCTGAAGCAGGCATGTGCTGAGCACACCCGCTCAGTGCAACTGTCAGAAAGAGGGAGGGAGAGAGAGGGAGAGGTGGGGGTGGGGGAAAAAGAGAGAGAGGGAACAGAGAGAGAGATGGGGGGGGGAGAGAGAGAGAGGGGGGAAAGAGAGAGAGGGGGGTAAAGAGAGAGAGAGAAAGAGGGGGGAAAGAGAGAGAGAGAGGGGGGAAAGAGAGAGAGAGAGGGGGGAAACAGAGAGAGAGAGGGGTGAAACAGAGAGAGAGAGGGGGGAAAGAGAGAGAGAGAGGGGGGAAACAGAGAGAGAGAGGGGGGAAACAGAGAGAGAGAGGGGGGAAACAGAGAGAGGGGGGGAACAGAGAGAGAGAGGGGGAGAGAGAGAGAGGGGGGAAAGAGAGAGAGAGAGGGGGGAAAGAGAGCGAGAGAGGGGGGGGGAAGAGAGAGAGAGAGGGGGGAAAGAGAGAGAGAGAGGGGGGAAAGAGAGAGAGGGGGAAACAGAGAGAGAGGGGGGAAAGAGAGAGAGAGAGGGGGAAAGAGAGAGAGAGAGAGGGGGAAAGAGAGAGAGAGAGGGGGAAGAGAGAGAGAGAGGGGGGAAACAGAGAGAGAGAGGGGGGAAACAGAGAGAGAGAGGGGGAAAACAGAGAGAGAGAGGGGAAAACAGAGAGAGAGAGGGGGAAAACAGAGAGAGAGAGGGGGAAACAGAGAGAGAGGGGGGGAAACAGGGAGAGAGGGGGGGGAAACAGAGAGGAGGGGGAAACAGAGAGGAGGGGGAAACAGAGAGGAGGGGGAAACAGACAGAGAGGGGGGAAACAGAGAGAGAGGGGGGAAATAGAGAGAGGGGGGGAAATAGAGAGAGGGGGGGAAATAGAGAGAGGGGGGGAAACAGACAGAGAGGGGGGGGAACAGAGAGAGGGGGGGAAACAGAGAGGGGGGGAAACAGAGAGGGGGGGAAACAGAGGGAGGGGGGGAACAGAGGGAGAGGGGTGAAACAGAGAGAGAGGGGGAAACAGAGAGAGAGGGGGGAAACAGAGAGAGAGGGGGGAAACAGAGAGAGAGGGGGGAAACAGAGAGAGAGGGGGGAAACAGAGAGAGAGGGGGGAAACAGAGAGAGAGGGGGGAAACAGAGAGAGAGGGGGGAAACAGAGAGAGAGGGGGGAAACAGAGAGAGAGAGGGGGGAAACAGAGAGAGAGGGGGGAAACAGAGAGAGAGAGGGGGGAAACAGAGAGAGAGAGGGGGGAAACAGAGAGAGAGAGGGGGGAAACAGAGAGAGAGAGGGGGGAAACAGAGAGGGGGGAAACAGAGAGGGGGGAAACAGAGAGGGGGGAAACAGAGAGGGGGGGGAAACAGAGAGAGGGGGGAAACAGAGAGAGGGGGGAACAGAGAGAGGGGGGGAAGAGAGAGAGGGGGGGAAGAGAGAGAGGGGGGGAAGAGAGAGAGGGGGGAACAGAGAGAGGGGGAGAACAGAGAGAGAGGGGGAAACAGAGAGAGAGGGGGAAACAGAGAGAGAGGGGGAAACAGAGAGAGAGGGGGGGAACAGAGAGAGAGGGGGGGAAGAGAGAGAGAGAGGGGGACGGGGGGCGGACGGGGGGAAAGAGAGGAGGGGATAGAGGGAGAACAAAGAGAGTGAAGACAACACAGAGAGGAGGAGAACAACACTTTGAGGGGGTAATACAGGGAGAGAGCGAGAGCGAGAGAGAGAGAGAGAGATTAGATCACTCTTGACAAACGGATATCTATCCAGAATACTCTGCATCACAATATCAAGTCTGCGGGCAGAGATTGATTACTTATGCAAGCAGAAACAATGCCAGGTATGTCACTAAATCAGTTTTCAATATAGTGACGAGAAAGTAAGTCAATAAATTAGTCTTCTCATTTAAAGCTTCCTCACAAAAATGCACATTTATTGTTGCTTTTATTAGTAAGATAAATTTTTAATGCTTTTATCTTTCGAAATTTGCTCACAGTCCCCCCGCCCCCCGGTTGAGCTGAAACAGCCGCAATGTGTGTACATGTTCTTTCCATCTGCAAATAGGGCCCTGTGTATGACTATATCTAGCGTTCAGTACGCATAAATGTGCCACACTGCAAGCCCAACTGACAATCTTAAATTGATTGTCAACATAATTCAGTACACTGAGGATTATTTAGCAAATGTTGTCCAATTGCAGAATTACATCTAATGTTGGACACTTGTGTTTTGAGTTTTGCAAGCTGGTTGGGTTCAGTCTGTACCTTGCCCGTTGCGAACAGTGGAAGGGACATGTTGTTTGATACAATCCACCAGTCTTTGGGACGTACCGGTTATATACCTAGCATCACACTGGCATTGAAATTCATATATCACATCACTCATTTGTGTGATAGGCAGAACGTCTTTTTGACTTATCCAATCGTGGAAACCGTTAACATGACAATGGTTAACCTGATCAGATCTTCTCTCACTGTATATCAAGCAAACTTATGAATGGGCCCATGGCCGTCATTCTCGGCCCTGAAAAGTGCCCAGTCTACCTCAGATTATCCTGGAAGGGTATTTTATCCCAAACATTTGAGCAACAGGTGAAGCTAGCTGTTTCACGCTGCTACTATGCAGTAGCAATATGTGTGGTGTTCGCCACTAACAGAATGCTGCCATCAAGCCATATAGTATAAATTTGTTTCTTCCCTTACATTGGTATTCTTGTGAATTGTCCTGATGAGTGCAAGACAAAAAGCTTTGACAAAATGTTTCTATTTTCAGCAATACTCAAGTTCTGTACTATTAAACGACCACTTACAATGAATTTCCTTTGCTTTGCATACAGAGTCACAGTGATCTTCCTTATACAACTGTGGATGACAAAACTACGAGATGTTGGAGATGTCACCTACTCCAGCCTGGAAGGAAACCGACACGAAGAAGTTCACAGTCACTGGCATTGCCATCCTCACCCTGCTGTGAGGCTGCAGGTCCGGCTGCAACAGGAGTCAGATTTCAGTGAAATGGAGGCCTTGAACACATTGCTTCTTACTGAAGTAGAGATAAGAAAATTGCTCCCTGAAGAACCTGGGTGGATATGGCAACCAGCTGACTCCTCCTCCTCCCTCTTCGAATAGCTTGTCCTCCTCTGTGCCGCCTCTGTTCATTCTCCATCATGCTGCAGGCCAAGGGAGATGGAAACTACAGCACCATGACTGGGAGCAAGTGGTCTGATCAGAACCCTTTTAGTAACAGTACAAACCTCCAAACTCTTCTACTAACTCAGCAATTGCCATCAGAAATGAATCAGCAATGAATCTGAAAATGGTTGATGATCCCTTTAAATGGCATGGCTGCAGAGGAGCCTTCCTGTGGCTGAATGCATATTCAGTTGTACATGTTTAAGAGAGGGTGTTAGCTGGAGCATTGAGATTGAAAATGGCACTTCTAGAGTCAATTCAGTGTTACATGTCGGCTAATGTTGCAACCTGCTTATTCTGCATACTTATGACACATGGTCTCAGCATCTGCACTAATAACCTGTACAAAATGACATCTGGCACTGCCCACATGAGACATTTGCAGATGCCCTTTTGGACCCAAAATGGCACCTGCAGAACCAAAAATACCAATCCTACACAACTGTAGTTTGCAGCCCTCATCAATGACTCTTCATTATCCTTTTACCAGTCTTACACTGAACCTAACTACATTGTCGTCACTACAACCCACTTGTTACCTGCTCTCATATCAGTTACTTGTCCCACTTTTTCACAGATCTAAATAGAGCAATGTTTCTTTTGTTACGGTCAAGTGAGGAGGGATCGAAGGGCTTCCTTCTTTTCCCTCTCCCTGTTTCACCACAACAGGTTTTGTTCTTTCTTAAAGTGGATGTACTGGCCAATTCAGTAGGCGTTTGATTATTTACTTGTTATGATCATAACAAAAGCCAATCAGACAGGTTTTCTTGAGTTTAACAAAGAAAGAGGCTAACTTTCTTGTACCTAAACCAAACTAATGAAAATAATAAACTACATGCCAACTTTCATTCACACATACACACACAAATAGTTTACAGAGTCGGGAAGGGTAGATTTGTTGAATTAGAGTCCATAGAAAAAAAGGGTATACAGCCTGTGGAGTTTGGTGATTTGGCTGGCTTCTAGCTAAATTCGTTGGTCCTGAGGCTTTTAGTTTGAAGAGATAGATGACTGGTTCGGTGGGTCTCTTAGAGACAGTGATGTGGATGATTTCCTCCAATGGAGTTTCTGATGGTAGCTGGAATATGCAAAAGTGGTCAGTCAACAGGCAGGATTTGAAGCTTTCAAGCTGGAATGATGGAGAGAGAGAGAGGGACCCCTACTTGGGTCGGCATGTGTCATAGTCCAGATGCTTCTCCTCAGTAGCTGCAGAGAAACAAGTTTAAAACCACTGATGGGGAGGGGCTTGTCACTTGACAGTCATCCAGTGATTCAAGCATAGTAGTTAGCAGTATATTTCTTCTTGCTAAAAAAGAACAAGCAGTTCCCTCAAATTTCCTGAGTCTTGGTTCTTGCTGGGATGAGTAGGCATTTCATCTCCACGTCACAGGCCTTGCAATGCAGGATACAGTGTTGGAAATTAGGTAGCCATCTTAAGCTGCTAGCAAAGTCATCTTTTATTGATTTTTTAAAAAAAATTTCTTTGAAAAAATATAAATTTATGTCTCCAGTCAGTGGATGAAAGAAAATTATCATTCAACGAAGCAAATTGGCATGACTCTTTCCTTGTAGGACTAGAAATCGAAGAAGCCTTGGATACTTTCTATCCCACTTTGACCTTTTCTCCCATGTACCTAATATTATTATTGTTCTTACAGGTGTCAGCCTTAGCTCAGTGATGGCACTCTCACTTCTGAGACAGAAGGTTGTGGATTCAAGCCTGACTCCAGAGACTTGAGCTAAAATCTAGGCTGGCACTGCAGTGTCGTAGTGAGAGGGTGTTGCAGTGTTGCAGGTGCCGACTTTCAGATAAGATGTTAAACCAAGGACCCATCTGCCCTCTCAGGTGGGCACAAAAGATCCCATGGCACTTTTCAAAGAACAGTAGGGGAGTGCTCCCTGATGTTCTAGCCTAAATATATGTATGGGAACCAACATTTAAAAACAGATTATTAGTTCATTATCGTGTTGTTGTTTGAGGGACTTTGCTGCATGCAAAGTGGTTGTAGAAAGGTGTCACAAACAACAATGTGATAATGACCAGATTATCTGTTCTGATGTTGAGTTCCGATGAAGGGTCACTGACCTGAAACGTTAACTCTGCTTCTCTTTCCACAGATGCTGCCAGACCTGCTGAGTGGTTCCAGCATTTCTTGTTTTTATTATCTGTTCTGATGTTGGACTGAGCTATAAATATTGGCCAGGGAACTAGGGAGGTCTACCCTGCTCTTCTTTTGAATTGTGTTGTGAGATCTTTGGTGTCCACCTGAGATGGCAGACAGACCTCATTTTAACATCTCATCTGAAAGTTGACACCTCTGACTGTGCAACACTCCCGCAGTACTGCACTGAAGTGTCAGCCTAGATTATGGGCTAAAGGTCTGGCAGATGTTTACCTTAACTGATAAATTGTCACTGTTGAGTGTGCGGCTGACCAGTCATGCTCAATGTGACCCCAGCTATTTGAACATTCAAATACTTAACTACACTTGGAATTCCAGCTGATTAGAGGGAATTAGGTTAAATCCATAAAAGTTTCCCAGCACAAATTACACCCGTGTTCTCCAGTCTGCTGACCTTAACCTTCCCAACCCCAACCTATTTTCCAACTGGAACTATGGTAAACTAGCAAGCTGTGGTGCTCTGTATCTATCCAGTCTCTATCTCTGTAAACTCTTCCAGCCCTACAACCATCTGAGACCTATGTGCTCTTCCAATTCTGGTCTCTTGTGCATCCCCAATTAGCATCTCCACCATTAGCCACTGAACCTTCAGCTATCTTGCCCCTAAGCTCTGGAATTTTCTGCCTAAACCTCACCGCCTCTCTCTCTTCCTTTAAGACGATCCTTAAAACCTATCTCTTTGACCAAGCTTCTGGTCATCTGACCAAACGTCTCATTATGTGGCTTAATGTCAAATTATGTTTGATAATCACTCCTGAGTAGCATCTTTGAACATTTTACTACATGAAAACCAATAGACAAATATAAGATATCATTGTTCTCCCAAGCCAACAAGGATTCAAATCGCATATGTCTACCTGGGATGGAAACCGAGGCACACTGTCATCAGGAAGCACGATACAACATTAAAGGAAAAAGCCCTCACCAACTATTCAGGCAGCAAAAAAACCTAATTTACTAAATGACATAGTTTGAAAAATGTAATCTACTTTGGATTCATTGTTTGACCTGACCTAAACAACATTTCAAATACAATACTATGCAAATTTAGCAAAGCATCACATTTCTATTCATCTGCAATTACACTTTGAAACCATTTTGAGAGACTTCTCCTGCACACCAATAGCACAGTTCTGAAGCAGCCAGTAATTTCTTCAGTCTAGAAGGGCAGAGATCATACCTTTGAAAAATTATCAGGAGTTTGTAATTTCGACTTGAATGAAGATCAAAATTACCCAATTAAAATGATCCTTTTGTCTTTCATATGAACGCTTGAAAGGTTTAATGGGACTATTAACTGAGGTTGCTAACATCACAAAATGAAAGACAAATTAATACAAGCATTATTCTCACAAATAGCTGTGAAAGATTGACAAATATGCAGAAAATATATTCTTATACGCCTTGATGCCACTTTAAAGGGTGATATCCAACTTGCATTTACACCATTTATGAACCAAGCTTTAATTGCGGGTGCAGAAATTGCGTAGCAATGATTTTGAAACTTTCCCTGTGGATTTGTCAACTTGAGACCATCTGCTGCGAGAGACAGACATATACATATAGATTGGCGGGGGGAGGGAAAGACAATGGGAAATTCTGAAATTTGGACATGGTGAGCGCAAGCGAACATAAACCCTGCTGAGAAAACTAGGGAGAAGTAGGTTTCCATGATCCAACCCTGAGTCGTTATGCCTTTGGCTGTTCAAGTAAACAAGCCTACCCAAAGAATCCTCTAAAGTTTCATAATGGACTGTTTTGCAACGTGATCTTGCACTTATATAGCAACTTTATTGTGAAAAAATACTCCAAGGCACTTCACAGAAGCATTGTCAGACAAAAATGGATGTCAAGCTGAAGGATGAGATATTGGGAGGCTTGGTCAAAGAGGTGGGTTTAAGGAGGCTTTTAAAAGGGGAAGAAGGAGGTGGAGAGGCTTGGGGGGGGGGGGGGGCGTGAAATCCACAGCAGAGGAATAGCCTGGATGGCTGAAGGCACATGCACCATGTTGGGCCAAGGCAGCTGGGGTGCACAAAAGGCCGGAGTTGGAAAAATACAGAGTTCAGGGAGGGCTGGAGGTTGTTACAGAGAAAGGATAAAGCAGGTACATGGATGGATTAAATACTGAAAATCAGAATTTTAACTTTGAGGTGTTGGAGGACTGGGAGCTAAGGTAGGACAGGAGGCACATTATAAAGTGAATGGCAGGCCTGCTAACACAACTGCATGAGATTGTGGTCTTCTGCTTCAGCAGAGTGATCTTACCCACGTATAAAATGTGGCAATACAGTCGATCATTTCTCTGGCTTTCTCGTGCTGATTGAGAGGAAGTAAGAGGTTGCTATGGAAGCAGGGCTGTTCCCAGCATTCATAGCTAGAGCAACAACCATCTATTGCAATGATATGAATATAATGACGGAGAGGAAAGAACCTTCTGGACAATCCAGTCTGTTCCATGAAACTGCAATACCTGTTCATCATAATTTACTCTATATAGTAGGTCCTTTCGTTGAATATAGTGCTTTCATTACCATATGGATCATGGTATCCATCTACCTCCAGTGTTCTCTTGCTTGCCTTTATCTTAGTAAGAAAAATCATTCCCAAATCCTAGATAGGTGGGTTGTAAAGAAAGAGAAATCAATAATTTGCATTTACAGAAATTTTCATACAGTAAAATGCTATTTCCAGACTATTTTTTCCACTTACTGGTTCTGGGTTTTTGTTGTTTATTTCCTCTGCCCTCTCCCCCCACCCCAACTCCACCCAGGAAATTATACAGCATCAGGAGTTGTGGGGTTTGAGTCACCAGACACCAATTGAGAGTAGAAAGAATCACTGGGGAGGTGGTCTACTTAAGGTGTGGTTGAAGAGATAAGTTTTGAGCAGCTTTCACAGATAAAGAAATATGTTAATTATTGGAGAGGGTTTAGGGAGAGTATTCTAGTGTTTGTGAAGGCTCAGCGCCCTCAAGTAGAGTTGGCCAAAATCAGAACAGCAGAGGGTGAGCCAGGCATTCGGCTGGAGAAGGTAGCAGAGGGCAAGTTGAGCAATGCTGTAGAATGAGTCATAAGTGAAGATGAGGATTTCCAAATGAATGCACCGAGGGCCAGGGAGTCAGTGAAATCCGGTAAGAACAAGGTGAATAGGGTAGGATGTGGGTAATAGAGTTCTGAATGGGTTGCACTTTATGCAGGGTTTAGCACAAAGCCAGGAAAGCAGAGAAATGAAATCTGGAGGTAACAAAGACATGGATGAAAGCTTCACCAGCAATGTGGAGTGATGTAGGGACAGGAATGAGCAATGGTGCAAAGGTGGAATTAAGTAATCTAAGTGATAGAAAGTCAGCATCAAATAGGGCACCTAAACCTTGCACTGCCAGGGTCACCTTGAGTGAGCAACTAAGGAAGATCGGAATTAAGGCATAGCTGCAATATTTATGGTGGCAGCTGAACAGCATGGCTTCAAACTTGCCAACATCAAGCTAAAGTGTGTTCTGTTTCATCCTTATGCTGATGTCAAACAGGTACATAAAAAGAAATTATATTAATTTCACTTGGTCATCTCCTGTGGTGTAAGTAGCAGGCTCCTAGCTTGCTGTTTTAAATATACTTATGTTTTTTGGAGGAGTTGATACCCCAGGTATGTGGGGCATGACTGAAAATCTTACAGCTGGAATTATAACATTGACAATTCTGGTTAAAGACCACCTTCGGAAAAAATACAAACATATAAAATTGATCAGCAGTAAAAGAACACAATAGTCCATCACGACTTCTCACACCACGCTGGCCAAATCATCATGACTGGATATTCCCAGCCATGCTCCCTCCCTCAAATGTACCGACCCCCACCCCACCACCTCCACCCTGCAATCATGCAATCTCCTGGGGGAGACAAATAAACAGAAAAAACCCAAGCACAATCGGGGAAAATATTAATAAGCAAACAAAATACTCAGGAAAATTCCTCTTTGATCCCCACAGGCAGTTGCATGGACCAAGTGTTATCTATAAAGACATTTACCTTCTATGTGATGCAAACGCTCCAATACTGCAGGGCAAAGTTACAGCTAGCATTGCTCCTTCGGGTTTGTGGTCTCTCTGATTGGGCGTTTAGCATACTATCACAGTTGAAACTCAGCTAAGATACCTTTGTGAGCAAATGCAAGGCATAGGTTTCATAGCCAGAGCATTAGAGAAAATAGGTATTTGAGGACTTTCATTGAGCAGCTTATATTATACCAAGAATTATATAATATGAACATGGCTTGGAAAAGAAACTGCACTTATACAAAAGATCTGAGAGAGATGACTGCAATGGTTTGGGCACAATTCAAGAATGATAAAAGCTAGAATACCTTTCATGTCCCTGCATAGAGATACATGGAACAAGAAGCTGAGGAAGACCAAGGAAGCACTCGATAGACAATGTCAAGAATGACTTGTCACAGAAAGGCTTACAGGTGGCCGAAGCTACCAAGTTAGTTCACAGCTAACACCAATCCAGTGTATTCATTTGACATCTCTGTCACTTCTGAGCTGACAGACAGGAATTTAGTAGTTATAGTACATTGTGCTTCATGGCAATTGTTTGGTCCATGTCCCAATCCACTAAATTGTCCACCCTTTATCACAGACAATATATAACACCATGGTGACAAAGACAGGGAGATTCACAGATACAATGTATGCAAGTCAACCAGGTGAGCAGCTTCGTGACTGCCTCATAATTCAAAATGCCTTGGTATGAAGTACGACTTCTATACTACACTTTATGGTGTCTTAGTTTTGAAAGGAGTTCTTTTGGGGTTGACATTTCACATTGCAGCACGCATGAAATTCTGCATGGATCAGAAGGAGCAAGATACAATCCCCAATCTGCTCAGTTCCTGACCAGAACCATGCCAAGCAAGGTGGGCAAAAGAAAAATTGAATGGTTGTCATCTTTGAGACTTCATTGCGCACCTATCATTCCTGTTACAGAATTTATCCCTGACTGACAATACTAGAACTCTTAATATTATGCCACCCACCGTTCACATCAAATACTGATCACACACATTCCAGCAAAAAGAACAGCAAGAACAGAGAAAGTGAATGATAATGGTACAAAGATGCTCCGTTACATTAAAGTGCACTGCCTCCCAATTTTAATGAATTTTCTCAGCACAAACACATGAAGAGTTGTCAATAAATCTTCTGAAATAACAGGTCCCTTCTGTAAAACTTTTATTGCTGTTATACTTGTTGGAAGATATAAAAGTCCAATTGAACTTGTGTCAGCTATTCTATTCTAGTTGGGAATGTACATTTGCTGTGAAAAATACATCAGAGAGGACCTCCATAGTCATGTTACCAGCCACTACTGATTCTCTCTTTGTGTCTGACGGTTTCAAACCTGCTCACTATGATTCTGAACTTTTATGTTCGCTCAATGCTTACACATTATTGCCATCTGACAAAAGGAAGCACCAAAGTGTTAAACATTCCTCTAAAAACTTTGAATTACGGACAAATTTGAGCTATCTGTAAAATGAACACCTACCATGAGATGGAAAGCTTTTCAAATGAGTTAAGTTGAAGCTGTACATGAACTTAATCTAACGATGAGATGGCTAATATTCTCAGCTTCTTTCATGTTGTTCACTGGCCTTTAAAAGTTAACAGCTGACAACACTGCTGCCATTGAGAAGGTTATCAAAGCACTTCAGTCATGCATCAAACCATGTGAGGTGTGATGTCGTCATTCTTAAAGACCAAAGGCTGCTTTTTTTTTCTCTGATCCTGTACCTACAGGGTCAGGGTGGGATTTCAACCCCATTGTCAAACCTCACCAACACACTGGCCAGTTTTCTGCGTTAGGGATAATTAGGCATTCATGGGAAGATTGCCTCCTGCAAGTGGGTGCTCACCAGAGGCCAACAGGAATATCCAGGGAACAAAATTAAAGGGGCAGAAAAGTCCCATAGGTTTTAAAGTATCACCCACTTAAGGTTTTGCCAAGTCTGTGTTTTTCAGAATTTGCTGCATATGGAGTCATTCCTGCTGCTCTCCAGAGAAAACACCAGGCATCCCAGGGAGAGACAGGATCAAAGCAGACAAGAGGAAAATGGTCTGGGATCCCTGGTATCACTGGCATTTGCATGTGGTGGGTAAGGAAGGAGTGGTCAGCAGTAGGCGATGCTGGGTTTTGGGAGGATTATTGAGATAAAGGTGCTGGAATGATCTTTGGCTGCACCAGCCAATTTTGGCCCATTTACTTCTGCTATCCTACCCAAATAGCAGTGAAAAATCCACACGCCCAAGTATCACCATCAGGCAGCCCATTACAAAAGGGACAGGCATTGATGCGCCTAATGGTCTTTTTACATCATTTGATTTTTCTTATATGCTGCTCACTTTTAGGATGGGTAAATGGAATAATTTCTGTTGATTACATCACCAGAGAACTGGGTTGGAGGAATTTCTGAGCCTCAGTTTAAGCGAGGAGGGTTAACATAAGTAGAGGGCATGGAAGAGCAAACAGGATTGGATTGTTGGGCATTTACTGTTCCTACAATTTCTAGGGTACATTCATTAATTCTATGCATCCAACGTAATAGAAGTGTAGGCTTTACTAATTAGAATGAATGGAGGAAGAGTGTTTTGGGGCCCACAGACCTCCACTACTAACATCCCATGGGGTCCACTGACCTCCATGTGCCAGTAGAACATAATCTGCACTTTAGGACATTAAGGACAAGGGAGATAATTTTAACTTTTGCAATAATGCAGAATGGGTGATATTGGATCTGCTGCCCGTTACACATTGCTTCCAATTTTTCTTTCTCAGGAGAGATGCACAACATGCAGCAGATCTAACATCACCTGTTCTACACTAACAGCTAAAGTCAAAATTTACCCTCAATGAAACATCTCTAGTGATTTGTAAGGGCAGAATAATCAGAATTGAGGCAGTAATTGTGATAAACCATCTTTTGTGCTAAACAAATTGCAAATCATTACTGCCAGCACAGATGGGCTCATTAACATAGCTTTATATTGATACATGCTGTTATTGCCACGGAAGACACAATGCAGAGTCTGCAGGACACTTACTGGCCAGTTGAGAATCTCAGCTGAGTCATTAACTGTGCTAAAAAGAAATAGCTTAAAAGTGCTTCAATATAATGTGAGCAAACATTAAGCTCAGTATTCTGTTCCTCCAATGGCACAGCAAGCCTGCAGATAGAAAGTACCAACAGGAATGGGTCAGAAATGGTCTTTGCAGTTTACGTCTATTAACATCTCTGAAATGTACCGTTTGGGAAGATGAAATTAGAACTAAAAAAGACAAGGTTAACAAATGTCTGGAGCTAAATATCGCAGTTTCTAAACAAGACTGTCAATTATTATAGAACAAACAGTCTGCTGTGGTAATTTAAATCCAAATGCATCCCGTTCTGAACCTCACAAAATATGCCCTCTGCTCTGTTGCATCACTGCACCGCAACATTTCATTCCCCAAGGCATTCATCCACTTTAGCTTTTGAGAGGAGAGATTAATTGAATCACAGCTAATTCTGCTGAACTCTTAGATGCTTTCATTTTTTTAATAGGATGGTGCAGAGAACAAAGCGCTTTGCATGGGTGCTGCTAATTTAAAAACTACAGCTACAATCACATCTGAAATATGCGTATTTAATAACTACCCAGAAAAACAGGATTTTAGCACTCATACTCCTTTAAAACTAAACAATAGCACTTATAAATAATATTCATATGTCTTGATTTTCAAAATTCCATTTTTGTTGATTTTTAAACACAATGGACTGGACTTTACCTTACGCTGATGGGAATTCACCACCGATGTAACAGTCGGTGGTGAACCCACTTCCACCTAGCCCAGGGATCCATCCCGTATTTCACGGATCCCCGGGCTTTAATTGTCCCTTGAGGGAGAAAGTCCCGCCTCATTGAGCTGTCGGCCAATCAGCAGGCCGGCAGCTCTTAGTCTCAGCAGCGCCACCGGGAGCGGTGGCCACTGCTGGGACTGCAGCCCGGCTGATGCCATGGAGCCAAGAGTCTAGGTAAGTTGGGCATGCCTCACCAGGGAGATCGGTCCTTCCCTGGTGAGGCTGGAATGGTCGTTTGGGGGGAGGGGTGAGTCTTGGGTCCCGGGGGTAGGCTGAAAGATGGGGGTGGCCCTCAATCAGGCACCCTGTACCCAATTGCCATGGCCCCCACGGCGTGCGGAAAGGCCAGCAGCTGTCGCTGGACGGCTTTTCACGTCCCCAGCACACTCACTTGCCAAGGGTAAAATTCCCGTGGAGGTGGGCAAGGGCCCTTAAGTGGCCTTTAAGCCGCCCCCACAGCACCATCTGACCCGCTAGGGTGGCGTAGAATTCATCCCAATAACTCTTTGGATTCAGTTAACATTTGCAAGTTCATGGCCATTTACTATAACAGGATTTGTAGCCTTGATATTTGAACTGTACACATTAATTCAGTGTCTTCGTAGAAAATATTGCACATTAGTTCCTTTGAAATAAAGGGGAGGGATGGGATCAACAACAAGAAAAAATGTTCATCATTCGGTTTAATGGTTTAATTTTCAAAGGCTTTCTGGTTTCCTCTAAGATCCTGTGTGCTGTGCCTTCCGGCATTAATGCCATTGTTCTAATTGCTTGGTGCAACTAAGCAGGTTGCCATGGTGATGGCATCTGGCTGGCATCACAATGCATTGACATAGCTAGCATCTGAGAACCTCAGCACCCTAAACGCAGACAATGATGACATCACCAGATTTATAAATGTTTTTGTGTGCACGCCAAAGTATATCCTTTAAAACCAGTCATCATTGAGAACTAATGCTTCCTTCACAGAACCACAGCAAATTCCACCAGAAATATGTTAATGTAGGAATGCCCTTTTGGTCTGATCGAAAGCTTACAAAAGTGGCTCACACTCATATTTCTTTGAAATTGGCAGCAATAGATGGGAATCATTCAGCAGCAATTAACAACTGTAACACAAATCTGACTTCACGAGTCCAGATTCAGAAGTTGAGATGCAGATGAGCAGAGGGTTTGAGCATTGACCTAGGGCTGGAGCAGGCTGTAGAGGTAGTATGAGGTAAGGCCATGTCGGGATTTGTAACTGTAAAGGCTTTGAGCTAAATGGGTAGTAGGGCCTGTAAAGCCAGTGAAGGAATGCGGCAAGGTGAAACTTCATAGAGGAAAGGATGTAAGTGGCTGAATTCTAGGTGAGCAGGGGTTTGTGTAGAGTGAGGATGCTTGGCAACTGTGGTCAGAGAGATTAAAAAGTTGAGGTTGTAAGCATGGAACTGGCATTGATGCAGATAAGCATTTCACCAAGAGTGGGGAAGAGGCAGGAAAGAAAGGCTTTATCCTAGAATCTCCCTTTATGTTAAAAGTATTCAGGATCTGGTAGTTAAACTTTATTCATCAACCCAGGACTTGGAGTGTGCAAGGGTAAGATGTTAAAATTATAACTGAAGCATGCTCTATCATCTCCTCTTCTCCCTTCTGGTTCTTTTGCCAATTATCTTAAATTGGTGCCTCTCATTACTGACTCTCCTGCCTGTGGAATCATTTTCCTTACTCTATCACAACTCTTCATCTGTTCATTTCAATACAGTTTTTAGCTTATTAAGGCCCTATTGCAGATAACAATAATGAACTTGGTATAGCATCCTACACCTTGGAGAACAACAGGGATGTACTTCAGAGCAGACATGAGTGCTGGTGAGATTAACCTGCTGGAATACTAAGTATTTCCACAGCAGTGAGAGATGCGAAGAAAACATGCTATACCAAATGAGGACTTTTAATTCCTCAGTTGGAAACCTATATTAAACTTTTAAAAAGGAGCTGGGAACCTGCAGTTAACTTTTAAAAAGCTGGCAACCAAGATGGCACTGAAATACCTCATATTCCAGCACATCAAATTGGGGATGCAGGTCTAACGGGGTTCCATCCAGGACAATGCCTCATGAATTTGGAATCAGTTAACAGCTTCACTTCTAATGGCAAAACATTCAAAGCCATCTTGGAGCATTAACAGTGGAGACACACCTCCAGAGGGTTAACATTGAAACAATGAGACCTGAGAGGGATTGAAAATACCTAGACTCAAATCTAATTAAATTGTAAACGAGGATACTGGACAATCATGTGACTGCCTCCCTATCTGTGGAAAAGCTAGCAGTCTTTTGCAAAAGGACAAGCTCCTGAGACTTCAGAGCAAACAAGCTTTGAGTGCGAACCAGACAAGACCACAGTGGGGCTGTGTGTGTGTGTGTCCCTCTCTCTCCAGATAACATCGCAAGTTTGAAACCTATCTGCAACTGTGGAAGTCTACCATTGCTGCAGACAGAGACCCCGGGGAGGAAAACCACCTACAACTCTATCTCCAAGAAAACCCTAAACCAGTTGGGCCAGCCATAAAGTGCACTTCTACCAGCCAGAGACTTCAAGTTCGCAACCTCAGCCGGAAGACAACGAAATTACCTGACCCCACAGACTGTATATTATTTTTATTTGTTCTGGACTCCAATCTAAACCATGCTATTCCTAATCACTCTGTACTCTAGTTGTGTGTGTGTGATTCTCGTGTGCGTGTGTGTGAAAGTGTAGCGTAGTTTTATTATTTTATATAGATCAGGTTTAGATTTTTTTTAAAAGTACAATAAGCTCACCTCTTTCGTGTTTAAACTTAAGAAAACCTGTCCGATTGGTTCTTTTATGATCACAACAAAGGCAAAAGGCAAAACATTCAACACATCCTCTGTGGTCAAAAAAGGAAAAGGACAAGAGGGATTGAAAATGCCTCGACTCAAATCTAACTAAATTGCCAACGAGGACACTGGACAATCATGTGACTGCCTCCCAATCTGTGGACAAGCTTGGCGACCCCTCCTCACCTAATCATAACAGAGAAGTAAATCATATGGATGGAATGATCTGCTGTGGTTATTGCCAGCTACTCGCTGTGCAGGACTTGGAGTAGGGCTGTCCTGAAATCACAGTATATGAGGCTCAGAACTTATGGTAGGTACAGCCGCTGGCATTTAAAAAATTTGTTTTGTGGGATGTGGGCGTCGTTGGCTCGGCCAGCATTTATTGCTCATCCCAAATTTGACATTTCAGAGGACACTTTAAGTGAACCACATTGCTGTGGGTCTGGAGTTATATGTCGGCAGCACGGCAAATTTCTTTCCCTAAAGGACATTAATGAACTACATGGGTTTTGACAATTGAAAATGGTTTTATGATGATCATTAGAGTATAGTTTTAAATCCAGATTTATTAATTGAATTCAAATTTCACCATCTGCCCTGGTGGGATTCGAACCCATGTCCCCAGAGCATTAGCCTGGGCTCTGGATTACTAGTCCAGTGACATTACCAATACACCACCACCTCCTTCTTGATGCACCATTGTAGAATGTTCTATTTGGGTATGACAGAGAAACAGCGTAAGGAGGCTCCGAAGCAAACCTGTTAGCAATTTGTTCAAGACAGCCAGCTGTATTACATTACCAGTAGCACCCATGCCCTGAACTTTTAAACCATTAAAGTGTTGGCCCCTCCAACACAATCTGACCATATGTTCAACCAATTTTCATAAACTTGCGAGGCAGGATTCCTGTTAATAGCAGGGCAGGAGGGTAAGGAAATGGGTCATGGATAGCGCCCGACCAAATCCACAGCTGTGACAAATGCTTCACGGAGAGTGAAATCATGGGCCCTCCATGAAATCGGCCATTTTGTGAACTTAGCGCGTTTTACTTATTGACATGGCTGAACTCGCTGATTGCTGGGCATGTTGTGAACATTGTGCATTTTACTGATTGACAGAAGGCTCAACGCGCTAATTGGTACATGAGGGAGGGCTTCCAGTACAGTTTTCAGAGTAGCAATCTCAAGTATTTGGAGACAAATGAGAATGCCAGAATGAGCAAATCAAAAATGGCCACAGCCATTACCACAGCACATCGACTGAAAGAATTTGGAAGCCAAATTCTGCACGCCAATGGTGGAATACTGTTCTATACAAGCTACAATGTTTTGTTGGATCACACAAGGCAGGCAATGGTTCAGTGCCACTTACAGACAAAAGCCATCGCAGCAGAGAGAGCGCATCTGATAACGCACTACTGGAAAATTAACACTCAAAAAAACAAGCAACGGTTTCATTTCTTTTTAAGAAGTCACCAGAGAGCTCAGAAAATTGTCAGTTGGTTACAGTGGAACTTGCAGATGCTTTTGCAAATGTCGACAGACCAGTATATAATAAATGCCATTTGAAACCAGAAAACTCCTTTGTCTTTTTCTTTGTTTTAAATAGATCATTTTCATGGTTTGTTCTAACACCGAGAAATTCATGATTCTTAAAATGCCATGACCGTGAAATTTGTAAACTTTGAACATGAATTTTGTAGGGCCCTACTCATGGAGTGGCTAAGTCACATCCCTGTTCATTTTTGCATCTGATCTATTTCTTGCCAGAAGTGACAGCAGAAGCACCTGGACAAATACAGGCAGAGTGTTCAAATGATGTGATACTGAGCAAGTGACAACAAGCACCACTTTTTGTGCCCTAACCATCTTAGTATCGCTGGAGACGAGGAATCCCAGAACATAAGGTGTATACTGTTTCTGGTGAGATGCAATCCTTTGACAAATGTAAAGGCCTGTAGCACTGAGCATGCTCAGTACCGGGGTCAACTGATGCACTCATTCACAGCAGCATATTTTACTTCGTGTGCTAAGCTAAGAGACTATATTTATATAATGCCTTACTGTATCTCTCAAAATGCTTCACATACGACAAATTACTTTGAAATGTAGTGGTTGTTTTTACATAGGCAAATTCAATGGCAACTGTTGCAGAATTTTTTTCATTTTATTACAATGTTTTGAGTACTGTTCTGTTTGCTTTATTCTTGTTTGACAGATTGGACATACCCATATCTTTCTCTCCTACTTTAATTCTTCCAGGCGTACCAGTTAATATTCTTCAATCTGCAGGGGTGGAGATGCATTTGGATGCTGCTTCAGAATCACCGAGTGTGATAGCAGCTTTGAGCCAGATGATTGTGGGTTCAGGTCCCACTCCAGAAATTTGAACCCATAATCCAGACTGACACTCACAGTGCCATACTGAGGAAGTGCTGCACTATCGGAGGCACCACCTTTTAGATGAGATATTAAACCAAGGCCCCATTTGCCCTCTCAGGTGAATGTAAAAGATCCCACCTTTCAGAACAGCAGGGGACTTATCCCCAGTTTTCTGGCCAATAATTATCCATCAACTGACATCACTAATAGAGCGGATTTGGCTATTATCACAGTGCTGTTTGAGGGACCTTGCTGTGTGCAAATTGGCTGCAGTGATTCCTAAATTACAAGTGACTACACTTCAAAAGTATTTCACGTAAAGTACTTTGGGATGTCCTGAGGTTATAAAAGGCACTCTCTATATTAAAAAAAATGCCTTTCTTTTCTTTCACATAATCCCTGATTTCAGGATCTGCGATATTGATATCTGACTGAACAATCAGCAGGGGTGATGATGAGGCAGCTGACAAAATAGGAATGATCAAACTGCTTCCCAAGAAACTAAGGGAAGGCATCTTTTTCATCAGTAGGAAAGTACAAATAATTATTTACTCTGGCAGGAATAGGAGCAGTTGAGGATTGCATTTGAAAATGATGTTGAAGGACAGTATGTACTTTTCCTTCTTATTTTGAACATTAGACTAAGAAACCAACAGAAGTTCTTCCTCATGGGATCTTGTTAAGATCTGTGAACTGCCAGACCTTGGTTGAACGTCTCATCTGATGATGCCACCCACTCTCGGTACTGCACTGGAGTGTCAACTTAGATTACGTTCTTCCAGTCCTGAAGCAGGATTTAAGCCAACAGCTTTCACACTTGGACGAATTACTGTTTCCTACTGAGCTAAGGTGATGCCAACATGATCAGATATTGCAGAACAGAGGAAACTTGATGTTGTGTTTTCTTCTCCTTGTGTTTATTAACAAACATCAAGGCATCAACCATGCACAAGCGATTGGTTAACCCACAAATACGTAGGTTCATTTATTAAGGAGTTGAAGAGTTGGTAGCAGCATTATAAAGTAGAAGAACTTGCACACATGTTTGATCTGATTGCTCCCTCACAGCAGACTGAGGCAAAGTCTGAGTCACATGATACATTACATCATTTCCCCCTCTAGTAATGTATACAAAAAGCATAACCACACCCACTTAAAGGTGTACCACAACTCGAGAGCAGCTTTTATGGGTGAAAACAAAGACACTATTTACAACCAGAATTGACAGAATAGCAAAGAATAATTGTACTTAAGAATATAAACAGAAAAATACAAAGAAAATGAAGTTTTTACTGCAGCGTAAAGGAAATATGGGAAAACTTATATTGATTAATTAATATGAGACTATATGAGAATAGATTAGAGAGTAGCATAAAAGGAAACCCAAAAGTCTTTTGTAAATATATAATTATTAACAATGTAGTCAAAGGGTAGACAATTTGCAGACCAAAAAAGATATTATCTGTGGAGGCATAGGGCATGACTGAGACTTAAATAGAGAAGAGAATGCCGCTAATGTCACTGTAAAAGAAGGAGTAGTAGAGGAATTGGATAGGATAGAAACAGATAAATACTTAAAAGGTTGGGAGCACTTAAAGTAGAAAAGTCACCTGGTTTAAATAGGATGCATTCAACCTTGCCAAGGAAAGGAAGGAGTAAGAATATTGATACGTTTTTGCATTACTTTAATTTCTAACAAAGACAAAACAGTAATGTTGATAGAATGGGTTTAAATCATGTTCTCAAAAAGTTTGATTTTTTTCCCCCCTCAATGATAAGAAATATAAGCTTCTGAAATACAGGCTTTTCATCAGAGCAAGTGGTAGGGTAAGAGCATCAAATGTCGCTTTCAACAAGCTTTGGCTCGAGGAAGAGCAATGATAGAAAGTAACAGCATGCTGTGAAAAGGCATGGAGCCTCCCATATGTGTTTGGCAATCTGTTCAAACATCTGGGTGATCATACAACATTAAATGGTGTTGCATCCAGCAGGAAGAAGACCATAAAAGAAAATGCTATAAAAGAGACACCATGTTTTTACTGGGTTAGAAAGAAAGGCTGTTGCTGCCTTCTGGATCCTCAGTAAGTCCATGCATGTGAGTGATCAGTCATAAGGCTAATGTGCACTACTCTGAATGTTGGTTAAGCTGCTTAAGATTAATTAATATTTTCTCAATAATAAATGAAGCGAATTGTCAAATGTATTACTGTCTCCGGTAGCACAATTCTGTTTAATGGGTAGCAGTAAGTCCAGCTCAATGAAATACCACTTCCACAGAATACTTAACTCAGGGAATTTGGTGAGTGAGGAAATTTGGCAAAGTGAGGGAAGAGGTGCTGTTCTGGTATTTTACAAAAAAAGAGGAGGTCTGAAAGAGAGTCTGAAAGAAACAGCGAGATCTCAGACCTGAAGTATAGAGGCATTAATTAGGTCAACAGGCAGGTGAATTTGTTAGTGAATTTTAAGGACTTTTTCCTCTAAACTAGGACCAGGAAAATATAAGTACTGAAATAAATTTATAGCTTAACCAGTTAAACAGGTTGATATAACTAAAAATAATCATTGAATAAAGTCTTTAACTAATTAAATAAATAAAATAAAGCTAGTCTAAGATGTGGCAGAGCAGGTTATGTGTCGGTAGAGCAGAATGTGGGAGTTTGTGGAAATCGAGACTGTCCCAAGCAAACAGGTCTGCAGGAGATGCCCCAATCTCGAATCTCTCTGGCACAGAGCCATTGAGCTGGAGAGCAGGTTGGAGAGACATAAGACACATAACAGTGGAGGAGGAATTTCAGGATAGTTTTATCGAATACAGTCACACCCCAGAGGAAAATAAAGGTTCAGGAAAGGGAAGCTCTGACTGTTAGGGAGTCGGGTACCGGGGATTTAGGAGAGGTTGAGAAGGAGATCCCACAGACACTGGTCCTGTCCAACAGGTACTCACTACCTGTGAGGAAAAGGAGAAAGACTGCAGAGAGGGCAGCCACAATGTGGACCAAGGCACTATGGCTCAGAAGGCTGTCCAACGGAGGGGAAGAGCAGAATAGAAATGTGGTAGTAGTAGGGAACTCTATAATTAGGGGAATAGATAACACTCTCTGCAGCCAAGACTGAGAATCCCGAAGGGTGTGCAGCCAAGACTGAGAATCCCGAAGGGTGTGTTGCCTACCCAGTGCCAGGGTAAGGGATATCTCACAGCGGTTGGAGAGGAACTTGAAAAAGGAAGGGGATAAATCCCGTTGGTGTGGTCCATGCTGGAACAAACAACATAGGTACGAACAGGAATGGGGTCCTGTAGAAAGAATATCAAGAGTTAGGCTCTAAATTCAAAATCAGGACCTCGAGGGTAATAATCTCTGGATTATTGCCCGAGCCACATCCAAATTGGCATAGAAGCAGATAGATCAGGAGAATTAACACACAGCTAAAGGGCTGGTGTGGGAAAGAGAGGTTCCTTTACATAGGACACTGTCACCAGTTCTGGGACAGGAAGGAGCCAATGGTACAGGCTCCACCTGAACTGGGATGGGACCCATATCCGAGTGGAAAGGGTAAATATGGAGGTGGCAAAAGTTTTAAACTAATAAGATGGGGAAGGGATCTACAAGAAAATAAGCAGCCGAAATGTAAACAAAGTGGAGTAGTTGTACTTTTTAGGGATAACATAATGGCAGTATAAAAAAGGGATGCAGCTATCAGCAAGATAAAAATAGAATCAATATGGATAGAGATGAAAAATAGATGAAAAAGGATCAATCACACTAACATCTGGATGCTTGCTCCAAGATTTAAAGAGATGTCCTACAGACTAGTCAAGCAACAGCCTGACAGTCATACTCACACAATGTCCCAGACACCATCATCACCATCCCTGGGTGTGTCCTGTCCTACTGGCAGGACTGACCCACCAGAGGTGGTGGCACGGTGGTATACAGTCAGGAGGGAGTTGCCCTGGGAGTCCTCAACATTTACTTTGAACCCCATGAAGTCTCATGGCAACAGGTCAAATGTGGGCAAGGAAACCTCCCGTTGATTACCATCTACTGCCCCACCCTTGGCTGATGAATCAGTGTTTCTCCATGTTGAATACCAATTGCAAGAAGCACTGAGTGTAGCAAGGGCACAGAATGTACTCTGGGTGGGGAACTTCAATGTTCATCACCAAGAATGGCTCCGTAGCACCACTACTGACCGAGCCCTAAAGGACATAACTGCCAGATTGGGTCTGCGGCAGGTGGCTAGGGAACCAACATGTGGGAAAAACCTACTTGGCCTCGTCCTCACCAATCTACCTGTCACAGATGCACCTGCCCATGACAGTATTGGTAGGAGTGACCACCTCACAGTCCTTGTGGAGACAAAGTCCCGTCTTCACATTGAGGATACCCACCATTGTGTTGTGTGACACTACCACTGTGCTAAATGGGACAGATTTCGAACAGGTCCAGTAATGCAAAACTGGGCATCCATGAGGCACTGTGAGCTATCAGTAGCAGCAGAATTGCATTCAACCACAATCTGTAACCTCATGGCCTGGCATATCCCCTACTCTACCATTGCCATTAAGTTGGGGGCCCAACACTTGTTCAATGAAGAGTGCAGGAGGGCATGCCAGGAGCAGTACCAGGCATACCTAAAAATGAGGTGTCAGCCTGGTGAAGCTACAACATAGGACTATTTGCATGTTAAACAGCGGATGCAGCATGCGATAGACAGACCTAAGCAATCCCACAACCAACAGATCAAATCTAACCTCTGCAGTCCTGCCACATCCAGCCGTGAATGGTGGTGGACAATTACACAACAAACAGGAGGAGGAGGCTCCACAAACAACCCCTCCCGCAACAACAGGGGAGCCCAACACATCATTGCAAAAGACAAGGCTGAAGCATTTGCATCCATCTGCAGCCAGAAGTGCCAAGTGGATGATCCATCTTGGCCTCCTCCTGAGTTCCCCAGCATCACAAATGCCAGTCTCCAGCCAATCCGATTCACACCACGTGATATCAAGAAACAGCTGAAGGCATTGGATACTGCAATATTCCGGTAATAGTACTGAAGACTTGTGCTCCAAAACTGGCCGTGCCCCTACCAAGCTGTTCCAGTACAGCTACATCACTGGCATCTACCCAACAATGTACAAAATTGCCCGGGTATGTTCTGTACACAAAGAGCAGGACAAATCCAACCCAGCCAATTACCTTATCAGTCTACTCTCAATCACCAGAAAAGTGATGGAAGGGGTCGTCGATAGTGCTATCAAGTGGCACTTGCTCAGCAATAACTTGCTCACTGACACTCAGTTTTGGTACTGCAGGGCCACTCAGCTCCTGACCTCATTACAGCTTTGGTCCAAACATGGCCAAAAGAACTGAACTCCAGAGGTGAGGTGAGAGTGACTGCCCTTGACATCAAGGCAACATTTGGCCGAGTATGGCAATAAGGAGCCCTAGCAAAACTGGAGTCAATGGGAATCAGGGAGAAAAATCTCTGCTGGTTGGAGTCATACCTAGCACAAAGGAAGATGGTTGTGGTTGTTGAAGGTCAATCATCTCAGTCCCAGGACATCACTGCAAGAGTTCCTCACTGTACTGTCCTAGGCCCAACCATCTCAACTGCTTCTTCAATGACCTTCCCTCCATCATAAGGTCAGAAGTAAGGATGTTCACTGATGATTGCACAATGTTCAGCACCATTCGCAACTCCTCAGATACTGAAGCAGCCCATATCTACATGCGGCAAGAAATATGCAGATAAATTAGGGAATTGAGTAAAAAACATAGAATAACCACAGGGGATTTCACCAACCCTGATATTAATTGGACAGCAGAAGTAGGTAAAGGGGATAAGGGACTGGTGTTCGTTGGAGCTTTCTAACCCAACATGTGAAAAGCTCAACAAAGCAAGATCGCTATTGGATCTAGTAATGGGGAATGAACCAGAGCAGATAAGAGAAGTAAAAATAGGGGAAACATCTAGGCAATAGTGAACATAATATAATATGGTTTAAGATGATAATACAGAAGGGCAAAAGTATGTCAAAAACCTGTTTAATAGATTGTTGAAAAGCTGCTTTTGAGGTGCTGAGAATAGAACTTGGGAAAATAAAATGGGCAACAATATTGGCAAACAACGATGTTGAACAATAATGGCAAACATTTAAAACAATGTTCAACAGTGAAGAAAAAATATATTCCACTAGCAGGAAAGAGCAAACTAGTGAGACTCCATGAATAAATAAAGATAACAAGGAAAAATTGAACGTTAGAAAAGAAGCATACATTAAGTACATAGACAGTAGAGAAGTGCAAGATAAGAGAGAATACAAAGAGATGAGGAGATAAGTCAAAAACAATTAGGAAAGCAAAGAGAAACTATGAAATTAAATTATCAAGGAACATAAAACAAAATACTGAAATATTTTACATGCACATCAATAAAAGAGAAAAGCTGGTATAGGAACAGGATCATTAAGATATGGACAGGATAATAAAAATTTAATGAGGAAGATGTGGAGGGATGTTTTGAGTCTTTTGAGAAATTGGCAAGGCAGCTAAAATGGCCAGCTAAGACCTGGTCTCTTTTACTACAAAGCATGCTAACTGGAAAAGCCCATGATGTTTATTCCTTGTTGCCAGATTAGAGTTCATCAAATTATGAACTGACCAAAAATGCTATCCTTGAGGCATATGAATTAGTACCCGAAGCCGACCGCCAAAAGTTTAGAACACTCAAAAAGCAAGCTAATCAAATTTATCTGGCGTTTGAAAGTAAACAAGCAGCTGGCTTTTGATCAGTGGCTGAGGGCTCTTAAAGGACAGCTCAGGTAGGAGAATCGCAGGGAAGTAGTTCTGTTCGAGGAATTTAAAAACTCTCTCCCACTCTCAATGTAGAGACCCATGTAGGGGCAGCAAAGGGTCCAGAGAGCCCGGCAAACGGTGGTTCTGGCTGATGAGTTTGCTTTAATTTATAAGTCGGTTTCCCAGGGGAGAACCTTTCGTAATCACCACCACAAATCTTAAAAAGACAAAGGATAAGAAGGTGATTTCCGCCCAAGCAGTTCTGGGAGAGAAAGGAAAGCAGGAGACACAGAGGGCCCTCCGCCAGCCAAAACGGAAGGTGCTGAGAGCAAGAGTAAAACCCGGAGACCTGTGTGCTTCCATTGTAATAAAGCTGACTTAAAAGCTGACTGCTGGAAACTAAAGGGAAAACTGGTAGGGTTAATCAGGGCACATCCACTCAGTGAAGATGGGGACCTGATGCAAAGCACAGCAGAGCAAGCTGTGGCTTTAACTGCAGTAAGAGTGAGACCCAGAACACCTAAGCTTTCCTGCGAGTGCAGGAAAATTTAATAGGATTCCTGAGGGTTATCAGGCTTGTGTGTTTGGAGGGAAAGTAACCCCATACCCTTCGGGTGGGCCAAGCAACCCCTAGTGATTCTCAGGGACACAGGAGCCACTAGATCCCTTTTACTGGGAAAAAGTCTGACCTTTCCCTCAGAGAGTGCAGTGAACACCAGAATGGTGGTGAATGGTATTGGAGACAGTACCTGTACTGTGCACCTGCAGTGCGACCTAGTTTTGGGACCGGTGACTGTAGGGATTGTCACTAGTTTGCCTGTGGACAGGGTTGACCTGCTCCGAGGTAATGATCTGGCGGGGGTGAATGTGGCAGCCCCCCAAGTAGTGAAGGAAAGACTGCAGGAGGTCATAGGGACAGGGCAGTGCCAGGAGATGGACCCCTGCAGTTTCCCTGAATGTGTAGTGAATCAGGCCCTGATCAAACCAGCTCCCCCAAAGGAGACTGAATTGGCACTGCAGGCAGATGAGCATGAGGTCTGTCTGTATGAGACTTTCTTTGGAAAGTTAGGAGACCCAGGGAATGAATTAAATGAATTTTCCCTGGTTGAGGTTCAGTGAGCTGACCCGTTATTGTGAGAGTTAGCACAGGCTGCCCAGTCTGAAAGTGAAGCAGAGAGAGTCCCCGATTGCTACTAGTTAAAGAATGGGTTACTGATGAGGAAATGGAGTTCTCCTCACAGATCAGTGAGCAAGGAATGGACAGTAGTTCATCGATTAGTGGTGCCACAGAGGTACCGGAGAGAGATATCAAGAAGGGCCCACGAGACTACAGTGGCTGTACATGCTGGTATATGAAAGACAAAAGCCTGCATAAGACAGCAGCTTGACTGGTTAAAACTCCACAAAAATGTGGAAGAGTACTGCAGGAGTTGCCACATGTGCCAGGTTGAGGGGAAACCCCAAGCTACAGTGAAACCTGCACACCTAAGTTCTGTACTGGTGTTAGGAGGAAACTCCAGCAGAGGGCTGATGAACTGTAAGGGACCCCTGCCTAGAACAAAACGGGACAGGCAGGCATGAGGCTGCCCAAAGGTTAGACAGGGAAGGGGAAAAAGTGACCAAGAGGGCAGGTTAAAGGAAGTCTGGGAGGAATCTTGGATGAAAATCCCTACTGTCCGGTCAGCCAACCCCGAAAAATGTGAAAAGTTAGACCCCACATCCTCCTACGTAAATGCAGATGCTAGAAGCACCCCACCAGAGTTGCTAACAGCATTTACAGGAACCTGCAGAGACAAAGGCAGACCTCTATGAACTGTGAGGGTGATGCCTCTCCTAGTCGAGGTACCTCAGGGGAGTGCAGTAGAGTCTGCACAAATACCTGCAGGCAGGAGTGTCCCAGAGGATAAAGAAGAGATTAGCAAAGAATCCTGCCCCACAGTCAGGAAAAATGCGAATCCCCTGAAGTCAAAAGCCTTCGTATGGCTCAGCAAAGCACTGAAAGAGTGTTCAGGATAGACCCGTCCACTATTGACTCTCCTGAGGCAAAACAAATTCCAACTCAGGGCTAATTAAACCTACCCATCTCAAAGACTCGAGGTAGTCATGGAAAAACCACATGTTTATTGGGGTGCCAAAAAAGGGGTAATTTTTAAAAGTTTTAGGATTTGTGAATGAATGAAAGAAATGCATGTTTCTTTTTCTGAATCATATATTTTCTCTCGACCCTTTTAATGAAATGCACTTTTCTCAAATTGCATTTCATTCTGCTGGGTGTGGAGGCGTCATGCTGGACCCCCACCTGCCAAGAATGAGGCGCATCAATTTTGACATGAACATTGATTTTTAGTTGTTGTTGGAGCAAGGAAATGACTTGTTAAACAGATCAGCCGTGGCTGGAAAAAAAAACATTTACATACTAACAGATACCGAAGGTGAGGAAGCTCACTCCAGCGCCTGCTAAGGAGGATACAATCCACAAGGGCCAGGACTGGTTAGACCAGCTGGTCACATAACTAACTGGCTGTTTCAGGGTTTTCTTTTAAACTGGCCACAGAGTTTGTACTCAGAAAGACTGTTTGCTCCTGGACTGAGAAGATCTCTCCTGTCTGCTCCCAGCTCTTTCTCATAAGCCTAAAAATCCACTGAAGACACACGAACGCCAAGAGAGAAAAGTCTCCTACAGCGTACAAGGTTTAAGAATAATACTGGGCCCCAACAAAAAGCAAAATCTATCCAAAATCAAGGACTCGACAGTGAACTCGAAGAACCATAACAAAAACTCTTCAGATATTGCCTCAAAGTTTTTCCACCTGATTTCTTCTGCTCTTTTCTATATCTATTTGCATGTGTGTATCGCTTATGCATGCGAGCGTGGACGCATCGTGTATCCGTAGGCATCACCCAAATTAGAGTTTAAGTTTAATAAATTTCAACTTTTCTTCTTTAAACCTAAGAAAACCTGTTTGTGCTGGTTGCGTTGCCTTATAATTGGAAAGCAGTAAACAAGGATTCATCAAAGAGGAGCTAAAAACACGGTGTGTCTAAAATTAAACCCTGTTACAGTAAGACAGGGTGAGGGCTAAGAGGGACCCCAGACACCTTTGTCACCTGATCATAACAAGGTGCAGAGGTGGTTAATTTGGAAGCCGCCTGCCCTAAGATCGTGCTGGCAAGTGCGGGTGTCAGGACCCGGAAGTGATTCTGATCCATGATTATTCTTAATACTGTTAAGATTTCGCCTAGTGAGTTATGATGATTTGGAATGCACCGCTTGAAAGTTTGGTGGTAGCAGATTCAATAATAACTTTCAAATGGGAATTGGATAAATACTTGAAGGGGAAAATTTGCATGGCTATGGACAAACAGCAGGGGTGTGGGACAAATTGGATTGCTGTTTCAAAGAGCCGGCACAAGGATGACGGGCCAAATGACTGACTTCTGTGCTATATTATTCTATATACTAAAAAAACAGTAGTAAATGTGTCTTGCATCCCAGATTAAAGAGTAGTTGGAAAATAAATCAGTCTTTTGACAGCCAGTTCCCTATAAAAAGTGACAGTCAAGAAGTGCTTCTAAGACTTTTCACTGGATCTACAACAAGCAGTCATCCAATGATTGGTACAGCTGCTGATACCATGGGAGTTGTTACACTCACAAAGGGAACAGTGATGAAATATGAAATAAGATGGAGGAATTATGAAATTAAAGTCAACTGTTGAATTGTACTACTAAAAGATAGACACATTTGTGCCATAGGTAAAATAGAGTGGAGGTCAAGTGACCTCTCCTGTACTGTCAATAAACATGTCTTGCCTGTTGTAGATTAATTCCAGTATCCACATCATAATTCGCTTTGGGGAAAACTTATTGATATGGAAAAACAGCCCATTCCATGCAAATAACTCCTATCTGCAGGAATGGAGCTAATAAAGACTTTTGCAGACAGACTGACTCCAAAGCCGAGGCCAAAATTATAGGTGTGAAATAACACCTATTTATCAAAACTGACTACATTCAGATTCCATCATGTAACAATGGTTCCCATATCTTGGAACATTGTATGAATTGCCCCAGGGAAGACAGTCCTCAGTCACCTGACCAACACCCCAATCTGACAAATTATACCTTAAAAGTTATCTTGTAGGAGAGGGCAAAACAGCCAGTGAAGGTGTTTTCCAGCCAGAACAGCTGTGAGACAGTTCCAGCTAAGCAGGAGTTCTGCCGATAACATCTTTAAACTACTGCAGCAGAGAAATTGCAAGGTGGCTTTGAAACTCCCAAACTGCGAAAGTGATCTTCCACAATCAATTTTGGATTGGGGCTTAACCACAAGGAGTCTGAAACACTTCATCCTTTACAAGACAATGAACATTCAAGCCTGCACCACTGAAAGATTTCCTCCCGAAAAGCTCCTGAAGGTTTTTTTTAAAAACAACATACTCTTTTAAAACAATTGGACTCTAATTGCATATTACGCTCTACTCTATCTTTTCCTGTGTGTGTGTGAATGTCTGAGTGGGTGAAGTTGCAATATTTTTCAGTTATTGTGTAAAAATAAATATTTATCTTTCTTTTTTAACCTACGAGAAAATCTGTCATTTGTCTATTTATTTGAAACTTAAATTATACTCAGGGACAAAAACATTATTTTTTAAAACACTATCTGCGGTCAGTTGAAAGGTGAAAAGTGGAAGTCACCCACACCACTTCCCATCTGTCCGTATCAGAGTCCACAAATACATCATTAAGAAGAGATTCCAGAGTTAGAGCAGTGAATAGGAGTCAAATCACTACAAAGCAGAGGACCATATTACGAAGCAGGAAGTGTAACACCACTGCTGACGTCTCAGTGGAAACATTATGAAGCATGGTGCAACATTTATTTTTCAGTTCCTTCTCTCTTTTGAAGCAGTGTATAAACAAGCACTGAATTAGGGTTTTTATGAAGAAAATATGATGGCATCACTATCTCCAAACCACTTGCAAAAATCACATGTAACAAAAACAGAACTTGGCAAATTCAGTTTCCATAAACCAATGGACCTGAACATAAATGGACAGGTTCATGGGGCACGCACTTGAAAATCATAGTAAGAGTCTCTTGCAATAAACACAAAATTGGATTTATTTAAACATTGCAAAACAGTGGGTCCTAGCAATGATATATGCCAGGATACAATTCTAAAGAATGCCAAATATAACTGTTCCCTATATGCTGGACACGTGCAGCAACTCAGAAGGTACCACGTTGGCCCCTCTCAAGTTGTCACTTTTAAGATACAGCACATGTGCAACCACAACCCGCCGAAACTTGGCATTCCTCCAACTCTGGTCTCTTATGCATCCCTGACTTCCTTTGCCACATCAATGATGGCTGTGCTTTCAGCTGTCTAGTTCCTAAGGTCTGGAATTCCTCTTTGCCTAAACATTTGATCACCTGTCCTAATATCACCTTATGTGAGTTGGTGTCTAATTTTGCCTGATAATGCCTCTGTGAAGAGTCTTGGGACATCTTACTGCATTGCAAATGATATATAAATAGAGGTTGTTATTGCTCAATCTATCCAGGAAAGTGATGGCAGGAAACTTACTAATGTCAAATATTTGTCAGGATTGAAATGCAATGACAATAGCATTGAGTTTGATACAGTCTAAGATCAAACCAAGTTGAAGACAACCCCTGGTCAGGTATGGTTTAGCAGCCAACAGGGGGTGATTGCAAAACATGGTAAAAGTAAAACCTGAAATATCTAGCATTCCAAGTTTATTATAAGACCATAGGAGCAGGAGTAGGCCATTCAGCCCGTTGAGTCTGCTCTGTCATTCAATTAGACAATGGCTAATCATCTACCTCAACGACACTTTCCCACGCTATCCCCATATCCCTTGATGTCATTAGTATTCAGATATCTATCGATTGCTGTCTTGAACATGCTCAATGATTGAGCTTCCACAGCCCTGGCCCCTAGTTTTGGTCAGCCCTATAAATGGACACATCTTCTCCATATCTACCTTATCAAACTTTTTCATAATCTTAAAGAGCTTTATGAGGTCACTCCTCAGCCTTCACATTTCTAGAGAAAACATCCCCAGCCTGTTCAATCTTCCCTGATTGGTACAGCATCTCAGTTCTGATATGATCCTTTTGAATCTTTTTTGTAACTTCTCCAGTACCTCCACATCCTTTTTTATAATATGGAAAACAAGACATAGCTCTGTTATCATTCTAATAATTGGCCTGGGTGATATTCCTAGCAAGCCTAGATGTGACATTCCAGCAGAATAAAAACTAGGGCCATGACTATCTTACTAGCTCCCTCAATCTTTCCCTCTCACTTCCTAGCAGCATACGAACATAGCAGCAGGCTATTCAGCCCATCGGGCCTGCTCCGCCATTCAATACCATCATGGTTGATTATCCACTTCAATGCCTTTTCCCCACACTATTCTCATATCCCCTTAAGTCATTTGTATTTTGAAATCTGTCAATCTCTGCTTTAAACATACTCAATGACTGAGCTTCCACAGCCCTCTGGGGTAGAGAATTCCAAAGATTCACAACCCTCTGAGTAACGTAATTTCTAATCTCTGTCCTATTTACCCCATGATGGGGTAAAGCTACATGGAACCATTTAGAATTCAGGTGCACAACACTAATGCAATACAATTAGAAATGCTGTTAACTTGTAATATGACAGAACTAAGTTAACAATGACGTACTGCTGTAAGCAGTGCCATGTGTCGTGTCACTTGCTGCTTTGCTGCACTAAATTTCTTTACTGTCACCACAATAACCTGACGATATGACTAAAGGTGTAGTCTTGCTCTCTTAGAGATCCGCTCGCAGGGAAGCGTGTCTCCTGAAGTGCTGCAATGTTCACATTGAGTCTACTGAGCTCGTTGTTAATGATGGCAGTCTTCCGAGAATTGTTGATTTGTGTAAGGTCTTCCGACAGGCCAGGACACATAGTTCTGACGTTCCAGCTTGCAAAACGAAGGGCTGGTACCTTCTTTCCTTTTTTTGTCATGCTGTTTGGTGCGGTGTTGCAGTCCACTTTTCGGGCAATGACCCTGAGCTCCAAGCACCCATTGAAGCAGGTGGACTGTGGCGGGACAGAACCTTACTGACTGGGGGCTGCCCGGTTTGAGGCGGGTGGTAGCTGTCCAGTGAGATGCGATGACCTCTCCCACCAACAAAGGCAACCCGTGGCGCCCAATTGAGCTGGGCTTATAACCCGTAACTGCTGCCTTCCGTGTTCTTTTGGTCGCTGTGAGGCGACTATGGAGTGACCTCTCCATGGCGCATGCCTGGGCGGATGTATGGAGGTTATGAGTTGCCCAAGCATCAAAACCCTCCTCTCGGCCTTCCTGGTGGGATCCAGAGGAGTGCAGAGCACGACGTTTGGCACCGGCATGGCTGCAGGAACTGCCGGAAACATGCCAAACGTGACATGTGACCGCGTTCGGGGTTCCGCTCTGGATTTTCTTAGGGTTTACTCCCTTCGCTTTGGTCTCTCCCGAGACGCCCACGAGGCAGTTGGGTTGTTAGGGCCCCTGCTCAGGGATAGGTGGATGCTGATGGGAGGTGGTGGGGGGAAGGGGGTGCGGGGGAAGGGGGTGCTGGGGGGGGGGGGAAGGGCGTGCGAGGGGGAGGGGTGTGGTGGGAAGGGGTGGAGGGAAGGGGGTGAGAGGGAGAGCTGGGAAGAGGGCTGCAGGGGGGTAGGGGAGGGGGTGCAGGGTGGGGTGAAGGGGTGCGAGGGGGGAGAGGGTGGGGGGAAGGAGGTGTGGGGGGTGAGCTGGGAGGGGGGCGCGAAGGCGGAGCTGGGAAGGGAAAGTGGGGGGGAGGGGGTGGAGTAAGGGGGTGCGGGTAATAAAACATTTCATCAGCTCCCACCATCGCGGCAGAGAAAGCTCACAGCGTCCTCCGGGAGGTGAGTGGCAGCACCCCCAGAATCCTTAACAGTTACAAAGTTTTTAATTTAGTCTTATCTAATAGCAAATAAAGCATTATAAACTCTTAAGTCAACAAATTAAAGCACTGAGGAGGGTATTTATCTTAAGAACAAGCCTGATCTGTCAACACTGATTGCTAGTCTTGCTATGCAATGGATGTGTTAGAACTCGAATTGCCCAGAGACCAAACTTGACCTTTGCCTAACAAGTTCAACTGCGCCTTTACATCCGGCGAGTGATTGACAGGCCGCAGGGCCACACAGATCACACCGGCGGGCTTCGGATGACCATGCCGGATGGGCTTTGGCGGATCTCTAAGAGAGCAAGACTACACCTTCATCTGGCAGGTTAGGGATCCTGAAGGACCAAGACAGCATGGAGTGGGCTTCGCCATCAGAAACCCTTTGCTCAGCATGATAGAGCCATCTTCAAATGGCTCGGAACGCATACTGTCCATCTGACTGCTCATCGTCTCTGGTCCAGTACACCTACTCAGCATCTATACTCCAACACTCTGCTCCTCACATGAAGCTAAAGACCAGTTCTACGTGGAACTCCATAATATCATTAGTAGCATCTCCAATACCGAACATTTGTTCCTGCTGGGGAACTTTAATGCCAGGGTTGGGGCCGACCATGCCAAGGGGCCTGCCTTGGGTGCTATGGCATTGGAAGGATGAATAAGAATGGACAGAGACTGCTCGAGTTGAGTACCTATCATAACCTCATTATCACCAACTCGTTCTTTCATACTAAACCTTGTCATCAGGTTTCTTGGAAGCACCCAAGATCACGTCGTTGGGAGCAGTTGGACCTCATCATCACAAGGCGAGCCTCTTTAAACAGCGTTCAAATCACACGCAACTTCCACAGTGCGGACTGTGACACTGACCACTTCCTGGTGCGCAGCAAGGTTAGACTCAAGCCAAAGAAACTGCATCACTCCAAGCAGAAGGGCCGCCCGCGCATCAACACAAGCAGAATTTCTCATCCATAGCGGTTACATAAGTTTCTAAATTCACTTGAAAAAGCCCTTCAAAACACTCCTACGGGGGATGCAGAGACCAAGAGGGCCCACATCAGATATACCATCTTTGACTCAGCTATGACCACCTATGGCAAACGTGTGAAGCAGAATGCAGACTGGTTTCAATCTCACTTTGAAGAGCTGGAACCTGTCATAGCCGCTAAGCGCATTGCATTGTTGAACTACAAGAAAGCCCCCAGCGAGTTAACATCCGTAGCACTTAAAGCAGCCAGAAATGCTGCACAATGACTACTGGCAACACCTATGCAGTCATATTCAGCTGGCCTCCGACACCGGAAACATCAGAGGAATGTATGATGGCATTAAGAGAGCTTTTGGGCCAACCATCAAGAAGATCGCCTGCCTCAAATCTAAATCAGGGGACACAATCACTGACCAACACAAGCAAATGGACCGCTGGGTGGAGCACTACCTAGAACTGTACACCAGAGAAAATGTTGTCACTGAGACTGCCCTCAATGCAGCCCAGTCTCTGCCAGTCATGGATGAGCTGGATGTACAGCCAACAAAATTGGAACTCAGTGATGCCATTGATTCTCTAGCCAGCGGAAAAGCCCCTGGGAAGGACGGCATTCTCCCTGAAATAATCAAGAGTGCCAAGCCTGCTATACTTTCAGTACTCTACGAACTGCTTTGCTGTGCTGGGACGAGGGAGCAGTGCCACAGGACATGTGCGATGCCAATATCATCACCCTCTATAAGAACAAGGGTGACTGCAGTGACTGCAACAACCACCGTGGAATCTCCCTGCTCAGCATAGTGGGGAAAGTCTTCGTTCGCGTCGCTTTAAACAGGCTCTAGAAGCTGGCCGAGCGCGTCTACCCTGAGGCACAGTGTGGCTTTCGAGCAGAGAGATCCACCATTGACATGCTGTTCTCCCTTCGCCAGCTACAGGAGAAATGCCGCGACCAACAGATGCCCCTCTACGTTGCTTTCATTGATCTCAGCAAAGCCTTTGACCCCATCAGCAGGTGTGGTCTCTTCAGCCTACTAGAAAAGATTGGATGTCCACCAAAGCTACTAAGTATCATCACCTCATTCGATGACAATATGAAAGGCACAATTCAGCATAGCAGTGCCTCATCAGACCCCTTTCCTATCCTGAGTGGCGTGAAACAGGGCTGTGTTCTCGCACCTACACCGTTTGGGATCTTCTTCTCCCTGCTGCTCTCACATGCATTCAAGACTTCAGAAGAAGGAATTTTCCTCCACACAAGATCAGGTGGCAGGTTGTTCAACCTTGCCCGTCTAAGAGCGAAGATCAAAGTACGGAAAGTCCTCATCAGGGAACTCCTCTTTGCTGACGATGCTGCATTATCATCTCACACTGAAGAGCGTCTGCAGAGACTCATCGACAGGATTGTGGCTGCCTGCAATGAATTTGGCCTAACCATCAGCCTCAAGAAAACGAACATCATGCAACAGGACGTCAGAAATGCTCCACCCATCAATATCGGCGACCACGCTCTGGAAGTGGTTCAAGAGTTCGCCTACCTAGGCTCAACTATCACCAGTAACCTGTCTCTCGATGCAGAAATGAACAAGCGCATGGGAAAGGCCTCCACTGCTATGTCCAGACTGGCCAAGAGAGTGTGGGAAAATGGCGCACTGATATGGAACACAAAAGTCCGAGTGTATCAAGCCTGTGTCCTCAGTACCTTGCTCTACAGCAGCGAGGCCTGGACAACGTATGTCAGCCAAGAGCGACGTCTCAATTCATTCCATCTTCCCTGCCTCCGGAGAATCCTTGGCATCAGGTGGCAGGACCATATCTCCAATGCAGAAGTCCTCGAGGCGGCCAACATCCCCAGCATATACACCCTACTGAGCCAGCGGCGCTTGAGATGGCTTGGCCATGTGAGCCGCATGGAAAATGGCAGGATCCCCAAGGACACATTGTACAGCGAACTCGTCACTGGTATCAGACCCACCGGCTGTCCATGTCTCCGCTTTAAAGACGTCTGCAAATGCGACATGAACTCCTGTGACATTGATCACAAGTCATGGCAGTCAGTTGCCAGTGATTGCCAGAACTGGTGGACAGCCATAAAGGCGGGGCTACAGTGCGGCGAGGCGAAGAGACATAGCAGTTGGCAGGAGAAAAGACAGAAGCGCAAGGGGAGAGCCAACTGTGTAACAGCCCCGACAACCAATTTTATCTGCAGCACCTGTGGAAGAGCCTGTCACTCTAGAATTGGCCTTTAGAGCCACTCCAGGCACTGCTTCACAAACCACTGACCACCTCCAGGTGCTTACCCATTGTCTCTCGAAACAAGGAGGCCAAACAAGAAGAAGATGACTAAAGAGGACTCGCCATGTACTGCAAAGAAAGACTCTGGACCCCAGTCAGAAATGTATGCAGCATCTTGGTAAATAGTGCAACTGCAAGGGGGCAACTTTCACAATCACTGCTTGGACAGTAACTGGTGGAGCGAATCACTTGCCTACTATGGAACCTGTCTGACTTTCATTTCCCATGTTTTCTCTTAAAGTCTGCAGAACAAATCAAAGTTTGGATACTTACTGAATACTAATAAGGAATGTACAGCAGATAACAAATACAAGCACACTGTGCCACAATGCAATAAAGAAACTGCTTTTCCCCAACGATTTCCCACATGATGAGGTAATGATCTCAGCACATGATTCTGGGTTCATGAAAAGCAAAGCCCAAGCACCCTGCACACAGAGAACCTGGCAGTGGCATGGAACTGCTCTGATTTTTCAGGCCTCTCTTGGGACAGCTCCACCTGATGCTCCTTTGCAGTTCATCACCCCATCTATGCTTTTTCTCTATAACTCCTTTCTTACTTGAATAATGGTACAAGGCTTTCAGGATTCTCCGCTTTAATTAAATTTCTGCCTTTCTTGTTTTTGCATTCTCTCTCAGGTTAAACTGCTGCAGGCCGTGTGGTGACGGCACTCCCAAATGCTGTTAGGTAAGAAATTCTGGGATTTTGATCCAGTGACTATGAAGAATGGTGACAGCTTTCCAAGTCAGGATGGTGTGTGACTTGAAGAGGAACCTGGAGGTATTAGTGTTCCCATGTGCCTGCTTCCCTTGTTCTTCGAGGTGGTAGAGATTATGGGTTCAGCTGCTGTCGAAGAAGCCACAGCAAATTGCTGCTGTGTATTTTGTAGATGGGACACAATGCAGCCACTGTGAGCAAGTGGTGCAGGGAGTGAATATTTAAGATGGTGGACAGGATGCCAATCAAGTGGAGTGCTTTGTCTTGGATGGTACTCAGTTTCTCTAGTGTCTTTGGAGTATTCCATCACTCCTGGCATGTGCTTTGTAGGTCGTGGAAAGGCTTTGGGAAGTCAGGAAATAAGTCGCTCTTTGCGGAATACCTAGCCTCAGACCTGCTCTTGTGGTCACAGTATTTACATGGCTGGTCCAGTTAAGTTTCTGGTTAATGGACAGCCCAAAGATGTTGATGGTGAGGGTTTCAATGACAGTATTGCCATTGAATATCAAGGGAAGGTGGTCAGACCTTCCCTTGTTGGAGATGATCATTGCATGACACTGGGTGGTGCAAATGTTACTTACTTGCCACTTATCAGCCCAAGCTTGGATTTGTCCAGGTCTTGCTGCATGCTGGCACAGAGTGCTTTATTATCTAAAAAATTGCAAATGGAACTGAGCCCTGTGCAATCATTCGCAAACATCTCCACTTCTGACCTTATTGCAGAGGGCAAGTAATAGATTAAGCAGCTGTTGGGCCTAAGATACAGTTCTTAGGAACTCCCACAGCAATGTCCTGTGGCTAGATGATTGGCCTCCATCAACCCGCATTCACAGCCATTTTTCCTTTGTACAAGGTATTACTCCAGCTAATGGAAATTTTTCTCTGATTCCCATTGACTTCAATTTTAACAGGCCTCTTTAGTGTTGCACTCAGTCAAATGTTGCCTTGATACTGTGTCTTTGACAGGTCACAGGCAGATCAAAGTGAGCTCCAGAGCATGCAGTCCTGCTGGGTGAGAAGTGCTCAGGTGAGAAGTACCTGGATCAGATGTTCTTTAGTGTTCATACCATCCTGATGAGAGGTTTGACTCCTGAGCTGGCTCTGGCCATCTCCTTGTTCAGCCTGGGCACTTCTCTGCTTTGCATTCTACCTCCTCTTCTGATAAGTGGTGTTGTTCTATTGCCTCATCCTCTTCAAGGTCCACTCCTCTCTGGAGGGCCATGTTATGGAGAGCACAGCAGACCACCACAATACGCGAGACCCTTGCAGGAGTGTACTGCAGGAAGCCACCCGACCTGTCCAGTCACTGGAACTGCATCTTTAGAAGCCCGATGACCTGCTCAATGGTGGTCCTTGTGAGCAGATGGCTTCGGTTGTCGCGCCTCTGTGCCTCCGCCTTGGGGTCACATAAAAGTGTGAGTAGACATCTATTCAACGAATATCCCTTGTTCTCTAGAATCCATTCACGGAATTTTGGTGGTGGTATGAAGAGCGATGGCACCGTGGACTGCTGGATGATGAAGGCATCATGTCAGCTGCTAGGTTAGCGAGCACACGCACGCATAAGCCTCTTGCTATGGTTGCAGACCAGCTGAACGTTGAAGGAGTGGAAGCCCTTCCAGTTGATGAATCGCACTGGCTGCTCACTCAGAGCTTTGATGGCCACATGGGTGCAATTGAAGATACCCTGCACCTGTGGGAATCCAGCAATGGATGCAAATGCCACTGCACTTTATTCCTGCAAGGCCTCATCTGTTTGAAATTGTATGAACTGCCCAGCACTTGCAAAAAAGGGCATCAGTGACCTACGAGATGCAACTGTGTGCTAAGAGATGCCACCGAAGTCTGCAGTTGATCCTTGGAAGGAACCAGAGGTGAAGAAATTCAAGGCTACAGTGACTTTCACGGCTACTGGCAGGGCATGGCAAGCAGTACTGTGAGGCATGGCAAACATTACTGTGAGGTCTGAGGTCTTCCTCAATGAGGGCACAAATCTCATGACCATCTGCCTATACAGACGCAGTTTCCTGCAGCACTGATTCTCTGACATGTCCATGTAGCTTCTTCTTCAGCATACACTTGATGCTGAAGGAATGACCTCCAATTGCCTTCCTGCCCCTTATTCCTCTCCTTTACCCATCTCATGCCCTGGTCTCTGCATCTGCTCCAGAGGATGTTGATCCTTACGCTACTCAACACTATCTCCAAGTACTTTAAACCCATGTCCAGCTGTTGCCTTTCTTGCGGTCAGCTGCACTAACAAAGCTTACTGGACACCACAACTCCTCTCACCCCCCAACTTTTTGATCCATGATCCCAGCAGGGCCAAAATCCCCTCAACTGACCTAGTGCACACAGACCACTTGCTCCGCTAACTCTGTCCACCCTATGGCACCTGCGTGCCAATGGATGAGTGCCCCTCTTAAACGTACAGCCTTTTAATGAGCCCTGCCTACTGTCTGGCGCGGCCATGACTCACTCCCTACTGTGTTCACACCTCCTTCCACCTGGACTATTCCTGATCTATTGTGTAACCCATACACCCCCACAAAAATTCCAAACTGGCCCCTGATGAGTTGACAACAAGCTTGTTAACAAAATCAATTGGCCTATTATCTGAAGCGGGGTGGGAGGGTGGGGGGGGATTTACTGGGTCCCACCTTCTACCTTCTTGAGCAAAACCACCGACATTCAGAATGTCAACAGCAAGCCGGCATGACAGCTAGCAGCGTGAATTTATGCCCCAGCCTGCCGCTGTACACACGTCCATCAGGGAGCGAATATCCTGCCCAGGATTTCAGACTAGTGGGAGTTGTGTAAAGGCTTCCTGGTAGCAGCTGTGAAGTGGCTTCATGTATTAATGCAGTAACTAGGCAATCATGTCGTGAAGGCAGAGCAGCTTTAAAGATTTTTTTAAATCTTCCATGCAGATTGGGATAAGCAGACAAGCTCATGTCAGAAAGTCAGTGAATTTCTTGAGTTTGTTTGGGATAGTTTTCTGCAGCAATATGTCCTGGAGCCAACAAGAGGGCACTACCATACTAAATTTAGCAAAGAGCACTGAGGCAAATTTAGATAATGGCCCTAATGGTGAGTAAACATTTACTAATCGCGATCCTAATATGATCAGGTTCAACGTAGTGTTTGAAAAGGAGAAATGTGAAACAGCTACTAAATAATCTACAGGTCATGCACACTGGACCTAAAAAGGATACACCCGAGAGCTTTCTAAATGGTGAAACCTAGAAACAGCAGAGGTTAAAAGAGACTTAGGAGTCGATGTATATAGATCATTAATATGTCATGGACAGGCACAAAACAATCAAAATGACGAATGGAATGCTGGCCTTTATATCTAGAAGACTGGAAAAAAGTGAGTAGAAGTTGTACTGCAGCTATACAAAGCCCTGGTTAAACCACACCTGGAGTTCTGGACACCACACTTTAGGAAGGATATATTGGCCTTGGAGGGAGTGCAACATAGGTGTACACAAATGATACCTGGACTGCAAGGGTTAAATTATGAGGAGAGATTACACAAACTAGGGTTATATTCCCTGGAATTTAAATTAGGGGACGATTTGACTGAAATTTTCAATTATTAAGGGGAACTGATAGGGTAGATAAAGAAAAATAATTTCTATTGGTTGATGAATCTGAGATTAGGGGACTAAATCCATAAATTAGAACCAGGCCTTTCAGGATTGAAGTTAGGAAACAATTCTACATGCAAAGGGAGTAGAAGCTTGGAACTCTCTCCAGCAGTTGATGCTGGGTAAATTGTTAATTTTAAATCTGAGATTGATAGATTTCTGTTAGCCAAGGGTATTAAGGGATATGGGGCAAATACAGATATATGGTGTTAAGTCACAGATCAGCCATGATGTCATTCAATGGTGGGAGCAGCCTCCAGGGGCTGAGCTGCCTACCCCTGCTCCTATGTTCCTCATGTGAATGAAAGATAAAAGTACAGGATCAGTTCAGAGCAGTAATTTACTGCTATCTATTTTCATTTCATCGTTGAAACCTCAATTTTCATACAAATTGTTATAGAAACATAGACATAGAAAAATAGGAGCAGGAGTAGGCCATTCGGCCCTTCGAGCCTGCTCCGCCATTCAATACGATCATGGCTGATCATCCAAACTCAGTAACCTGTTCCCGCTTTCTCCCCGTATCCCTTGATCCCTTTAGCCCTAAGAACTATATCTAACTCTTTCTTGAATATATTTAATGATTTGGCCTCAACTGCTTTCCGTGGTAGAGAATTCCACAGGTTCACCACTCTCTGGGTGAAGAAATATCTCCTCATCTCAGTCCTAAATGGCTTACCCCTTATCCTTAGACTATGACCCCTGGTCGTGGACTCCCTGCCATCGGGAACATCCTTCCTGCATCTAGTCTGTCCAGTCCTGTGAGAATTTTATATGTTTCTATGAGATTCCCTCTCATTCTTCTCAACTCTAGCGAATACAAGCCTAATCGACCCAATCTCTCTTCATACGTCAGTCCTGCCAAGCCAGGAATAGGTCTGGTGAACCTTCGCTGCACTCCTTCCATAGCAAGAACATCCTTCCTCAGATAAGGAGACCAAAACAGCACACAATACTTCAGATGTGGTCTCACCAAGGCCTTGTATAATTGCAGCAAGACATCCTTGCTCCTGTACTCAAATCCTCTTGCTATGAAGGCCAACATACCATTTGCCTTCTTAACTCCTGCTGCACCTTCGTGCTTACTTTCAGCGACTGGTGGACAAGGACACCCAGGTCTCGCTGCACCTCTCCCTTTCCCAATCGACCACCGTTCAGATAATAATCTGCCTTTCTGTTTTTGCCACCAAAGTGGATAACCTAACATTTATCCACATTATACTGCATCTGCCATGTATTTGCCCACTCACTCAACCTATGCAGTAACACTAGTAGCCGTTTAATGTGATTGACTCATCTCATTTTTGATGTCAGTTTTTATTGTCTATACGGTTGCACTTTCAACTTATTAACAAGTTACCTGAATCCCCTGTAAAAAAAACCTGTTCACATCATACACCCTAAAGTAACAGCAGCAATGTTTGCTGCCCTCCTGAGATGAAGGTTAAAGATAACTGTTTGCTTATAATGGAAATGAATGCTTTGATAACTATAAAACTAGCTGAATAATCATAGGGCTTCATATATCCCTGATCGTTTCAGGATTGCACAACCATTCAGGTTTGACATGCCACTTTAAGGGTTAATTTGTTTGCTCGGCTTTTGAATCTTCAATTTCTTTTGCAACAGAGTGTTTCCCTTTTCCATTCCAAATTGTTCATATGTTCAGTTGGAGATAATGTTAAAATTCACATCCTTGTTCTCAACTCTCTCCACTGCCTCACCTATCCCCACCTCTGTAAACTCAAATCCGACAACTCTTGAGAAATCTGTGCTCCCGTAATTCTTGTGCATCTCCAGTATTCATCATTCCACTATTGGCAGCTGTGCCTTCAGTTGAGTAGGCCCTAAACTCTCTAACTCCCTTCCTAAACCTCTCCACCTCGCTACCTCTCTCTCCTCCTTTAAAAAGCTGATTAAAACCTACCTCTTTGATCAAGCTCTTGACCATCTGTCTTAGTATCTCCTTATGTGGCTCAGAGTCAAATTTTGTTGCTGCGAAGCACCTTGCAACATTTTACTATATTAAAGGTGCTCTGTAAATGCAAGTTATCATTGTTGTACAAGTAAGGGAAATGTTTTAAAATGAAGAAAATAGTGATACTGCTAACTTTAACAGAAATAATAAAAAAAAACTTCTCCCAGTTAACCAACTCTTGAACAGTAAGGCAAGCCAAAGGTTGTAATGTAGAAAACATGGCAGCCAATTTGCACACAACATGATAACAATGCCAATGCCCTGGGGACACGGGTTCAAATCCCACCATGGCAGCTGGTGGAATTTAAATTCAATTAATTAATATGTTCAATTAATTGATTAAAAATCTGGCATTGAAAGCTAGTCTCAGTTATAGTGCCATGAAACTATCATTGATTGCCGTAAAAACCCATCTGGTTCATTAATGCCCTTTATAGAACATAGAACAGTACAGCACAGTACAGGCCCTTCGACCCACGATGTTGTGCCGAACCTTTAACCTACTCTAAGATCAAACTAACTACCTACCCCTCATTCTACTATCATCCATGTACCTATCCAAGAGTCATTTAAATGTCCCTAATGTATCTGCTTCTATTACCACCGCTGGCAGCGCATTCCACGCACGCACCACTCTCTGTGTAAAGAACCTACCTCTGACATCTCCCCGAAACCTTCCTCCAATCACTTTAAAATTATGCCCCCTGGTGATAGCCCTTTCCGCCCTGGGAAAAAGTCTCTGACTATCCACTCTATCTATGCCTCTCATCATCTTGTACCCCTCTATCAATTCACCTCTCATCCTTCTTCGCTCCAATGAGAAAAGCCCTAGCTCCCTCAATCTTTCTTCGTAGGACATGCCCTCCAGTCCAGGCAGCATCCTGGCAAATCTCCTCTGCACCCTCTCTAAAGCTTCCACATCCTTCCTATAATGAGGCGACCAGAACTGAACACAATATTCCAAGTGTGGTCGAACCAGGGCTTTATAGAGCTGCAGCATAATCTCGCAGCTCTTAAACTCAATCCCCCGTTAATGAAAGCCAACACACCATACGCCTTCTTAATAACCCTAAAAACTTGGGTGGCAACTTTGAGCGATCTATGGACATGGACCCCAGGATCCCTCTGTTCCTCCACACTACCAAGAATCCTGTCTTTAAGCCTGCATTCTGCATTCAAATTCGACCTTCCAAAATGAATCACTTCACACTTTTCCAGGTTGAACTCCATCTGCCACTTCTCAGCCCAGCTCTGCATCCTGTCAATGTCCCGTTGCAACCTACAACAGCCTTCCACACTATCCACAACTCCAGCAATCTTCGTGTCATCGGCAAACTTGCTAACCCAGCCTTCCACTTCCTCATCCAAGTCATTTATAAAAATCACAAAGAGCAGAGGTCCCAGAACAGATCCCTGCGGAACACCACTGGTCACCGAGCTCCATGCTGAATACTTTCCATCTACTACCACCCTCTGTCTTCTATGGGCCAGCCAACTTTGTATCCAGACAGCCAACTTTCCCTGTATCCCATGCCTCCTTACTTTCTGAATGAGCCTACCATGGGGAACCTTATCAAACGCCTTGCTAAAATCCATATACACCACATCCACTGCTCTTCCTTCATCAATGTGTTTTGTCACATCTTCAATAAGGCTTGTGAGGCATGACCTGCCCCTCACAAAGCCATGCTGACTGTCTCTAATCAAACCATGCTTTTCCAAATAATCATAAATCCTGAAGGGATTAGGGAAGGAATTCTGCCATCCTTACCTGCTCTGGCTTATATGTGACGCCAGACACACTGGTTGACTCTTAATTGCCCTCTGAAATGGCCTCGCAAGCCACACAGTTGTCAAGGGCAATTATGGATGGGCAACAAATGCTGGCCTTGCCAGTGACACCCATATCCCATGAAAGAAATAAAAAAACAACCAGATGATCTACTTTAGTGATGCAGGTTCAGGAACAAATATTGGCCAGGCCACTGGGGATAACTCCTCTGTTCTTCTTGGAAATGGCATTGCGAGATCTTCTGCCAGCGTAGATTACGTGCTCAAGTCTCCGGAGTAAGACTTGAACCCACGACCTTTTGATCAAGAAGCGAGAGCTGAGCCATTGAGCCACTGCTGACACTGTATGATAATTATACTGCCGCCCACAAACCCTAGCTGCTTTAAAAGCACATGACTTCTTCTCTAATGTCATGCTGTTACTGAATGGTACAACGGTAATTGCATTTTTTTTAGTGTTTAGTTTTTATTTTTGAACACTTTGAATGAGTCATTTCATTTGCTTCTGTTCTTAGCCATATGTTAACCCACTGAATACCATACCTGGCCAATTAGGAGGCCTCTTGTGGGCAATGTTGATGATGGATAGAATTAGGGAGCACATATCAAAAAAAAAACTTGCCCTCTGACCTTCACCCTCATAAACTTTCTGTCAAATTCTGAACTCCCTGTCTACCTGCTTAAAAATACAAGTGCCATCAGACTAGCATCAGTTTCACTGTTGTCCTGCAGAAGCCTCTTGTGCATCTTTTTATTAAATTATGTTCCTCACTCTGAACCACAGTCCATTGGCATTGTTCATTTTCTACTGCAACTTGGAAAACTTGCCATTTTGCGCAGATGAACAAATTAATAAAGAAATTATCACAATAGGGCTCTGTTTCCCGTGGTTGATATCAAATAATAAGTCTCCCACTGTTCACTGAATGCTCAAAAGGGATAACCATAAAAATCAGCTTTCCTTAGATTTTGGTGCAGAATATATTTTACCCCAGTGCATTTTTGTACACAATGGAATTCTGCCTTTTTATCTCAGCTATCCTTTCCTTAAGCAGTTTATCAGTTGAAAAAACCTACACATTTTTCTGCAATTACACAAAGGCAATGGCTATGGAGATTCCTGAATGGATCTGAGCTATAAGTTAATTGTTGCCCAAATATTCCTGCTGCCAGTAACAGTTACCAAAGCAGAGGAATTCAAGAGAAGTGTAAATTACATCTCCCGATTTTTCAGTTTTTCAATGTCAACCATCATTTTTGATTTTTCTCATTTTTTAAAATTTCTGAACAGGCTACTAATTCTCTTAGAGCTGGATTCCAGCTTTTTAGGACAGAGACAGAGGGGACGAAGCAAGACAACCACAAACGCCTTCAAAGATCCCAACATCTATTTCCACTGTGATGGAATTTCTACTGTCTTTTAAATGTCAGACTTGGCTCAGTGGTAGCACTCCCACCTCTGAGTCACAAGGTTGTGGGCTTACGTGCCACTCCAGAGACCTAAGCACTTAATCCAGGCTGTCACTTCACTGCAGTATTGAGAGAAAGCTCCACTCTTGAAGCTGCATCATTCAGATGATATTTAAACTGATGCCCACTCACATGGATATAAAGGATCACATTGTGCTCTTTGAAGAGGAGCAGGGGAGTTCTCTCAATGTCCTGGGTCAACATTTATCACTCAACCAACATTACTAAAACAGATTATCTAGTTATTTACCTCACTGCTGTTTGTGGGACTTTTGTTTGTGCAAATTGGTTGTTCTATTACTACAAACACAACAATTCAAAAGGTGCTTAATTGGCTATGAAATGCTTTGGGACATCCTGAGGCTGTGAAAAGTGCTATACAAATGCAAGTTCTTTTTCATTTTAGTATTGGTGATATTTGCAAAAGAAAAGTGACTCCAATACTTCAAGGCAGTCAATCAAATATTTCAGCTGTGCAAAATCTCCAACTGTGGAGTTCTAGGAGTTTTTCAAATAAGTCAATTACTTTATTAAATTCGATTAAAGTGCCAGCTATTGTAACACAATTTCATTCAAACGGAATCACAAGCCTACACAGCACTTGTAACCTGTGTTTGGAACATTTCATCTGGCATTACATGACATTTACATGGGCATTACCAAGATGACTGAGCAGCTCTAATCTGATAATATTATCACATGACAGAGTGATTGACTACAAAGCAGTACCAAAGTAATTAGAACCAAAATGTGCAATATGCATCATTTTATCCAGCCTGTTCTTTCAGCTAATTTTGCTTTAACCCATGATGTACAATATATTGTTCTGGGTTGGTTGTTTTTCATCAGAAATTGTTCAATATTTTTGTATGAATTACAATTGGATACTTTGTGCATAGTGGGCAGCAGACGAAATTGATTGGAACGATGTGAATTTTCTCACCATATACTTTTTCTACTGGGGGTAAGATGGTGGGATTGGTGTTCACTCCGCCTTCCCCCTCCCCCCAAAGTTTTACCTTGCCTGAAATCAGACACAAGGGCCTGGATTTTCAATCCGGGGTCAGAAACCTAACGGCTGGAGCATTTCCAGGTCCCGACCCCATGTTGTGTCAGCGTCAGTGATGTGATGCGATTTTCAAATGCAAAGGGCCCCTCTGGCCCAAGGGAGAGTTCGGTACTCAATAAGTGATGCTGGCAGCTGCTTGGAGACAGGAGTTAGAAATAGAAGGCCCTTTCAAAAGACAAGCGGCAGCAATGACAGGGCTTGCTTTCGCTAAGGAGATGACGCAGGAGGGTTCGCAGAGGGGCAGCGTTAGCACAGGCAAGTGCCCATGGGTGGCCCCAAGGTTCTCAGATACCTCTCTTGAGGTGTTAACTGAGGCAGTTGCTGAGAGGCCAAAGATATTGTTCCTGGCATGGCAGAAGAAATCTGCCGAGAGACACCAAAAGGGCCTGGATGGAGGTGGCAATGGAGGTCAACAGTAGAGGAATGACCATAAGGATGTGGTTGCAGAGACTGGCCAGGAGAGCACTGGAATAGTTGGGTTTAGAAGTAACAAATGCATAGATGAATTTTAAAGTCCCCCACTTAAGTAGGGGGCAGTGCAATTTTGCACAAACACATTAATTGGACCTAAGTGTCACCACTATTTTTCTCACAACTTCTCTAAATTATAATTAAAATCAAGTTTCATTTAGTTACTCTTAATTTTCATTTTGTTCATTTAAAAATATCTATTACTTATTTTGCTCAGATTTATTTTCATGGTATTGTCGGGCATTATGGCGTAGGTTTGTTTAAATAACCAGATATAATTAAAAGTTTATGCAAAGTATTAACTAGATTCTAAAAGAGGGAATAGATATTTTTTTCTTAGATCGTGGATGGGCAGCTGCGACCTGGTGCTTGCAATTCCTATGCCATGCGAGAACTTCAGGACACTTCATGTGTCTTCAGCTGCTTCAGCTCGAGCTCAGGATTTCCAAGCTTGAGGGGGCAGCTGGAGTCACTGCGGAGCATCAGTGACGATGAGAGTTTCCTGGACTGTGCTTTCCAGGAGGTGGTCACCACACAGGCAGTGAGAGTTCAGGATAGTAGATCGGTGGCCATTTGGAAGAGTAGGAAGAGGAAGGAGGTGCTTGAGTCTTTGGGGTGTGTGCCACTCTCAAACTAGTACTCAGCTTTGAAGACTGCTGGGAGCGACGACACCTTGAAGGAGTACAGTGCAGACAATGACACCAATGGGCAAGGGACTACACAGAGGGAACAACAAAAAGTAGAAATGCAGTTGTTATAGGTGATTCCATAGTTAGAGGACAGACAGACATTTCTGTAACTGCCATCGTGGGTCCTGCATGCTGTGTTGCCTCCCTGGTGCCAGGGTAAAGGATATCAGGAAAAAGGAGCAGAATATTCTGCAGGGGAAGGGAATGAGCCAGAAGTTTTGGTACACATTGGTACCAACTACATGAGAGAGAGCAGCTACTGAAGTCCTATAGTCAGATTTTCAGAAGCTAGGGAGGAAGTTAAAAAGTAGGATCTCAAAGGTAGTTATCTCTGGATTACACCCAGTGCCGCACACTAGCGAGACTAGAGACAGGAAGGATCAATGTGTGGCTTGAGGCATGTTGCTTGAGGGAGGGCTTTGGATTCTTGGGGCATTGGGACCAGTGTTGGGGCAGAAAGCACCTATCCAAAAGCGACAGGTTGCACCTCAATAGGACTGGGATCAATGTCCTTGTGGGGAGGTTCACTTGTGTGGTTGGGGAGGGTTTAAATTAAAATGGCAGGAGGATGGGCACCAGTATATAGAAACAGAAAAGAGGAATAAGGTGCATAAAGGAGTGAGAGTGTTGGATAGTACTACAGAAGGAAATAGGACCATAATAGATAAGAGCAGACTAAGAAGCGCTACAAGGAATACAAAGACAGTTTTACAAAGCATGAATGTAAATGCACAAAGAATGGTGAATAAGGCTGGTGAGCTGCAAGCACAAATAGCCATGTGGGAATATGATTTAGTGTCAATAACAGAAATGTGTCTTAAAATGGTGAGGACCAGGTGCTCAATATTCAAAGATACAAAGTGTTCAGAAAAGATAGGGAAGAAAGAAAGGGAGGTGGGGTGACAGTACTGATTAGGGGAGAGATTGCAGTGTTGGAAAGAATGAATGTCCCCAATGAAGCAAGGGCAGAATCCATTTGGTTAGAGTTGAGAAACAAGAAAGATATGATCAGGCTACAGGGAGTATCCTATAGGCCTCCAAATAGTGATAAAGAGAGAGAGAGAGAGAGAGAGAGAGAGAGAGATCGAGGAGCAAATCTACGGGGAAATCACAGAGATGTGTAAGAAATATAGTGTGTTGATAGTGGAGACTTTAATTACACAAATGTCGATTGAATTAATGTGAGAGCAATGGGTAAAGAAGGAGAGGACTTTCTGAATATGTTCAGGAGAACTTCCTTGACCAGTATGTTCACGAAACAACTAGGAAGGAGGCATTGCTGGATCTGGTGCTGGGAAATGAGGTTGGCCAAGTGAACCAGGGCTGGATTTTCATAGGGCGCCAGAGTGGACACAGTTTGAAGATCGCGATCCTGGAAGTCGTCTCCAGAACCCGACACCTCTGGATAATCTGCGATTTTCAACATCAGAGTGGGATGAGAGAATGGGGAACCTGCTCTCCTCCAATTAAGGGCCCATTATGTTCCCTTAGGAGCTTGTTAATGGGTCGGGGACGTCGGCACCAAAATTTTGGAAGGGGATTCTGGCGAACTCAAACAGTTTGGTGCACGTTAGTGAATAGCTGTTGGGTTCACTGTGGGGAAAAGGGAAGGTGTTTTTTTAAATGTTTAAAATTATCGGGGGCCCCAGTATCCTGCGAGGGGACATGTTTTGGCCGTTTCACCTCTGTTCCATTTAATATTTGGTGCTGTCCTCTGAGGAGCTGCCTGCTCTTCTTGGCAAGGCAGCAGTAGGCCCCATCATGAATGCCACTCGCGTTTTCCTCTGGCACCAGGCAGGCAGCTCCCACATCCTGGTGGCACCTGAGCTCACCTCCTACCCAATCAGGCTATTAGCATTTAAAAATAGTGTCATGTAAGCGACACAGTGAAGGTATGGGGTCAGGACCCAAAAATATTCCAACAAGGTGAAAGGTAAGAGAACCAAAGCCAGGACTCCTTGGATGAGGAGGGAGATAGAGAATACAATGAAATAATAATAAAAAAACAGTGTATATGATGCATGTGAGATGAATTCTTCAAGCAAGAACCAGGCCAAATACACCAAATTTGAGAGGGGAAGTGAAGAGGAAAATAAGACTGGCAAAGAGAGAATATGAGAATAGAATGGCAGTCAACATAAAAGCGAACCCAAAAATCTTTTACCAGCATGTAAATAGTAAGCAGGTGGGGTGGGGCCTATTAGGGACAAAGTGGGTGAATTATGCTTAGAGAAGCACAGGGCAAGGGTAGAATACATAATGAATACTTTGTATTGGTGTTTTCTAAGGAAGAGGAAGCTGACAAAATATCAGTAGAAGCGGAGAGGGTAGAGGTAATGGATGGGATGAAAATTTATCAGAAGGATGTACGGGAAAGGCTGGCTATGTTTAGGGTAGGTATGTCACCTGATCCAGATGGCTTGCATCCCAGGTTGCTAAAGGAAGTGGGAGTGGAGATAGGTGGAAGGGCTTGCCATAATCTTCCAGTCTTCCCTAGATATGGGAAGAGGTGCCAAAGGATTGGAGAGTAGCCAATGTGACACCCTTACTCAAGATAGGGTGTAAGGACAGTCCCAGTAATCACAGACTGGTCAGTTTAACATCAATGGTGGGTAAAGTTTTAGAAACACCAATCAGGGAAAAAAACATCAACAGACACTGGGAGAGGTTTGAGTTAACTAAGGAGATCCAGATTTGTAAAAGGCAGATCGCGTTTGACTAATCTAATTGAATTTTTTGATGAAGTAATAGAGAAGGCTGATGAAGGGAATGCAGTGGAAGTTGTCTATGTCAATTTTAAGAAAGTGTTTGACAAAATAGCACATAAAGGCTAGTTAACAAAATTGAGGCTACGGAATAGGAGGAACAGTGTCCAATTGGATTAAAAAAATTGGTTTAAGGACAGAGAACAAAGAACAGTACAGCACAGGAACAGGCCATTCGGCCTTCCAAGCCTGCGCCGATCTTCATGCCTGCCTAAACTAAAACCTTCTGCACTTCCAGGGACCGTATCCCTCTATTCCCATCCTATTCATGTATTTGTCAAGATGCCTCTTAAACATCACTATCGTACCTGCTTCCACCACCTCCCCCGGCAGCAAGTTCCAGGCACTCACCACCCTCTGTGTAAAAAACTTGCCTTGCACATCCCCTCTAAACTTTGCCCCTCTCACCTTAAACCTATGTCCCCTAGTAACTGACTCTTCCACCCTGGGAAAAAGCTTCTGACTATCCACTCTGTCTATGCCGCTCATAACTTTGTAAACCTCTATCATGTCGCCCCTCTACCTCCGTTGTTCCAGTGAAAACAATCCGAGTTCAGAGCGAGTCATGGTAAATGGTGGTCTTTCAAACTGGAGGATGGTAGACAGCGGTGTTCCCCAAGGGTCAGTGCTAAGACCACTGCTTTTTGTGATATATAAATGACTTGGATCTTGGAATACAGAGTAACATTTCAAAATTCATCAATGATACCAAACTTGGAGATGTGGCAGGCAGTGAGGATGATACTAATCGACTGCAACAGGACATAGATAGGACATAGAAGAATGGTCAGACAAGTGGAATTTAATACAGGGAAGTGTGAAGTGATGCATTTTGGCAGAAGGGATGGGGAGATGCAATCGAGATTAAATGGCACAGTTCTAAAGACTGTACACAGTGACAGGGGGTTCATGTGCATAGATCTTTGAAGGTGGTGCAGGACATACTCAGGGAGTTGTTCGCAAAGCATATGGAATCTTGGGCTTCAAAAATAGAGGTACTGAGTACAAAAGCAGGGAAGTTATGCTGAGCCTTTATAAAGCTCCGGTTAGGCCACAACTGCAGTATTGCATCCAGTTCTGGTCACCACACTTTAGGAAGGATGTGTGGATCCTTGAGAGGGTGTAGAGGAGATTTACCAGAATGGCTCCAGGGATGAGGGTTTTTAGCGACAAGGTTAGGTTGGAAAGGCTGAGGATGTTCTTCTTGAAGCAAAGGAGATTCAGGGGAGATTTGATCGAGGTGTACAATATTATGACAGGTTTAGATAAGGTAGACAAAGAAAGGCTGTTCCGATTAGCTGATAGTTCAAGTACAAAAGGACACAGATTTAAGGATTTGGGCAAGAGATGCAGGGAGGATGTGAGGAAGAACTTTTTACGCAGTGAGTGTAATGTCTTGGAACTTGCTGCCTTTGAGGGTGGTGATGATGAATGATTTCAAAAGGAAATTGGTTGTGCACTTGTGGGAAATAAACTTGCGAGGCTAAGGGGATAGAGCAGAGGAATGGAACTGATTAGATCGTTCTACAGAAAGAAAGCGTGGACTTGATGGGTCAAATGGCATCCTTCTGTACCATAATGACTCGATTAAAAGAAAACACAGCTCATGTCATCTTATTTGCAAACTTGTCACCATTAGCTTCTGCATTCATAGGAACTGGCATTATAAAGCTCTTTGACTGAAGCTTTATTTTATGGTGTTTCAAACACTCAAAACCAAAATAAGTCAGTTGTCAGGTTGGTCAGTAACCTATAAGTCATGAAGTTACTAATATAAGTTATAACGTACCCCAGGTGAGCAAAGCAAGCTAGTACTTTCATCCTAATTCATTACCAGTTGTGTTCAAAGAAGCATTATGGATATTTCTACATTGCTAATTTATTGGGAGCAGCCATGGGGATACTTTGTGACAGTCTTTTTAAAAATAAAATAAAAGATAGGGCCAATTTCTCTGGTATTGGAATTAATATATAATTTCCAGCTGTACAACATTTTCCTCTGAGCCCTCCTACAAAGTGCCCAAGGTTCTTTAATCATGTTATTTTCCAGATGGGTAATTGGACAATATTAGTATGTGCACTCAGGCTGGTGTCCAAGCATTCCCAGTCATCTGGGCATGATGACTGCATACTTGCTCTGCTGATCTTATAATCGCCTCCTAGTTCTCCTAAGCAGACAACCCCTTGTTCAAATCTCTGGCAGTTTCCAAATCACTAAGTCTCTACTTCTCATAAAATGTGCATACTGTGGAGAGAGATCTTGCCAAATCTTTTCAGAATGAGCAAATCCTACTGAGGTTAGATCGCAGAAGGTGCAATTTTGTGGTGAAATGTCTCTTCTCATTAACACTCACTTTATTAAAATTAGCAAAGACTGGGATTTTAGATCCTTGTAATAAATCCACGTTTGGTAACCATCCAAAACAGTAGTAGTATAACAGCGTGGAGATCCATTGATTTCCATGAACTGAAGTCTCTATGGCTTGGAGTGATTTTTAACTTACCGAGGCGTTAAACTAGGTTTACAGATCAGCTGCTTGATGTAGAAAACGCCCAGTTTTCATTTCCTGTTGTATGTTCTGGGCGGAATGTTGCAAATCCACTTCAGTATCTTTATTTATGACCTTATTTTGAAACCCAAGGATGAAGGAAAAAAACATTGGGTTGGATTTTACAGCCCCTCGATGTCGGGAGTCGTGGTGGGGAGGAGGGTTGGTGGAAAATGCCTCTGGGAGAAGCCTGCCACGGGCCTCGATGCTGGGAAGGCCCGGCCCGTTATTGCAAGTGATGGAGAATCCTTGTGTGGCCACCCTACTGCTCGGTGACAGGAGCCAAATTTACATATTTAAAAAATGCAAATGAAGAAATTAATTACTTACCCACTCCCGCCATCCGTTCTGCTCCGATATTAGTGCCGATGGCCGGCACTCCCGCGCCTTTGGTCCGAGGCATAACACTGGTGGGAAGGGGGGAGCAGGTAAGTGCAGAAGGCGGGAGGAGCGGGGTCAGAGTGATTTGATTGGTGTAGGGTATGGTGGGAACTTTGGGGGGGGGGGCGGGGGGGAGAAGGTCAGGCGCACAAGGTAAGTGTTTTGATTGGGGTAAGAGGGCAGGCACTTAATTCAGTGGTTCTTGGGAGAGGGGTGTGGGAGAAGGTCTAGATCAAGTTATTTAATTTTTTACATCAAATGTCTCTTTAAATCTTAAATGGCAAAGTAGGGCGCTAAGCCCTTTAAAAATGGTGTCAGCGCCTGTGCAGTGGCGCCCGCGCGATTGCCGGGGACAAACGGTCCGCCTCTTCCACGTCATCGGCAAGTGTGGTGCGCCCTGGCCATTTAAATAAGCCACCACAATCCAGGACGTTTTTGAAGCTTGCCATCGGAGCTTGTCGAATCCAGCCCATTGTTTCCATTGGCTGAGGAGAATGCAAGCCCAAAACTGATTTTGTTTTTTTTTGATTGAATAGTCTATTTTCCCCACAAGCTTCATATGTTGACAATCTGGGCGTCAATTATCTGCTTGTAAAATGCTGCACTTTGACAAATATAAAACATTTAATTAAAAAGCTCAAACAAGAGTGTCTCTTCCTCTTTCCGGCCCATGGCACAGGGAGAGATGCAGTAGGCTAATAACGTTTATAACATAACTTCCCACCTGTCTCCCTTCCACTGTGGCACTCAGTAAGGTTACTGCTTCATGTGTCTCTGAGCAAATTTGCTGAAAGCTGAGCTGTTGCCAGAGCTGAAATTTAGTCCAGTTCCTTCCATTCTAGCTTTCCACTGGCAGAAAGCAAAGAAATGTCAACTGAAGGCTGGACTCTCCCGGTTATAATGATAGTGACATAATCAGCAAACTAACAGATAGGCACCTTAAGATCTTTAGGCACTGTTGCAGCTGCTTGAGCTAAACAGTGTTTTCCTCTCTACTGCTCCCTCTTCCTTTAAGATGCTCCTTAAAACTTACCTCGTGGACCAAACTTTTGGTCACCTCTCATAATATTTCCTTATGTGGCTAGCATCAAATTTTGCTTGGAAACACCCCTGTGAATCATCTTGGAATGTTTCACGATGTTATATCTGCTATATAAATGCAAATTATTGTTGTATAATTGAGCACCCAAATCGGTTTCACCCACTTCTAAAGTCAGATTATTGTAACTTGTATTTTGTAAAGCAATGTTCAGAAACAAGAGACACGGAACGATGAAAAGCCTAGAGTGTGGTGAGAATCAACAACACTGTGCAGTGTCAGAAATGTTACATCCTATTGATTGCAAATAACTGTACAAGGACTACCACCACCTGAATAAATTCACCTCCAATCTGAAACTCAATACAGAACTGGGAAAGAAAAACCTTAAAGACATTCTGTGTTAGCTACCGATATTAAAGAAAGACAACTTAGTAGTGTTACATTAGCAGAATCAGTGTTGAAACCACTGATACATATAACACATTTACATTAGATACCATAGGTGATGGAAAGAAAGTATAAAAAAAAACTTCTGGAAATGCAAATTCGCACAAGCGAAATAAGATTATATATGAGAGACGCGCTTAGAGTCATAGAGTTATATATGAGCAACTGATTGATTACATTCGATGGTGTTAAACAACCTGACAGACACTTGCAATTTTGGTGCACTGAAAGAGTCATAATGGCACAGAAAGAGGCCATTTGGCCCTTTGTGAGTTGTTAGTTTGTGATAGAGTCATGTTTGGTCAGAAACAGTCAAGTAACAGTGGGCGGGATTGTTAAAAGAGCCTTTACTTGAGAAAGTTGTGTATATATAAGAGCACAGCAATTGTTAGACGAGAAAAGGCCAAGGTCTATTTAGTTCACCTCCTACCATCATGGTAGTCACATGATACAATGATAATGGTGCTGTTGACTAATCATAGCAATAAATATCTATCCATCAGACTACAACAGACTCAGAAATGACACAGGGAAAAGTCCCAACGGTGGACAGCTTTGGGAACCATATGCCCATGTTCATCTTTTTCCCAAGGGTGCTACACTTATATGTCAGATCACAAATTACTCATACATTGTATCCCAATATGTTATTTTCTGAAAAACAATGGTTGGTGATTTTACAAAACGTCATCCCTGCATGTCACTGTGCCCAGGTGAAGATTGGGAATTTAGGTGGGTGCGCATCTACAGTTTTCCATTCATTAATTAGACAGTCTGACATTTGGGCATGTACCAAGTGTGATTTAAAACTATTTTGCTAATATAGTGCAGGATAAAAATTGCACCTCAGATGCAGATGAATGACTACGGCAGGGAAAAAAAGTTGTTCCAATAATGTTCGAACAATGGCAGAATCAATATTAAATTTCAGCTAAAATTTGTGAAGCTTTGTCCAATATAGATGCTCTCAAAGATCACATAAATGCAATAGGAAATGAACTACTTTCTATCTTTAAAGAAGTAAAGCTAAGTTAACAATGTCTTACAGATTTGTATGGTATTCAATGGACAAAAATAGGCCGAACTGTACCAGAAAAGGAGCTTTTGGGTTCATTGTTATAGATTAAGATATTGATTGAAGAAATGAGTTCTGAACTAAACTTTCTAAAGATAAGCTCATGTTTGATACGTTATGTCATGTAATTACTGTTAACAAGACAGGGGTATATAGGAAAGTTATAAATCTGCTGAGTGATCTGTTTGAAGACCTTGATAACCTACAGGGAATGTACACATTAAAGCAAGCCAAAGAGTGAACCGATAATGCACCCACTGCATAAAAGTCCTGTTGTATTGATAGGATGAGGGAAAAAAACAGATAGCTTCTCTTAGTGAACAGTGGTATTCTTCTTTGCCCAAGTTAATGATAAAGTAGCACATAAAAGGCTGGTTAACAAAATTCAGCGTTATGGAACAGGAGGGTCAGTGTCCAAATGTATAGAAAATTGGCTTAAGGACAGAAAAGAGCAAGTCATAATAAATAGTTGTTTTTCAGACTGGAGGATGGTGGACAGTGGTGTTCCCCAAGGGTCAGTGTGAGGGCAACTGCATTTTTTGCGATATATAAGTGACTTGGATCTTGGAATACAGAGTAGAATTTCAAAGTTTGCTCAAGATGCCAAACTTGGAGGAGTGGCAAATGGTGAGGATGATACGAATCACCTGCAACAGAACATAGACTGGCTAGCAGAACGGGCAGACAAGTGGCAGATGGAATTTAATACAGGGAAGTGTGAGGTGATGCATTTTGGCAGAAGGGATAGGGAGGGGCAATATATACTTAATGGCGCAATTCTAAAGAGTAGACAGGGACAGAGGGACCCAGGGGTGCATGTGCATCGATCTTTGAAGGTGGCAGGACATATTTAGAGAATGGTCAGCAAAGCATATGGGATCCTGGGCTTCATAAATAGAAGTACTGAGTGCAAAAACAGGGAAGTTATGCTGAACCTTTATAAAGCTCTGGTTAGGCACCAACTAGAGAATGGCATCCAGTTCTGTTCACCACACTTTAGGAAGGATGTGAGGGTTCTTGAGAGGGTGCAGAGGAGATTTACCAGAATGGTTCCAGGGATGGGGGAATTTTAGTTAGTTACATGGTTAGGTTGGAAAATCTGGGGTTGTTCTCCCTGCAGCAAAGGAGATTGAGAGGCAATTAGATAGATGTTTACAAGATTATGACAGGCTTAGATAGGTTAGACGAGAAAAAGCTGTTCCTATTAACTGATGGTGCAAGAACTAGGGGACACAGATTGAAGGTTTTGGGCAAGAGATGCAGGAGGAATGCGAGGGAGAACTTTTTTTATGCAGCAAGTGGTAATGACCTGGAACTCGCTGCTCACAAGGGTGGTGAAAGCAGAGACAATCAATGTTTTAAAAGGAAATAGGATGGGCACTTAAAGGAAATAAACTTGCAGTGCTGCAGGGATTGAGCAAAGGAGTGGGACTGACTGAATTGCTCTGTGGAGAGCTGGCCAGGACTTGATGGGTTGAATGGCCTCCTTCTATGCTATAAATCACTTTATGACTCTATAATTTTGATATCCACAGTCTATCATTTACTTAGAGTTCATCAATTACTTCACAGGTTACTTCAATATAGCTGGCACAGAATTTGAGTCACCTGTGAGTCACTGTTGAAGGTATGTAAGCTTAGAATCTGTCATCGGGTGTTTGGGTATAAAGGCAAATTGATCAGTAAGGTGTATTGTGGACCAGTATCATTACACGAACCGACATAGAAGGCTCCATTAAAATGAAGTTATTGGTCTGTTTTTATTCCATTCCTGTACAACTTGCAAGGTGCTAATGTTGGTCGTTTGCACACCCATGTCGCAACAGGTCCAAAAGGTCCCTTGGTATTGCCCTGGATTGCATCCATGTGAGACACCCTCTTGGCTTTCCAGGTACTTGAGCAGTGAATCAGAACTGGATAGCCAAGATATTTTAACAGGAGAAAAGTACTGCAGAGACTGGACATCTGAAATGAAAACAGAAAATACTGGAAATATTCAGCAGATCTGGCAGTTTCCGTGGAGACAAAAACAGAGTTAAAGTTGCAGGTCGATGACCTTTTAAAAGGTCATCAATCTGAAACATTAACTCTGTTTCTCTCTCCACAGATGCTGCCAGACCTGCTGAGCATTTCCAGCACCTTCTGGAATTATATTTTCACTTTTTCATTGATCCCTACCTAAAGCCGCTTCACATCAAAATAGCACCTGCAGAGGTGTAATCCAAGAAGCTTCAATATTGTAGTTTTGAATAGGGCTCAAAATCATTCAACCAGCAGGACATTAACTGGAGAGGGAAAGATTTTGCCACATTTCTAAACAAACATACGGTTGTCATACCATCTGAACGTCAAAGGAAAAATCATAACCTGTTACAATTGACGTTTCTTATTGATAGCAGTTGCTGGATTGCATACAGACTTGTGAGATGGTTCTTACACTTTAGCTTCTTCACATTTATGGTCAATGAATAAATATTTGCATTGGTGTTTCTACGAAAGAAATAAAGTTTTGTTAATTTTTTCCAGTGTTTGGTGTCAGGCCCCCACCTGCCAAGACTGCGGCACACATTATTTCGCCACATGAACATTAAAACTTAAAATTGCAAGCCCGTGACTGGAAAGACATTTGCATAGTGACAGACAGTGTTGGAAATAGGGGACCCAGTTGTTGCTTCCCCAATACACAGAAGAAGTGGTCAGACCAGTTTTAGTCACATGACTTACTGATGGAATTTTTTAAAATTTGAACTTCCAACAGGGAAAGAACTCAGAAGGTTGTTTGCTCCTGGACTGAAAACACCTTTCTCCTGTCTGCTCTCATCTCACTCTCACCAGCTTCGGAAACCATTGAAGACATACGAACCCCAAGAGAGAAAAGTCTCCTACAGTGAACAAGGATTAAGAAGAATACCGGGCCCGACAAAAAGTAAGAGCTGTCTACAACAAAAGACTCTACAGCGAGCTAGAAACATAGAAACAGTAACAAGAAACCCCCTTTTAGAGACTGCCTCAAACCTCTCCATTTTATTTTTCCTCTGCTCTTTTCTGTCCCTATTTGCATGTGTGTATCGCGTGTGCGTGCTAGCGTGGGCACGTCATATATCCATAGGTGCTAACAGTATTAGAGTTTAAGTTTAAGCTTTAATAAATTTCATGTTTCTTCTTTAAACTTGAGAAAGCCTGTTTATGCTCATTTCTATGCTCACTTGGTCGTAACAAATTTAGGTGCTAGCGTCTGGCATTTTACCCACAGACGAACAAAGGAAATTGGAAGTGGGAAGCCAAATTGTTCCCAAACAAAGAGCAAAATTTCAATACAGGTTTTCTTGTGGTTGTGTGTGATTGAATACTAACATGTCTGAAACTGAAGCGACTAACTCTCCAAGCCAGGGTGAAGTAACTTGGGATAAGATAAAAGCACTGTCTATGGAGGAGTTGGGAAAATACCTGAGCAGTGTGGGATCACTGTACGTGGCAAGGCTAGGAAGTCTGAACTCCTAAGGCTAGTGGCCAACCATTTATCGCTTGAATCTGAAGAAGCAGAAGCAGTGTTAGAAGTAGACCCAGACAGGATACGGCTAGCAAAGATACAATTGGAACAAAAGAAACTTGAATTAGAAGACAGAGAAAGACAGGAGAAAGAGAGAGAGAGAGGCAGGAGAGGGAGAAAGAAAGAGACTTCCAGAAGGAATGGGAAGAGAAAGAGACGGCCTTCAAAAAGGAACATGAAGAGAAAGAAAGACAGGAGAAAGAACGAGAAAGGGAGGAGAGAGAGAGAGAGAGAAAGAATATTCCGGAAGGAGTGCAAAGAAAGAGAGTTGAGATGGCTTGAGTTAACTTGGGGGCAACAGAGTAACCCTAGTGAAAGCATGACCAATGTGCAGGAGCAGAATTCAGGGCTGGATACAAAATTGCTAAAACTCACTCAATTAATTCCAAAATTCAATGAGGAAGATGTGGAAGCATTTTTCGTGTCTTTTGAGAAACTGGCAAGGCAGCTGAAATGGCCAGCTGAGACCTTGCCTCTTTTAATGTAAAGAAAACTAACTGGAAAAGCCCATGAAATTTATTCCTTGTTGATAGATAAGAGTTCATCAAATTATGAACTGACCAAAAATGCTATCCTCGGGGCATATGAATGAGTACCCGAAGCCTATTGCCAAAAGTTTCGAACACTCAAAAAGCAAGCCAATCAAACTTATCTGGAGTTTGAAAGAAGCAAACAGCTGGCTTTTGATCAGTGGCTGAGGGCTTTCAAAATACAGCTCAGCTATGAGAATCTCAGAGAAGTAATCCTGTTAGAGGAATTTAAAAACTCTCTCTCATTCTCAAGACCCATGTGGAGGAGCAACAGGTTCAGGGAGCCCGGCAAGCAGCCATTCTGGTCAATGAGTTTGCTTTAATTTATAAGTCAGTTTCCCAGGGGAGAACCTTTCCTAATCACCCCCACAAATCTGAAAAAGACAAAGGGTGGAAAGGTGATATCCGCCCAGGCAGTCCTGGAAGAGAAAGGAAAGCAGGAGACCCTCCTCCAGCCAAAAAGGTGCTGTGAACAAGAGTGAGACCTGGAGACCTGTGTGCTTCCATTGTAAAAAGGCAGGGCATTTAAAAGCTGACTGCTGGAAATTAAAATGGAAACCGGTAGGGTTAATCAGGGCACACCCACTCAGTGAAGACGAGGGCCTGATGCAAAACACAAAACAAGTTGTGGCTTTAACTGCAGTAAGGGTGCAACCCAGGATGCTTACTACGGCCAATGCAGGAAAAGTAAATAGGATTCCTGAAGGTTATTAGGGTTTTGTATTTGAAGGGAAAGTACTCCCATAATCCCTCAAGTGGGGCAAGCAAGCCCATAGTAATTCTCAGGGACACAGGAGCGACCTGATCCCTTTTACTGGGAAAAGGCCTGACCTTTCCCTCAGAGAGTGCAGTGAACACTAGAATGGTGGTGAATGGTATTGGAGGGCAGAATATGCCTGTACCTGTACACCAGGTGCACCTGGAGTGCAACCTAGTTTCAAGACCAGTGACGTTAGGGACTGTCCCTAGTTTGCCTGTGGACGGGGTTGACCTGCTCCTAGGTAATGATCTAGCAGGGATGAAGGTGGTAGCCCCCCCCAGTAGTGAAAGAAAGACACAGGAGGTCAGAGAGATAGGGCAATGGCAGGAGACGGACCCCTGCAGTGTCCCTGAATGTGCAGTGGATCAGGCCTTGATCAAACAGCTCCCCCAGAGGAGACTGCATTGGCACTGCAGGCAAATGACCATGAGGTCTGTCTGTATGAGACTTTCTTTGGAAAGTTAGGAGACCCAGGGAATGAATTAAATGGATTTTCCCTAGCTGAGGCTCAGGGAGCCGACACAGTATTGCAAAAGTTAGACAGGCTGCCAGTCTAACAGTGAAGCAGAGTGTGTCCCCCACTGCTACTATTTAAAGAATAAGGTACTGATGAGAAAATGGAGTTCTCCTCACAGAGCTGAGGCAAGGAGTGGACAGTAGTTCACCAGTTAGTGGTGCCGCAGAGGTACCGGGGAGAAACATTAAGAAAGGCCCACGTGACTACAATGGCTATACATGCTGGTGTACAAAAGACCAAAGCCCGCATAAGACAGCAGTTTGACTGGCCAAATCTCCACAAAGATGTGGTGGAGTACTGTAGGAGTTGTCACATGTGCCAGGTTGAGGGGAAACCGCAAACTACGGTAAAACCTGCACCGATAAGTCCTGTACCGGTGTTAGGAGGACCTTCCAGCCGAGGGCTGTTGAACTGTAAGGGACCCCTGCCGAGAACAAAAGGGGGCAGGCTGGCACATGGCTGACAAAAGTTTCGAAAGGTCAGGTTAAAGAATGTCTGGGAAGAATCCCGGATGAAAACCCCTACTGTACAGTCAATCAACCCCATAAAATGTGAAAGGTTAGACCCCACATCCTCCTCTGTAAATGCAGACTCTAGAAGCCTCATCTAGCCGAAGTGCCACAGAAGAGTGCAGCCAAGTCTGCACAAATACCTAGAGGTAGGAGTGTCCCAGACAACAAAGGGGAGAGTAACAAAGAATCATAACCCACAATCAGAGGAAAAGGGAACCACCCATCCCCTGAAGTTAAAAGTCTTTGCATGACTCAGAGTTCAGAATAGACGCGGCCACTACCCACACCTGAGAGAAAAAAGGGGAAATTAAAACAGCCCTGGCATCCAGAAAAGACCATTTTTAATAGGCTTTAAGATTGGTGAATGAATTGAAATGAATGAGAGAAATGCATGGTTTTGCTTTCTGTATATTATATTTCCCTCAAACCCTGAAATGTAATGCGCCATTTTTTCTCAAATCGCATTTAATTCCCCTGGATATGGAGGTGTCAGGCAAGCCCCCCACCTGCCAAAACTGCGGCACACATTATTTTGCCACATGAACATTAAAAACTAAAATTGCAAGCCCCTGACTGGAAAGACATTTGCATAGTGACAGACAGTGTTGGAACAAGGGGACCCAGTCGTTGCTTCCCCAATACACAGAAGAAGTGATCAGACCAGTTTTAGCCACATGACTGACTGACTGTTAGGGTTTTTTTGAATTTGAACTTCCAACAGGGAAAGAACTCAGAAGGTTGTTCGCTCCCGGACTGAAAACACCTCTCTCCTGTCTGCTCTCATCTCGCTTTCACCAGCTTCGGAAACCAGTGAAGACATATGACCCCCAAGAGAGAAAAGTCTCCAACGGCGAACAAGGTTTAAGAAGAATACCGGGCCCGACGAAAAGTAAGAGCTGTCAACAATAAAGGACTCTACGTCAAGCTGAAAACATAGAAACAGTAACAAGAAACCCCCTGTTAGAGACTGCCTCAAACCTCTCCATTTTATTTTTCCTCTGCTCTTTTCTGTCCCTATTTGCATGTGTGTATCATGTGTGCATGCCAGCATGGGCGCGTTGTATATCCATAGGTATTAACCATATTAGAGATTAAGTTTAAGGTTTAATACATTTCACGTTTCTTTAAACCTGAGAAAGCCTGTTTATGCTCATTTCTTTGCCTTACAATTGGAAAGCTGTGAACAAGGATTCACAAAGGAGAGCTCAAAATAAAGTGTGTTAAAAATTAACCCTTTTACAATAAGACCAGGTGAAGTCAGTAACAGACCCCTAGACACCTTTCTCACCTGGTCGTAACAATAGTTTTAAAGCGACAGCCATCTCAATATGATGAGATTCCACCTCAAACCAACTCTTAGCACAAATTGCAATGACAATATTGAAAATAAACCATCATTAACTACAGGACATTTGTTTAACTGCAGTTCCTGCTCACATTATATTTCACAATATCCTATCAAAAGTAACCTGTCACCTCAATGTAAAATGTGTCATGCTAATTTCATCTTTGTTTTTGGTAACATATGTTAATGAAATCTATAATTTGCTGTTTCCCTGAAGCTGACCTTTCCTTTGATGACTAATGTAATAGATAAAATAAATCACACACACATACACAAGCGCGTGGAAACTGTGGCTATAAAACTATCCTTGGATGCTGTTGCAATAACTGTACAATAAGGGTGGTTTCTGTTTCCCAGGGACCCATAAATTTTCCATGTTATAACAGAGACTGTGTTAGAGTGGGGTCCTACTGCATTATCAAATTCTGTGAAGTATTGCAAGGCGGCTTCTCAGCAATTTCTTTTTACATTTGTCTGTCACTGCCCACTTCCAATTTCTAAACGACAAGTTTGAAGTTGACTAAAAAGTCATACTTCACAGTCACCTGACATCTTAATCTTTAATGCTGGAACAGGAGGCTGATTCCCGAATACATGGTCCTGACACACAGTCTCGCCCATTGTATATCAAGAAACTGCAGGCATGGTCTTGCTATTAATGAAGTTGTAGTGAAATGTCATGGACGTGAAATATTGACTGAATCTTCACAATGAAGACGGCAAACAGGAGCCGGATTTGTTTTTGGGTATGAAACCCACCTCCAGTGGGAAAGATTTTTGCTTGGGTAAGTCCTTAATTGGTAAGGAGATGGGATTCCTTACCAATTACAGCCAGTTGGGGTGGGAACAGAGGAGGGGGAGGGGAGCAGATGAAGTGTGGGACTGATTTAGACTCCCCATGGCAGCCATTATTGAGGCCGCTGGTTGTCCTAAGGGAGAAATCTGCTGATTGTGCCAAAGCTTTCCGAAGGACCAGAGGGAAGCGAAATATCACAGGAGAGCAGTAGTCCGGGCACCTGGGGCAGGGCAGCCCCTCACTCCAACTATGTCAACCTGGAGCTAATGTTGGATACCGTGAGGAAGAGGAAGGAAGTCCTCATCCTGGAGGGTGGCAAGAGGAAGCCACCTTGTTGTGCAGCAGAGGTCCCTCTCTGTTCAGCGTCATCTCTCTTCGCCTCCCTCCTCCTCTCACCTCCTGCTCCTCCCTGGATAAGATGTCTTCTTCAGCGCCTCACCGTTCTCAAGGTCCACACCTCTCTGGAGGGCCACGTTATGGAGGGCGCAGCAGACCACCACAATGACCGAGACCCTCGCAGAAGAGCATTGGAGGGCACCACCTGATCAGTCCAAGGACTGGAAACGTATCTTCAGAAGCCCAATGGCTTGCTCAATGGTTGTTCTACTAAGTAAGGTGGCATTGTTTATATTGCCTCTGTACTTCTGTCTGGGGCTCCCATAGAGGGGTCAGTAGCCATGATTTGTCCCCCCGGATCCATCTACGCACTTTGGGGATTGGAGTGAAGATGTTAGACCGCCTGGACTGGTGGAGGATAAAAGAGTCATGGCAGCTGCCAGGAAGGTGAGTGCACACATGTAAGAAGTGCTTGATGTGGTCGCAGACCAACTGAACGTTGAGGGAGTGGAAGCCTTTCCATTTGATGAATCTGAATGAGCAATCGGTGGGTGCGTTGATAGCCACATGGGGGAATCCAGTGATAGCAGCAAAACCCAATGCCCTCTGACCCTACGAGGCCACGTCTGTCATGAAATGAATGTATTATTCATCTCTAGCAAAGAGGGCATCTGTGACCTAAGAGATGCAGTGGTGTGTATGTAGCTATTTGAAAGATGCCTCTCAGGTCCACAGCTGATCCTTGGAAGGAGCCAGAAGCCAAGAAATTTAAGGCCACAGTGATAGCTATGGGCAGGGCATGGCGACCAGTGCTGTGAGGAGCAAGCTCTTCGGCGATAAGGTCACAGATGTCTGTGACCATCTGCAGCACTGGGTCTCGCTCATCTCCAGGTAGTTCTATCTTCTGCGGTAGATTCTGTGTTGAGGATACAGTCTCCATTACCCTCCTACCACTCCTGCTGCTCGGGTTCTGCCTTTACTGCGGAGATTGTTGCCCCTCATTACCTCTGGGCCCAAATTCTGACAATCATGCCCCGATTGCCAGCTGCAGCCATCCTGCTGAGCAGGTGGTTGCCTAATTGTCCTTGGCAGTCTTGCCCCCTGCTCTTTTGCCCCCTCAATGCCAGGGTGGGGGGGGGGGCATGGGGGGGGGGGGGGCGGGGGGGGAGGGTTGACGATCCTGTTCAATGCTCAAGCACTGAGTGCCCACTCTTCCCTCGACAGATCTGCAACAGACACCTCCTGAAACCCATGCACCACCTTCAAAATTCCACCCTCCCGCTCTAATAAGCTCTTAACGAGCTTTTTAAATATTTTAATTGGCCTCAATGGAGAGGAGAGTGGGATCCCTGTCCTGCTCTGGTTCACATTGCTGCTGTTGGGAACGGCGGCCTGAAACTAACATGCCGGCCAGTTCCAGCATTTTCGCATCCCCACCCCTTCAACACCGCCTCCATTCTGAACTTTGATGGGGAGGGGGTGTGGGGCTGACAATTCAGCCTATTATCTCTGTTTCCCTCTCCACAGATGCTGCCTGACCTATGAGTATCCCCAGCAATTTTTGTTTTTATACCAATATAAATCAGCTGTTTTGTTTGTGCAGGTGTGTGCGATCTACCTAGTCTTGTGGGTAGTTTGGGGAGATTACTGAGTCAGCCAATCAGCTGTGATCCTCAACTATTTGCTATAACACTACTCTATATTTTAGTCAATCAACACTTCAATTAACTGTTCTACAAGGGCACAATTATGTCAAGATGCATAGTTGACTAAAATTCTACCTGACTGAATAGAAACTAAGAACATAAGAAATAGGAGCAGGAACAGACCATATGGTCCCTTGATCCTGCTCCACCATTCAATACAATAATGGCTGATCTTCTGTCTTAACTCCACTATCCCGCCTACTTCCCATATCCCTTGAATCCCTGAGATATCAAAAATCAATCTATCCCAGCCTTAAATGTATTCAACAATGGAGCATCCACAACCTTCTGGAGAAGAGAATTCCAAAGATTCACAACCCTTTGAGTGAAGACATTTCTCCACATCTCATTCCTAAATGATTAGCTCCTTATCCTGAGACTGTGCCCCCATGTTCTAGATTTTTCAGCCAGGGGAAACAACCCCAGTGTCTCACCCTGTCAAGGCCCTTCAGAATCTTGTATGTTTCAATGAGATAACCTCTCATTCTTCTAAACTCCAGAGAATACAGGCCCAATTTACTCAGCCTCTCATCATAGGACAACCCTGTCATCCCAGAATCTAGTGAACCTTTGCATTGCCACCTTCAAGGCAAATATATTGTGATGGAGTCCGCATATGCAGACTGCTGTCTGAACGGTTGACCTGTTGAATGTACTGCTAGGTGCACTGACTTTGGATTCAAAGCCTGTATTTTTTCTGAGACAGTCCTTTACTGGAAAAAGAAGCTGAAAGCTTCAGAGTTCTGGGGAAGACAGAACTGGTTAGGACCAGTTAAAACAGTCAAAGGATCAGAGGTGTGACTAGAGATGTGACTGGAGCTCAGGTTTCAGTTTACCAGATTACAGACTGCATTTTGTTGAAACAAGCAGCAAGGTGTGGTTACTTTAAACAAGACAAGCTGCTGCGATTGGGACCTGTTTTACTGGGAGCTGGCCCTTGGCAGTTGCTACTGCTGTTTTCGTTGACTTAAAAGAGTTACTCAAGGCGATGCCGTCAAGATGATTGTAAGCAAAACTACAGAAATTCAGGAAGGGTGAGCAGTTTTGGTGGAGACGGTATTGGTGAAGCTCAGGATTGCAGGAAGTCATCATTTGTATCTTGGAAGACGGGATCTGGAGATCTACTTGAAAATTTCAAAGATCTGACGAACTTTGTGCCATAACAGGTGCTATTTTTGCTGAGAGATCTGAACAAAAACTTGAGAGATCTATCTTCATAGAATCACAGAATTGTTACAGCGCTGAAGGAGGCCATTTGGCCCATCATGTCTGCACCAGTCATCCTAATGAGTAATTCATCTGGTGCCATTCCCCTGCCTTCTCCCCATAACCCTGCACATTCTTACTTTTCATATAACTGTCTAATTCCCTTTGAATGCCTCAATTGAATCTGCCTCCACCACAATCTCAGGCACTGCATTCCAGATCTTAACCACATGCAGCGTGAAAAAGTTTTTCCTCATGTCGCTTTTGCTTCTTTTACCAATTACTTCAAATCTGTGCCCTCTCATTCTCCATCCTTTCATGAGTGGGAACAGTTTCTCCCTATCTACTCTGCTCAGGCCCATGATTTTAAATACCTCGATCATATCTACTCTCAGCCTTCTCTTCTCCAAGGAAAACAGTCCTAACTTCTCCAATCTATCTTCATAACTGAAGTCCTTCATCCCTGGAATCATTCTCATGAATCTTTTCTGCACCCTTTGTAATGCCCTCACATCCTTCCTAAAGTGTGGTGCCCCGAACTGGATGCAATATTCTAGCTGAGGCCAAAATAGTGCCTTACACAAGTTCAACATAACCTCCTTGCTCTTGTACTCTATGTCCCTTTTAATAAAGCCCAGGATACTGTATGCTTTATTAACTGCTCTCTCAACCTGTCCTGCCACCTTCAATTCCATAATGTAGGGAAGTGTGAGGTTATTCACTTTGGTAGTGAGAACAGAAATGCAGAACATTTTTGATAAGGCGTAAAACTTTTAAATGTTGATAATCATAGAGACGTCGGTGTATTTGTACAAGGAATACAAAGTTAGCATGCAGGTATCTGATAATTAACGTGCAATCTTCTATCAAACTTAATTTAACTGTTAGTTCATGTTTAATGTTTGTTGGTTTTGGTTTGAGTGTTCAAGTAAAATTTATAAAAGTGAAATCTTGTCCGTTTGTTTTTATTTTCTAAATTGGCGCCAGTCAGTGGATTGGGTTCTTTTGGATTGTGATCTCCACAGGTTTCATAACAATATCCTGCCTCAGATATGGAGGCCAAAAATGCACACAATACTCCAAGTGTGGTCTCACCAAAGCCCGATACAATTGCAGCAAGACTTCCTTGTTCTTGTAAACCAGTCCCCTTGCAATAATGGCCAAATTGCAACTTAGCTTCCTAATTGCTTGCTGTACCTGCTAACTTTCTGTGTTCCTTGTACAAATACACATAAGTCTCTATGAATATCAACATTTAAAAGTTTTATGCCTTTTAAAAAAATTCTGCATTTCTATTCTCACTACCAAAGTGAATAACCTCACACTTCCCGACATTATAGATGCCCTGGTGAACAGCAGGAATGAAATTGGGTGTTTGGCTAAACCAGGCAGGTTGCTTCAGAGGAAAGCAGGTCCCTCTAAAGTGGATGTTCACTCATCCAGTCCCATTTAACATACTGTACTAAACATATCCATAATTAAACAATGTTTTGACTTGTATGCTAAATTGCACAGGTATGATTCCTTGGTTACAAAATATTTTGGTAGTAATTCACTGATGTACTCTTGCCACAAAAACACTTCCATTCCTTTCATTGTGGCTGATGAGTAGCACTCTCCACACAAGCCAAAGCACCTTCTGGACTTCATTGGCAACACAGCCCTGTCACTGCAAGCATCAACGACAGAAAATGACATCTCCACTTGTGCAATCTATGCCATCAACAGGATGCCAAATCGTCTCATCATGAGCTAATGGAAAAATACACAAAGGTCAAGTGCTTGCACACAGTACCTTGTATGTCGCTTCTTACTCTGAATGAAATAATATATAAGAGAAAAAATCTGGTTTTAGCTAGGCAAGGGTAGTAAAGAAATAAGGAAAGGAAGAAAAGCTTACCTTTATGATCTACCTTTCATGACTTCAGGTGGTCCCAAAGCACGTTACACTCAATGAAGTACTTTTGAAGTGTAGTCACTATTGTAATGTAAGAAACACGCAGGCAATTTGCGCACAACAAGCTCCCACAAATGTCAATGTGATAATGACCAGGTAAGTTTTTTTTTAATGCTGTTGATTGAGGAATAAATTTGGCCAGGACACCAGGGTGTAACCCCCCCCCCCCCCCACCTCCCACCCCCGGCTCTTCTTTGAAATAGTGCCATGGGATCTTTTAAGTCCACCTGCGAGAGAGCAAACAGAGTCTTGGTTTAATGTCTCATCTGAAAGACAACTCCTCCAACAGTACAGCACTTCCTCAGTACTGCACTGGAGTGTCAGCCTAGATTTTTGTGCTCAAGTGTCTGGATTGGGGCTTGAAACCACAACCTTCTGACTCAGAGGCAAGAGTGTGACCAACTAAGCCATGGCTGACATTTACGGTTACGAACCTAAGGCAGGTAGATGGAATTAAGGGATACAAATCAGCCATGAACTAATTGAATGCAGAACAGGTACAAGAGACTGAATGGCCTACTCCTGGTTCTGGTCCTATGGCTGTGAACTCTTTATTAAATGTAGCAAAGTAAGACTTTCATCTTCACATGGCTGGATAATAATGTAAAGCAAGGCTTATCCTGAATGCTACACCTCCCTGAAGATGCAGCAACCTCAGAATGAAGAGAATGCAGCCAATCAAAAATCTGATGTGCGCAATAAAAAAATTAGAGGTTGGTTCACATGTTAATACTTGATTTGGAAATCGTTTAACTCCTGGGATTCGATGTGAAGATGAATTTGATAATAATGCTTTTTGTAATTTGTCAAAAATACATGGCTGGAACTTAATTTCACTTTCCCACCTCTGCTTAGGCAATGCATTTTTTGTGCCAAATACTGTATCTATCAATAGTAAATTTTCACATCTTCTAGCAAAACTAATCATAATTAAAGCAAGACAGATAATCAAGAGAAATTGGTTTCAAACCACCTGCTTCCGAGATTCAGTGCCAACACTTTGCTGCTTGGCCACTGTTGCAGATAACAACAATAACTGGAATGACATAGTGAATACTGGAAAAAGAAAAGGGTTGGGAATCTCAATAACAAAAGTTGCAGACTGAAAAATCTGGTGAATTACTGGTCAGCTACAGTTAAACACTAGGCCCTGTGTCAAAGTGGTGAATTCTCAACGTAGGAAACGAAAGGGGAGCAATTTTTGCCTCCCTCAAGTTCATTTTTGGTTTGGAGAAATAATATGTAGTCGCCCCTTTAAACTTTCTGTTTAAATTGTTGTGAAGGCTCTCGACAGTACTGCATTGTAATGTGTGAGCACAGAACAGGTTAGCTAAATTTAGCAGTTAATATTCCCTACATTATCCTCAGAGGGAACAACCAATTCTTCCCAGCCAATGAAGTACTTTGCTTCCCTTAAAAGTTCCATTTATTTCTCTGCCATTGCTGCCGTGCCCTCACTCGACTCTGCACTTTGGAACCCAAACAGCGATCTGCAGTTTAGGGGTGAAACTGGCAGGTCTGGAAATTTTCATTTGGCTCGCTCCACTCTGATGTCCACTGGCATCACTATTGGTAAACGCACCAACCTCAGCATTGGAAAACAGTAAAAACTGCATTACCATGACACTCCACTCAAGTTGGCATGCATATTCATCCATACATTGAAGCGAATCGACTTTAATTTTGAGAACTGAGAGTCTTCTCAACTTGTAAATTGCATTTCTTATGCTACAACAATAATGAAATGAATTAAGACCAAAGGTGGACTAGCTTTATATGAATTCAAAATGTTACAGGGTTTCTCAAAACATAAAATCTAAATAACTTTAATTGAAACATACAAGTTCAATTATCTGGCACATTAGTAAAATTATGACATAAAGCATTCAAAAACAAAGCCAAATGCTTCAAAATGTCAAATACATACAATGGGGGGAATTTTATGCTCTCCCCTGCGGCAGATTTGGAGGCAATTAGAGCACATAATTGGGTGAGATGGTGAAGGGGGGGGGCGGGGTTAACCCCACCACCACCAAAATTAAGTCTGGGACGGGAAGGCCTATGAATGGCATCACGACCCCTGGCCCATACATGTAGTAAGCAATATAAAGTTGCAATATGATGGAGTTTAAACTGAATGCCACAATAGGGTTCCCCTACACCTTCCACACCACATTAAACCGATCATCCTCCACCATTTCTACCACTCCAGTGTGATGCCACAAACAAATATATGCTCCCCTCCCTTTTCCAAAGTGACCTTTCCCTCTGCGACACCTGATGTACCCCTGATACAACTGCAAGACTCCCTCCCCTCCACACGGTACCTTCCCATGCAAACGCAGGAGATGCAGCACCTGCCCTTTTACCTCCTCCCTTCCCCTGTCCAGGGCCCCAAAGGCGTCTTCCAGGAGAAACAGTGATTTCCCTGTAACCTCTTCAATTTAGTACACTTGTCACGCTCACGTAAGGAGAAATTATAAACTATAAAATGAATTCATGCATCGAACATGAACGGACACCTTTTTCTGCAAAACAAGTAGGAGTAAGAGATCAAGCGACCTCTCCTGTACTGTGAATACACATGGTAACTGCTGGTACCTTGAACAAATCATCATGTATGATCAAATGTTGAAGAAATCATTAGAAATGTAAATGGCCCATTTATTGTTAATTGCCAGCCCTCTTCAACAAGTTGGGCCAACATGGTGTTGTAGACAATGAGACTCCAGACTCAAACTCAGGATAATGGGTGTGAAAAAACACAACTTTATCAAGATGGCATAGAGATGAGCAACATCCAAACCCATTGTCTAACAATGGCCACACCATCAAACACCATTTAAGAAAACAAAATGGGAGAGAAACTTGGGTCACCTGACAGAAACCAGTGCTGGGATTTTATATGAGCGACGGGATCATGACGTTTGGAAAAAGCGATGTCGAGAACCTCATGTTACCTCTGCTCCAGAAGGCCTGCCGAGTCTAGTGCCAATCAGGCACTTAAATTGACAGCAGTGGGCCTTCCACAACATCTAGGGGCCATCGTTGGAAGTCCCACTTGCAGAGGTGGTGGCTGCTGCTGGAGTACCACCCCCTGGAGGCCCAGGAGCGTTGTTGAACCCAGGCCACAGGTAGGTCAGGATGGGAGGAGTCTCGCAGGGTGTGCATCGTGTTGGAAGGAGGGTGTAGGGGGCTCGCTAGCAAAGGCAGGCAGGTGGCCCCCTTTCGTGATGCCAAGTCCCTCGTTTAGGCACTAAGTGCCTTTTAACTAGGGACCCCACAGAGCCGGGAAGCAGCCCGCATGGTTTTTCATGCCATGCTTCCTGTCCGGCGACAGGGCTGCCCGCTGTCCGGCTAATTGCGGTGGCGGTGGGATGAGGACCTTAATTGGGGATTAATTGCCCAGTGAAGAGCCTCAATTGGCGGCGGGGTGGGAAAGCCATTCACAGGCCTTCCTGCCCCGACTAAATTTTGGTGGAGGTGGGATGGTGGCTGGAACACACCCCTGCCACAATCCCACCCGATTTTATGCTCTCCCACCTCCAAACCTGCAACGGGGGAGAACATAAAATTCCCCAAGTATCTAATAAGGATTTTTTAATAAGAGACATTTTCTGTGCAGAAAGCCAGAAATCAGAAGGAAGAGAGACCCATCCCAGCAAGAAGAAGGACCCTGCCAGAATATCATCTTTAAACCACCTAGAGGCAAAGACGAAAGGTGACCTTGAGACTCCCTGCCTGAGAAATTATAACAGGATCTTTTGTCATTGAACTGTGACAACTGCAGCAAATCATCTGTCCACCTGAAACTTTCTAAAGTTTGACATCAATGAATCAAGACAAAGGGTAAACAGGCCTGCACCATTTTTAAATCTTCCTCTCGGGGGAAAAAACTAAAGGTTTCACAATGAACACTTTGTTAATGCCATCAGACCTAAATGCATGCTATCTTTTAATCTCTACTTGTGTGTGAGCATTTGTGTGCACGCGAGTGGGTGTTTAATAAACATTTATCTTTCTTTAAACCTAAGAGAAAACCTGTCATTTGTCTGTTTATTGACCAACGGTTGCTCAAGGGTTAAAACACAAATCTAATAAAAAACACACTGTATCAACTGGTCAGTTGAGAGGCGAAAAGTGGAAATCATCCCTGTCGTTTCCCACCTGCCCGTAACACACAGCAGTCGCTGCTCACATTGTGGTCTCCTCTACACCTTCATTCAGTCTGCAAGCATGACCCTGAGCTTTAGGTCGCCTGACAGCTGTTAGTAATGATTCTGCTGTTGCCATTTGGAACTCCTCTGGACACATCTTCTGGTTCTTTTCTTGTCCATTACCATCTCCTTTTGCCTTGCACCATCATCTCTTTTGCCATTTAATCTCTACTGCCTTCCACCCATCACAGACTTTCCCTTTTGTTCTTTCCAAACAACTTCCCACCCCCCACCACACCACTCTGCCCCTCCCCCTGCCTTTGTACTTGCTTAAAACCTGTAACATTTCCAATTTTTTCCAATTCTGATGAATGGTCATTGATCTGAAATGTTAACTGTGTTTCTCTCTCTCCACAGATGCTGCCAGATCTGCTCAGTATTTTAAGAATTTTTTGTTTTTTATTATACAAGGATTATATGACTGCTGTACAATCTGCTCTTTCATGAATGAATCAGTACTTAATTCCATTTTGAGTCCATGTGTTGACTTTGTTCATTAGTGTGCTTCACATTGTTGAAATCAAATTCTGTTCACAATAAAAGATTGAGGACTGTGATGCTTCAGGGTTGTTGAGTGATGGAAGTGATTTCACTATCCCGTGCTCCCAATGGGCAAGCTGCATTCACAGGGAACATGGACAGGAGACAAGGCTACAACTTTTGAAGTCCCAAATTCTCTAACCTGAACTCATCGGAGGGCAGAATCAAAAGAATATAGGACAGGAATAGGCCATTCAACCCCTCAAGCCTGTTCTGCCATTCAACTAGATCATAGCTGATCTACACCTCAATTCCATTTACCTGCATTAGTTCCTCTAATCTGGTCTTGCTACTAGGCTATCCTATATTCAATATATACTACACAGAGAAAAACAGAAACTTGGGGGGATTACCAGGTGTAATTTCATTGAAGGGTTCAACTGATATTCTGGACCACAGGAAATTCTAAGTATCACAAGAGCCCTGAGATGAGAATGATAGCTTCACGTATCATCATTCTTGTACCATACATTTGAGCTGCAAGAACTTAATTTTAATTTTGCATTGTTTTCTATCAGTAATACCAGTTGGATCATATAGTTGCTGAATGAAGGCATCCTCACTGAAAGATTATCTTGCATGATTTACTTACTATTATTTTATTGAGTGATAATTTGAGGTTGGTTGCTGAAGAGTGAAATCAGTTTCTCTTATTGAGAATGCGTAAAGGCAAGCTGTTAAAGACAATTCATCTCTCAATAATTTGTGTGGCTCCCATTAATAAGATAAAAGCTAAAATAAATGACCTGTTGTTGTTTGTACTGCAGGTGTGGTTATAAAATACAATAAAATTCCATCCTTCCTTATCATTTCAGTCTTATTATAGTTCTGTTACAGATGCTGAACATCTCTCACCCAAGCCACGTCTCATCCAAGACATCCTTCAGCACCTTTTTACCAAACAGCCCATTCCTCGCCAGCCACCCCCCCCCCCAACACAAAACTCTTGAGTCAGATGATTTAAGTGATACTCTGACCTGCTGACCGAAACCATGTTTAAGGAGTGAGAACGCCACTCAGCACTGGCTGATAATCACTCTCAATCCTTTTACAAGTGAAAAGTCGCTCTGTTCTGATTTTCATCTGATGTCTTATCCCACCACATCCTGGGATAACTTGTTACTCCCCTCTGAACCCTTTCAAACCATTGCTGTATCTTTGAAGTTGGGATATCCAAAATTGCAGCAATGCTCTAAATGTGTCATCACCAGTGATATACATAGTATCAAAGTAACAAGCTTGAATCAGATAACAAGACAGCACTATTGGTTGAAAAAGCCATATACCAACCAGGTACTCAAATGAATGATCAGGAATGAGACCCTAATCCTTTTTTAAAAAATCACTACCTCTAAGAGACACTGATTTAGGGTGCATGCTTCCTCCAACATTGTACATTATCTTACATTTTATCCACATGAAAATCCATTTATCAAATACTTAGCCTATCCACTAAGTTTTTCCCAGTCTTTTGATTATAACCAGTCTCCCTTACACTGTTCACCTGATCCATATAAATTATTAGCATAGCTAATAACACCAGAGGTTAAAAAGAAATCCTTGCAGAGATTGCAGTCAAGATGCCTCAACGCACCTGGCAATATGATTACTTTTTGGAGTGCAGCACCCGTTGCCATGTAAACAAATAGACAGGTCCTACTTCAATGCTCGCAAAAAGAACTGAGGACCCCTGTACAATTCCAGTAGAATCATAGAGCACAGAAGCCTGCCATTTGGTTCATTGTGCCTGTTTGAAAGAGCTATTTAATTAGTCCCACTTCCTTGCTCTTTCCCCATAGCCCTGAAATGTTGTCCCCTTCAAGTATTTATCCTGAGTCTTTTCCATTTATTATCACTTTCAGTTACCAAAACCATGGCCAATCCAACTAATAGACTTACCATGATAACATAGTACAAGCTACCATTATAAAATACGTGAGGCACAAACTACTAAATAGTCCCAGTATCACTGCGTTATAGACATGCTAGATTTCAACACCGAATCCAGTCGGACCGAGTTTGACTATCAGCACTGTTACTCAATAGTCTCAATTAGATCACCCCTTCATCTTCTACACACGAGGGAATACAAGCCTAGTCTGTGCATCCTGTGCAACCCTTTTAGCCCTGGCACCATGCTGGTGAATCTGCGCTGCACCCTCCCCAAGGCCAAAATAGTTATCCTGAGCTGCAGAGCCTAGAAATGAATGCTGTGCTGCAGAGCTGTAACAAAACCTCCACCCCTTTATATTCCAGTCAAATTAAGTTAAAGGCTAACAATTTTTAGCCTATTTAATTATTTTTTGGACTGGTCCATGAGCTTTTAGTAATTTCTCTATTTGGACTTCAAAAGCACAAATAATTTCTTATTATTCTCCATGTGGAGAAGACAACCATTATGACCAACCCAGAGAAACTGCTGCATGATTAGATTCACAAAGCACTAATTAGGGCTTCGGGTTGTAATTTTTGTTTGGCATACAAGCCACCACTAGTTCCAAAATTGTACAGCACTCAACAGTCACCAATGTTACTTGCCAGACATAATTCTTGTCTTAGTAATGCAAAACATTTTGGTAACAAAACAAGTTTTCAGTGAAAAACTGGCAATGGGACTTCACTGAAATACATCAGCTCACTGACTGCAGGTGAATAACCACTAATTAATTTTACTCAGCCTGTTTGTTAATGCTGCAATCTTCTTGCAATTCCTCCCACGGCTATTTGTCAATTCAGGCGAAGATGGCAGCTGTGGCAATAAAATAGCTGCAGTGACTTGTCCGACATACTGATAGGGTAAACTCATCTTGATAACCTGAATGCATCAGATCCACTATTCATCTTAGAAGTTACAGAACGAGCCACAAAAAAATTGAGAGCTGATGAATTTGTGTTCAAATCCCTCCATGGCCTCACCCACCTTACCTTTGTAACCTCCACTAGCCATACAACCCTCTGAGATCTCTGTGCTCCGACAATTCCAGCCTCTTGTGCATCCCCGATTTCCTTTGCTCCACCATTGGCAGCTGTGCCTGCAGCAACCAATACCCTAAGCTCTCAAATTCCCTCCCTAAACCTTTCTAATTTTCTATCCACTTCTCTCTTCCTTCAAGATGCTCCTTAAAACCTACCTCTTGGGCCAAGATTTTGGCCATTTGTCCTTTGCAGCTCAGTCAAATTTTGTCTAATAATGCTCCTGTGAAATGCCTTGGAATATATTAAGTTCAAGGCGTTATATAAATGCAAGTAGTAGTAATTGTCATTGCTGTTGTTATGGTGTGCTGACCATCAAAGAGGGGGATAATAAAAGCAAAATACTGCAGATGCTGGAAATCTGAAATAAAAACAAGAAATGCTGGAAATACTCAGCAGGTCTGACAGCATCTGTGGAGAGAGAAGCAGAGTTAACATTTCAGGTCAGTGACCCTTCTTCAGAACTCTTGAGTATTTCCAACATTTCTTGTTTTTATATCAGAGAGGGGGAAGTGGCAGCAGCTTCTTCAAAGGGACATATGCAACTACTTCTGTCCTTCTCCTCTAAGCTAGTAATAGTAGGTAGTTAACTACTTCATTAATACCAGAAAATAGTAATGTAAACTTTGCTCAAAAAACTCTCTGGCGAAAAGATTATTGATGGGGAGGCGGTGGCGTAGTGGTATTGTCACTGGACGAGTAACCCAGGGTATGGCTCTGGGGACATGGGTTTGAATCCCACCACAGCAGAAGGTGGAATTTGAATTCAATTAATAAATCTGGATTTAAAAGCTAGATAGTCTAATGATGGCCGTGAAACCATTGTCGATTGTTCTAAAAACCCATCTGGTTCACTAATGTCCTTCAGGGAAAGAAATCTGCTGTCCTTACCTGGTTTTGCCTACTTGTGACTCCAGACCCACAGAAATGTGGTTGACTCTTACATGCCCTCTGAAATGGCCTAGCAAGCCACTCAGTTGTATCTAACCGCTACGAAGTCAATAAAAAGGAAAGAAACCAGACGGATCACCCGGCATCGACCTAGGCACAAGAAACGACAACAGCAATCCCAGCCCTGTCAACCCTGCAAAGTCCTCCTTACTAACATCTGGGGGCTTGTGCCAAAGTTCAGAGAGCTGTCCCACAGACTAATCAAGCAACAGCCTGACGTAGTCATACTCACGGAATCATACCTTACAGACAATGTCCCAGACACTGCCATCACTATCCCTGGGTATGTCCTGTCCCACCGGCAGGACAGACCCAACAGAGGTGGCGGCACAGTGGTCTACAGCCGGGAGGGAGTTGCCCTGGGAGTCCTCAACATTGACTCCAGACCCCATGAAGTCTCATGGCATTAAGTCAAACATGGGCAAGGAAACCTCCTGCTGATTACCACCGACTGCCCTCCCTCAGCTGACGAGCCAGTACTCATCCATGTTGAACATCACTTGGAGGAAGCACTGAGGGTGGCCAGGGCACAGAATGTACTCTGGGTGGGGAACTTCAATGCCCATCACCAAGAGTGGCTCAATAGCACCACTACTGACCGAGCTGGCTGAGTCCTGCCTTCACATTGAGGATACCGTCCATGTGTTGTGTGGCACTACCACCATGCTAAATGGATAGATTTCGAACAAATCTACCAATGCAAAACTGGGCATCCATGAGGCACTGTGGGCCATCAGCAGCAACAGAATTGCACTCAACCACAACCTGTAACCTCATGGCCCGGCATATCCCCCACTCTACCATTACCATCAAGCCAGGAGACAAACCCTAGGTCAATGAAGAGTGCAGGAAGGTATGCCAGGAGCAGCACCAGGCATACCTCAAAATGAGGTGTCAACCTGGTGAAGCTACAACAGAGGACTACTTGCGTGCTAAACTGCATAAGCAGCATGCAATGGACAGAGCTAAGCAATCCCATAACCAACGGATCAGATCTAAGCTCTGCATTCCTGCCACATTCAGCCATGAATGGTGGTAGACAATTAAACAACTAACTGGAGGAGGTGGCTCCACAAATATCCCCATCCTCAATGATGGGGGAGCCCAGCACATCAGTGCGGAAGATAAGGCTGAAGCATTTGCAACAATCTTCAGCCAGAAGTGCCGAGTTGATAATCCATCTCGGCCTCTTCCTGAAGTCCCAGCATCACAGATGCCAGACTTCAGCCAATTCGATTCACTCCGCGTGATATCAAGAAACGACTGAAGGCACTGGATACTGCAAAAGCTATGGGCCCTGACAATATTCCGGCAATAGTACTGAAGACCTGTGCTCCAGAACTTTCCCTGCCCCTAGCCAAGCTGTTCCAGTACAGCTACAAAACTGCCATCTACCCGGCAATGTGGAAAATTGCCCTCGTATGTCCTGTACACAAAAGCAGGACAAGTCCAACCCAGCCAATTACTTGCCCATCAGTCTACTCTCGATCATCAGTAATGTTATGGAAAGTGTCATCAACAGTGCCATCAAGCAGCATTTCCTTAGCAATAACCCGCTCAGTGACGCTCAGTTTGAGTTCTGCCAGGGCCACTCAGCTCCTGACCTCATTACAGCCTTTGTCCAAACATGGACAAAAGGGCTGAACTCAAGAGGTGAGATGAGAGTGACTGCCCTTGACATCAAGGCAGCATTTGACCGAGTATGGCATCAAGGAGCCCTAGCAAAACTGGAGTCAATGGGAATCAGGGGGAAAACCCTCCATTGGTTGGAGTCATACCTAACATAAAGGAAGATGGTTGTGGTTGTTGGAGGTCAATCATCGCAGCCCCAGGACATCACTGCAGGAGTTCCTCAGGGTAGTGTCCTAGGCCTAACCATCTTCAGCTGCTTCATCAATGACCTTCCTTCAATCATAAGGTCAGAAGTGGGGATGTTTGCTGATGATTGTACAATGTTCAGTACCACTCGCGACTCCTCAGATACTGAAACAGTCCGTGTAGACAATATCCAGGCTTGGGCTGATAAGTGGCAAGTAACATTTGCGCCACACAAGTGCCAGGCAATGACCATCTCCTAAAAGAGAGAATCTAACCATCTTCCTTTGACATTCAGTGGCATTACCATCGCTGAATACCCCCACTATCAAAACACTTGGGCTTACATTGACCAGAAACTGAACTGGAGTAGCCATATAGATACCGTGGCTACAAGAGCAGGTCAGAGTCTAGGAATCCTGCGGCAAGTAACTTATCTCCTGATTCCCCAAAGCTTGTCCACCATCTACAAGGCACAAGTCAGGAGTGTGATGGAATACTCTCCACATGCCTGGATGGGTGCAGCTCCAACAACACTCAAGAAGCTCGACACCATCCTGGACAAAGCAGTCCGCTTGATTGGCACCCCATCCACAACCTTCAACATTCACTCCCTCCACCACCGATGCAAAGTGGCAGCAGTGTGTACCATCTACAAGATGCACTGCAGCAACGCAGTAAGGCTCCTTAGACTGCACCTTCCAAACCTGCGACCTCTACCAACTGGAAGGACAAGGGCAGCAAATGCATGGGAACACCACCAGCTGTACGTTCCCCTCCAAGTCACACACCATGCTGACTTGAAACTATATCACCGTTCCTTCACTGTCGCTAGGTCAAAATCCTGGAACTCCCTTCCTAACAGCACTGTGGGTCTACCTACCTCACAAGGACTGCAGTGGTTCAAGAAGGCAGCTCACCACCACCTTCTCAAGGGCAATTAGGGATGGGCAATAAATGATGAGACTTAAATATTCAAGTGCACAGTTTAGACATAGCAGTGTCCATCTGCATTCTCCCCCACTGAAAGTCAGCAGCCTTCCACCAGCCACGCTGTCTCCACTGGGATGACACTGTGTAGGAGCACTGAGACAGGCAAAGGCATCCATAAGACAGTAAGACAGGCACTAAGGGAATGCACAAGTGTGAATAGTTCAGTTTAGTATGTATTATTGGAAGTATTGTTGGATTAAGCTGTTATGGAATGATTTTTCTGTAGGTGGCCTTTATTTTGGGAGTTTGGACACTGTGATCCTATATAGCAGATAGATTGAAAGGTGCAAAATTTTGGAGCAATTGTGATGTGGGGTTGACAACTTAGGGGAACTGGAGTCTGAGCATGCACTTATGGACAACCTGTCTGGAGTGAGGAGGGCCCAGATGCCTCCTCCCTGCCTTCCCTTCCTCTCGAGATGGCCTATGAAGGCCAGCTGGGAAAGGCTGCGCCCTCATGCTACCCAGGTTGTGAAGGACACTGCAGACCACAACAAACTTGGACATACACTCTGGTGAGTGCTGGAGGGCACCCCCCTCCCCCACCACCCCTCCAGCTGTCCAGGTAGCGGAATTGTTGCTTCAGGATGCCAATGGCTTGCTCCATGACATTGCATGTTGCTGCACAGCTCTCATTACAGGTGCACTGTCCTTGTATGGTCAGGTGGCGAAGGAGAGCCAATAGACAAGTTTCTACTGGATACCCTTGTCAACAGCCTCTGATTTTTCAGGGGGTCCCAAATATGGTGGGTCCGGCTGACTGGGGCAGGACGAAGGCATCATAGCCAATGTCTGGATAGCGGGCATTGACCAAAAGGATTATCTAGTCGTGGTTGCACACCAACTGCACATTAGTAGAGTGGTTACGGAACATCTCCCCACTAACATGTGGAGTCCGCGGAGCCACATCCCTGCAGCTGATTACACGCTGCGCCATTGGGAATCCCATTAACTTGGCAAATCCACATTATCTCCTCTTGCTTCCTTCTGGTTCATGAGAAGAGGATGAAGTACCCTCTCCTTCGATACAGTGCCTCGTCACCTCCCCAATTCATTGATGGACGGCGGAATGAGAGATGTCGGTGTCTCCTGGTCCCACCTGGAAGGATCCATGGGTGACCATGATGCCTACTTGCAGTGCTGTCCTCGCCCTGCTGTGAGGCTGCAGGCCGGGTTGTAGGAAATGACATTGTTCAGCGATTGCCTCCTTCACAGAATCAGAATTGTTACAGTGCAGAGGAGGCCATTCAGCCCATTGTGTCCGCACTGGCTCTCTCTAAGAGCAATTCACTCAGTTCCATTCCCCCACCTTCTCCCCATAACCAGGCACATTTTTCCTTTTCATATAACTGTCTAATTCCCTTTTGAATGCTTCATTTCTGCCTCCACCACACTCTCAGGCAGCACATTCCAGACCTTAACCACTCGCTGCGTGAAAAAAGTTTTTCCTCAGGTCACTTTTGCTTCTCTTACCAAATAATTTAAATCTGTGCCCTCTCTTTCTCAATCCTTTCACGAGTGGAACAGTTTCTCTCTATTTACTCTGTCCAGAACCCTCATGATTTTGAATACCTCTATCAAATCACCTCTCAGCCTTCTCTTCTCCAACGAAAACAATCCTAACTTCTCCAATCTATCTTCATAACTGAAGTTCTTCATCCCTGGAGCCAGTCTCATGAATCTTTTCTGTACTCTCTCCAATGCTCTCAGGTCTTTCTTTAAGTGCAGTGCCCAGAACTGGACGCAATACTCCAGCTGAGGCCAAACTAATGTCTTATGCAAGTTCAACATAGCTTCCTTGCTCTTGTACGCTATGCCCCTATTAATAAAGCCCAGGATACTGTATGCTTTATTAACTGCCTTCTCAACCTGTCCTGCCACCTTCCTTGGTTAAATGCACACGGCTCCCGGCTGAGGCAAAGTAGGACAAATGCTCCCAAAAGACCCAAAAGATGGGTAGGACTTTCACTGAGAGCCCTCCTCCTTCTCCCTCTGTGCACAGCATTCCCTGTCTGCTGCCTGCATTTCATTTCCAAAGCAGACTCTCTCCTGACAGGTCAAACAACTCCTCTGACTTCCTTGTCAAGATCCAGCAGCACTTCCTCGAAAATCAAAAAAGTTTGCAAAACTCCTCCGAAGCAAAACACAATACTACTACTACTAACTCTACACCAGCAAAAGAATGTCAAAAGCACCTCACCTAGAAGTTGGACGGTTAGCCCTTTAAATTATGCTAGTGGGGTGTTACCTCAAGCCACTGAAAGCGTGTTCAGCTGGGAGTAATTATGAGAAGGCATTGACTGGACCTGTGCAGTGCAAAATGGCAATTTGTGTGTCCAGTGTTAGAGGCCCACTCTGCATACTTTTGATGCATATATGGCACGCCTGAATTAGCAGCCTGCCATTCAGGGCCTACTGCATGGGCCAGGCTGGAAGTGGTTGAACTGTCACAGAAGACTCTTTTTCTTTTTGAGGCTTCCTTAGCACCAACACCAGCAACACTACAGAGCCCAATTTCATGGTCAATTTGTTTTAGTGATGTTGGTTAGGGGATAAATATTGGCCAGGATACCGGTGAGAACACCACTGTTCTTTGAAATAATGTCATGGGATCTTTTACGTTCTTCTGAAATGGTGGCGAGGGCCTCAGTTTAACATCAAATCCAAAAGAGGGCATCTCCGACAGCATTGCATTCCCTCACGACTGCACTGGAATATCAGCCTGGATTTTGTTTTGAAAGTTCTGGAGCTTGAACCCACAACCTTGGGGACATGCTGGTTTGTGCCTACCTCAAGACACAAGATCAGTCCCCATGTATCCCTTTTTCAAACTTATTGGGTCAAGGGCTAGTGCCAGAGGTTAGACATGGACCTCCCACACCCTGCAATCACTGGAAAGCAGAGTCTAGGAATAAGGCCCACACTTTTGCATCAAGTGCAGGTCCAGTCTTTGCCATGTGGTCAGTTTTCCAATCTTTGCATCGGCATCATAAGAAGGCAGTAAAGGAGGGCATTACCACAGGGAGGGAAGGTAAATCATTTGCCCCTCGTTGCTAACACAACACTGAAATTTTTTAACTGTGGTTGGAATTCTAAAATTATTGATCCAACCTTTGCAATATCAAACAAAGCTCTGTCTAGTCTGAGACAATTTCATCTGAAAAAGTGCTTAAGCTTCTTCAAGAACTTAATTATCTTTGTTATATTACAAATTCAAGAAAGAAAGGTTGGTTGCATCATTTTTTTTAAATTATTCGTTCATGGGATTTGGGCATTGCTGGCCAGGCCAGCATTTATTGCCCAACCGTAATTGCCCTTGAGAAGGTGGTGGTGAGCTGCCTTCTTGAACCGCTGCAGTCCTTGGGGTGTGGGTACACCAACAGTGCTGTTAGGAAGGGAGTTCCAGGATTTTGATCCACCGACAGTGAAGGAACAGCGATATAGTTCCAAGTCAGGATGGTGTGTGGCTTGGAGGGGACTTGCAGGTGGTGGTGTTCACATGCATCTACTGCCCTTGTCCTTCTAGTGGTAGAGGTCGCATGTTTGGAAGGTGCTGTCAAAGGAGTTGCTGCACTGCATCTTATAGATGGTACAGACAATTGCCACTGTGCGTCAGTGGTGGAGGGAGTGAATGCTGAAGGTGGTGGAAGGGGTGCCAATCAAGAAGACTGCTTTGTCTTGGATGGTGTCAAGCTTCTTCAGTGTTGTTGGAGCTGCATCCATCCAGGCAAGAGCAGAGTATTCCATCACATTCCTCACTTGTGCCTTGTGGATGGTGGACAGTCATTGGGAGTCAGGAGGTGAGTTAGTCACTACAGAATTCCCAGCCTCTGACCTGCTCTTGCAGCTACAGTACTTATGTGGCTGGTCCAGTTCAGTCTGTGGTCAATGGTAACCCCCAAGATGTTTATAGTGGGGCATTCAGCGATGGTAATGCCATTGAACATCAAGGTGAGATGGTTAGATTCTCTCGTGTTGGAGATGGTCATTGCCTGGCACTTGTGTGGTATGAATGTTTCTTGCCACTTATCAGCCCAAGCCTGGATGTTGTCCAGGTCTTGCAGCATCTGGACATGGGCAGCTTCAGTATCTGAGGAGCCGCGAATGGTACTGAGCATTGTGCAATCATCAGTGAACATCCCCATTTCTGACCTTATGACGGAGGGAAGGTCATTGATGAAACGGCTGAAGATGGTTGGACCTAGGACACTACCCTGCAGTGATGTCTGGGACTGAGATGATTAACCTCCAACAACCACAACTATTTTCCATTGTGCTAGATATGACTCCAACCAGCAGAGAGTTTTCCCACTGATTCCCATTGTCTCCAGTTTTGCTCGGGCTCCTTGATGCCATACTCGGTCAAATGCTACCTTGATGTCAACGGCAGTCACTCTCACCTCACCTCTGGAGTTCAGTTCTTTCGTCCATGTTTGGACCAAGGCTGTAATGAGATCAGGAGCTGAGTGGCCCTGGAGGAACCCAAGCTGAGCATCAGTGAGCAGGTTATTGCTGAGCAAGTGCTGCTTGATAGCAACGTCAATGCTCCCTTCCATCACTTTGCTGATGATCGAGAGTAGGCTGATAGGGCGGTAATTGGCCGGGTTGGGTTTATCCTGCTTTTTTTGAACAGGGCATACCTAAGCAACTTTCCACATTGTTGGGTAGATGCCAGTGTTGTAGCTGTAATGGAGCAGCTTGGCTAGGGGCATGGCTGGTTCTGGAGCACAAGTCTTCAGTATTATTGCCAGAATGTTGTCAGGGCCCATAGCCTTTGCAGTATGCAGTGCCTTCAGCCATTTCTTGATCTCATTTGGAGTGAATCAGATTGGCTGAAGACTGGCATCTGTGATGCTGGGACCTCAGGAGAAGGCCGAGATGAATCATCCACTTGGCACTTCTGGCTGAAGTTGAATGCAAATGCTTCAGAGTTGTCTTTTGCAGTGATGTGCTGGTCTCCGCCATCATTGAGGATGGCGATATTTGTGTTAGTTTTTTAAATTGTCTACCTCCATTCATGACTGCAGAGCTTAGATCTGATCCATTGGTTGCAGGATCGCTTAGCTCTATCGCATGCTGCTTCTGCTGTTTGGCATGCAAGTAGTCCTATGTTGTAGCTTCACCAGGTTGACAGCTTATTTTTAGGTATGCCTGGTGCTGCTCTTGGCATACCCATTTGCACTCTTCATTGAACCAGGGTTGTTCCCCTGGCTTGATGGTAGTGGGATATGCCAGACCATGAGGTTACAAATTGTGTACAATGCTGCTGCTATGATGCCATAGATGCCCAGTTTTGAGTTGCTAGATCGGTTTGAAATCTATCCCATTTAGCACGGTGGTAGTGCCACACAACACGATGGCGGATATCCTCAAAGTGAAGATGGGATTTCGTCTCCACAAGGACTGTGCGGTGGTCACTCCTACCAATACTGTTATGGACAGATGCATCTGCAACAGGTAGATTGGTGAGGACGAGGTCAATTAAGTTTTTCCCTCTTGTTGGTTCCCTCACCACCTGCCGCAGACCCAGTCTAGCAGCTATGTCCTTTAGGACTCGGCCAGCTCGATCAATAGTGGTGCTACCGAGCCACTCTTGGTGATGGACATTGAAGTCCCCCACCCAGAGTACATTCTTGCTGCCCTCAGTGCTTCTTCCAATTGGTGTTCAAAATGGAGAAACACTGATTCATCAGCCAAGAGGGGAAGTAAGTGGTAATCAGCAGGATGTTTCCTTGCCCATGTTTGACCTGACTTCATGGGGTCCGGAGTCAATGTTGAGGACTCCCAGGGCAACTCCCTCCTGGCTGTATACCACCATGCCACCACCTCTGGTGGATCTGTCTTGCCGGTGGGACAGGACATACCCAGGGATGGTGATGGTGGTGCCCCGGCCATTGTCTGCACGGTATGATTCTGTCAGTATGACCTTGTCAGGTTGTTGTTTGACTAGTTTGTGGGACAGCTCTCCCAATTTTGGCACAAGCTCCCAGATATTAGTAAGGATGACTTTGCAAAGTCAACAAGGCTGTGTGTGCCGTTGTCGTTTCCAGTGCCTAGGCTGATGCCGGGTGGTCCATCCCATTTCATTCCTTTTCTTAGACTTTGTAGCGGTTTTTGATACAACTGAGTGGCTTGCTGGGCCATTTCAGTGGGCATTTACGAGTCAACCACATTGCTGTGGAGCTGGAGTCACATGTAGGCCAAATCAGGTAAGAACAGCAGACATCCTTCCATAAAGGACATAATGAACCAGATGGGTTTTTACAACAGTTGACAATGGTTTCATGGTCACTATTACACTAGCTGTTAACTCCAGATTTATTAATTGAATTCAAATTTCACCATCTGCTGTGGTGAGATCGAACCCATGTCAGCAGAGCATTACATTAGGCCTCCAGATTACTAGTTACTACATTCCAACAGCAAATCTGACTGACTGCCAGTTTGAAATAAATACCATCTTAGAGAAATGCAAGATTTGCAAGTCTGGTTCCAATATCTCGAAAATTAGATTTGTGCTCGAATTAATAGTGTCATAGCTAACTGTCATATTCTGATTAGATCAATACATCAATAACTTGATTAAAGCATATAAGATCCTGTGAGGTCTTGACAGGGTGGATGTGGAAAAGATGTTTCCCCTTGTGGGAGAGTCTAGAACTAGGGGTCACTGTTTAAAACTAAGGGGTCGCCCATTTAAGACAGAAATGGGGAGAATTTATTTCTCTCAGAAGGTCGTGAGTCTTTGGAATTCTCTTCCTCAAAAGGCGGTGGAAACAGAGTCTTTGAATATTTTTAAGGCAGAGGTAGGTAGATTCTTGATAAGCAAGGGGTGGAAGGTTAGCAGGGGTAGGCAGGAATGTGAAGTTGAGGTTACAACAGATCAGCCATGATCTTGCTGAATGGCGGAACAGGCTCGAGTGGCCTACTCCTGCTCCGAATTCATATGTTCGTATGTGCTGAATATTTTAAAGCGATATTAATTTTTATTTATCCTTGCATCTCACTTTGGGTCACCCACATCATTCATTTTCTTTCAAGGTCAAGACCATACTAAAAGAACTTGCATTTATATTGGGATTTTCACGACCACAGGATGCCCCAAAGCTTTGTACAGCCCATGAAGAACTTTTGAAGTGTCGAACAGCAACGGCCCGCAAACAACAATTAGATACATGACCAGCTAACCTATTTTGGTGATTAGATTAGATTAGAGATACAGCACTGAAACAGGCCCTTCGGCCCACCGAGTCTGTGCTGAACATCAACCACCCATTTATACTAATCCTACACTAATCCCATATTCCTACCAAACATCCCCACCTGTCCCTATATTTCCCTACCACCTACCTATACTAGTGACAATTTATAATGGCCAATTTACCTATCAACCTGCAAGTCTTTTGGCGTGTGGGAGGAAACCGGAGCACCCGGAGAAAACCCACGCAGACACAGGGAGAACTTGCAAACTCCACACAGAGTTTGGAGTGATGTTAACATCCAGTGATGTTAGTTGAGAGATAAACATTGGCCAGGACACCGGGGAGAATGCCTCTGTTCTTCTTGAAATAGTGCCATGGAGTTTTCTTATGCCCATCTGAAAAGACAGATGGGGCCTCAGTTTAATGTCAGTACACTTATCTCCATGACTGCTGCAATGTTTCCTGACTGAAATTACGAGACTTTTAAACAAAAAGCAATGGTGTATTATAATACCAATTAATAGCTGATTATCATTGCAATGAATCAGAGTCATTTATGGCATAGAAGGAGGCCATTCAGCCCATGCAGCTCTGCACAGACCAGTCCCACTCCCCCCGCTCGATCCTTGTAGCCCTGCAAGTCTATTTCCTTCAAGAGGACATCCAATTTCCTTTTTTTCTTTTCTATTCTCACCAGTTTTGGTAGTGACCTGCGTCTACTTACCTCAATTCAAAAAAAAAATCATAAAAAAGAGACAACTTAATTGTAAATGAGATCAATAATGCATGATATGAAATCTTGATCAGTGCCATCATCAAACCTGTCTTAAATATGGATTCATTTTAGCCACTTACGTGGGATGGGTGAAGCAGGTCAAAGATTTCTCAGGTTATCACATGGCATGGATAAGCAGTTGGACTTAGAGCAGTACAAAATGGGTCAATGAGTCAATCCTTGATGCTGAGAGCCAGGCCAATATTCAGGTCTTCAACTGACACATAGGATAATGAACAGACCAGAACAAGCATGAGAACATACAACAGTAAATGCTGTAACTCTAACTGTCGTACTCCATCTGTACTGAATGCCGTGTAAACGTAGTCAACATATATTACATCACAACTGGGGCCCAGAGCCAGATTTAAGGGTTCCTGGGGCTCTGGGGCACTTTAATCAATGCTGACTCTGTTCAGTTGTTCAATGCAGACTCTGTATTGGTAATATGTATGACTTTATTTGACCAGAGAAAGAATTAAAAACATTTTGGTATTAAGCAGTAGTTTACAAAGGAGAATTTAGAATTATGCCACCACGTTGTTCTTTGAGTAGGTGTGATGCTGTTCCTTATTCCTTCTACTTTTGTTCTCGTTCACCTTCCCTGGTGTTGTCTTTTTGGTCTTCTACAAGATCCTCTTCTCATTCACTCCATCATATACCCTACATTTTTCTCTCTCCGGCTATTTGCAACAAATGTCTGTCAATTGCCAAACTGTTCTTTTTGCTCCCTGGGCATCCATATGAAGAGTTTTACAACCTTATACCAATTTAGTCCTCATCTACCCTGTGCCTGCAGCATTTAGATAAAAAGCAATGGGACAGCAGTTCCAGCTGAAGCCTGAGTCATTTAACCCATTTAATGCTTAGTCGATTTAAATATTCTAACAAACCTATCTTTCATTAGAGCGTCAAGAATATTTGGGTCACCTGCACATCCCAACCCCCACAGCTCATTAATACACAAACGTGTAGTAAAATTCATGAAGAAATAGGCCCGCTGGTTGTTTACTTGCTGCATCCATGATGAATCAAGTCATATCACAATATATTTTGATCTAGATGTGGTATGCATTTTATTTGCATTATGGTGAATTTTAGGCATAGAGTTATACAGTACAGAAACAGGCCCTTCGGCCCATTGTGTCTGTGTCAGCCATCAAGCACCTAACTATTCTAATCCCATTTTCCAACATTTGGCCCGTAGCTATGGCGTTTCAAGTGCACATCTAGATACTTCTTAAATGTTGTGAGGGTTCCTGCCTCTACCACCTCTTCTGGTGGTAGAAGGTTCCATATTTTCACAGTGCCCCTGGGCATGGGTTCTGTAAGCCCATGAGTTAATCACCCCCAACTGAGCCTGCATCCTAATCCAAAATAGCTGCAATAGAGCAAAGATATAAATTAATTAAGTTTATTATCTTTTGCACACTTTGCTGTGTAAACTAGAGTTCACTTGCATCAAATGATATTGGATTTCATTTGGTACATTAAATGCCCTTTTAATAATATACATCACATCCCAGTGTTTTAGTGCTATGAAAATACAACATCAAATGCTTAAGTATTCTTTAATTTGTAAAGTTTATTAATGCCACAAGGTAGACATTAAAGTATAATCATTTTGCTAACAAACAGCATTTATGCAGTTCAGAGAAATTAAATGCCCTCATGTTCATTTAAATAAATAATGCTCTCATGACAAGTGTGGACAATGGTACTGTAGTAACAGCACTGGCCTTTCCTATAGCAGCCATAGCAGGCAGCATCCCCGTATCATGCAGCTGGAAGTGCTGTTTAAATCATATTAAGAAAATTACATATTTCATGACCTCAGGACATTCCAAAGCTCTTTACAGGCAACAAAGTACTTTTGAAATGTAGTCACAGTTGTAAAGTAAAAATTAGATGGAATTGTTTTGGGCTCATCTTTGAGCAGCTGGCCCCACTATCCCAGCTGCGTGAAATGCACAATCCTTTGGTCCTCTGTTAGCTGGAATACCATGCATGGCAAGAAATGATGTGTGTGTGTGCTGGGATGCAATGAGAGGAAACTGCTTGGTTTTGAGAGTTGCATCACAAAAGGAGGGGAAACGAAATCTAAAATCCACAAATTTTATAAGAAATAGAGGGGGACAAAATTGCATTTATATAGTGCCTTTCATGACCTCAGGATGTCCCAAAGCGCCTACACTTCAAAAGGGCTGTAAAGCATTGTTGTAATGTAGGAAATGCAGTTAACAAATTTGTGCTCAGCAATGTGATTAACAACCAGATAATCTGTTTCATAGTGATGTCGGTTGATGGATCAATATTGTCCAGAACACCAGGGAAAACTCCTCTGCTCTTCATCAAAGTAGTGCCACAGGATGTTTTGCATTTTAATGAGCGGGTACGAGGGGCCTTGGTTTAATGTCCTTCAGTACTGCATTGGTGTGTTTGTCCAGACTTGGAGGTAACAGTGCTACCGACTGGGATCATCACTCTTCTCACAGCTTCAACTCATAATATCAATGCTGCCAGAATGGGGGAACACATTGTAGAAGACAGGGACAGGACTTTTGTTTGGGGTCGGGATGCTGACGCCGGGATCAAATGCAGGTCCCGACCCCGTACCGTGTCGGAAATAGTCACACAACACAATTTTCCAAGGAATAGCCAGAGGACGCATTCGCCATCCACTTAAGGATGGCGGGCGGGCGGGTTTCTGATGCTGGAGGGACAATAGGAAGCCCTCCAGCAGAGAGAGAGCAGCAGCCTGCCAATGCAGGTAAGGGAGAAAGAGGGTGCCTCAAGATGGAGGCGCCCTCGCAGCACTTTAAAACTTTCAAAAATAAAAATGGCCACTGTTTGCGGACAGATAACCATTGCGACTCTGACCCGGCCTCATTGAAAATGGCCCAGAAGCGGGAATTTGCCAGCAAACTGGCACACCGTTCTCCCACAGTGATTTTTCTGCCCGGCTGCCTCCAGTCCCACCTCCATGGCTAGATGAAAAACTGGCCTCAACTGTTTCCTCATAGGAAGGGAGGAAAATAATTGGGAGCCAGTCAATTCAGGCCAGCGTACTTTCAAGTAGCTAGCTTGATGGAGACATCACTGAAGGCCAGGAAGTGGATTACTGGCTCATGTTTTTTAACTGTGGAATGTGTGTTTAACAGAGATACAATAGGACAATATTACCATCTGTGCTCATTGAGTAGTACATCAATATCAGAAACCTCTTGCTTCACACATCTAAAGTGCTTGCAAGAGACTCTACTCCTATCCTTCTTCATTTTGAAGCATATGCCATTCGAAAGTAACACTTAAAAACTTCAAATGTAAATACAAACCCTTTGAAATACTATATTTCTACTTTGTACTCAGCAACCAAATTCAGAAGAATAGACCAGCTTTTGCTACTAGTGGCTGCATTGAACCTTACCTATAATTCACTCTAAAAATAACTTGCAATCAACTGTTGCATTGGGTTTGTAATTTTACAGTAGTAGTTGGCTGCGATTTTACCACTTGATCACTATTGCTTCAGCTGGTGGATGGTCAGAGCATTAGTTTAATAAAAAAAAACATAGGTTCTGCTTGTGGTTTTAATAAGTAGAAATGACAAATACCTCAGGAGAAAGGTATTAGGAAACTACTCATAAGTATATCTGAAGCACTGCTGTCTTGACAACTAAATCATAGAGAAACTTTGATAATTGTTTATAGTGGAATAATGAAGGCCATTTTTTCACAAGTTTTTAGGTCTTCTGTTGCGAAATGGAAGGCAGAAAAGTTAGAACAGTTTTAATATAGTGCAGTCACAATATCCTGTTGATATTGAAGATATATTAATAAAATGAGATAATTTGGGATTTGGCTACTACTGCGAATAGGCTGATTCCTATCTATTCTCGGTATGAGTCAAAGGAATGGGTGAGTATCTACACAACCTCTAAATTGAGTGGAAAGCACTTTGAATAACTACAAATATTAAATATACTACCAGATCTCTTGAGGTGCTGCTCAGTCAGCCAGAGATTATGCTGATGCAAGGGGGACTTAGCTCCTATGAAAGGATTTGGAAAGTAGCTCCTAAGAGATATTCCCAGATTCAGTGAAGTATTTTGAGTCGGTTCCTGAAAAATATCAGTGTTTTCCTTAACTACTGCAGCTAGATCAATAAATGAAATTGTTCCCTCTAATACCAAAACAACCACATGCATTTACACACGGCCAAAAACTAAAAGCTTGGTCAAAGAGTTTTAAGGGGTGTTTTAAAGGAGGACAGAGAAGTGGTGAGGTAGAGGGATGAAATTCTGGTTCTTATGGTTTTAGCTGCTGAAGGCATGGCTGCCAATGATGGAGTGATTAAAATCAGGGTTGCTCATGAAGCTAGAATGAGAGAGCAGACATCTCAGAAGGTTGTGCAGGTGAAGGAGATTACAGAGATAGGAAGGGGCGAGGCCACAGAGGGATTTGAAAACAAGGATGAGAATTTTAAACACTAAAATAAAAAGCAAAATATAGCAGATGCTGGAAATCTGAAATACTGATATTTTTCAGGAACCGACTCAAAATACTTCACTGAATCTGGGAATATCTCTTAGGAGCTACTTTCCAAATCTTCCGATTAGGCACTCTACAACCGTCTGGACTCAACATTGAGCTCAACAATTTCAGAGCATGACTGGCTTTTATTATTATTTAATTTTATTATTTTTTAACCATGTGCATGTCTTGAACTTGGCTTTTCAGGTTTGTGCTTTTGGACAGAACTGTTCATTATTCTGTCATTAACACTCTCTCTGGACTAATATTTTGCCTTTCACTACAACTATTAGCACTCCCTTTGCTTTTATTCTATGACATCTTTGTTGTTTAATTGCTTCTGCCCTATCATACACCTTCCCTTTTGTTCTCTTTCCACACACCCCTTTCACTTGCTCAAGACCTCACATTTCTAACCTTTGCCAGTTCTGATGAAACATTGGCTGGAATTTCTCGCCCCCACACAGGAGCAGGCTGTGGCAGGGGACTGTAATATTGAGTAGGAGGTGGGGGTGGGGTGCCGTTCTCGACACCTTCCCACCCCTGCTGAAATTTTACCAGGGGTGGCGGCGGCGGCAGAAAACGGCATGCTCGCCCTGGGCCAATCAAGGCCCTGAAGCAGCCAATTAACTGCCACTTAAGGGCTGCTTCCTGCTGCTGCTGCTATTTTACCAGTGGCCAGTGGGCGCCTTAGGCCCAACAGATGGCCGCCGGTAAAACTGGCAGTCTCCTTGCAGGCTGGCGGGGTGGGCCTTCCTGATCGGGCACCCTGTGCCCCATAGAGGGCACCTCATCCCCCCCCGAAGCTCCAACCGCCCCCACTAAAATAAAGCACACCCCCCACCAACCAACCACCCTTGCCTTAAAGCCTGGCTCAGGTATAAAATTAAAACCCGACCCGGAAACAGGCAACCCGAACCCGACCCAGGCCCGAGTCCTTTAATTTTTTAAAATGCCCAACCCAACCCGAACCCGGCACATGTCGTTTGGTCGGGTAGCGAGGCTTTACTGCAGAGTGCGGAGTCCGGACTGCAAGTTTCCCACCTTGACGTCCTGAATGTTCATTTGAAGATTACTTCCCGGAGCAAGGCAGCACTGTCCACGTCCAGGCCGACCCGACCCAAGCCCGAATGCTGGACCCAGAAGAGAGACCCGACCCAACCCCGACACATGTCATCGGGTTCGGGTCGGGTAGCCATGATTTACCATGTCTTGCCGGGGCTCAGCTGATTTTTAGAGCCTTGCTGGGGACACTTACCTCTCTTCTGAGTCCGACGTTCATGATCCTGCTGTTGGCTGGGTGCAATCCCAGCAGTGGCCACCTGTCCCGGTGGCACTGCTGGCCTGCTGACTGGCCGACAGCTCTTGGAGACGGGAATTCCTGCCTCAGAGAGGTGGAAGTCCTGCCCAAGTCCACTTAAGGGCCTGGGGAGTATAAAACCCTGGCGTGGCTCCCCGGTCCTGGCAGAGGCAGGCTCTCCTCCAACATTTTGGCCATTGGCCGGACGGGCCTCCCGCCCATCATAAAATTCTGGCCATTAACTCTGTTTTTCTCTCCACAGATGCTGCCAGACCTGCTGAGTATTCCCAGCACTTCCTGTCTTTATCTGGGAATTTTAAAATCGGGGTGTTACTTAACCAGGAACGAATGTAGTTCAGTGAGTCCGGGGTGATTGGTGAATGGGACAATGCAAATTAGAAAAGCAGCAGAGTTTAGGTTGACCTCAAGTTTATGGAGGGTAGTGCGTGGAAGGCTGGCCAGAAGTATGTTAGATTCGTCAAGTCTATAGGTAACAAAGGCAAGGATGAGGGTTTCAGCAGCAGATGAGCTGAGGCATGGGAAGAACTGGGTAATGGTACAGAGGCGGAAATCATCCTGAGCCAAGAGACATGCTGAAACATGTACTTGTGTGAAAATCGGATAAGAATAGTTTTGGATGACCTCAAGTTTATGGAGAGTAGAATGTGGGAGGCAGCCAGGAGTGCATTGGAATAGTCAAGTCAAGAGGTAACAAAGGCATGGACGAGACACATTTATATTTATAAATAAATAAATCTCTGCATGTAATATAGGGATGCAGTTGTTCTTGTTTACTACCTATGTTTAAAGGAGCAATTTTTATAGTCAAAACCATGAAATAAAACTTAAATAAATTAATGTAATTTGTATCTATCAAAAATTTCTATAAGCAGTACTAATATTAACAAAAGTTAAATATTTATGTTTATGACTTTTATTCAGAACCTCCCTCTGAAATTGAATGATGGTACGATTGCTCTAAAAATTGCTACTGCTGATATGAACAATGGTTATTTTTGAGTTGTGAGAATAGATATAAATGAGTGAAGCAGGCCTATTTAAAACCCATCATGAAATATAAAAATTCCTGCTGTATTACTCCTGCTTGGTCTTCTGCTCAGCTTTATCTGCATTCAGCTCTCTTATTATACCTGCCAACTGTAGTTGCAGTTCATAAATATACTGAAATATTCTGAGATTCCATTCCACTGAAGGAATCTTTCACATGGGTTTAAAATGGACGAAAAAAAGTATAGGTAGGATACACATCATTTTCCATAAGCCAACGACCGCATGTGAGGGTCTGAGTCACAGGAAATTTCAGAGTTTAAACATTTTCAGTTACAAGTTACCTCAGAAGTTGAAAACTTCATGCTTAACCTTGTTCTAATGTTTTATACAAAAATAAAATCTAGCTGCTTTCAATTATTTTTCTTTTTTATTCCCAGTAATTTTCCATTGCAAGGGCAGAGCTTACAAACAGCAAGCCCTGACGCATATTGTGAACGTCCTGTCAGCGTCTTGTTGGCAAATGTAAAAATATGTAGCAGTTCCAGGCACTTGTACTTGCTGGGAGCTGAAGATGAGGGCGGGGAACCAAGAGTCTGCTTTCCGGGAATCTGCTCCCCTCGAGTCCCTTCAGCTGAAATGATGTACAAGAACTCTAGGCTCAGCTTGATTAAACAGACACAGCTTTGAACAGAGAACATCATGGACATTTTGAACAGGGAAACTTTTATTTTAATTAATGCCTTGTAAGTTTTATAATGTATGTTTATTATATTGTTACAACTCTGCCAGTAATAAATGCCTTTTAGACAATGAGAGCACCTGAAAGGATTGCAGTGACTATTCAACAGAATTTGTTCTGATCCCCATATTTTATCAGACCACTTTGTTCTTAGCAGCTCTGTATTGCATATTTATCCACCCCCTTTCCTCATGTTTGACACATGCATTCCTTACTTTTTTTTTTAGTTGTGACAATTTTACTGTTTTATGGATGTGAAATCTGGAAAGATCAGGTGCAGGTGTAAGTACTTGGCAAACGATTTGCAGCATTCGACATTGACACCTGAAATGTAACACAGGAAATATGATGTTTGAAGTGTGATGGAGAAAATTCACAAATTATTCCTTGATTAGCTCGATCTCTGACACATGTTGAAATCAATGGTGCCAGCCTTGGCTCAGCTGGTAGCTCTCTCACCCTGGAGTCAGAAGGTTGTGGGTCGTGGAAAATCACTGGTACGCAGCTCATGATTTTCTTTCCATTTATTTTAATGACTGAAAAGCCAAGGACTTTTACACCCAATTTCCTGAAATTGACCTCTGTAAGCACTATTCCCTGGTGAATCACATCATTCCTGTATTTCCAGAGATTGCAGTCTTTGGCATGAGATTGCTGAAGACAATGGAAGTGCTATATACACATTTTTAACCATAATTAATTATTATAGCACGCAGCTCTCCTATTGCGTTGCCCATCGTGAATCAAATTGCTTCCTTACCTACTGCAAGGAAATAAATACTACTTCCACATAAAGAAACCTATCTATATGAACAACTGTTGTTCGAGTTTTCAGCATAAACAAATCAAAAAGAAGCTGCTTTAACCACTTAGAATAAATTACAAGCTACAAAAATCTCACTTCAATAATCTGGAATCATTTAAAGTTTCATTTGTAACACATGCAACAAGTTGTAAACAATTTGATCTCTGTTTTTCTGTCTCTCTGAAGTAATAAATCACTGAAGACAGCTTTTGTGTCAAAATTTGCATCAAAAATAGATTCAACAGTTCACATTTTAGTAAAAGCAAATTCAAAATTACTGCTTCAGTCCCTCTGCAGACCTGTACTGCACAGGTTGCCTGCAGAAAATCATACTGATATATGCTGGAAGTCCTTCCCTCCACAAGGTCTTTTCACAGACTTAAGACTGCACTTGTGCAGAGTTGTAGTTGCTACCTCCTTGGCTGCCAATGAACTCAGTCAATCCTCCATTAGACTAGCTTTGAACATAGAACTTACAACTTTAATCATGAAATGTCTATTTTTTGAATGTCTTTGGTACATCACTGTCTTAATTTTCTAGTCCTAAGTTTTCAACTGCTGTGAGTTCAAGATAGCAGCCAACAAATGTCTTTGATTGGTTTGCAGTCTCCTTTTTCATTGGTAGCTGTTGCTGAAATGCTGATATTTATTTTAGATATTTATTTGAACTTTACAGTGTCCAGCTACTGAACTTTATTTTTTTAATTAAAAAGAACAAGTAAATTGAATTTTGAAAGCAAGCAAAATTTCTTTAATGGAAACAGATACAAAGGGAGAGGAGGAGAAGTGGATTGAGGGTGGAAAAAGAGACAGAGAGTAGAGCAAAATGGAGAGAGGGGAGACAAAAAAAGAGAAGTGAGATAGAGACACGAAGTGTAGAGACAGACATGAGACCACGGGGTAGATTTTGAACTTACCATTAGGGTGTAAAACTGATATTGTCCATGTCCACATCGAAATCAATGGAAATGATGTGGCCAATCAGCAATGCCAGTTTTACACTGGGTGGCAAGTTGAAGACCTACCCCATATTCTCAAACTTACTGTGTGCAGCAACATAAGATATCAATTGAAGCACTTATTACATTTTTACTCGGACCCAAGAACTTAAAACTAGTTCTTGCATCAGTCAGGAATGTATTGATTGTGTTTTGCTGGAGATGGCTGAACAGTGGGGAGCTCTTAGGGTACGAACTTGGTGATGGGGGAATCAAAGATATGATCGGCAGTGAAAGCTGTAAGCTTTCATTATTTCCTTTTTTCTACAGAGGTTTTATAAAGGACTTCCTCAGGAGGTCTGACAGAGGTTATGCTGTAATTGCTGTTTGTAAGTCCACATTTTAATGAGGGCTTCCTGAGTACATCCCTTTGGGATTTGGATCCCAGTGCTGCTGGACAAAGCAGCATTCTCAGCAATAACTACTGTTACAGGCAGGTGGGAAATGGTGTGAGTGGCTTCCACTTTTCACCTCTCAACTGATCACAGATAGTGTTTTAAAAGTGGTGTTTTAGTCGCTGAGTGTTTCAAAGGTCAAATAAACAGACAAACGATGGGTTTTCTCATAGGTTTGAAAAGAAACATAACTATTTATTACAACAATACCTGAAAATGTTCACAGCCTCACCCATTCACACACACAAAAAAAGATAGAGAGAGTAGCACGCAATTAGAGTTCGATTGTTGTAAAGACAGTTCACTTTGAAACATTTGAGTTTTCCAGGAGGAATTTTTAAAAACGTTGCAGGCCTGAATGTACCTTGTCTTGCAATTGATGAAGTGTCACAGACTCCTTTGGTTAAAACTCAGTCTGGAGTTGGTGGCAGAAGTCCTGGTTCAATTGCTCAGATCAGGAGTTTTCAAGGTCACGTTGCAATCTCTCTGCCTCAGTAGTTTAAAGATTGTGCCGGAAGGGTTTATTGCTTAGCTGAATCGATCTCACAGCTTCTCTAGCTGGAATGGCTTTTTATTTCCTCTCAGAACAGTTACTTCTTTTAAGGTAAAAACATATCAGGTTTTGGTTTTAGTCAGGTGACTCAAAACACTCTCCCTTGGGGTGTTCATAACCATGTCTCAGGATGTGGGGACCATTGTTACATAATGGTGTCTGAATGTGGTCCATTTTGATAAATAGATGTCATTTCACACCTATTATTTTGGCCTTGGCTTCAGAGTCAGTCTGTCTGCAAAAGCCTTTGCAAGCCCAATTTTTGTTGACAGAAGTTGTTAGCATAGAATGGGCTGTTCTACATATCAATGTGCCTCCTAAAGGCACATTGCTGATTGGCCACTTATTTCCACTGATTTCAATAATGGTCCCATCTTCAACAGACAAACATGTTGATTGTCAGTACAGGAGGGGATCACCTGACCCTCTCCCTTCATGCTCCCAGGTAGCAAAGTGCCCATTTTCTTATGGTTTAGTTCAACAGTTTACTTTTATTTCATAATTCCTCCAGTTCATTTCCTATTTCCTCAATGTTCCCTCCGTGAGCATGACATGCTGAATGGACATTAATATGTTTAAGTATAGAGAGGGGAACAGGTGGTGGCAATGACATGCAGGGTGTTAACTGTATACCAATTCAGTTTAATTAAATGCAGGTGGAAGGCATTAATTGGAGTTTCACTTTTAACCAGATATAAACAGATTCTCACTGAAACTGAGGTGGTGTTGAGTTAGGAGATGTATGCTTCTAATCTTTCACTCTGCAAATAAATGTTAGACTGAGTAAAGATTGGCTCCAGTACTAATCTTCACCAACTGGCTTTCTGGAATATAACACAAGGGAAAGAAATAGACTTGTGTGTGGTGTGGGAGTTGTCCACTCTTCAGAATTGCCCTAAAGTCCCCTGAAATTAAAGACTAATCTCCAGCACGCTTCTGCGAACAACCCAGGAGAAACTCATAGGGGCAATAAAAAATTGATTTTTAAAACATTTTCTTTTAACATCTTTATTAGTTATAGAAACATTGGGCATGGGAAAAAGGCATAGGAAAGTGGTGCTCCACGAGGATGGACATGTCAAACAAACCAGTGGTGGATGTGTGTGGGCAGAGCAGTTAATGTGGAATGTCATGAGATGAAACCCCCACGAATATGTCCAGAGTTGGAAGCCCTAGTGTCATGGAAAAGATGGCAAAGGACCAGAAAGCAACGGACATAACTTTTTAGCGCCACTCGCCGCAGGCCCCCATTACTCACAAGTAGGTGGTGCAGTGGGGAATATTATAGATTTTTTGTCCAACACAGGTAACAAAAATTCAGTGGGAGATAAATATAACAGAGAGGTATGAATTCAGTTAACCATTAATAAATGTCATAGGTAAATATGACCGTCAGGAGCAATACTAGTAACACGACAGAAATAGCATGATTAATAAGTGTTAAACAAGTGTGACATTTACAGGAGTGCACACTAGAGCGAAGACTTTTCAAAGTACACTAAGCTAAGTAGAGAATAGGAACATAGGAAATAGGAGCAGGAGAAGGCCATTCAGCCCTTCGAGCCTGCTCCGCCATTCAACTAGATCATGGCTGATCTTCTACCTCAACGTTATTTTCCCACACTATCCCCATATCCCTTGATATCTTTCATATCTAGATATCTATCAATCTCTGCTTTGAACAACTGCAATGACTGAACCCCCACAGCCCTCTGGTGCAGAGAATGCCAAAGAATCACCACCCACTGAGTGAAGAAATTCCTCCTCATCTCAATCCTAAATGGCCTGCCCCTTACTCTGAGACTGTGTCCCCTGGTTCTGGACTCCCCAGCCAGGGGAAACATCCTTCCTGCATCAACCTTGTCGAACACTGTAACAATTTTGTATGCTTCAATGAGATTATCTCTCATTCTTCTAAACTCTAGAGAATATAGACCCAGTGTCCTCAATCTCTCCTCATAGGACAATCCCACCATCCCAGGGATTAGTCTGGTGAACCTCCATTGCACTCCCTCTGTGGCAAGTATTAAAGGCCTGCTCAGGTCAGAAAAAAAAAACCCGACAGAACCACATCGAACCCGAGCCCGACCCAGCCAGAGTCCTTCCATTTTTATCCCGTGTCCGACCCGACCCGAGCCTGACCCGACCCCCGGAATGTTCACTTTACCCACCTTCCAATTTCGAATCAGTTTTTTACTTTTTAAGTTTGTGCAGATAAGCAACAAAAGAGACGCTCACTGCGCAGACTCAAAATCTCCCTCCTTGACGTTCCAGACTCCCAGCTCAGGCAAGCTTTTCAACTTTTGACACTTACTAAACTTAACCTCCCAGCAGAGCAGAAGGTAATACTGTGGGACTGGGTCCGGCCCAGACCCAGACCCAGCCTGACCTGGACCCGAGCCCGAAAGCCAGACCCGGAAGAGCGACCCGACCCGACTTGAACCCGGCACATGTTGTTGGGTCCTGTCAAGTTCGTATCAGATAGCAGGCCTTTAGCAAGCATATCCTTCCTTAGGTAAGGAGACCAAAACTGTATACAATACTACAGGTGTAGTCTCACTAAGGTTCTATACAATTGCAGCAAGACTTCTTTACTCCTGTACTCAAATCCTCTTGTAATAAAGGTCACCATACCATTTGCCTTCCTAATTGCTTTCTGCACCTGCACCTTGCGTTTGCTGTCCAATATTCATCTAACATCATCTTTGGCATTGTCTTGCTGGTTGCTCCAACGAACTAAGGCAACCAGCACAGGTTACTTACACATCGGCTGGAATTTTATGGGCCCACCCTGAGTAGGAGGGGGGCATGGAGTATTGCGACTGGTGGCGTGGGTGGTGGCAGCAGGGTGGAGGGCCCATCGGCAAGTGATCTTCCCAAGGGCGGGATAGGCCGACTACGGCCTTCCCGCCCAGAGGCCCTTAAGTGGCCAATTAATTCTTTAATTAAAAAACACTGGGGGATCGCTCTGAAGGACTGCAAAATTGGAGAGGCGGGGTACCACCCACGCCCCCCCCCCCCCACCCCAGCATCAGGAGCCCCACCTCCAACCAGCAAGACAAAATCCAGTCCATCATGTCTTCTTGTTGTCACAACAATGGAAGTGTCATTGACTCGAGTAAACAGTGTCACAATTTAATAGTAAACAATAGTGTTGTAAGGAGCCTCTTCCCAATCTAGATTTTTCCTCTAACTGCCTTGGTATTTTACTTTCACACTGGCAAATCTGGGTTCAGGATGATGAGTTTCTGTTGTCCAGAACGTGGCTTGATCCCTTTGGGGGACAGGAGCACAGAACAAAAATGTTCATTCAGATTGTAAATTGAAAGTGCTGTTAACAGATTCATTCCCTCACTTTGGGGAGATGGTGGCATAGTGGAACTAGTAATGCTGAAGCCCAAGTTAATGCCCTGGGGACAAGGGTTCAAATCCCACCATGGCAGCTGATGGAATTTAAATTCAGTTAATCAATAAAAATGTGGAATTGAAAGCTAGACTCAGGAATGGTGCCATGAAAATACTGATAGTCATAAAAATCCATCTGGTTCACTCATGTCGTTAAGGGAAGGAAATCTGCCCCACATGTACTCCAGACCCACAGCAATGTGGTTGACCCTTAACTGCCCTCTGAAATGGCCTTACAAGCTACTCAGTTGTCAAGGGCAATTAGGGATGGACAACCAATGCTACATCCCAAGAAATTAATAAAACATTTTTTTTTTAAAAATGAGAAAGCAAGTTTATTGCCCAAAGCCTGTAAAGTAGGACACAACAATGTTGAAAAGCATAAACGAAAAGACCATGGAAATCAGTAGAATTAGGTAACCTCAAGCGCTGGATGATAGGAGGAAGGAATGTGCACCATGTACCTCTTCACTTCCATCAAGGATAAGATGGCACTATCGCCATGTCACATGAATTAAATGAATCCAACTGCACTGTACAGCACACAATTCATCCAAATCCATGACCTATTGAACAGCAGTCAAGTGAGCGTTATTGTTATCTCTCCTTTCAAGATACTCCTACATGGGTTGGGCAGGGTAATTTACGTGTTAGTTGACAGCATCAAAGGTTCAGCTGACATGATGAAGTGTGGCAGCAAAGCCAAAAAAGGTACATTAATTTTGGGCTGAATCTTATTTATTAACATTGTCAGCACTTGTGCCTTGAAGCACTGATTTATCTATTTGCTTCAATACTATGAAGCACCATTTCATACCACCCAATAAATATTCCTGAGCTATTTCAATGAATTGCTGTAGCCATGTAAGAGTTATGGTGAAGAGCCATCGCAACAAAGTCGGGACTTTCCAAAAGTCCAGTATTTTTAATTAGGAGTTCTATGAGATATCAGCTTGCAAGTCAGCTTTATTTTTTCTTAGTTTCTATTGACAGGGTGGAAATGAAATCATAAAGAGCCTGACTGCATAATCCTCCAGTGGGTGAGTCCAGAACAAGGGAACATAATCTTAAATTTTGAGCTAGAAAGTTCAGTGGTGAAGTCGGGAAGCACCTTTTCACACAAAGGGTATGGAAATCTGGATTTTTCTCTCCAAAAAAGATGTATGGGCTAGGTCAATTGAAAATTTCAAAACTGAGATAGAATTTTGTCAGGAAAGGGGTATTAAGCATTATAGATTGAAGGCGGTAAATGGAATTCAGATACAGGTCAACCATGATCTAATTCTTGAGGGGCTGACTGGCTCACTCCTGTTCTTATGTTTCCTAAATATTTATTGCGAAGGAGAAACAGACTATTAGAATTTTATAGGGCAGTTAATTGAAATAAAGGTAAATCTCAAACAGAGAAAGAAACTTCAGTGGAGTGCGTGCAGAATGGAACAATTCAGACTTATGCAAAAGAGAGAAAGGGATTTTGTTTCAACTGCACACAGTTGAAAGAGCATAAAGGCATAATTTGACATTTAGAAATTGCAGGTCTCATACAAGGGCGCCAACACGAGAATTGAGGTCCAAGGAGGTCAATGCAGATGCACCATGAATATGAATAACCTCCAACACCATTAGTGACTTTTCTCACTGTATTTATACTTACATTGTGCTTTAGTATTTTACTGGATGTTTTGCACTTCATATATCTAAATTAAGTTCAAACAAATGCATTCGTCATTGTTGTCTGTGTGTCGAAGTTCAGTACAGACCCTTCAAAAATTGGGCATGATAGAATAGCTTGAAACCATGTTTAACGAGATGGCAGATTACGGTAAAAGCAATTTTAACCCTTTACACTATGCAATGATGAATTATATAACTAGTACAACTTCCGAATTGTGGTGGACACGGTTCCCTTATGGAGATTGCTGTAAAACCATTGAGAAAGAAAACAGTTCCTCAAAACTTAAATTGTAACAAAAGGTCAAAAAACTAAGGCCAAATAATGATTTAAAAAAAGAGTAATAAGGAAGTGATATAAAAACTAATTGAAAATAAATAAAAAGGGGAATTAGAAAAGTTGAGAAAAGTGGGTTGTTAGATAGCAGCAAGTTAAATTAGATACATTATAGATAGAAGGTTGAAGTCTAGATAGTGTGTGAAGTGAGGTAGAAATATTATAGAGACATCAGGAAATTAATTATTTACATTCTTACAAAGATATGTTTACATATTTCTGATTCAGACATTTTTGCTCAGGAATCGCATCGGCAGATATCATTAAAATGTGAAAACATTTGAAGAATCAAATGCATGTAGAGAACAGGGACCACATCATAAACACCACAGAATCCTGAAGGAAATAAGAGGGAAAATAACTGAATCTATTTTGCATTTCAGAAGATCCTTAAGTGCAGGAGCCGTTCCTGAAAACTGGAAGTACAGCTATAATATTTAAACAACCAAGAAATGAGGAAGACTTTAATCCAGAAACAAGAAGCCAGTTAGAATAAAATCAGCAAGGGGAGTTTCAAACTGCAACCAGTGATCACATAAAGAGCACAAAGACCGCAACGAATAGTTGACATGTATTTAGAAGCAGCAGACTGTGCCTCCCAAATCCACTGGAAACTGCGAGAGGGTACCGAGTTTGTAATTAGTTAATAAGTACATTCAATGACTACATAGATTTTCAGAAAGCATCTAATGAAGTTCCATCTGTGAAACTGAGAATGATGATTAAGGGTCTTTGAATTAGCTAATTAGTTAAAAAACTGGCTTAGCATCAGACAACAGAAGGAGAAATAATTAGAAAATTAGAAAAAAGCTCTGACGGGGACTAATGATTAATGCTATCTGTTCTATGAGCCCTGCTATTCACACTATTCATATACAATTTGAAGGACAGCATTTCTTGAATATTATAAAAGTTACCAACAAAATCTTCCTACACAGCCAGATATCAAGATTGATAATACTCAAAATGATCTACCGATAAGTGCCAGGGTCAGGGATGTCTCGGATCGAGTCCACAGGATTGTTAAGGGGGAGGGGGAGCAGCCAGAGGTCGTGGTACATATCAGTACCAATGACATAGCTAGGAAAAGGGATGAGGACCTGAAAAGCGAATATAAGGAGTTAGGTTGGAAGCTGAAAGGCAGGACGAGCAGAGTAGTAATCTCAGGATTGTTACCAGTGCCACGTGCTAGTGAGGCTAGAAACAGGGAGCGAGTGCAGCTGAACACGTGGCTACAGAACTGGTGTAGGAGGGAGGGATTCAGATAAGTGGATCATTGGGATACCTTCTGGGGAAGGTGGGACCTGTACAAGAAGGACGGGTTGCATCTGAACTGGAGGGGCACCAATATCCTGGGCGGGAGGTTTGCTAGAGCTCTTCGGGAGGGTTTAAACTAGTTTGGCATGGGGGATGGGAACCGGAACCACGGATCAGTGGATGGGGTAGCTGTTGAACAGGCAGATACCGAGTGCAGAGAGTCTGTGAGGAAGGTTAGACAGTTGACAGGGCAAAGTTGCAGCCAGTATGATGGGTTGAAGTGTGTCTATTTTAATACAAGAAGTGTCAGGAATAAGGGTGATGAACTTAGAGCATGGATCAGTACTTGGAGCTACGATGTTGTGGCCATTACAGAGACGTGGATATCACAGGGGCAGGAATGGATGTTGGATGTTCCAGGGTTTAGATGTTTCAAAAGGAATAGGGAGGGAGGTAAAAGAGGTGGGGGAGTGGCATTGTTAATCAGGGATAGTATCACAGCTGCAGAAAGGGAGGTCGTCGAGGAGGGTTTGTCTACTGAGTCATTATGGGTGGAAGTCAGAAACAGGAAAGGAGCAGTCACTTTGTTGGGAGTTTTCTATAGACCCCCCAATAGCAACAGAGACACGGAGGAACAGATTGGGAGGCAGATTTTGGAAAGGTGCAGAAGTAACAGAGTTGTTGTCATGGGTGACTTCACTTCCCTAATATTGATTGGAACCTCCTTAGTGCAAATAGTTTGGATGGAGCAGTTTTTGTCAGGTGTGTCCAGGAAGGTTTCCTGACTCAATATGTAGATAGGCCGACTAGAGGGGAGACTATGTTGGACTTGGTGCTTGGCAACAAACCAGGCCAGGTGGCAGATCTCTCGGTGGGAGAGCATTTCGGTGATAGTGATCACAACTCCCTGACCTTTACTATAGTCATGGAGAGGGACAGGAGCAGATGGGATGGGAAAATATTTAATTTGGGGAGGGGGAATTACAATGCTTTTAGGCAGGAACTGGGGAGCATAAATTGGGAACAGATGTTCTCAGGGAAATGCACGACAGAAATGTGGAGGTTGTTTAGGGAGCACTTGCTGTGACTGCTGGATAGGTTTATCCCGATGAGGCAGGGAAGGGATGGTAGGGTGAAGGAACCTTGGATGACAAGAGATGTGGAACAACTAGTCAAGAGGAAGAAGGAAGCTTACTTAAGGTTGAAGAAGCAAGGATCAGACAGGGCTCTAGAGGGTTACAAGGTAGCCAGGAAGGAACTGAAGAATGGACTTAGGAGAGCTAGAAGGGGACATGAAAAAGTCTTGGCGGGTATGATTAAGGAAAATCCCGGCGTTCTACACTTATGTGAGGAACAAGAGAATGGCCAGAGTGAGGGTAGGGCCGATCAGAGATAGTGGAGGGAACTTGTGCCTGGAGTCGGAGGAGGTAGGGGAGGTCCTAACTGAATACTTTGCTTCAGTATTCACTAGTGAGAGGGACCTGGTCGTTTGTGAGGACAGCGTGGAACAGGCTGATATGCTCGAACAGGTTGAGGTTAAGAGGGAGGATGTGCTGGAAATTTTGAATGATATGAGGACAGATAAGTCCCCAGGGCCAGACGGGATATACCCAAGGATATTACAGGAAGCGAGGGAAGAGATTGCTGCGCCTTTGGCAATGATCTTTGCGTCTTCACTGTCCACTGGAGTAGTACCGGATGATTGGAGGGTGGCAAATGTTGTTCCCTTGTTCAAGAAAGGGAATAGGGATAACCCAGGGAATTATAGACCAGTCAGTCTTACGTCGGTAGTGGGCAAATTATTGGAGAGGATTCTGAGAGACAGGATTTATGATTATTTGGAGAAGCATGGTTTGATTAGAGACAGTCAGCATGGCTTTGTGAGGGGCAGGTCATGCCTCACAAGCCTTATTGAATTCTTTGAAGATGTGACAAAACACATTGATGAAGGAAGAACAGTGGATGTGGTGTATATGGATTTTAGCAAGGCGTTTGATAAGGTTCCCCATGGTAGGCTCATTCAGAAAGTAAGGAGGCATGGGATTCAGGGAAAGTTGGCTGTCTGGATACAAAATTGGCTGGCCCATAGAAGTCAGAGGGTGGTAGTAGATGGAAAGTATTCAGCATGGAGCTCGGTGACCAGTGGTGTTCCACAAGGATCTGTTCTGGGACCTCTGCTCTTTGTGATTTTTATAAATGACTTGGATGAGGAAGTGGAAGGCTGGGTTAGCAAGTTTGCCGATGACACGAAGGTTGCTGGAGTTGTGGATAGTGTGGAAGGCTGTTGTCGGTTGCAACGGGACATTGACAGGATGCAGAGCTGGGCTGAGAAGTGGCAGATGGAGTTCAACCTGGAAAAGTGTGAAGTGATTCATTTTGGAAGGTCGAATTTGAATGCAGAATGCAGGCTTAAAGACAGGATTCTTGGTAGTGTGGAGGAACAGAGGGATCCTGGGGTCCATGTCCATAGATCGCTCAAAGTTGCCACCCAAGTTGATAGGGTTATTAAGAAGGCGTATGGTGTGTTGGCTTTCATTAATGGGGGATTGAGTTTAAGAGCCGCGAGGTTATGCTGCAGCTCTATAAAGCCCTGGTTCGACCACACTTGGAATATTGTGTTCAGTTCTGGTCGCCTCATTATAGGAAGGATGTGGAAGCTTTAGAGAGGGTGCAGAGGAGATTTGCCAGGATGCTGCCTGGACTGGAGGGCATGTCCTACGAAGAAAGATTGAGGGAGCTAGGGCTTTTCTCATTGGAGCGAAGAAGGATGAGAGGTGACTTGATAGAGGGGTACAAGATGATGAGAGGCATAGATAGAGTGGATAGTCAGAGACTTTTTCCCAGAGTGGAAAGGGCTATCACCAGGGGGCATAATTTTAAGGTGATTGGAGGAAGGTTTCGGGGAGATGTCAGAGGTAGGTTCTTTACACAGAGAGTGGTGGGTGCGTGGAATGCGCTGCCAGCAGCGGCAGTAGAAGCAGATACATTAGGGGCATTTAAGAGACTCTTGGATAGGTACATGGATGATCGTAGAATGAAGGGTAGGTGGTTAGTTTGATCTTAGAGTAGGTTAAAGGGTCGGCACAACATCGTGGGCCGAAGGGCCTGTACTGTGCTGTACTGTTCTATGTTCTATGATAAGTGGACAGACTAAGAAAAACAAGACAGATTTTTAACATGAACATTTTGATATGAAGTTCTGAGCATGGAGAGCAAATTCATAAAATTTAGCCTGGTATTCGAACCAACTATAAGTCCACGCAAAACACTGGCTCTGGCTTTCTGATGGGAACACATCTCTGACTCATCCTACCTTAGAGATGCCCCACCCGCAATGCCGAACAACTTCTTGAGCAGTGATAGATGTGTATACTGGAGGGAGACTCCCTGGTCTTTGCTGGGCACTTGTACTAAGCTGGCCTCTCCCTGTTACTTCCTGCAGCCCCTGAGCTGCCTAAAAAATTGACCACTAAATTCTGAAAAAGGTTTCATCTGCTGCTCCTGCAGTCCATTTGCAGACATGTTCTGAGAGCAACTGCATTGACACGTCTCCGAAGAAAACGTTCGACGCCCCCTCTGATGTCATTTAAATGCCAGGTGTGAAATCTTTACAGGAAGGATGATGGGGCAATGAAAACACTATGGGTAGAGTTAAAGAACAGTAATGGACAGAATACTGTGGTAGGAGTAGCCCATGGACGTTCGAACAGCAGTGATGTAGTAGGGCCATGGGTAAATTGTTAAAAAGAGTACTTAATTTCTTCATCACCAGCCCTAACATTTTGCAGTGAGTTTAATGGAGAATTAATGTGAAAATTCAGCAAATACTTAAAAATAGGTAAGATGCCATTTTTGCAGAGCAAATGGCAAAGTGCCATAAATCGACCAGTAAATTCTGAAGATTTGCAACACATGCATATCTCTTAAACCCCTTGAACTTGTTGGCAGATTTGTGTGTTAATAATGATGTTTATTGTTACATACAGTTATTTTTCCAGCAAGATTTGTCCCAACAATCAAGGTTTTGAATTTAAGTAAGGCAAACTTCAAAGGGATAAAAGAATAAATTGACCACAGTAAACTGGGCTAAACTATGAATGGATAAACCTACAAACAGTGGGACATATTCAAAAAGATACTTGCGTATGATACAAAACCAGTGCATACTCCTAAAGGACAAATGCTCCACTTGGGTAGTTAAGTAACCACGGTCAACAAATGAGGTATGAGACAGTATCAAGTTAAAAGAAAAGGTTTACACAAAAGTGCAATGTAGTCCTATGTTATCAGCATGCCCAGTGCTAGAATGGTGAAGATTTTTGACTAGATTGTGTTGAGCCTCATTGTTTCTGAAAATGTATGGCTGCACTCAGTTGGATGCAAGGTCCTAGTGTCCAACTGATTCAACTATCGTCTACACTGCTTTGGTGAGTTTGTTCTGGTTAGGCTGACTGAGCTTCTGTATCACTGTTCTAGACAGCGACAGTAAAATGTTTATTGGGTCATGGTTATATCTGAAAATGGGACAAAATGACTGCACCCACGGGATACATCGTAAGGCCAGGAACGTATGATGGAGCTTTGGAACCATTCAATTCGTACATTGAAAGAATGGACATGTTCTTCAGATCTAATGATATATTCGAACACGAAGGTGAAAGTGAAGAGGCCCAGACTCAGAATAAGGCAATTCTTGAGCACAAGAAAGCAATTTTGCTATGGAGATTGGCCCGGAAGTGTACGGCATGCTAACAAACATTCTTGCCCCCAATAAGGCAAAAGATATGCCATTCAAAATAATTAGCACCAAGCTGGAGGAACATTTCAACTCTAAGTCACTAAAATAGTGGACACTTCAAATTTGGAACGAGAAACCAGAGAAGTAGTGAAACAGTTGGTGAGTATATTGTAAAACTGAAGAATTTATCATTACATTGCAACTTTGGTACATTCTTAGACCGCGAATTAAGAGACAGATTCGTGTGTGGATTGATGGTTGAAAGACTCCAGTCGAGGTTAATAAACACACAAAATCTTACCTTTCAGCTAACATGCAAAATTGCTTCTATCATGGAGATGGCAAAAATGCTCAAGAATTTTGTCCTAGGCAAGTCACCAGTACAGCTTCTGACCACTGTCAGAAGGCATCTGCCTACTTTAAAGCGAGGAGACCTGATCAGAAGAGTGCTCTTGATAAAAATATAGTGACTTGTTATTACTGTAATGGCAAACACAAGGCATTGGCATGCTAGTACAGAAATGCCAAATGCTTTAATTATCAAATGATAGGCCATATTGCAACAGCATGCCGAGTAAAAGCCAAAGCTGGAAAGAAAACTCTTTCTAGTAATGATGGAAAGCAGCAGAACATGTGCACCGATTCTTCCATTATGAGTAAAGACATATATGAGAGCAAATTCAGTGACATGCTTCTAACTGATGGCACAGCTCAGTTGAAAACCTACTCTGGTGGGGTGCTAGAAACATATGGACAAATGGAGTGCAATGTCCAGTAGAAGGACAAGTCCCTCAAATTACCCATTGTTGTAGCGAGATGTGTCAACAAACCAATTTTAATGGGCAATGACTGGCTTCATAAACTGAAGTTAGACTGGAAGCATGTTTTCCAAGTTAAGGTGACCAAGGAGGTTTATCAGAGGATAGCTATGAAGGTATAATCGGGTGTGAAAGCCCACATCCAAATCAGGCCTGATGCAAAACCAGTATATTGCAAATCTAGGCCGGTTCTTTATGATCTCAAAACCCAGTTTGAAAAGGAATTAGTGAAGCTCCAGAGGAATGTCGTGCTATTGAAAATTGATCAGAGTGTTTGGGCAACCCCAAATGTAGTAGTGCCTAAGTCAGACAAAACCGTAAGACTATGCAGGGGCTGCAAAGTCACAATCAACCAGACATGGGATGATTAGCAGTATCCATTACCGACCTCTCAAGATTTGTATGCAGAGTTAGAAGGATCCAAGTTATTCACAAAGTTGGATTTGTCCCATGCTTATGCACAGCTCAATGTGGATCAGGAGAGTCAGCAGTATGTCAAGAAAACATGATATACCAAATGAGGATTTTTAATCAATTGTTTGGAAACCTGCATTAAACTTTCAGAAAGGAGCTGGGATCCTACAGCTAACTTTTAAAAAGCTGGCAGCCAAGATGGCCACCACAATTTGCATTGAAACACCTCACATTCCAGGACATCAAATTGGAGATGCTTGTCTAACGAAGTTCCATCCAAGACGATGCTTCATGAACTTGGAATCAGCTAACAGTTTCACTTCTAATGGCAAAACATTCAAAGCCACCTTGGAACATAAACAGTGGAGTCATACCTCCAGGGGATGAACACTGAAACAAAGAGACCCGAGAGAGTTAGAAAATGCCTAGACCCGAATCTAATTAAATAGCAAACGAGGACACTGGACAATCATGTGACCACTTCCCCATCTGTGGAAAAACTAGCAGTCTTTTGAAGAACAAGCTCTTGAAACTTTGTAACAGGCAAGCTATGAGTGCAAATCAGACAAGACCCCAATGGAGGCTGTGCGTGTGTCTCTCTCATTCTCGCTCTGGATAACATCGCAAGTTTGAAACCTATCTGCGACTATGGAACATCCAAGTCTACCATTGCTACAGACACAGACCTCAAGGGAAGAAAGGCACCTACAACTCTGTCTCCAAGAAAAACCTGAATGCAAATGGGCTAGCCACAAAGTGCACTTCTACCAGCCAGAGATTTCAAGATCACAACTTCAGCCAGAAGACAACGGAATTGCCCGACCCCACAGACTGTATGTTATTTTTACTTGTTCTGGACTATAATCCAAACCAAACTACTTCTTATTTCTCTGTACTCTAATTGCGTGTGTGATTCTCACGTGTGTGTGTGCGCGTGCGTATGCGTGAGTGAAAGTGTAGCGCAGTTTTATTATTTTATCTAGATCTGGTTTAGTTTTTTTTTGTACAATAACCTCACCTCTTGTTTAAACGCAAGAAAATCTGTCTGATTGGTTCTTTTATAATCGCAACAAAAGTAAAAGGTAAAACACTCACTGAAGTGGTAAACACATCCATTGTTTTAAAGGAATAAACCCAGTTGCGGCCAAACAAGGAAAAGGACAAGTGGGGAGCCTTGTGACCCCTCGTCACCGGATCATAACAAGTATCTTATGATAAACACACATATGGGGTTACATTCCTACACAAAACTGCCATATGATATGAATTCTTCTCCAAAAATCTTCCAAGTTACAATGTTTAAGATTTTACAAGGAGTGCTGCATTGCTTGTATAATCAGGATAATGTGTTGATCGCAACAGAGAATCTTTTAGTGTTAAAAAGGCTCAATGACCACAATATGAAGTTGAAAAGGAGCAAGTCTGCTTTTGTGCAATCTGAGTAGTGTACCTTGGCCTGGAAATCAATGAAAAAGGACGACAGTCAGTGAAAGGGAAGATAGAGGCAATAGTCAATATCTCAAAGCCAAAAGATGTCTCTGAGCTTTTACCTTTTCCAGGCATTTTCCAATGCTACTTACGATTACTGCCTGAGCTTGTAATAGTGTGAGCTTCACTAAATTAGTTGAAGAAAGATGCAAAACCGGAATGATCTAAAGCACAACAAAATGCTTATGATGCATGTAAGAGAAGCTTGACCAGTGATGGACTACTCTTTCATTACAACGCAAATTGTGACCTGAAACTAACAAGTGATGCTTCAAACTATGGTGTTGGAACAGTGATCAGTCATGTCACAGCTGATGGTCAAGAGAAGCCCATAGCATTTGCATCACGTACCCTGACCAAGAACAAACGTTAACTATGTGCAGATAGAAAAGGAAGTGCTTGGAATCATCTTTGAAATCAAAAAGTTTCATCAGTTTTTGTTGGGTAGAAACTTTACACTGGTTTTTTTTTATTCATTCAGGGATGTGGGCGTCGCTGGCTAGGCCAGCATTTATTGCCCATCCCTAATTGCCCTTGAGAAGGTGGTGGCGAGCTGCCTTCTTGAACTGCTGCAGTCCATTTCGGGTAGGTACACCCACAATGCTGTTAGGAAGGGAGTTCCAGGATTTTGACCCAGCGACAGTGAAGGAACGATGATATAGTTCCAAGTCAGGATGGTGTGTGACTTGGAGGGGAACTTGCAGCTGGTGGTGCTCCCATGCATTTTATACCCTTGTCCTTCTAGTTGGTAGAGATCGCGGGTTTGGAAGGTGCTTTCTAAGGAGGCTTGGTGCATTGCTGCAGATCATCTTGTAGATGGTACACACTGATGTCACTGTGCGTCGGTGGTGGAAGGAGTGAATGTTTGTAGATGGGGTGCCAATCAAGCGGGCTGCTTTGGCCTGGATGGTGTCGAGCTTCTTGAGTGTTGTTGGAGCTGCACCCATCCAGGCAAGTGGAGAGTATTCCATCACACTCCTGACTTGTGCCTTGTAGATTATGGACAGGCTTTGGGGAAACAGGTGGTGAGTTACTCGCCTCAAGATTCCTAGCCTCTGACCTGCTCTTGTAGCCACGGTATTTATATGTCTACTCCAGTTCAGTTTCTGGTCAATGGTAGCCCCTAGGATGTTGATAGTGGGGGATTCAGCGATGGTAATGCCGTTGAATGTCAAGGGGAGATGGTTAGATTCTCTCTTGTTGGATATGGTCATTGCCTGGCACTTGTGTGGCGCGAATGCTACTTGCCACTTATCAGCCCAAGCCTGGATATTGTCCAGGTCTTGCTGCATTTCTACACAGACTGCTTCAGTATCTGAGGAGTCACGAATGGTGCTGAACATTGTGCAATCATCAGCGAACAACCCCACTTCTGATTTTATGATTGAAGGTAGGTCATTGATGAAGCAGCTGAAGATGGTTGGGCCCAGGACACTACCCTGAGGAACTCCTGCAGTGATGTCCTGGAGCTCAGATGATTGACCTCCAACAACCACAACTATCTTCCTTTGCGCTCGGTATGACTCCAGCTAGCGGAGGGTTTTCCCCCTGATTCCCATTGACCTCAGTTTTGCTAGGGCTCCTTGATGCCATACTCGGTCAAATGCTGCCTTGATGTCAAGGGCAGTCACTCTCACCTCACCTCTTGAGTTCAGCCCTTTTGTCCATGTTTGAACCAAGGCTGTAACGAGATCAGGAGCTGAGTGGCCCTGGCAGAACCCAAACTGAGCATCATTGAGCAGATTATTGCTAAGCAAGTGCCGCTTGATGGCGCTATTGATGACACCTTCCATTACTTTACTGATGATTGAGAGTAGGCTGATGGGGCGGTAATTGGCCGGGTTGGACTTGTCCTGCTTTTTGTGTACAGGGCATACCTGGGCAATTTTCCACATTGCAGGGTAGATGCCAGTGTTGTAGCTGTACTGGAACAGCTTGGTTAAGGGCGCGGCATTCAGTCGTTTCTTGATATCACGCAGAGTGAATCGAATTGGCTGAAGTCTGGCATCTGTGATGCTGGGGACTTCAGGAGGAGGCCGAGATGGATCATCAACTCGGCACTTCTGGCTGAAGATTGTTGCAAATGCTTCAGCCTTATCTTTCGCACTGATGTGCTGGGCTCCCCCATCATTGGGGATGGGGATATTTGTGGAGCCACCTCCTCCAGTTAGTTGTTTAGTTGCCCACCACCATTCACGGCTGGATGTGGCAGGACTGCAGAGCTTAGATCCGATCCGTTGGTTATGGAATCGCTTAGCTCTGTCTATTGCATGCTGCTTACACAGCTTGGCACGCAGATAAGTCCTGTGTTGTAGCTTCACCAGGTTGACACCTCATTTTGAGGTATGCCTGGTGCAGCTCCTGGCATGCCCTCCTGCACTCTTCATTGAACCAGGGTTGGTCTCCTGGCTTGATGGTAATGGTGGAGTGGGGGATTTGCTGGGCCATGAGGTTACAGATTGTGGTCGAGTACCATTCTGCTGCTGCTGATGGCCCACAGCGCCTCATGGATGTCCAGTTTTGCATTGCTAGATCTCTTCAAAATCTATCCCATTTAGCACGGTGGTAGTGCCACACAACACGATGAACGTTATCCTCAATGTGAAGGCGGGACTTCGTCTCCACGAGGACTGTGCTGTGATCACTCCTACCAATACTGTCATGGACAGAAGCATCTGCGGCAGGCAGATTGGTGAGGATGAGGTCAAGTATGTTTTCCCTTGTGTTGGTTCCCTCACCACCTGCCGCAGACCCAGTCTAGCAGATATGTCCTTTAGGACTCAGCCAGCTCGGTCAGTAGTGGTGCTACCAAGCCACTCTTGGTGATGGACATTGAAGTTCCCCACCCAGAGTACATTTTGTGCCCTTGCCACCCTCAGTGCTTCCTCCAAGTGGTGTTCAACATGGAGGAGTACTGAGTCATCAACTGAGGGAGGGCAGTCGGTGGTAATCAGTAGGAGGTTACCTTGCCCATGTTTGACCTAATGCCATGAGACTTCATGGGATCCGGAGTCGATGTTGAGGACTCTCAGGGCACTCCCTCCCTACTGTATACCACTGTGCCACCACCTCATGTGGTCCCACCTATGGTGGCGGCGCAGTGGTTAGCACCGCAGCCTCACAGCTCCAGTGACCCGGGTTCAATCCTGGGTACTGCCTGTGTGGAGTTTGCAAGTTCTCCCTGTGTCTGCGTGGGTTTCCTCCGAGTGCTCCGGTTTCCTCCCACATGCCAAAGACTTGCAGGTTGATAGGTAAATTGGCCATTAGCAATTGCCCCAGTATAGGTAGGTGGTAGGGAAATATAGGGACAGGTGGGGATGTAGCAGGGATATGGAATTCGTGTAGGATTAGTATAAATGGGTGGTTGATGGTCGGCACAGACTCGGTGGGCCGAAGGGCCTGTTTCAGTGCTGTATCTCTAAACTAAACATACCTGGGGATGGTGATGGCAGTGTCTGGGACATTGTAAGGTATGATTCCGTGAGTATGACTATGTCAGGCTGTTGCTTGACTAGTCTGTGGGACAGCTCTCCCAACTTTGGCACAAGCCCCCAGATGTTAGTAAGGAGAACTTTGCAGGGTCGACAGGGCTGGGTTTGCCGTTGTCGTTTCTGGTGCCTAGCTCGATGCCGGGTGGTCCGTCCGGTTTCATTCCTTTTTATTGACTTCGTAGTGGTTAGGTAAAACTGACTGGCTTGCTAGGGCATTTCAGAGGGCATGTAAAAGTTAACCACATTGCTGTGGATCTGGAGTCACATGTAGGCCAGACCAGGTAAGGACAGCAGGTTTTCTTCCCTAAAGGACATTAGTGAACTAGATGGGTTTTTACAACAATCGACAATGGTTTCATGGCCATCATTTTAATTTGGATGAGATATTAAACCGAGATCCCATTTGCCCTGCCACATGGACGTCAAAGATCTTATGCCACTATTTTGAAGAAGAGTGGGGACTTCTCCCAGTCTCCTTTCCAAAATTTATCCCGCAACAAACATCACTTAAAAGAAAAGTTTATCAGGCCATTATCTCATTGCTGTCGGTGAACCTTGTTGTGTCTGAATTGGCTGCCATGTTTCATACATCATAACAGTGACTACACTTCAAAAGTACTTCACGGACAGTGAAGTGCTTTCGGATGTCTGTCTTTCTTCAAAGCACATAAGGGATAAGCATTTAATGGCACCCAGCAGCCATGTTTAAACATCCTGCAGCACAGTTTCAAACTCCAACATGGATGAAGAAATGTTCTTGTCGTGAAGCAATCTTGTAGCAAAAAACAAGCATTCTGGTGGCATAGCACTGTGTCTGAGAAGATCAGTTGGGATGGGAAAGATGATGTATAGCTGCAGGGATTAACATCAGGTGCAACAATCTCCCAATAACATGATTGTACACTGTACCCATGGCAATGATTATGAAGCTAGATATATTATGCCTTCAAAATTGGAGCCAAGGAAAAATGGAGGAAAGAGCCAACTTAGTCCAATAGTATGTATCTCCTAGCAATTCAATTCAGAACAGCACTGAAAACAAGTCACCTATTCATAGGTCACAACAAGTAGGTAACCTGGGGAACCCAATGGAGTGAAACAAGCCCTGGAAAAATGTTTCTGTCTGGATTTATAAATTGCTACTCAGGAGGAGGACATAATAATGAAATGCCAAAAGTGGAAGATTTCACAGAACCAGTGTAGATCTAGCATGTCTTCCTTTAAACCAGTGCCAGTTATGATTTGTGAAAGGAATTGTTACCTATTTCTATGTGTCACTGTATTTCCAAGAACCAGATTGCCAGCAAAGCCTCCAAAAGACAGCAACAACTGGCATGTCAAAGGCACAAAAACATTAAGGCAGAGCAGCTGCAGTAAATAAAAATGTCTTCAGGTTGCTTAAAATGCTTTCTGCTTTGAAAGGTGATCAAAGGCATATGTACTTTTCATAGGTGCAAAAATCAATTCCACCTAGGTCATTGGGACAACTAGTTAAAGTAGAGTAGTTTGATACAATCCCTGTGACAAATGTGTCCTGGCATGACCGGTACTTTAAGCTGTTCTCAAGGAAAACTAGAAGTTACTCGTGTGATACACTCGCACACAGAGGAAAATCTCATTCTCACCAGCAATTAAAAATCTGTTTCTTTGTATTTATGATTATTCTGCATTTGTCTGCACAAATCCAATGCTGTGCTTTACATCCTGATTTGAATTTGGGTCCATTCTCCAATCAGTCTGTAACGCGCGGGAATATAGCCCCGATGAACCTCCAATGCACACGGAACCACTCACCACTCTGCGGAATCTCTCACTACGCCGTTGGATGTCCATTATGAAAGTGAGGGCAATTGCTAATACGACCATGGATAAGCCAGTGGTTGGCTCACAATTGAGAGACGAGCAACCCTTGTACAGACTGGCAGTATATATGGAGCATCTTCATAAAGCTTGCACAGCAACATTATCCCTGTGGAAATTATTATATCCTTATAATAATCACAACTCTTCCTCGCATAGGACCTCCTGAAGTATAACAATCTTGTAAACATTCTGAAGAAAAACACTGTGTTCTTGTTGTTAGCCTTTCATGTATCCCTTGAGGGCAATTTGGAAGTTAAAATGTTTTGTAAGCGGTGTCATGCAGTTTTGTGAACTGCAGAAAAAAAATTATAAATCTTCAAAGATGGGAAAGAGCTGTGCAAGCAGGAAGCACACTGAACATTCTAGTTGCCTACTAGTCTTGGAAAATTACAGTACTGTCGCCTCACAATGCTCCACCCCCACCCCCATAAACCCACCTGAAGACAAATCACAAGAGACAGCATCAGAAAGATGGAAGGTTGAGGATAACTATCAGAGTCATCTTTGAAAAGCTGCATTTATCTTGGTAGACCCTTTTGTTCGTAGCTTTCTAGTTTGACCTAATCTCAACTTTTCTTAAAAATAAACAAGTATCTATTTTCATGGAACATTCAATTATATATTAGTGAATATTATGCATTAGATGAAACATGGCAGACCTCTTTTCACTTAGGGAATAATAGCGAATTGAACATTCAGCAGAGTCTCTGGCTTGATTTTAATAAACAAAGGTAAATGTCTGAACATGCTAATGTGACATTATTTAGAAATTCCAGCATAAAGATCTTTTATTTTCTGTCTTTTGATAAGATCCAGGACTTACTCACTGTTTTAATTTAAAGTATAATCATAGGAACAATTTAATTATACACTTGGTCAACTGATAGAACTATAGGGCATCTTAAAATACAACACCACTAAATAACTTTATGGTTGACATGGCATTCTAGAATAATCAATCTACTGGACAGCTCCAGCTTTCAATCATCATGATAAGCTACATATGCCACCTAGTTCGTGCACTGTTAATAAGCATCTGACAAATTTGGTATAGGTTGTCCCAAGTCATTGGCAAGACAGCAAGAATATGGGCCTTTGCATATTTTCAACTTTGGAAGAAATGTAAAGTTTACTATATAGATGGTCATATAAAGAGCAGTCATTGATCACTTACTTGAGCAATTAAACAAACTCTTGTCAAGCTCTGAATGCTCAATTAAACAAAACATCCATTCAGACACAGATTAGTTCACCATCGATGCTAACACAATCGATGTACCGACAGCATGATCACAGACCATTTTAATGCTGGTCAATTGATATACATTAGGAATTGCCTCAACCCTCAGCCCAACATTTGTGTTTCTTCAGCTCCTTTATTCCAGCTATTTCAATCAGAGACCATTTTTGGAAATAAATCACTTCTTAGTATTTTTCACTCGGACACACTTAGCTTTCCCATTTCACTAAGTGGTTAACTAAAGTTAAAGAAAGCATCAACCTTAAGGAAAAGGCATATAATTGCACAAAGATGCGTGGCAGGTCAGATGATTGGTCAGAATATAAAGAATGGCAGAGAATGACTAAAAGGTTAATCAGGGGAAAGAAATTAGAGTATGAGAGGAAGCTAACTTCAAATGTAAAAACAGATAGCAAGAGTTTCTACAGCTAGTTAAAAAGGAAAAAAGTAAAGTGCATGTTGGTCCTCTAAAGAGTGAGAATGGGGAGTTAATAGTAGATAATAAGGAAATGAAATGAACAAATGTTTTGCTTCTGTCTTCACAATAGAGTATACAAAAAACATTCCAGTAATAGCTGTAAATCAGGAGATGGAAGGAAGAGAGGAACTTGGTGAAATTACAATCACCAGGGAAGCGGTATGACTAAACTGATGTAGCTGCAGCTGACAAGTCCCTGGGTCCTGTTGGAATGGTGGCTAATGAGGTAGTAGATGCGTTGGTGCTAATTTTTCAAAATTTGCTAGATTCTGGAAAGGTTCCATCAGACTGGAAAATAGCAAATATAACCCCTTTATTCAAGAAGTTTGGGGGGGGGGGGGGAAGAGAGGGAGGCAGAAAACAGGTAACTACAGGCCAGTTAGTTCGACATCTATCATGGAGAAGGTGTTCGAATCAATCATGAAGGAGGCTATAGCTGGGCATTCAGAAAAACTCAAGGTAATCGAGAATAGTCAGCATGGTTTTGTGAAAGGGACATCATGTTTAACCAATTTATTGGAGTTCTTTGAAGGTGTAACATGTGCCATGGATAAAGGGGAGCCCGTTGACGTACTGTACTTGGATTTCCAGAAGACATTTGACAAGGTGCCACATAGAAGGTTATTGTGCAAAGTAGGAGCTCATGGTATAGTGGGTAACATATATTAGCATGGACAGAAGATTGGCTGGCTGGCTGGCAGAAAACAGAGGATGCACAAATGGGTCCTTTTCTGATTGGCAGGATGTGATGAGAGGAGTGTCACAGGGGTCTGTGCTGGGGCCTCAACTTTGTACAACTTATATCAATTACTTAGATGAGGGGAGGGATGGCATGGTAGCTTAATTTGCAGATGACACAAAGACAGGTAGGAAAGTATGTTGTGAAGAGGACATAAGGAGCTTGCAGACCGATATAGATAGGTTGAGTGAGTGGGCAAAAATCTGGCAGATGGAGTATAATGTGGGAAAATGTGAAGTTGTTCACTTTGGTAGGAAGAATAAAAAAGCAGAGTACTACTGAAATGGAGAACAACTGCAGAATTCCGAGGTGCAAAGGGATCTAGGTGTTCTAGTGCATGAGTCACAAAAAGTTAGTATGCAGGTACAAAAAGTAATAAAGAAGGATAATGGAATGCTATCTTTTATTACAAGAGGAATAGAAAATAAAAGTAAGGATGTTATGCTTCAGTTATACACGGCTTTGTCGAGACCACATCTCGAATACTGTGTGAGGTTTCGGTCTCCTTATTTAAGGAAGGATGTGAATGCGTTGGAGGCGGTTCAGGGGAGGTTTACTAGATTGATACCTGGAATGAGCGGGTTGCCTTATGAGGAAAGATTGTACAGATTGGGCTTGTTTTCACTGGAATTTAGAAGAGTGAGGGGAGACTTGATTGAAGTATATAGGATCCTGAACGGTCTTGATAAGGTGGATGTGGAAAGGCTGTTTCCTCTTGTGGGGGAGTCCAGAACTAGAGGGCACTGTTTTAAAATTAGGGGTCGCCGTTTTATAACAGAGATGAGGATTTTCTTCTCTCAGAGGGTTGTGCGACTTTGGAACTCTCTGCCTCAGAAGATGGTGGAGGCATCGAGAAAAAAGGCAGGGTCATTGAATAATTTTAAGGCAGAGGTAGATAGATTCTTGTTAGACATGGGAATCAAAGGTCATCAGGGGCAGTTGGGAGTGTGGAATTCGAGACACACAGATCCGCCATGATCTTAGTGAATGGCGGAGCAGGCTAGAGGGGCCGAATGGCCTAATTCTGCTCCTAATTCATATGTTCACAACACTAGTGTTTCATAATCCTTCCACAGTTTCAGACACAAATTTTAAGTCACAAAACTTTTAAGATTAATTTTGGATATGCTTCAACACTGGTGCTTTACTCCAATCCACCAGCTTCTAAATCTTCTGAAAGACACATTTACTCCAATGCACCAAACATCTCATTGCACTCCTGTATATCATGCTTCCAAATGAGGCTTGGGCAATTAGCAATTAGAAACTCGAGTGTTGATGCCTAAACACTGCTGGTTTATGTGAAGGATTTAAAATTGGATGCCTACTTTTTTGGAAAACTATAGCTATGTAGGTTCTTTTTTACGCAATAGAGGGAGACTCGTCCTTAATGATTATTAGTACTTGCACACTATGAGAAAATACTGGCAAATTCAAGTATTTAAGCACTTGAAACTGGCAAATTTAACTATTAGAAAAAAGTTCTAAATTACCTATAAGTACAACAATATTATTGCAAGAACAATGTAGAATATAGAGCCCATATGAAAATTTTGTAGAGTATTACGCATTCACCCACACTCAGAAATGTACATCCACAGTGTCGAAAATACATATTCATTTTGATGAAAGGTCATCGACCTGAAATATTAACTCTGTAACTCTGTTCAAAGATGCTTCCTGATCAGCTGAGTGCCTTCCTGCATTTTCTGTTTTTATTTAAGAATTCTTACATAACCTGACAAATAGGTAGACTGTACTAAAAAATGCCTGGGTATTTTGCACTCTGGTCTGCACTTTCTACCTGGATTAGTAATTATAAACTAAAGAAACATCTGCTGTGGATAAAGGAGAACTGGTGGATGTATTGTACTTAGATTTCCAGAAGGCATTTGATAAGGTGCCACATCAAAGGTTATTACAAAAAATAAAAGCTCATGGTGTAGGGGGTAACATATTGGCATGGATAGAAATTTGGCTAACAGGAAACAGAGAGTAGGCATAAATGGGTCATTTTCTGGTTGGCAAGATGTAATGAGTGGTGTGCCACAGGGATCAATGCTGGGGCCTCAACTTTTTACAATTTATATAAACGACTTGGATGAAGGGACCAAAGGTATGGTTGCAAAATTTGCTGATGACACAAAGATAGGTAGGAAAGTAAGTTGTGAAGAGGACATAAGGAGGCTACAAAGGGATATAGATAGATTAAGTGAATGGGCAAAGATCTGGCAAATGGAGCATAATGTGGGAAAATGTGAAATTATCCATTTTGGCAGGAAGAATAGAAAAGCAGATTATCTAAATGGTGAGAGATTGCACAGCTCTGAGATGCAAAGGGATCTGAGTGTCCTAGTGCATGAATTGCATAAGATTAGCATTTAGGTTCAGCAAGTAATTAGGAAAGCTAATAGAATGTTATCCTTTATTGCGAGGGGAACTGAATACAAAATTAGGGAGGTTATGCTTCAGTTATACTGTATATTGGTGAGATCACATCTGGAGTAATGTGCATTGGTCTCCTTATTTAAGGAAGGATGTAAATGCGTTGGAAGCAGTTCATAGAAGGTTTACTAGACTAATACCTGAAATGGGTGCGTTGTCTTATGAAGAAATGCTGGACAGGCTAGGCTTGTATCTGCTGATGTTTAGAAGAGTAAGAGATGACTTGATTGAAACATATAAGATCCTTAGGGGTCTTGACAGGGTGGATGTAGAAAGGATGTTTCCCATTGCGAGAATCTAGAACTAGGGGTCACTGCTTAAAAATAAGGGGTCAGCCATTTAAGACAGAGATGAGGAGAATTTCTTTTCTCTCTGAGGGTCGTGAGTCTTTGGAACTCTCTTCCTCAAAAGGCAGTGGAAGCAGAGTCTTTAATATTTTTAAGGCAGAGGTAGATAGATTATTGATTAGCAAGGGGGTGAAAGGTTAGCGGGGGTAGGTAGGAATGCGGACTTGAGGTTACAATCAGATCAGCCATGATCACATTGATTGGCGGACCAGGCTCGAGGGGCCGAGTACCCTACTCCTGCTCCTAATTCGTATGTTTGCAAGTCATAGCTATTCACATATCTTGACCTTTTGTGATTAACACAGATTTGTTTCTTCAAGGTACAACCCAAGGTACAACTGGCACGAATGAGATGCTTTCACACACCCTTCTACAAGTAAGTATCATGCCAGAGGCTTGACAGAATGTATAACAGACCAACCTTACACCTATTTATCATCTATTTAATACCTGCTGTTAGTGCTAGGCAGGTTAATGATTTTAGCTGTTGAGCACTTACAAAAACATTGCTTCTAATTAAAATCAGCATAGATATTTTAAATTGTGTTTATTTAATGGGACGATTAGGCAAAGTGAATGTTTCACGTGCCGTTTGGGTTGTCTCCTTAAGAGGGTTACAACAAACCAGAACTTGTATCAACCGCAACATAGAACTCTGGCAGGTAATAATTACACCTCTGACTGAGCTTCCAATGTCTAATGAGGCCATGTTGTCAAATGTGATTTTCAAGCATTGCTATGTTCATCATTCAAGAAAATGTCAATGGTTAAATTCTCAGCATCCATTTTTTATTTGCTAACATTACCTTGAGGGTAGTTGCCAAAACTTCAAACTTTTCAATGGTAAGATGAAAAATCTGCTTTAGTGACACCCTTAGTAAACAGCATTCACTCAGAGATCTCACAGACCTTTATTCAAGTGAATGTACAAAACATTCAAAACAAAATGGGAGAGTTAGAAGCATTAACAATTATCACTGTGTATAGCATAGTAGTGTTAACGGAGGCAGGGCTCAGACTTTGTCTTGATAGGCAACTTAATGACTAACATTTTAAGGGGAGATTTAAAGGGGTGTAGTGGCAGTAATAATGAAGGATTCTGCCATAGTAATAGAATTTAAGGATATTCTTGGGAGGTGATGGTTGTTTGCATGAAGGCAGATCCATCTGAAGGGCATGAAGGATTATCAAGGAAAGTTATAATTCTTGGTGCGCATTACAGCCCACCAAGCAGTGTAGATGAGAAAGGAGGGAAGATCTGCATCAGATAGCAGGCATGTTCCTCCTGGGCCTACCATAAAAACTCAGACCCAGTGAAGGCCCATTGGAAGCCCATATCTATCGACTCAAACCAGATCTGTTGGGTGGCAAATAATGGGATTATTCAATTTATCGCTCTTCCAGAACCGGTGAGTTGTGGCAGGGTGCCTGCTTGATACCCATACCTCACTAGTGGGATATTAATGAAGCCCTGGCTTTAAAACAGCTTGGGTTTCCATACCATGGGGTTCAATTTGTTCTGAGGTTAACATATGGCATTAAGATTAAAATTTTGATCTGGTCATTTATTTAACTGCTGTCTGTGGGACCTCGTTGTGCACAAATTGGCTGCTGCATTACCGACAGTACAGCAGTCACTGCACTTCAAAAGTACTTCATTTTGACTGTTAAGCGCTTTGGGAAGCTCTGAGATCGTGAAAGGCACTATATAAATACAAGTCTTTCTTTATCAGTCACTTTTTCCTGATTTGATATTATAGCTGACAGTGATGGGCTGGCCTTGATGAAAACACCTCTGTGGTTGAAGAAAAATTATTGTTTTAACCGACTGACTCCTGTGCCTAATTGTAAGAATAGATATTGTATTAAAAAGATAAAGAATGACAGATGATGCATGTCAGATCATTTGTATGGAAGACCAAATGACTGGCTTTGTAGTGAAAAGTGGAAGCACCTTCTTACCTCTGGGATATGTAAAGTGTTTTTTTTTTGTAACTGCAGTACTTATTTATTTGCAATTGGTAAGGAAAACACTATGGAATTAAGGTACAGATCAGCCATGATCTAATTGAACATGCTCGATGAGCTGAATGGCCTCCTCGTGTTCTTATATAAATACTAATTTCCCAGAAAAGCACTTCATTGTGTCTGAAGAGATCTGTTACATACTTGTTTCTGAATCTCCTCAGTGGAAATTTGAAACCCTCACCCACACCCATACTCGCATTTTCCCATCCCCGCCTGCATAAACCAAACTACTGTCTCACGATGACCAATGCCATGAGAGTGCTCCTAGTTATTAAATAAAGAATATGTGGATCCTTCTTTTATTAGCCATCGTTAATCTGGCTGCAACAGTTGCAACAACAGAACAGCGAATTACTGTGGTAGCATTGCATCAGTGAAACTAGAACCTCCTGAGGATATAGTTATCAGAGATGTCTCCATGACAACTTAAATTAAATAAAACATTACTAATCAAATGTGAAAACTCATTATTAAATGCACCAGGTCCATAGGCTGATTCTATGTCGAAGCCAATAACACACCTCTAGTCTTTCTTTTGTTTTTTTTAATACGTTCTCATGAAAATGCAATTATCTTTCCACTGTATACTGGGTATCATTCCGTTCCTTTTTCCAGTAAAAAAAAACACTGTACAGTACTGTGATACTGTAACATTTGACAAAGCCATTGTTTTAATGTGTTGAGGAGAGGTACATGTGTTCTCTGAGGAATTGCACATTTATGAGCACAAAGACCACATTTTGGCAACAGTTTAGGTCCTGTATCAGACACACGTTAGAAACCCCTATTGTAAAATTGTTCTCGTCTGCAATAAAGCTTAGCCAAAAAGAGAACACATCATCAAATTGGGTCTTAAAAGGAAAAGCCTGAATATTACTTGAAAAATCAGAATCTACTTACAAAATAAAAATCACATTTGCCACTCAAAAGTAAAGTGCTCCCCTATTTTGTCCCTTTCCATCCCTGCAAGCACAGACTCGTGCTCATCTGAAAAAAGAACTTGCATTTATATAGTACCTTTCATGACCTCAGGACATACCAAAGCACTTTACAGACAATGAAGTATCTTGGAGTGTAGTTACTGTTGTAACGTAGGGAAACACAGAAGACAATTTGCACACAGCAAGATTGCACAAACAGCCATGAGATAAATGACCAGATAATCTGCTTCAGTGATGTTGATTGAGGGATAAGTATTGACCAGGATGCCAGCCCTTGCTCTTCTGCCATGGGATCTTTTATACCTATCCGAGAGGACAGATGGAGCCTTGTTTTAACGTCTGATCCAGAAGATGACACCTTTGACAATGCAGCACTCCCTCAGTACTGCACTAGATTAAGAGTTTAATCTATGTAATGGGATTTGAGTCCATAATCTTTTGGCTCAGGCAAGTGTGTTACCACCGAACCAAGGCTGACACCTGCAATCCCAAGAGTGCTGACATCCTCCAGAATCTTTCTGGAGTAGCCACTGCCATGTGCCATCCTAGACACTTAAAAAAAACATATGTTTTCCAGCAATAACAAAGATTTCTTTTCCATACCAATTGCATTAATAAATCTCAGTGATTTCAATCTTGCCCACCCAACTTCAGGCTAATTATCATTTTTGGAACCAGCAATGTTCAATTGAGGTTACCACAAATTCATTCCGTGCTCAATCAAAAAGAGCACTGCATGGTCAGCTTGGAAAACAGTGACTACAGTTTTGATTTTAAAGCAAAATTTGCACTCAGCCATGAGTGTTAGTAAACAAAATATATATGGAACAAAGTAGCTGTCTTTCCACTGAATTTGCACATTTCCATTGAAACGGACTTAAAACAGATCATTAATATATACTGTTGATCATTCTAATATACTTAAAAGATTTTTTGCAGACAATGGGTAAAACATATACATATTCAATCACTCACTTCAGTTGAATATTTAAACACTGAGCAGCAATAACTTGTATTTGTATTCACCCTACTTGTTTGCAGAGCCAATTTTCCTTCCTGACTCAAGGCTGCCTCAATACATCCGACTTTATGGGCGGGATTTCCAATCTGGGATCGGAAGCCTGAAGTTGCGGTCACTTCTGGGTCCTGACCCCACACCGCGTCAACAATGCACACACGTTGCAATTTCAACATGTAAGGAAATTAATTGGCCTAGAGTCACGTTCGCTGACCAATTAGCAATGGCGCATGCAGGAAGGATGTAGGAAGCAACGGGCCCGATTTGAAGGGCAGTCGGCAGCCATTGGTGTGTTTGTTGTTTGTCCAAAGGAAGGATGAAGCAACAGAGCAGAGGGAAATGAGAAGGGAAGCCCCCCATGCTAGGGAAGCCCTCGCTTTTCTGACATCTCACTGGATGTGGTGACTGTTCCCTGCCTGTAGCACCAGAAAGTCTGCAAGGCTCACCAAGAAGGCATGGTTGGTGATGGTTCACAAGGTCAACAGCAAAGGAGTGGTGCAGTGCAGGAAACACTTCAATGACCTTCTTAGGTCTGGAAAGGTGAGTCCAAAGATGGACTCAGATGGCATGCCTCCTGGTCACCAGTCACCAGAGTGGAAGAGAGAAGGGCATCTTGTGGGTACATAGAGTTTTCCTGACCATGTGAGAGACATGTGCTCAGCATCCTTGAAGACTCATAAGCATAGGTCAGAACCATGGTGATGTTGGAAAGAAGACTGGAGTGCAGACTGCAACATCTCATGTGACTGAAAAGCTGCAAATGGAGAAGGAGAGAGGCAATATCCTAACTTCATCTTTCTTTATCTTTCAGGCCAACCCTGATGTTCATTTCCTGTCTGGGGAATCTAGAACACAGGGGCACAGTCTCAGAATAAGGGGTCGATTATTTAGAACTGAGATGAGGAGAAATTTATTTTCTCAAAGGGTTGTCAATCTCTGGATTTCTCTAATATAATATTGAACAACTTCTCCTTCAACTCCACGCACTTCCTTCAAGTAAAAGGTGTCGCAATGGGTACCCGCATGGGTCCTAGTCATGCCTGTCTTTTTGTGGGATATGTCGAGCATTCTTTGTTCCAGTCCTACTCAGGCCCCCTCCCCCAACTCTTTTTCTGGTACATTGATGACTGTATCGGTGCCGTTTCCTGCTCCCGCCCCGAACTGGAAAATTTTTTATCAACTTTGCTTCCAATTTCCACCCTTCTCTCACCTTTACATGGTCCATCTCTGACACTTCCCTTCCCTTCCTCGACTTCTCTGTCTCCATCTCTGGGGATAGGTTGTCTACCAATATCCATTATAAGCCCACCGACTCCCACAGCTACCTCGACTACACTTCTTCACACCCTACCTCCTGTAAGGACTCCATTCCATTCTCCCAGTTTCTCCATCTCCGACGCATCTGCTCTGATGATGCTACCTTCCCTAATGGTGCTTCTGATATGACCTCCTTTTTCCTCAACCGAGGATTCCCCCCCACTGTGGTTGACAGGGCCCTCAACCGTGTCCGGCCCATTCCCCGCACCTCTACCCTCACCCCTTCCCCTCCCTCCCAGAACCGTGACAGGGTTCCCCTTGTCCTCACTTTTCACCCCATCAGCCTCCATATCCAAAGGATCATCCTCCAACATTTCCGCCACCTCCAGCGTGATGCCACTACCAGTCGCATCGTCCCCTCCCTTCCCCTGTCAGCATTCCGAAGGGATCGTTCCCTCCGCGACACCCTGGTCCACTCCTCTATTACCCCCACCACCTCGTCCCCGTCCCATGGCACCTTCCCCTGCAATCGCAGGAGGTGTAATACCTGCTCATTTACCTCCTCACTATCCCAGGCCCCAAACACTCCTTTCAGGTGAAGCAGCGATTTACTTGTACTTCTTTCAATGTAGTATACTGTATTCGCTGCTCACAGTGTGGTCTCCTCTACATTGGGGAGACCAAACGCAGATTGGGTGACCGTTTTGCGGAACATCTCCGCTCAGTCCGCAAGCAGGACCCTGAGCTTCCGGTTGCTTGCCATTTCAACACTCCCCCCTGCTCTCATGCTCACATCTCTGTCCTGGGATTGCTGCAGTGTTCCAGTGAACATCAACGCAAGCTCGAGGAACAGCATCTCATTTACCGATTAGAAACACTACAGCCTGCCGGACTGAACATTGAGTTCAATAATTTCAGAGCATGACAGCCCCCCATTTTACTTTCATTTTTAGTTATTTTTTCTTCCTTTTTTTTTACATTCTTTTTTACATTTTTTACCATCTTTTTTTTTGCATTTATTTCATTTCATCTTAGTTTGTTCAGTTTGCTTACCCACTGTTTTTTTCAGGTTTGCACTTGCTGCTGTTCAATATTCAGTGTATTAACACCTAATCTGTACTCATGCTTTGTCCTTCAACACACCATTAACATATTATTTGCCTTTGCTCCGTGACCTTTTGGTCAGCGATGTGGCCTGGTCCAATCTAGACCTCCTTTGTTATCTCTTGCTCCACCCCCACCTCACTTGCTTATAACCTGTGACTTTTCTAATATTTGTCAGTTCCGAAGAAGGGTCACTGACCCGAAACGTTAACTCTGCTTCTCTTTTCACAGATGCTGCCAGACCTGCCGAGTGGTTCCAGCATTTCTTGTTTTTATTTCAGATTTCCAGCATCCGCATTATTTTGCTTTTTTCTGGATTTCTCTACCCCAGAGGGTTGTGAATGGTCTATTGTTGAATATATTTAAGGCTGAGATAGACAGAACTTTGGTCTATTAGGGAATAAAAGGATATGGGGTGCGCGGGCAGCCATGATCACATTGATTGGTGGAGCAGGCTTGAGGGTCCATATGGTCTACTGCTGATCCTATTTTTTAATGTTATGTTGAATGCCAGGGACCGCCTGGAAAGTAGGGTGCCACAGCTCACATCAACAACACACTTTGAGGAGCTGGCCCTTGATGTGGCCAATGTGTCAAGCCACAGGGATGGCGGGGTAGGAGAAACAGGGTATGCCGTAGACAGGGTGAAAATATCTCAACATCTCCATGTTCAGGGGATGCATGGCAATGCTCCCTGTGCAATGAGCTGTCAAAGTATGAGCTCTCATGCCATTATTTTAAGCAGCGTGAGCATGTCTTAAATATCGCAATCTCTCATCACCATTTTCTCTTATGTCTCTCACAGGGCAAGCTGCAGATGAGCAGAAGCCCACATGTGCCAACAAGATCCCGAGGAGTCAGAGGAGGTAGATACCTTGGAGCCTGTGCCGTCACATTTTCTTGTGCCCTCCACCATCACAGGTACTCACACCTCAGTGCGTCCTGGCACGCTATTAAAGGAGGTGGTACAGGGGGAAGCACACATCACATCAGAGCAGGAGGATACGGGGGAGGCAGAGTAAGCTGTGGCCAGCCCCCCTCGGAGGATGGAGGACAGGCACAGCCTCGCTCAGCAGGGCGGCGATGCAAAGCCTGGGGTCACAAAACAGACAGCTTTAGCTGGAGAACCAGCAGGCGAAGTGTGCCATGTTGGAGTTACCTGAGGCACTGTGGCGTCGTCGGATGAGAATCAGCTATATGTGTTAACACATGAAGAAGATTCAACTTACACAAATATACCTAGTGTTTTCCCAAATCAGGTGTGACACTATTATTTTACTATTCCGGGTTTGCAAGTGTCCTTCAACTGACAAAGAATAAAAATAGAGTTCAACCTTTGCTTGGAATATAGGGCGCAAAATTCAATCGCCCTGATATTTGGACACAGGGACCACCATTCGCAGAATGCCCACACCTGTTGGAAATGGAATGGGTAAGACATAAAATTCATTTACCCACTTCATTTCCATGATTGCGGCATTGCAAACTGTGACCCCTGCACAGCTCTGGTCTCCATTTCAGTGCAGGCATCCTCTGCACACCCCAGACAGCCAAGTAACATTCTTTAGAAAGTGCATGCTCCAGGCAGCCTTCTTTTTAAGGTCACAGTCCCTATAAAAATGAAGTTGTAGCAATGCACTGCAGGTTGCTGGATAATTGCTTTTGGCCATTGTCAGAGGAGCTATATCACACTATGGGAAGGAGCGGGCTCCCAGATTTTGTGACGCCACCCTGGATTCACTCTGCTGGGAGACTGGAGACAGATAGGCGAGGCAGGGAGCAGGAAGTCCTCCAGATTTACCCCTGAGAAGGGGACTGGGAGCATGTGGCAAGGGTAGTGAATGCCCAGAGCTTGACACCATAGACCTTGCCGCAGTGCCGCAAAAAAGTTAATGAACTCACTTGGATGGTCAAGGTGAGTGAATGCATCTGCTATCACATCTCTCACCTAACTCAACACACAACTCCCACAATGCTCAATGCACCACATTCCCATCAACACACTGACACTCATGACTCACAAATATCTGTGCACTACACTTCACCCACAAGCACCTTTGAAGCATGCCAGCCATGCACACACCCTCTCACTACCTCCATATATCTCCAGTTGTTCAGCTATGGCAGGCATCATCAAAACACACAAACTCATAGTCACTGATATTCTTGTCTCTATCTTGCAGGAGAAGGTCAATCACAAACAAATGTAAAAGTCAGGTGACCAGTGGAGTAACAGGACAAATGCATCCCCTCAGTGCTCTGGAGGATATGGTCCTTTGGATTATGGGCAACAGTGCTGCAGAGCCAGTGGTATCAGGTGCAGGGGAGGCCATCCTGGATGACTATAAATTGTTGTCTTATACACCTTCTTCACTAACTTCTCACCCTCATCCTGAAAGGTGCCATGAAATGGAAACAGCAAATGGAGTGACCGTGGACCTCCTGATTTCCTCCTACCCCTCTCTTCCCTTATGCTTTTGTGTCTTGATTGTCAAGAACTGTCAACTGCTCAACACCTGCAGAAGAAAGTGGAAGGGTAAAAAGGGGAAGATAGCTGTAAGGAAGAAGCAATGCCCCTCAACCTGACACTCGTAGCCCCAGCTCAGATAATGGCACAGCGTGTACCTTAGAGGCTAGTTTAGTCAGGATCTGCATTGGTGAATCACTAGGTACAAGTTGGTTGCAGCAAGGAAAAGAGGATAGGTCAGCTCATGTGTGAACTCCCTGGAGGACGTGGTCAAACACCAGTTCTGCTGCAGGGGACTCAGATGAGGACTTAATTGGGGTGGACTTTAGAGAACACTGACAAAATTCACACCGAGATGCCTGAGGCAGTGTCAGGTCTGCCAGATAAACTTCAGTAACTGGCTAACAGCATGGAGACGTTGTGCTCCACTGTGACACAAGGCATCGCGCAAAGCTTGCAGCCCATTCTTTCCACCCTGGAAGTGGTGGGCACCTGCATGACAGCACAGCTTGACCCATGATGGAGCGTCAGCTGCCTGCTAACTCAGCTTCCACTTCAGCACAAGCAGAGACCTCCTAACGTATCAGTGTTGTAGTGGAAGCTCAGACAGAGGCCATGAGATCGTTGACTGCTGACATGCAGGCTCAGACAGCTGCCACTGTGGAAGTGGATCTCAGTGCTCGACAGGGCGTGCAGGCTCAAACAACAGTCCAACAATCTGTGCTGCAGCAAATGACCAGGAGTACTGAGGTGCCGTCCAATGGGAGACTGTGGAGCACGAGAATGCTGTTTTCACTCAGAATGACAACATTCGTGCTCCTGCCACTGTTGCCCCTCAGCCAGCCAGCCAGCCAGTCTGCTGTCACCCATGCCGAGGTGGTGCAGTCTGAAGCTGGGCCCTCTGCAGTCTTCCCCAATGAAAGTCAGCAGCCTTCCAACAGCCATGTGCAGCCACTAGGGTAGCATTGCGTATGAGCATTAGACTGCAATTTCAAGAAGTAAGGGAATGTACAAGGGTACTTAGTTCTGTTATTTTTGTATTATGTATTGCTGGATAAAGTTGTTTTGTGGTTTATTGCTGTTGGCTTTTATTGAGTGATATAGACCAAGGAGACTTTGTCATGTGGAGACTGAAATTGATGTAATGTAAGGGAATGGTGCATCGATGTTGGGGGTGGGGAAGTTCCTTTCAACTGAAGCGAAACCTCACTATGTGGTCCCTCTTGCTCTGTCCAGTTGCACGGGGTGCATGTGATCGTTTTATCCTAAGGTGGTCTCTGTATTTCAGGAGGCAGTGGTTGGGTCCTCCGCATATCGAGGTTGTGGAGGACACAGAACACCACCACAAACATGAAGTCCCTCTCCGGTGTGTACGGCAGAGATCCAAAGTGATTTAGGCAACACAATGTCTGCTTTCGCAGGCTGATGGGTTGCTCTGTGGTGTTACGTGTGGCTCTGTGGATCTCATTGAAGACCCTTTGAACTCGCATGGTCGGATGATGGAATGAGTTAATGAGCTATGTTTGGAAAGGGTATCCCTGGTTTCCGAGCAGCCATCCTGTTGTCTGTCCTGGAGGTCCGAAGACAGCCAGTATTGCAGACTGTTGAAGGGTAAAAGCATCTTTGGTGCTTCCAGGATAGCAGGCATTCACCAAGATGAACTGCACATTGACTGAGTGGCAGCCCTTATGATTGCAGTATCGCTCCCCTTGACATGGGGGGCTCGCGATGCCATGTGTGTACAATTAAGGGCGCCTTACACCATCAGGGAAACCCGCTATCCTAAGAAACCCACAAGTCCTCTCAGCCTGGTTTTCCCTTCTCAGGAGGAAGAGGATGAAATTCCCTCTCTTCCTACTAACCCCATACTTATGCAAGGCAATGAAATTCTCTACCTTTCTGTGGTCAATAGAAACCTTCAAACTCCTCCTGCAAATCACCACACTGCTCCCACCTACTTTGCCTGAGCACAAGCCAGTCAAAAGCAACTCAGCTGCAGCTTACTGAGTGGCCCTCTGAATGGCTGCAGAACAGGACCCATCTTGCTTGCTAATACTTATTGTTTTAGAAATGGATAAGCAAAGTGTTCCCTGCCAATTGGCGAATTTCAGTATTCGTGTGCTGCATCAGCCCTTTATGATGTTGCCCTTTCAACTTCTTAGAGCGCATGAAGGGCACGCACTTGAATATGTCATCCAGTCACCTCCCATCATGTGGAAAATGGCCAATGGCACCTCCCACGCTTTTACAATGGAGATATGTTAGCATAGCAATGCTACATGACTGAATTTTCACACCCATTGACTCAAATGTTAAAAATTTTGTATTTTAATAAATCAATGTTTGGTGCAGGAATTGAATTTAGTGGAGTAACAAGAACTGTATCAAGACTTCTTGATTGAAGGTTTTACCTCACAGAAGAAAATGGCTACATGTTACTGCAATATTTCGAACCATAGAAGGATCCACAGACAAACAACCTTCTGGGAGAAAAAGATTTGCACCGCTGTCTTAAATGGGAGACCCTTTATTTTTAAAATTGTTCTAGATTCTCCTTGTGTCATCAGCAAATTTAGCAACCATACATTCGATCCCTTCATTCAAGTCATTGATACAGATCATATATAGTTGTGGCCCCAGCACTGATTCCTGTGGCACTAGTTATAACTTGCCAACCCAAAAGTGTCCCATTTATCTCTACTCTCTGCTTCCTGTTAGCTAACCAATCCTCTATCTACGCTAATAAGTTACCCCCTACACCTGAGCTCTTATTTTTTTGTAGTAACCTTTAATGTTGCACTTTATCAAACACCTTCTGGAAATCCAAGTGCACACATCTACGGGTTCCCCTTTATCCACATTGCTTGTTACTTCCTCAAAGAACTCTAATTAGTCAAACATGATTTTCCTTTCACAAAACCATGTTCACTCTGCCTAATCACATGAACAGTTTCTAAGTGCCCTGCTATAACTTCCTTAATAATAGATTCCATCATTTTCCCTATGACAGATGTTAGGATAACTGGCCTATAGTTTCCTGTTTTCTGTCTCCCTCTTTTTCTTGAATAGAGGAGATACATTCGCTATTTTCCAATCTGATGGGACCTTTCCAGAATCTAAGGAATTTTGGAAAATTACAATTAATGCATCTATTATCGCATCAGCTACGTCTTTTAAGACTCTAGGATACAGGCAATTAGGTCCTGGGGACTTGTCAGTCTTTAGTTTTAATAGTTTTCTCAAAACAATCCCAGCACCAGGGAAAGGGTACTAAGTTCTTCCTTCCCTTTCACCTCTTGAGTTACAAGTATTTCTGAGATGTTATTTGTATCTTCCACCATGAAGATAGACACAAAATATCTGTTCAATGCTTCCATCATTTCCTTATTTTCCATTATTAATTCCCCAGACTCACTCTCCAGAGGACCAACGCTCACTTTAGTTAATCTTTTCCTTTTTAAATACTTGTAGAAACTTTTACTACCCATTTTTATATTTTATTAGATTAGATTAGAGATACAGCACTGAAACAGGCCCTTCGGCCCACCGAGTCTGTGCCGACCATCAACCACCCATTTATACTAATCCTACACTAATCCCATATTCCTACCAAACATCCCCACCTGTCTCTGTATTTCCCTACCACCTACACTAGTGACAATTTATAATGGCCAATTTACCTACCAACCTGCAAGTCTTTTGGCTTGTGGGAGGAAACCGGAGCACCCGGAGAAAACCCACGCAGACACAGGGAGAACTTGCAAACTCCGCACAGGCAGTACCCAGAATCGAACCCGGGTCCCTGGAGCTGTGAGGCTGCGGTGCTAACCACTGCGCCACTGTGCCGCTTTCTCTCATACTCTAATTTATTCCTCCTTTTTTTAAATCATTCTTTGCTGGTTTTTAAATTCTGTCCAATCTTCTGATCTACCACTAATATTCGCAGAATTGTACGCTTTTTCTTTCAATTTGATACTATCCTTAATTTCCGTAGTGAGCCACGGATGGTGCATCCTTCTTATAGAGTCTTTCTTTCTCACTGGAATATATCTTTGCTGAGTGTTACGAAATATCTCCTTAAATGTCTGCCACTACATCTCTACCTTTAACCTAATTTCCCAGTTCACTTTAGCATCCATATCCTTCAGCATCTTTCCATTGAGTTTATACTCCCATTCCTTGTTTATTCTTCCAAAATACATTATCTCCCACTGATGGGCACTTGCGCAGGTCTCGCCAATGGGCACCCACGGAGGTCCCAATGATGGGCACTCGCAGAAGCAAATGTGGTGCATCAAATTAGAAGGATATATTGTATAAATTTTCTTCTGAAGAGCAATAAAAACAGAATTAGGCATCACAAGGATTACCATCTGATTGACCCTGCTGCTAATCCATCCTGCATTGCTTCTATGTGTCCTAAACAATTTTATCAAGTAACTACTTCACAGTCAGCATTTCTGGAATTGTGATCGACAATGAGTTTCTTCTTCCATCATACAGACCCTTAGAAAATAGGCGTCATGTTTAGATAGAGGATCTGGATCGGCACAGGCTTGTAGGGCCGAAGGGCCTGTTCCTGTGCTGTAATTTTCTTTGTTCTTTGTAAAGCCAAGTTATTACAAAAGCAAAACAAGTGTTCAGGGCAAAAAAGAAGATTCAAATAAGCAGCGAAATTGCAAGATGAATGGTTGTTTCACTTGTTACCAATTTGCACATCTCAAGCTTGCATACATGCTGGTGAGAGAGGCTAAAATACAATCGAACTATAAATCTGCCAATCAATTGCTGAATTAAAAAAAGTTAAAACACCAGTTTGTTACAGAGAGAAGGACATTCTCCTAAAACATCGCCTCTTAGTAAATTCTCTACAGAGCCTTGGATTGGACAGACGGTTGAAACCTGGATCAGTAACAAAATGAAGAGAGTTAGGAATGCCTGGCAGAGCCTCATTACCAGTTAGCTCCTTGTTTTTAAGAAAAACATTGATGACAAGCAGAGGTCAGTCTTTCTGAAGATTCCAAATAAGGCAATATAAAGTAGCTGCCACCTTTTAGCCTCCAGCTGGCTGCTAATTAAAATCTCACTTCTTCAGAGACATCCATCCGCTGAGGCTAAAACGCACATCATACGTTGAGCAAGTAACATGCTGAACCTTCTAATTTTGTGCAGCTTCTTGAAAACCTAAGGCATTGTCTTTGATCTCCCTCAAATACTTCCATTCTTAATTACTAAATTTATTTTTGATCTCATTTTAAAACGTGATGATTGTTTTACTCTCTTAAAAAACAAATTAGAATACGACCAGTTTGATAAGGGCATAAAAGCTAGATGCTTCATTAAGGCTTCTTCAACAGCACCTCCCAAATACACGACCTCTACCACCTAGAAGAACAAGGGCAGCAGGGTTAAGGATATCTCCTCACGGCTGGAGAAGAACTTGGAATGGGAGTGGAGCCTCAAGTTGTCACATTCCATGTAGCAACCAACAACAAGGTAGAATCAGCAGTGAGATTCTGCTGAGGGAGTTTGAGGAGCTAGAAGTACAAATCAAAAAGCAGAACCTCAAAGGTAATAATTTCTGGATTACTGCCCAAGCCACATGCAAATTGGCATAAAGATCAAACAGATCAGAGAGTTGAATTCATGTCTCAAAGAGTGGTGTGGGCGAAAGGGATTGAATCATGGGGCACTGGCAGAAGTACTGGGAAACAGGGAGCTGTTCTGTTGAAATGGACTCCAATTGAACAGGCTGGGACCAGTGTCCTGGCAGATCAAATAATTAGGGCTATAGATAGGGCTTTAAAATAAAAAAAAGATGTGTTCAAGTGAGGGGAAATTTATTAATCTAAAGAGAAAAGTCAAAGTCATAGAGCAGCATAGCGATTATACAAAGACAAGAATGTGATAGGAGGGGAGAGAGGCCATAATATACGGCTCCATATCTCTACTGTTGCCAGCATTACTGAAGCCCCAAACTCAAAAAATGGCAGCTGGAATGTTTCTTTTCACATCTGGCGTGTGTCATTGCTGTTTTGTTTTTTTTCTGAGAAAACTGGGAGGTCGGGATATGACTTGTTGCTATTTTCCTGTGAACAGAGGGAAACAGAACAGCTAGAAGTGGCTGGAGTTGTGATTTGCTCTTAGACCAGAGAAAAAGGCCTATTCTCTCTAAAAATAAGCTCTGCATTTCAAGGGAAAAAGTGCTACATTTAAGGCAAGGTTTTAACCTGCCTGAAGAGAGAGGAAGAGGCCCTGAGAAAAGAGGAATTGCTACACTCCGTGGAGAAACACTGCTTTGGAGAAAGGAAGCCTGTGTTTCGGGTGTGGCAAGTTGCTGTTGCCTCCAGTCAAGAATTCCTGCTGACGAGGGAGTTCTGTAGTTGCTGTGCTCTGTGGAGAAGGCTCCTTTTCCGAGAGTAAGTCCTGTTGACTTCTGTGTTTTTGGAAGTTCCTGAACTCTTAAAGTTTCTACTGTTGCACTACTACTTTAAAATGTAAATAGACCTGTTGCTACAACCTGTTGCTGCAAGATCGGTGTCATGCCTGCTGCAGATGAACTACCTTGAGTGCCTTTTTTCATACATACAGATTCATCTCATTATCATTTAAAACTTGGTTTATTAATAAATAGTTAATGTTGTTGTAGTTTAAAGAAACCTGCTTTGGTGTGCTTTATTCTGGGGATAAATAAAGTGATTAATTGGGCTATTTTTCCAGTAGGTGAGAAACTTTACTAATATGCTGTGACCTGTGGAGTAGTGGGATGAATTAACAGTGCATTACTCTCGCCTTGGTCGTAACATGTGGCGTGCCTTGACCGAAAGGGCACAAGCGCGGGCGTGCCATGCATGTCCCAGAAGCATGCAGAGTAGGCAGATCAGGACGTCCAACAGACTCTAATGCTGATTTGGCGCATTTTGGACCACACAAGTCCAGCTCTCTGAATTACTACCAGCTGAACATGCATTCAGCTGCATGAGGGACCCCCCTTCCCCACCACCAGTTAAAGGGCTAACCATCCAACTTCCTAGTGCTTTTGACTTACTTTTGCTGGTGCAGAGTTAATGGAAGTATTGCATTCTGTATTCCTGAAGGAGTTAGGCAAACGTTTTGGATTTTCAAGGGAATAGTTCTGGAGATCAGAGGAGTTGGTTGACCTGTCAGCAGGAGGTCTGCTTCAGTAATGGAGACTATAGTTGCAATTCCTACTGTGCTGCAGCATGACTTGGAAGTGGGGCACAGGCAACAGAGAGGGGAAGCAGTGCATTCTATTAACGTGCTTTCAACTGAAGGCCCTACCCACCAAGGGTCTTTAGGGAGTATTTCTCCTAGCTCCACCTCAGAGAGGAGCAGTGTGCGAGGCACCTCCTTTCACCAAGGAGGTGGTGGTCACTAATTGCGCCACCTCCTACAACCCGACCTGCAGCCTCACAGCAGGGCCAGGACGGTGCTGCCAGTGGGTGGCAAGGTCACGATCACATTAAATCGCTATGCCTGTGGATCCTTCCAGGTGGGAGCAGGTGACAGTAGCAGCATCTTTTTGTTCACTGTATTGGAAAGTTGACAAAGGACGTGTACAGAAGAAGAGGGGATTTCATCGTCTTCTCACTGTTCAGTGTGAAGCAGGAGGAGCAAGCACGTACACTTGCCAGGCTGGCAGGATTCCCAATGCTGCAGGGTGAAGTTGACTGCACACATGCGGCTCCACCTGTTAACAGGGAGATGTTCCGTAATCACAAGGGTTATCATTCTATTAACGTACAGTTAGCGTGCAATCGTGCCCAGAAGACCCTCTCAGTGAATACCCACCTTCCTGCTCACGCTCATGACAAATTTATCCTGCGTTAGTCAGCCTTGCTTTCTTTGGCCCACCAGGAAGAACCAGAGGCTGGCTGCTGGGTGACAAGGGATACTCAATCAACACTTGGCTAATAACTCTCCTCCACCACCCGATAAAGTGAGACAGTGCACTTATAATGAGAGCCAGATGGTAACTAGGAATGTTCTGGAGCAAACTATCTGTATGCTGAAACAATGGTGCTGCTGCCTGAACCACTCAGGGGAAGCCCTATAGTACTCGCTGAAGCATGTCTCCAAGTTTGTGGTGGTCTGCTAGATCCTCCACAAGCTTGCTATCATCCCCTCTGAATGAAATGGGAACAGGTGGCAGGGAGGTGAACTCCCAGAGTCTAACCCCGAGGACCATGCTGCAGTGCCAGAAAAATGGCTCAGCCCTTGCTACCAGGCCTTCGGTGGCCACCTCAGCAGCAGGAGGCACCTGTGACCCTTTCACTCCAGACGAGCTGTCCATAAGCAGATACTCAGACTCCAGTTCCCGAGATGTCATCCCCACATCACAGTTGCTGCACTATTCCCCACCATTCAATCCATCTGATACGCACCATTGCTGATGAGTGAGTGATGGGAGTCTGGTGCATTCAACACAGAGGTTGGCAAAGTGCTCATACAGGGACACCAGTGTCTATGGAGTTACGAGCAGGTGAGAAGGAGTCTAGGGTTCCCTCTCAGCCTTCACCTGATCTTACCATAAGAGGGTTTAATTTTAAACACACCATTTTTTTTTAACTCCCCCTTAGTGAATCCTTGTTCATTAACTTCCAATAATAAGGCAAAGAAACTAACCAAACTGGTTTTCTTAGGTTTAAAGAAAAAAGGTTGAACCTTATTAAACTTAAACTCTAATTCAGTTAATGCCTACGGATACGTGACGCGCCCACGCTAGCATGCAAACGCAATAAACACACATGCAGATAGAGACAGAAAAGAGAAGAAATAAAGTGGAAAAGTTTGAGGCAATATCTGAAAATGGTTTTGGTTACGGTTCTTCGAGCTCACTGTAAAGTTCTTGATTGTAGGTAGGTCTTGCTTTTCATTGGGGCCCAGTATTCTTCTTAAACTTTGTTTGATGTAGGAGACTTTTCTCTCTTGAAGTTCATGTGGGTCCAGAAGCTTGTGAGAAAGAGATGGTAGCAGACAGGAGAGGTCTTCTCACTCCAGGAGCAAACAGTCTTTTCCAGTTCAAAAACTCTGTGGCTAGTTCAAAAAACCCTGGACCAGCCAGTTAGTCATGGGACCAGCTGGTTTAACCAGTCCTGGCTTTTGTGGATTATATCACCTTAGCAGTCTCTGGAATGCTCTTCCTTATTTCAATGTCTGGTGATCAAAATCCATTGTGGGTTGAATATGTCAGGGAATGGTCCTTGGTCTCCATAAGCACTCTCTGTTAGTATGCAAATGTTTTTCAGCTAAGTGTCTGGAGATTTTTTAACAAGTCCTTTCTTCACTCCAGCAACAGTTTAAAATCAATGTTCATATGACAAAATTAATATGCCTCATTCTTGGCAACTGGGGGCCTGCATGACAATGGTAAAAATTTTGAGGTTCGTGGTAATTTTAAATGCCTGGCTCCAAGCCTTTAAATCTGTGTTTTGTATCCGGCCTGCCAATCAAAAGCGCGAATGGTTTGCCTGCGTGTGGACCTCCATCAAATCGTAGCATGAGGGAGGCGGGACTTGCTGGGAAGAATGGTGTCCTCTATCAAGTGCTCCCTGCCGGTGTCCGGCCTGTGGAATCAACCTGGAGAGTGTTGGTGTGAGTAGAACAGATAAGAGAGCGCACAGGAAAGCAATGATACAAAACTGGAGAGGCAAGACTTCTTTCAGCCAGAGCAAGCTGTTCTTGTTTTAGGCAACAGTCCACATTCTCAGCTCTCCAAAGGCCCTGGTTTCTCTCAGAGTGCAGGGCCAGTGCTGAGTGGCAATGTGTTTCCACTCCTGGTGCATGGTGAAGGAGGAAGAGAGAAAGGGGGGGGGGTAAAGACAGTGGAGAGAGAGAACGAGGGGAGCAGAGAGAGTGAGAGTGAGAGGGGGGGAGAGAGAGAGAGAGGGGGGGGAGAGAGAGAGAGAGGGGGGGAGAGAGAGAGAGAGGGGGGGAGAGAGAGAGAGGGGGGGAGAGAGAGAAGGGGGGGAGAGAGAGAAGGGGGGGAGAGAGAGAAGGGGGAGAGAGAGAGAAGGGGGAGAGAGAGAGAAGGGGGGGAGAGAGAGAAGGGGGGGAGAGAGAGAAGGGGGGGGAGAGAGAGAAGGGGAGGAGAGAGAGAAGGGGGGGAGAGAGAGAAGGGGGAGAGAGAGAGAAGGGGGGGAGAGAGAGAAGGGAGGGAGAGAGAAGGGGGGGAGAGAGAGAGAAGGGGGGGAGAGAGAGAAGGGGGAGAGAGAAGGGGGGGAGAGAGAGAGAAGGGGGGAGAGAGAGAGAAGGGGGGAGAGAGAGAGAAGGGGGGAGAGAGAGAGAAGGGGGGAGAGAGAGAGAAGGGGGGGGAGAGAGAGAGAAGGGGGGGAGAGAGAGAGAAGGGGGGGAGAGAGAGAGAAGGGGGGGAGAGAGAGAGAAGTGGGGGAGAGAGAGAGAAGGGGGGGAGAGAGAGGGGGGAGAGAGAGAAGCGGGGGAAAGAGAGGGGGGGAAAGAGAGAAGGGGGGAGAGAGAGGGGGGAGAGAGAGAGGGGGGGGAGAGAGGGGGGGAGAGAGGGGGGGAGAGAGTGGGGGAAAGGAGGGGGAGAGAGAGGGGGTGGAAAGGAGGGGAGAGAGAGGGGGGGAGAGAGTGGGGGAGTGAGAGAGGGGGGGAAAGGAGGGGGAGAGAGAGAGAGGGGGGAAAGGAGGGGAGAGGGGGGGGAGAGAGAAGGGGGGAAAGAGAGAGGGGGGAAAGAGAGAGGGGGGGAAAGAGAGAGGGGGGAAAAGAGAGAGGGGGGGAAAAGAGAGAGGGGGGAAAAGAGAGAGGAGGGGAAAAGAGAGAGGAGGGGAAAAGAGAGAGGAGGGGAAAAGAGAGAGGAGGGGAAAAGAGAGAGGGGGGAAAAGAGAGAGGGGGGAAAAGAGAGAGGGGGGGAAAAGAGAGAGGGGGGGAAAAGAGAGAGGGGGAAAGAGAGAGGGGGGAAAGAGAGAGGGGGGAAAAGAGAGAGGGGGGAAAGAGAGAGGGGGGAAAGAGAGAGGAGGGGAAAGAGAGAGGAGGGGAAAGAGAGAGGAGGGGAAGGAGAGAGGAGGGGAAAGAGAGAGGAGGGGAAAGAGAGAGGAGGGGAAAGAGAGAGGAGGGGAAACAGACAGGAGGGGAAAGAGAGAGGGGGGTAAAGAGAGAGGGGGGTAAAGAGAGAGGGGGGAAAGAGAGAGGGGGGGAAAGAGAGAGGGGGGAAAGAGAGATGGGGGAAAGAGAGATGGGGGAGAGAGGGGGGAAGGGGAGAGAGGGGGGAAGGGGAGAGAGGGGGGAAAGAGAGAGGGGGGAAAAGAGAGAGGGGGGAAAGAGAGAGGAGGGGAAGGAGAGAGGAGGGGAAAGAGAGAGGAGGGGAAAGAGAGAGGAGGGGAAAGAGAGAGGAGGGGAAAGAGAGAGGAGGGGAAAGAGAGAGGGGGGTAAAGAGAGAGGGGGGTAAAGAGGGAGGGGGGAAAGAGAGAGGGGGGAAAGAGAGAGGGGGGAAAGAGAGAGGGGGAAAGAGAGATGGGGGGAAAGAGAGATGGGGGAGAGAGGGGGGAAGGGGAGAGAGGGGGGAAAGAGAGAGGGGGGAAAGAGAGAGGGGGGAAAGAGAGAGGGGGGAAAGAGAGAGGGGGGAAAGAGAGAGGGGGGAAAGAGAGAGGGGGGAAAGAGAGAGGGGGGGAAAGAGAGAGGGGGGGAAAGAGAGAGGGGGGGAAAGAGAGAGGGGGGGAAAGAGAGAGGGGGGAAAGAGAGAGGGGGGGAAGAGAGAGGGGGGGAAAGAGAGAGGGGGGAAAGAGAGAGGGGGGAAAGAGAGAGAGGGGGAAAGAGAGAGAGGGGGAAAGAGAGAGGGGGGGAAAGAGAGAGGGGGGGAAAGAGAGAGGGGGGGAAAGAGAGAGGGGGGAAAGAGAGAGGGGGGTAAGAGAGAGGGGGGGGGAAAGAGAGAGGGGGGGGGAAAGAGAGAGGGGGGGAAAAGAGAGAGGGGGGGAAAAGAGAGAGGGGGGGGGAAAGAGAGAGGGGGGAAAGAGAGAGGGGGGAAAGAGAGAGGGGGGGAAAGAGAGAGGGGGGGAAGAGAGAGGGGGGGGAAAGAGAGAGGGGGGGAAAGAGAGAGGGGGGGAAAGAGAGAGGGGGGGAAGAGAGAGAGGGGGAAAGAGAGAGGGGGGAAAGAGAGAGGGGGGGAAAGAGAGAGGGGGGGAAAGAGAGAGGGGGGGAAAGAGAGAGGGGGGAAAGAGAGAGGGGGGAAAGAGAGAGGGGGGAAAGAGAGAGGGGGGAAAGAGAGAGGGGGGAAAGAGAGAGGGGGGAAAGAGAGAGGGGGGAAAGAGAGAGGGGGAAAAGAGAGAGGGGGGAAAAGAGAGAGGGGGGAAAAGAGAGAGGGGGGAAAGAGAGAGGGGGGAAAGAGAGAGGGGGAAAGAGAGAGGGGGGAAAGAGAGAGGGGGGAAAGAGAGAGGGGGGGGAAAAGAGAGAGGGGGGGAAAGAGAGAGGGGGGGAAAGAGAGAGGGGGGGAAAAGAGAGAGGGGGGAAAAGAGAGGGGGGGGAAAGAGAGAGGGGGGAAAGAGAGAGGGGGGGGAAAGAGAGAGGGGGGAAAGAGAGAGGGGGGAAAGAGAGAGGGGGAAAAGAGAGAGGGGGGAAAAGAGAGAGGGGGGAAAAGAGAGAGGGGGGAAAAGAGAGAGGGGGAAAAGAGAGAGGGGGAAAAGAGAGAGGGGGAAAAGAGAGAGGGGGAAAAGAGAGAGGGGGAAAAGAGAGAGGGGGAAAAGAGAGAGGGGGGAAAGAGAGAGGGGGGAAAGAGAGAGGGGGGAAGAGAGAGGGGGGAAAGAGAGAGGGGGGGAAAGAGAGAGGGGGGAATGAGAGTGGGGGGAAAGAGAGGGGGGGGAAAGAGAGAGGGGGGGAAAGAGAGAGGGGGGGAAAGAGAGGGGGAAAGAGAGAGGGGGGATGAGAGGGGGAAAGAGAGAGGGGGGAAAGAGAGGGGGGGAAAGAGAGTGGGGGGAAGTGAGAGGGGGGAAGAGAGAGGGGGGAAAGAGCGAGGGGGAAAGAGAGAGGGGGGAAAGAGAGAGGGGGAAAGAGAGAGGGGGAAAAAGAGAGAGGGGGAAAAGAGAGAGGGGGGAAAAGAGAGAGGGGGGAAAAGAGAGAGGGGGGAAAAGAGAGAGGGGGAAAGAGAGAGGGGGAAAAGAGAGAGGGGGAAAGAGAGAGGGGGAAAAGAGAGAGGGGGAAAGAGAGAGGGGGAAAAGAGAGAGGGGGGGAAAGAGAGAGGGGGGAAAGAGAGAGGGGGGAAAGAGAGAGGGGGGAAAGAGAGAGGGGGAGAGAACGGGGGGAGAGAGGGATGGACACAGACAGGAGAGAAGGAAAGTGGAGAGGGATGGCAAGAGAGAAAAAATAGATCAAGATCACTTTTGACATATGGACATCTATCCAAATTCTTTGCATCGCTACATCATGTGTGCGGGCAGACATTGACCACTTGTGCAAACAAAAAACAACGCCAGGTATCTCACTAAATAGGGAGAAATGTGTTTTAAATCAGTCTGTGTTTTGATGGCATTAAGTTGGTTATACACTTTATTAATTGCACCCATGTCTGTGGCTGAGTCAATAATTGTGTCAAATAGCCATGGTGCAACACGTTGGTGCCTATCCCTGATTGAACACGTTGGTGGTGCATTGGGCAGGGGATGTGATGTGAAGATGTATTCACTGACCTTGACCACCCATATGAGATCACTGAACATTTTCCAGCACTGCAGCTTGGTCCTCAGGCTCTGGGAATAGACCTCCCTGGCCACCTGCTCCCATTTCCTTTGGAAGGTATGCCTTGAGGGCCTCCTGACCCTTTGCAAAATATGGCTTTTTCTTCCTTTCCACCTCCATCACTAAAGTCTCCAGCGCTGAATCAGAAAACTTGGGAATCCTGTCTCTTGCTCATTGCTCCATTTTTTTATGCTCCTCCTGCTAGTCAAACCTTCCAGAAACAGCTACATCACCTCCTGTTGCATGACCACAGCTCAGCTTTAAGAGGGGCGGGTTGCCTTTAAGTGGTCCAGGCTAGCTGTGCATCATGTTGGTCACACACACTGCTGGGCACCCGGTAAGCATGCAGGGAGTGAGAAAGGCATTCTGTGATTGGCAGCACACTGAAATCATTTAGATGAGCAGCAGCACAATATTTACATGCTGCCTCCCTCAATGGGACCGGGGTGGGTTAATCACACATCGTGATCCCAGTGCCTGATCTTTCCTCCAGAGAATTTAACGACAATAAGGTCAAATCATGGAAAAGTTATAAAAAATTAAAAATAAAAACACTTTATCTGAATGCACAAAGCATTCATAAAAAGATAGATGAATTCATAGAGATAAATAGGTTTGATTCAGTAGCCATTGCAGATATGTGGTTGCAGAGTGACCAAGGTTGAGAATGAAATATGACGGGGGTACTTGATAATTTGAAAAGACAGACAAAATGGAAAGGGTGGTGGGGTGGTGGCCGCCTCCTCTCTCCCCCACCTCTCCTCCCCAAGGATGATATAAGGACAGTAGTGAGGATGGATCTTGGCTCGAAGATAAGGAAGTAGAATCAATATGGGTAGAGATCAGAAATAACACAGGCAGAAAGCATTGATGGGAGTAGTTTATAGTCCCCCTAATATTCACTATAATGTTGGACAGAGTATTAGTCAAGAAATAAGAGGAGCTTGTAACAAAGACAGTGCAATGAAGGATGAGTTCATGGAGTGCATTCAAGAGGGTTTCCAAGAACAATACCTCATGGAACAGATTACCTTGTATAAATGAGACAGGGTGAAATAGTAATCTTACAGTAAGGGATTCTCTAGGAGCAGCGATCTTTATATGATAGAATTTCACTGCGTTTGAGAGTGACATAACGTAAATCCGAAACTAGAATCTTAAATGTAAATAAAACAAATTGCATATGTGAGAGGGGCAAACTGGCTGAAGTAAATTGGGAAATTAGTTTAAAGGTTTGCTAAGGGATAAGAAATATTTCATAATTCACAACAAATATACATCCTGTTGAGAAATAAAAACTCCACAAGAAAAGTGATCAATCCTTAGCTAAATAAAGAACTTAAAATAGTATTAGATTAAAAGAGGTTGCTTCTGATGTTACCAACAATAGTAATTCTGTGGAATGAGAACATTTTAGGAACCAGCAAAGGATGACCAAAAATTTGATAATGAGGGAGAAAACAGAATGAGAGTAAACCAGCAAGAAATATAAATACAGATGGTAAGAGCTTCTACAAGTATGTAGAAAGAGATTAGCAAAAGTAAATGTAAAAGTAGAGGCTGAGACAGGAAAAATACAACGGGGAATAAGGGAATAGCAGAGATGTTAAACAAATACTGTGTATCCGTCTTCAGAGTAAATATAGTGGGGAACCAAGGGTCTAACGATAGTGAGGAATGTAAAGTAATTAATATCAGTAAAGAAAAAGTACTAGTGAAAGTACTGGGACTAAAAGTCAACAAATCCCCTGGACCTAATAGCTTATATCCTCAAGTTCTAAAAGTGGTGGCTGCAGAGATAGTGAATGAATTGGTTCTGATCTTCCAAAATTCCTAGATTTTGGAACAGTGGATGGGAAGGTAGCAATTGTAATACCACTAGTCAAGGAAGGAGTGAGAGAAAGCAGGCAACTGTGGACTAGCTTGCTTGAGATCAGTCACTGGGAAAATGCTGGAATTTATCATTAAGGAACTGCTAACAGGGCATTTAGAAAATCATAACATGATTAGTCAGAGTCAAAATAGTTATGCAAGTGTTATGGCCAGGTGGTAGGGGGTGTGGGTGGTTCTCACTGTTCACCTGTCACCGCAGCAAGTGTTTTTGTTACGAGGCTTGTAACCCTTTGTGTTTTATTTGTCAGATAAACACACAGTGACAGGTTTTCTTGCAGGTTTAAAACAAAAGATTAACTATTTATTAAACAATGTTCATTCTCGAAATGGTTGCAACCGCACCCACTCGTGCATGCATGCGCGCACACACACACCGCATGCACCACACACACACACACACGATTATAAATAGACAGAGGAAAGGGTAAGTGGCATGAAGTGAGGTAGATGTTTGGGGTTCATGATAAACCTGTTAAATCTTCTCGGAGGACAAGTTATCTTTTAAAGTTGCAGGCCTGGGTTGTTTGTAGATTTTCCGGTGCTTGAGACTTCTGTCTGGAGGCAGTGGTCACTTTTAGTTCTCTGCTACACCAAGTTGAAGGGTAGAATTCACAGCAGGGCTCCTTCATTGTTTTTTTTTAAATCTCACAGCTCTCGGTTGGACAAGCTTTTTGTGATGCTGTTGTGATCTCTACTCTCTCTCTCCAGAGAGCTACTTTTTAAGGTAAAGATCTCTCACATGCTGCCTCTGTTAGGAGACACAGGGCATCCTCCCTGTCGTGACCAACAATGGACGAGGATGTGGCTACTTCACACTTTCTTTGTTTTAGAAGAACCCATTCAATTCAGGAATGTCTCTTGATGGTTTCAGGATGGGTGTAATTGATACCTCTTGAACAGTTTGAATATACAGGCCCAGTCAGCCAGACCTTTGATGGCCATTTTTCAGCACATTGTCCACTTTCTAAAAGGAAAAGTCAAATTTTTATAACTCTTCAGTTTGGTTCTGCATTTCCATCACTGAGCATGACACAAGGGAAATCGTGCCTGACAAATCTGAGTTTTTGAGGATATAATTAGCAGGTTAGATAAAGGGGAAGCAGTGGATGCAGTACATTTGGATTTTTAAAAGGTATTCAATAAGGTGCCAAAAGGTGATACACAAGATAAGGGCTCATGGGTTTTGGCAATAATATATTAATATGGATAGAAGATTGTCTATAGTACAGAAACCACAGAGTAGGAATAAACAGGTCGTTTTCAGGTTGGCAAGCTGTTACTAGTGGGGTGCCGCAAGTGGGGCCACTGATGTTTAATGACTTAGATGAAGGGACCTAGTGCAATGTGTACAAGCTTGCTCATGATACAAAGCTAGGTGGGAAAGTAAGCTGTGAGGAAGACACAAAGTCTGCAAAGGAATAAAGATACGTTAAGTGAGTGGGCAAGAATGTGAGAGATGGAGTATAATGTGGAGAAATGCGAGATTATGCATTTTGGTAGGAAGATTAGAAAGACAGTATTTTTTTCAAAAGTGAGATTGGGAATTGCTGGTATTCAGAGGTATTTGGGTGCCCTTATTCATGAAACACAAAGTTAATTAATTTAGTAAGGATTTAATAAGTATTTATTTATTTTATATGAATTAACTAATTAGTGCTAGAAATGACAGTTAGAGGGGTGAAGTGCTTCACCTGTGAGATGTGGGAAGTCCGTGACGCTTCCAGCGTTCCGGACGACTACATCTGCAGGAAGTGTACCCAGTTGCAGCTCCTCACAGACCGCATGGATCGGTTGGAGCGGCAACTGGATGCACTTAGGAGCATGCAGGTGGCAGAGAGCGTCATAGACAGGAGTTTTAGAGATGTGGTTACACTCAAGGTGCAGGCAGATAGATGGGTGACCGCTAGAAGGAGCAGACAGTCAGTTCAGGAATCCCCTGTGGCTCTCCCCCTCTCTAACAAGTATACCGTTTTGGATACTGTTGGGGGGGATGGCCTATCAGGGGAAAACAATGGCAGCCAGAGCAGTGGCACCACGGCTGGCACTGTTGTTCAGCAGGGAGGGACAAAGCGCAGAAGAGCAATAGTTATAGGGGACTCTATAGTCAGGGGCACAGATAGGCGCTTCTGTGGACGTGAAAGAGACTCCAGGATGGTATGTTGCCTCCCTGGTGCCAGGGTCAAGGATGTCTCTGAACGGACAAGGGGCATTCTGAAGGGGGAGGGTGAACAGCCAGAGGTTGTGGTACACATCGGTACCAACGACATAGGCAGGAAGAGTGATGAGGTCCTGCAGGAGGAGTTTAGGGAGTTAGGTAGTAAGTTAAAAAACAGGACCTCTAGGGTTGAAATCTCTGGATTACTCCCTGTGCCACGTGCCAGTGAAATAGGAAGATAGTGCAGCTAAACACATGGCTGAGTAGCTGGTGTAGAAGGGAGGGTTTCAGATATCTGGACCATTGGGCTCTCTTCAGGGACAGATGGGACCTGTACAAGAAGGACGGGTTGCATCTAAACTGGAAGGGCACTAATATCCTGGCTGCAAGGTTTGCTAGCGTCACTCAGGAGGGTTTAAACTAGTGTGGGAGGGGGGTGGGAACCAGAGCAGTAGGACAGCTAGTGAAATAAATGAGGAGGACATAGTAAATAAGGCCAGTAGGACTAAGAGGAAGAGCAGGCATTGAGATGTTGCTGAGCACAGCGGGACTGGTGGTCTGAAGTGCATTTGTTTCAATGCGCGAAGTATAACAGGTAAGGCAGATGAACTTAGAGCTTGGATTAGTACTTGGAAATATGATGTTGTTGCTATTACAGAGACTTGGTTGAGGGAAGGGCAGGATTGGCAGCTAAATGTTCCAGGCTTTAGAAGCTTCAGGCGGGATAGAGGGTGATGTAAAAGGGGTGGGGGAGTTGCATTACTGGTTAAGGAGAATATCACAGCTGTACTGCGGGAGGACACCTCAGAGGGATCATGCAGCGAGGCAATATGGGTGGAGCTCAGGAATAGGAAGGGTGCAGTCACGACGTTGGGGGTTTACTACAGGCCTCCCAACAGCCAGCGGGAGGTAGAGGAGCAGATATGTAGACAGATTTTGGAAAGATGTAAAGGTAACAGGGTTGTGGTGGTGGGTGATTTTAACTTCCCCTATATTGACTGGGACTCACTTAGTGCTAGGGGCTTGGATGGGGCAGAATTTGTGAGGAGTATCCAGGAGGGCTTCTTGAAACAGTATGTAGATAGTCCAACTAGGGATGGGGCCATTCTGGACCTGGTATTGGGGAATGAGCCCGGCCAGGTGGTCGAAGTTTCAGTGGGGGAGCATTTCAGGAGCAGTGACCATAATTCCGTAAGTTTTAAGGTACTTGTGGATAAGAATAAGAGTAGTCCTCGGGTGAAGGTGCTAAATTGGGGGAAGGCTAATTATAACAATATTAGGCAGGAACTGAAGAATTTAGATTGGGGACGGCTGTTTGAGGGTAAATCAACATCTGACATGTGGGAGTCTTTCAAACGTCAGCTGATTAGAATCCAGGACCAGCATGTTCCTGTGAGGAGGAAAGACAAGTTTGGCAAGTTTCGGGAAGCTTGGATAACACGGGATATTGTGAGCCTAGTCAAAAAGAAAAAGGAAGCATTTGTAAGGGCTGGAAGGCTAGGAACAGCGAAGCACTTGAGGAATATAAAGACAGTAGGAAGGAACTTAAGCAAGGAGTTAGGAGGGCTAAAAGGGGTCATGAAAAGTCATTGGCAAACAGGATTAAGGAAAATCCCAAGGCTTTTTATACATATATAAAGAGCAAGAGGGTAACCAGGGAAAGGGTTGGTCCACTCAAGGATAGAGATGGGAATCTATGTGTGGAGCCAGAGGAAATGGGCGAGGTGCTAAATGAGTACTTTGCATCAGTATTCACCAAAGAGAAGGACTTGGTGGATGATGAGCCGAGGGAAGGGAGTGCAGATAGTCTCAGTCATCTCATTATCAAAAAGGAGAAGGTGTTGGGTGTCTTGCAAAATATTAAGGTAGATAAGTCCCCAGGGCCTGATGGGATCTACCCTAGAATACTGAGGGAGGCAAGGGAAGAAATTGCTGGGGCCTTGACAGAAACGTTTGCATCCTCATTGGCTACAGGTGAGGTCCCAGAGGACTGGAGAATAGCCAATGTTGTGCCTTTGTTTAAGAAGGATGGCAAGGATAATCTAGGAAATTATAGGCCGGTGAGCCTTACGTCAGTGGTAGGGAAACTATTAGAGAGGATTATTCGGGACAGGATTTACTCCCATTTGGAAACAAACGAGCTTATTAGTGAGAGACAGCATGGTTTTGTGAAGGGGAGGTCGTGTCTTACTAATTTGATTGAGTTTTTTGAGGAAGTGACGAAGATGATTGATGAAGGAAGGGCAGTGGATGTTATCTATATGGACTTTAGTAAAGCCTTTGACAAGGTCCCGCATGGCAGACTGGTACAAAAGGTGAAGTCACATGGGATCAGAGGTGAGCTGGCAAGATGGATACAGAACTGGCTCGGTCATAGAAGACAGAGGGTAGCAGTGGATGGGTGTTTTTCTGAATGGAGGGATGTGACTAGTGGTGTTCCGCAGGGATCAGTGCTGGGACCTTTGCTTGCAGTATATATAAATGATTTGGAGGAAAATGTAGCTGGTCTGATTAGTAAGTTTGCGGACGACACAAAGGTTGGGGGAGTTGCGGATAATGAGGATTGTCAGAGGATACAGCAGGATATAGATCGGTTGGAGACTTGGCGGAGAAATGGCAGATGGAGTTTAATCCGGACAAATGTGAGGTAATGCATTTTGGAAGGTCTAATGCAGGTGGGAGGTATACAGTAAATGGCAGAACCCTTGGGAGTATTGACAGGCAGAGAGATCTGGGCGTACAGGTCCACAGGTCACTGAAAGTGGCAATGCAGGTGGATAAGGTAGTTAAGAAGGCATACGGCATGCTTGCCTTCATCGGTCGGGGCATAGAGTATAAAAATTGGCAAGTCATGTTGCAGCTGTACAGAACCTTAGTTCGGCCACACTTTGAATATTGCGTGCAATTCTGGTCGCCACACTACCAGAAGGACGTGGAGGCTTTGGAGAGGGTACAGAAGAGGTTTACCAGGATGTTGCCTGGTCTGGAGGGCATTAGCTATGAGGAGAGGTTGGAAAAACTCGGATTGTTTTCACTGGAACGACGGAGGTGGAGGGGCGACATGATAGAGGTTTACAAAGTTATGAGCGGCATGGACAGAGTGGATAGTCAGAAGCTTTTTCCCAGGGTGGAAGAGTCAGTCACTAGGGGACATAGGTTTAAGGTGCGAGGGGCAAAGTTTAGAGGGGATGTGTGAGGCAAGTTTTTTTACACAGAGGGTGGTGAGTGCCTGCAACTTGCTGCCAGGGGAGGTGGTGGAAGCAGATAAGATAGCGACGTTTAAGAGACATCTTGACAAATACATGAATAGGAAGGGAATAGAAGGATATGGACCCCAGAAGTGCAGAAGGTGTTAGTTTAGGCAGGCATCAAGATTGGTGCAGGTTTTGAGGGCCGAATGGCCTGTTCCTGTGCTGTACTGTTCTTTGTTTTAACATGCAGGTACAGCGAGCAATTAGGAAGGGAAATGGTATGTCCGTTTATATTGCAAGGGATTTGGAGTACAAGACTAAGGAAAGCTTGCTGCAATTGTAAAAGCTTTGGCGAGACCATACTCGGCTGTGGATGCTTTGTCACTGAGTATATTCAAGACCGAGATTGATAGATTCTTGGAATCTAGGGAATCAAGGGATGTGGGGTTGAGCAGGAAAACGGAGTTGAGGTTGAATCAGCCATGATCTTACTGAATGGCAAAGCTGGCTCAAGGGGCCATACGGCCCACTCCTGCTCACACATTTTATGTTCTTCTGCATGGGAGCACCATTTCCCCCAGGTTTCCTTCAAGTGAGACAAAATTCTGACTTGGACATATATCGATGTTTCTTTATCACCAGGTCAAAATCCTGGAATCCCCTATGTAATAGTACTGTGGAGTTCATGAAGGTGGCTCAGCACCACCTATTCAAAGGCAATAAATGTTGCATCACTCGCAACATCGACATTCCAAGAATGAATAAAAACCATTAAAAAAAAAGGTCTGGCATACACACATAAAAGGCCGAAATTGAAACTGCGATAATGAATCAAATTAATCTGCTTATCACAAGTGGTGAGCTGCAATTTTACTAGGAGCTACACCCACAACTAATAAATGAACCCCCAGAAATCAAGTAAATCTATAACATCTGGCATCTCCTCAAAATACAGAAGGCACTATGTATCGATACGGCTGTTAGAACAAGTCAATTCGCACCGTTCTGGAAGAATTGCTTAAGTGGCAATATTCTAAAATATTAAAATGAAAAAGAAGAGTGCTAACTGGATGAGCATTTTTTTTTAAATCTAGGCTACAAATTAGAAAATGGAAGTTATTGAAGATTCTTCACTTGCAGTGAATCTATTCTTGTTGCACCTCAGTAAAATGTCCCAAGGTGATTGACAGGAGTGTTACCAGACAAATATTTGACACCAAGCCACATAAAGAGATATTAGGACAGGGGTCTTGGTCAAAAAGGTTGGTCTTAAGGACTGTCTTAAAAGGAGAGAAAAAGAGAGATTCAGAGAGCTTTAGGGAGGGAATTCCAGAACTTAGGGCTTGAGCAGCTGATGGGGCGATGAAAATCAAGAATGCACAAGAAGTTAGAATTCAAGGAGCATAGAGATCTCAGAGGGTTGTAAGGCTGGAGAAAGTTACCAAGATATGAGGGGCAAGGCCATCGAGAGATTCAACACCAATGTTGAGAATTTTAGAATGGAGACATTGATGGACCAGGAACCAATGGAGGTCAGTGAGCACAGGGGTATTGGGTAAACAAGATTTGGGACAGGCTCGGATACAGGTAGTGGAGCTCCACTCATTTTCATGGTACAGGCTGACCAACAGAGGGCAGTCCAGTCCCAAATTAGTCAAGATGATCAACCAGAGATAAAACAAATTTTCGATTCATTGGATAGGGAAAAGCATTCACCCTGGGCTGGTCTATATAAAAAATAGAAAAATGTTCAAGACTTCAGATGTCAGCAGTGGCTCAACGGTGCCACCGCTGCCTCTGAGTCAGAATGGTGTAGGTTCAAGTCCTGCTCCAGAGACTTCAGCATAAAATTTAGTCTGACACTCTGTTGCATTACTGAGGGAGTGCTGCACTGTCACAGGTGTCGTCTTTTGGACAAGACAATAAACTGAGGCCCATCTGCCAACTTAGGTGGACATGAAGGTTCCCACTGCACAGGTGAATTCTCCCTGGTGTGGTGGTCAACATTTATCCTTCAACAAACATCACTAAGAAAGATTATCTGGTCATTATCATATTACTGCTTGTGGGACCTTGCTGTGCACAAATTGGTTGCCGCATTTCCTACATTACAACTTTGACTTCATTTTAAATGTACTTCATTGGATGCAAGGTGCTTTGGAACATCACCTGGTTATTAAAACCATTCTCTAACATGGGCTGGCCTAATATAAAACCAATAGGGAAAACTGCCAACAAATTTGGATGTCACTCGTTCCGCAATTGTACAATGCCAACCATAAATTGACATAGGACTGATGTCCCGACAAGTCTAATGAAGTAGTCTTTACATCAGACCAATGTTGCCAGTAATTAGACAATAATGAATTAGAAGTTAATGATTTATCATTTTGTCTCAAATCATGTTATGAGGCCAAGTCCAAAACTGGAGCAAACTGCTAAGATAACGCATAAACATTTTCAGAAAATTATTTGGTAGCTAAAGTGGGATTCACATCCCTTGCCAACCTTAATGGGCAATGAATCAGATTGCACTCCATTGGTCCTTTCAATGTTAGGAGGAGCTAATTGCAATCACAAAACACACCCTTTTGGGCAAGATGAGGAAGGACTTGGAAAATATGTTCAGCCCTACATAAGCATAACTTGTAGCAAATTAGCATGGACCAATATTCTCAGCTGTAACACAGATTTGCAGCTAATAGGATCCTCTTGGATGGAGGTAAGCATGCCAGCGGTGCGAGACTCAAAAATAGAATAAACACGCATGCAAAGATCACTCAGTTCATTATTACCATCAAATTATTAGATTCTGGATCTACCACCCATTAAATGTTATTTAAAAACCAATATTAAAGCAATACGTCTCATGAAATCATTCACTTTTCAATATAGTTTTAATTTAATAGCTATGCTGTGTTTTCTTACTTTATGAGTAGAGAATGCTGTGCCAGCTTAATTGAGATATTGGAGTACTGTCATCATTTGTTAAGGAAAACTGCAATGTTTTCTGATGGAATATTGTGAATGTGCAATTTGACCACAGCATGGAGTTTACCAAGTGGAACAATCACATCATGCACTTACCACGAATTCTTGAACAGCAAGATTCTCTCTCACCAAAAGAGGAGCGCTCTGTCAAGGCCCCTTCTGAGCCATTGAATTGATTTGATTTCAGAATGTATTTTGAGATTACTCATGGGACCTAATATGCCAGAAATAACAAAAGGTGTTCTTGCTAGTCTTCTGGCATTGTATGAACATTGTTAACTGGGATAAATATATCTCCTGCCAAGCGCTATGAGAAAGCCATGTCACTGGTCCACACTGCGGATAAGGTAACATCACCGATTTAAGCAGAAAACATCACTGCTCAATGATGCCTTAAACCTATAATTCTCTGCAGGAAAAGCACTTATCATTACAACCCAGGAAGCTAAAGTCAACTTGATGAAAGAAGTAGGAAATAGTACTTACCTTAGTAAAAACAATGAAAGGGAAAATGGATAATGTGATCAAAGGTTTAACTTGGGATTGAACAAACTTTACACCAGAATTCTGATGTAAAACAAAAACTACAATACTATAATAGCAATCTGACCACAGTTCTCAACCTAAATGGTCTGGTCATGGAAAAGGTTATTTAGGTACACAGGGACACCAGCACCGTTCTTTAAATTAACTATGCATTTTTCAACTCCAAACACCAGAATACATGATATTTAATGAATTCATAATTCAGAACCTTAATCAGCAGTAAATGCAGTTCATACACACTTAGTTCAAAGGCGAAAAATTACCTTTTAGTCCTTTTAATTTTGGTGATTGAGATACGATTGTTTTGGCAATCTACTTGTTTAACACAATCAGCTTACCTCCTGCTGTTGGCAAAGCCATGGGGTAGGACTGGTGGCAGAATCAGCGAAGGTGTCTGTGGCCATTCACATGCTCTTCCTGCTGTAGAAAGAATATATGGAGGTGAGTAGTGTTGCAGGCTAGAGCGCAATGGACAAAATACTATTGCAGAAAATGCTAAAGTAATTTAAATTAAAACTACTCGTTTTCCATTCAGCTGTGCATCACCACATGAGGAGTTTTGTTTATTTTTTAACTAGTTTTCCATAGAATTGACCTTATTTTTCTCTCACAAAGGTAGGACTTTTACTTTATACCATGGGAAGTTAATATCGTTGTATTACATAAATCTCTTACTTCCCAACCCATTGCGTGTTACACAAGCAAGCAAAATGAAAAATTGGAGGAAAACTTCTTGCAACATTCCATAAAATGTCATTTAAAAAAATCTAAATTAAATACACATCATTCCCCTTTCAGAAATGCCTGGATGGGAAATCTGGTCACCAAATTAGTGCAAGGAGAGGCTGGAAGAAAGCAATCATGCTGTAACTCCTGTCTTGCACGTCCTTCTGGTTGGCTGAAGAATGGTATGCAGAGCAGCACAGCATTCACCCACTGGACCGGGAATGTCATGTTGCAGCTGGTGGGTAATCTGATGGGTGGCAGAATAAGCACCTACTCATCCTTATATATGCCCTCATGTAGGTAAAACCAGATTCCGCACTGTAGTGAATCATGAATGCTGTGGGCTGACTGCTATCGGGCAGACAGCCAAGTGCCGTTAACTGAATTTTTTCAACACTTTTACCATATTGGGTCTATCTTAGTTTTGAGGGATTTTGAAACTTGCTGAACAATTATTACTTGAGTGTCCTCTGAACTCATAAACTTGACTCCATGGTTGAAAAATCAGTGTTTTCCAACATGATGTTTTATAACCACATTGAGAATGCACATATTTTTGCATTTATCCAAAATTATCCATTTATCATAGAGTCATACAGCACTGAAACAGGCCCTTCGGCCCACCGAGTCTGTGCCAACCAACAACCACCCATTTATACTAATCCTACATTAATCCCATTTTCCCTACCACATCCCCACCATTCTCCTATCCCCTACCTACACTAGGGGCAACTTACAATGGCCAATTTACCTATCAACCTGCAAGTCTTTGGCTGTGGGAGGAAACCGGACACCAGTAGAAACCCACGCGGTCACAGGGAGAACTTGCAAACTCCACACAGGCAGTACCCAGAACCGAACCTGGGTCGCTGGAGTTGTGAGGCTGCAGTGCTAACCACTGCACCGCCCCATGTTTGAACATCTTATGTTTGAACCTTGCACACATCTGAAAATCTGGATGATTTAAACACAGTTCAGAAGACTTATGTTCTCTTGAAAGCTGGAAACTATTTTGTTATTAAATAATAGATGCAGAATTTCTATTTCCAGTGCAATTCACCCAAAATTTGCCGACCAGCGCAAAAGGTTGACGCAGTTCAAGTGCAAATTAAGCTTCCAAGATATTTTGTGCTGGTTTAAAAAAAACATTGAAGGCTGCCACACCTACAAAACTGGCCACAACCTCAGATCAATTAATCACCACGGCATGTTTCTGCTATTCGTGCCTGTTTACAGATCTTCAATGCAGCTCTTAAAATTAAGCCCCCTTTTTTTTAAAGACATAAAGGTACCAATAGGCACATTTTAAAACATTTAAACATTAATGCTTTTTTTAAATTTACAAGAAACTGACTACTGTACAATGTAGCTAGTAAATGTTTTTTTCAAAAATCATTTTCTATTTAAAATTGGGTTGCTCACAGATGGTAGAATAGAAACTATGATTTAAAATGTTTATTTTTCATGACAAACCCATTTTCAATTGTATTAATAAATCTGCATCAGGTTATCACATTAACATGTCAAGGAACTTTTTAATGCAAAAATATATCTTTTAATAAATTATTTTCTAAAACACTGCTTGATGCACTGGTTCTTTGGAAATTTTACATTTATGTCAATGTGTTTTGTTGAATGATAGCTTTCTTTAATCCACTGACTGGAGATCTGAATTTATATATACTTTTAAAAGCATTTTAAAAAGGCAAGCTGCCAATGTCATCTTCTCAGCTTAAGATGATCACCTACACTGTATCCTACATTGCAAAGGACTGTGAGGAGAGACACAAAATGTTGGCTAAGGCCCCAGCAAGACCAAGACCCAGGAAGTTCAAAGGAACACCTGTTCTCTCAGCAAGAAATATTGCTAACTGCTATGACTGAACCACTGACTGACTGTCATGTGACAAGCCCTTCCCCATCTGTGGTTTTAATCTGGTGTTTTCTCTGCAGCACAGGAGAGGCAACTGGACTCTGACATGAGCAGACCCTAAGTGGAGGTCCCTTCCTCTTTCTCTCGCCATTTGAAAGCTTTGAAAGCTTTCAAATCCTGCCTGTTGACTGACCACCTTTGCCTACTCCGGCTACAATTCAAAACCCCATTGGAGGAAATCATCCACATCGCTATCTCCAAGAGACTCATCGAACCTGTCATCTACCTCTTCAAACTAAAAGCCTCAAGACCACTGAATTCAGCAAGAAGCCAGCTGACTCACCAAACTTCACAGACTGTATACCTTTTTTTATGGATTCTAACTCAACAAATCTATCTTTCCCCACTCTATAACCTATTTATGTGTGTGTAAATCTCTAGTATGTGCACGAGTGAAAGTTGGCACGTTATTTATTATTTTATTAGTTCGGTTCAAGTACAATAAAGTTAACCTTTTTCTTTGTTAACTCAAGAAAACCTGTCCAGTTGGTTCTTGTTATGATCATAACAAGTAAGTAAGCAAACACCTAAGGAATTGGCCTGTACATCCACTTTAAAAAAGAATTAAACCTGTTGTGGTCTAACAAGGAGAATAAAAAGAGGGAAGCCCTTCAACCCGTCTTCACTTGACTAGAACATTAGCAAAATGCAAATGAGTTTGAGCAGACTAAACATTTCTGCAAAGTGTGCAATTTTGAACACACGATTGCACCTGCATCACTGATTGCACCGAAAGCAGGAGCCCTTGGCTATAGAATTTACAACACCAAAGTTAAAACCCGTGGAATAAAAGGGACTGTGGCAACATGGATACGAAGTTGGCTGAGTTTTTTTTTAATTCTTCCATAGGAAGTGGGCATCATTGGCAAGGCCAGCATTTGTTGCCAACCCCAATTGCCCTTGAACGGAGTGGCTTGTTAGCCATTTCAGAGGTCAGTTAAGAGTCAACCACATTGCTGAGGCTCTGGAGTCACATGTAGGCTGGATCAGATAAAGATGGCAGATTTCCTTCCCTAAAGGGCATTAGTAAACCAGATGGGTTTTTATGACAATTGATGATGGACCCATGGCACCATTACCAAGACTAGCTTTTAATTCCAGATTTTGTTTTATTAAGTAATTGAATTTAAATTCCACCAGTTGCCCAGCTTGGATTTGAACCCGTCTCCAGGGCTCCAGACTGGGCTTCTAGATTACTCGTCTAGAGACATTACCACTACACCACCATCTCCCCAGGAAGGTAGCAAACAGAGAGAAGTGATGAATAGTTGTTTTTGGACTGGCGGAAGATATATAGTGGTGTTCCCCAGGGGTCAGTGTTAGGACCACTGCTTTTCTTGAGATATATTAATGACCTAGACTTGGTGTACAGGATGCGATTTCAAAATTTGCAGATGACACAAAACTTGGAAATATCGTCAATTGTGAGGAGGATAGCGATAGACTTCAAGTGGACTTAGTCTGGTGGAATGGACAGACGAGTGGCTGATGACATTTAATGCAGAGAAGTGTGAAATGATTCATTCTATATGAAGAACGAGGAGAGGCAATATAAAACAAAGGATACAATTCTAAAGGGGGAGCAGGTGAATTGTGAGGAGGATGCAGAGAGGCTTCAGGGTGATTTGGACAAGTTAAGTGAGTGGGCAAATGCATGGCAGATGCAGTATAATGTGGATAAATGCGAGGTTATCCACTTTGGTAGCAAAAACAGGAAGGCAGATTATCTGAACGGCTATAAACTGAGAGAGGGGAATATGCAACGAGACCTGGGTGTTCATGTACACCAGTCGCTGAAGGTAAGCATGCAGGTGCAACAGGCAGTAAAAAAGGCAAATGGTATGTTGGCCTTCATAGCAAGAGGATTCAAGTACAGCAGCTGGGATGTCTTGCTGCAATTATACAGGGTCTTGGTGAGGCCACATCTGGAATATTATGTGCAGTTTTGGTCTCCTTATCTGAGGAAGGATTTTTTTGCTATAGAGGGAGTGCAGCGAAGGTTTACCAGACTGATTCCTGGGATGGTGGGACTGACGTATGAGGAGATATTGAGTTGGTTAGGATTCTATTCGCTGGAGTTCAGAGGAGTGAGGGGGGATCTCGCAGAAACCTATATTATTCTAACAGGACTTTTCAGGGTAGATGCAGGAAGGATGTTCCCAATGGTGGGGGAGTCCAGAACCAGGGGTCATAGTCTAAGGATACAGGGTAAACCTTTCAGGACTGAGATGAGGAGAAATTACTTCACCCAGAGAGTGGTGAGCCTGTGGAATTCGCTATCACAGAAAGCAGTTAAGGCCAAAACATTGTATGTTTTCAAGAAGAAGTTAGATATAGCTCTTGGGGCGAATCGGATCAAAGGATATGGGGAGAAAGTGGGAACAGGTTACTGAGTTGGATGATCAGCCATGATCATAATGAATGGCGGAGCAGGCTCGAAGGGCCGAACGGCCTACTCCTGCTCCTATTTTCTATGTTCCTAGGAGTAAAAGGACCTGGGGGTATATGTGCACCAATCACTGAAGCTGGCAGGGCAGGTTGAGAAAATGGCTAATAAAGCATATGGGATCCTGGATTTTATAAATAGGGGCATAGAGTACAAAAGCAAAGAAGTTATGATGAACCCTGATTCGGCCTCAACTGTCTAATTTTGGGCACCACACTTTAGGAAAGACGTGAAGGCATTGGAGAGGTGCAGAAAAGATCCACGAGAATGGTTTCAGGGATGAGGAAATGCAGTTACATGAATAGACTGGAGAAGCTCGGGCTGTTCTCCTTGGAGAAGAAAATATTAAGAGGAGATTTGATAGAGGTTTTCAAAATCATGAGGGGTGTGGACAGAGTAGATAGGGAGAAATGGAAACACTAACGTAAAGTGACTACCAAAAAAAGCAACGGTCACAGAAGAAATTTTTTTTTTTTAACACGGCGAGTAGTTAGGATCTGGAATACTCTGCATGTGAATGTGTTGGAGGCAGATTCAATCGAGGTTATCAAAAGAGAATTGGACAATTATCTGAAGAAAGAACATTTGCAGGGCTATGGGGAAAAGGCAGGATGAATGGTTCTTGCAGAAAGCTGGTATGAACATGACAGGCTGAATGGGCTCCATCTGTGTTGTAACCATCCTGTGGTTCGATGAAAGCAGCCCATTTGCCCCAAGAGGTCTATGCTGATATTTATGCTCCACACAAGCTTCTTCTTACCTTACTTCACCTCACCCTATCAACATATCCTTCTATTCCTTTCTACCTCATATTTATCTAATTCCCATTCAAGTCACGCACCATCCTGACTTGGAACTATACTGCCATTCCTTCACTGTCACTGGGTGAAAATACTGGAATACCACCCCTAACAGCACTGTGGGCATACCTGCACCACATGCACTGCAGTAGTTCAGGAAGGTGGCTCACCAGCACCTTCTCCAGGGCAATTAGGGATGGGCAATAAATGCTGGCCTTACCAGCGACGCTCACATCCCACAAATGAATAAAAAACATCTAGCTTTCTCTGAAATGCAAATATGCTATTGGTCTCAACAAATCAACATTGTAGCACATTTCACATTCTCATCACTCCATGGGTAAATTTCTCTTGAATTCATTATTGGATTTATTAACGACAATCTAATATTTATTGCCTCTAATACTGGACTCAACTTTGGATTTATGAGATACCAGAAGGCAGCAGGTACTTAAGCCACTGGTGTTGTCAGGTGTGGCTCCAGTTGTTACAAGGTAATTTCATGACCAAAAGTTGCTTTATAAAAAACTGTTAAAATACCAAATATAATACAATGAACCTAATTGCATCTTTTGCATCTTCTGCTGGGTTCCATCAGGTATTTTTTATTTTTGTCAGGCAAGCCTCCCACCTGCCAAGAATGAGGAAAATTAATTTCACCACATGAACATTGATTTAAAACTGCTGGTGGTGAACAAAGAACTTGCTTTAAAAAACAATTGGAGACTTTGGCTGGTGAGAGACATTAACATATCAACAGACAAGTACTTCAAAGGACAAAGGAGCTATTTCCTGCTCCAATTTAATCCACAATGAATTTTGATTACTAGACATTGAAGCATTCCAGGTTAACTACTAAGATGGCTGAATACACAGACGTGGTCAGGCCAGTTTAGTCACATGACTGACTGTTGGAGTTTTTTTGAATTTAAACTTCCAATGGGGAATTGAAAATCAGAAGACTGAGAGAACCTCTCTTCTGTCTGCTCTCATCTCGCTCTCACCAGCTTCAGAAACCATTGAAGACATATGAACCCCAAGAGAGAAAATTCTCCTACAGTGAACATGGTTTATAAAGAATACTGGGCCCCAAAGAAAAGCAAGACTACCTACAATCAAGGACCCTACAGCAAGCTCGAAGCACAGTTAAAAAACAACCCTCTTCAGAGATTGCCTCAAACCTCTCCATTTTTTTCCCTTCTCTCTTCTGTCTCGACTTGCATGTGCGTATCGCGTGTGCCTGCTAGCATGGGTGCGGCGTGTATCCGCAGGCATTAACCAAATTAGATTCATAGAGTTATACAGCACAGAAAATGGCCCTTCGGCCCATCGTGTCCATGCCGGCCATCAAGCACCTATCTATTCTAATCTCAAGGCCTGCAACCCATACTAAACCCGACAGGACCCGACGACGTGTCGGGCTCGGGTTGGGTCGGGTTGCTCTTCCGGGTCCGGCTTTCGGGGTCAGGTCGGGTCGGGCCGGGTCCAGGTCGGGCACACACAGTAAGAATTGTAGGTAAGTGTTAAAAGTTAAAAACCTACCTGAACTGGGAGTCCGAGACGTCAAAGAGGGAAACTCTGAGTCTGCGCAGTGAGCGGCTCTAAGACGTCATCACGCTCATGCTGCAGCTTCTTGAACATTGGGAGTCGGAAGTTAAGTAAAGGGAACATTCCGGTGGTCAGGTCGGGCTCAGTGCCCGATGTGGTTCCGTTGAGTTCAGGTCGGGTTTTTTTTGTGACCTGAGCAGGCCTTTATTCTAATCCCATTTTCCAGCACTTGGCCCGTAGCCTTGTATGCTATGGTGTTTCAAGTGCTCATCTAAATACTTCTTAAATGTTGTGAGGGTTCCTACCTCTACCACCCCTTCAGGTAGTGTGTTCCAGATTCCAACCACCCTCTGGGTGAAAAACATTTTCCTCAAATCCCCTCTAAACTTACTGCCCCTTACCTTAAACCTTTGCCCCCTGGTTATTGATTCCCCCCACTAAGGGAAAAAGTTTCTTCCTATCTATCCTATCAATGTCCCTCATCATTTTGTATACCTCAATCAGGTCCCCCCTCAGCCTTCTCTGCTCTAAGGAAAACAGTTTAAGTTTGAGGTTTAATAAATTTCACTTCTCTAAACCTAAATAAAACCTGGTGTGCTCATTTCTTTGCCTTATAATTGGAAAGTTGTGAACAAGGATTCACAAAGGGGGAACTCAAAACACAGTGTGTTTAAAAGTAAACCCTGTTATAATAAGACCAGGTGAAGACAGTAAAAAAACCCTAGACACCCGTCTCACCTGATCGTAACATTTTGATCTTTCATAGTTTTAGAATGTACATACCAATACCTACAATCCACTCTAATTCCATAAATGCCTTCTAATGAAATTATTAGATGCAGCTACAGAGGTTCTTCATAACTTTCACCCTCCCCCAAGGCAGGTGTACGTTATTCATAGGCACCCAGATTATCTGAATCCCTTTGCATGTAAATGGCGAATAACAATTTCAAACTCAGTTGGGCTTTAAGGAAATAGACTTTTCACAATTATAGAGTGTTGCAAGGTTTCTTAAGATGAGTTGCAATTTAATGTTGCTTCAATACAATAGTAATCTGTAATTCTCTTCCCAAAAAGCTGTTAAGGCTGGGTCGACTGAAAAATTCAAAATTCAGGTTGAAATATTTTTGTTAGGTAGGGTATTAAGGGTTACGGAACTAAAGTGGGTAGATGGAGTTAATATACAGATTAGCCATGATCTAATTGAATGGTGAAACAGGCTCAAGGGGCTGAATGGCCTACTTCTGTTCCTATGATCCTACCATTTCCAAAATCCCATTACTGCCAAATCAATGATAAGGGGTACTATTACTTTGTATTTTCTGGGCCCCGAGCTACAAGAAACATACAGAAATATTTGTGTGACCCTAGTCAGTTGTGTAGAAATAAAGGACTTGAATCACCAATGACATGTTACTTTTCATGCCCTGTTTGATTTTCACATTGTTATGAAAGTGCTTCTGCTTTTTGTTAAATTTTTGAAGATTTGTTTCTTAAAACTGAAAAGATTCCATGGATGTGTTTTTTTCTTTTACAAAGTTCACTGAAAGGACACTCGAGATGTTGTTTGCTGGAAATCATGTGCTTTAAGCTCAATAAACAACAGAAATCTTGGTGACCTGGGAAAGATGTTTATAGAAAAGTGACATGTCAAGATTTATGAGGGTCAGGAGGTTCTGACTTGCAATTTGGTTTTGCTTCTGAGATGTTGTTTGGTTCAGTTGCGGTGTGGACAGTGTTGGAAAAGCAGTTGAAGATCAACCTGCCAAGAACTAAACCCCCTGCTCATCTTCCCTACACATCTCTAAGACACCCTGAGAGGTCCAGTGTGTCAGCTCCTTTCTCCACCTGTCTTTGAAAAAACCCTACGAAACCAGAGTGTGATAGCGGAAACCCCAATGCCACATTTCTCCTGGAAAGCCTACTAGACTATTTCTCAACATCTCCAGAACAAATTGCTTCTGAAAAGATCCCAGTGACCTGTCACCTGGACACCAGACCAAAAGGTACAACTGACATCCTTCCATATCATCTCTTTTTTCTTCAAGATTTAAGAAGTATTTGACTAAAGTATTTTTTTTGTCTTTCTGCAGAGATAATTTCTGTATTTTTTTTTTCAGCGTGTGAGAGTTTGTGCGTGGGGGATTTTAAAAGGGAACTTTCATATTTCAATCTCCTTTGTATTGTCACTGGATAAGACTTGCCTTATAATAAACTGATAATTTTGTTGTTTATTAAAGAGACCTGGTTAGCATAGTTTATTCTGGGACAAAGAGTACAGCATATGATTACTCAATTACTGATGCAGTCAAACATTTAAATATATGTTGTGATCTGTGGAGAAGTGGAACTAGAAAAGACAGTGCACTCCTCCCACCTCGGTCGTAATGACATTTATAGGTTGCTTCTAACATGGGGGTCAATGGTCACTTTTGGGGATAGATATGCATTGAGAAAAAAAGTAATCTTTTTAATTACTTTTTTATCTGATTATTTTGGTTTTAATAACGTCATTGTAGAAAGGAATGACAGACAATACAAGAGTTTTGTCATACTGATTTATCTTCTTAATCAAGTAGTAATGTATGATTCTAAGAGCAAGAGCATGAACTAAAACACAGTGGAGGATGAATGTTATTCCTCTTCCCAGCAAATTATTTTGACCCTGTATTGTCAGGAAATCCTTGAAGTCCCTGGCACCCCCCAGGGCAGTCCATTATTTACAACGACTTTACCTCAAAACTGTAAATTAAGTCTACTTAGGCCTGTTCAGGGAGCCTGGGCCTTTCAGAGGCTATTCAGATATCAAAAACAGCTCAACCTACAAAAATAAACTCAAATACAATTTGAATGATTTTAAACAATTCTAAGTTTAAACTTCTTTATTCTCTCACCTCTTTTTATCCTTTTCTGAAATAATTTTTGCTTGATCTTTAACTTTTGCATGTTTAATCAAGCTTCTCTCGCTTTTTTGGTTCAAATAATGAGCCTGAAATTATATTGCGCATAATGGTGTGTGAACACTTCACATTTATATGAAATTTCTCTTCCCACTATTACAGTGGAGGCAAAACCTGTTTAAATTAAATGGGTTAACACCTCCTTTAAAATAGCAGAAAAGGAAATTTTAGAAGTGCGCATTAAGCAGTTGAAAATTAACTTCAATGGAGTAATTTCAAGGGCAGTACCTTTTAAATAATTCCCTTATGTTACACTTTACCTTTTGGATCTCACCATTCATTTTCCAGAAAATTGGTCTTTAACTGCTTGAAAAACTGGGTTTAAAGGCCTGTTCTTCCGTGAGTCAAGTCGTAATAGTCTGAAGAATGACCTAAACATCTCATTTGCATCAATTAGAGGAACCCATCATCAAACACGTTGTCTCATTGGTTGCCTGGTAGTTAACGCACATCCTGATAAAATAATTCATTGATGTTACAGAGAAGCTGAAAAGCCCCATGAAAAACAAGCTCATATTGTCAGTAACTTCAGTTTGCTTCATCTCCAGTACATTTAAATGGAAATGTAAAATTAACCAGGAGATTAGTTTTCAAGGAGGGGAAGTTGAAATTATAGACTACACATGCTAATTTAATATGCTAAATTCAAAATATCCTATGAGGCATCTGGATTTTAGCTTCTCCCTCTTTGATTGGCTTATTTAGTTTTGAATGTCCAACCAAACTGTCAGCATTAATCTTAAATGAGCTATTTAATGCTTTTCACTTATTGTAGGCTGGTCTTGCAAAGGGTGGGAGAGGACAATAGCTAAAATTGGAATGAATAGAATTCAAAAAATCTGTCACAGGTTAGTTGTATTTTCACAAATGGTTTCCCCATAATTAGATATTCATTGTGATCTCCCAGCCATAGCAGGCTACCTTTGGGAGCTTCCACGCTTGGAGCTGCAACTTTTAAGCATGCAGTGGACCTGCAGCTGTTTGTGCTTTGAGTGCGACTGGGGAAAAAAACAAAATAGCAACTTAGTGCTGAGATCAGCATGGAGAAAAGTAGAATGTTTCAGCTTCTTCTCCAGAACCCTAGTACTGTGAACTAAGGAGAACAACCCCAACTTCTCTAATCTAACCATGCAACTGAAGTCTCTCATCCATGGAACCATTCTTGTGAATCTTTTCTACACCCTCTCTAACGTCTTCACATTCTTCCTAAAGTGTGGTGCCCAGAACTGGACACAATGCTCCAGTTGAGGTCAAACCAATGTTTTATAAAGGTTAACCATAACTTCCTTGCTGTTGTACTCTTGCCTCTATTTATAAAGCCCAGGATCCCATATGCTTTTTTAACCACTTTCTTAACCTGCCCTGTCATCTTCAATGATTTGTGCATGTATACTCCCAGGTCCTTCTGCTCCTGCACCCCCTTTAGAATTGTACCCTTTATTTTTTATTCCTCTCCTCATTCTTCCTACCAAAACGAATCACTTCACACTTCTCTGCAGTAAATTTCATTTGCCCATACCATCAACCTGACTTTAGCCCCCAGCCCTGCTCCGCCACCACCACCCCACCCCCACCCCACCCCACCCAGAAATGTACCCATGTTCCTCAATTGTATCCGAACTATCTCCTCTTTAAAGTTAGTTACAGTTATGCCTGCCAATCCTTGATTCCAATTTACCCGAGACAGATTTGTTCTCACCCCAATGAAGTAGGCCCACCCCCAATTCAGTATTTTTACTCTGGATTGCTCCTTGTCCTTTTCTCTAGCTAAAATAAACCTCATGACACCATGATCACTGTCCCCTAAATGTTCCCCTACTGACACTTGATCCATTTGACCCACTTTATTCCCCAGAACTAGATCCAGCAATGCCTCCTTCCTTGTTCGGCCAGAAGCATATTGACTTAGAAAATTGTCCTGAACACACTTCAGGTACTCTTTCCACTATCTGCCCTTTATACTATAATTATCCTAATATAAACTGGGAAAGTAAAAGTTCCCCATTATAACTACTGTATAATTCTTGCACCTCATTTGTTCCTCTATAACTTTGCCACAAGTTGGTGGCTTATAGAATACAACCAATAATATAATGGTACCTCTACAGTTTCCTGGCTGAACCAAATAGATTCTGTCCTTGATCCCTCCAGGATATTCTCTCTCTCCAGCACTGCAATGTTCTCCTTCATCAATACTGCCACCCCTCATTTCCTTCCCTATCATTCCTCAACACCCTGTGTCCAGGAATATTTAGTACCCAGTCCCGCCCTTTTTTGAGCCAGATCTGTGTTATCGCCACAACATCATATTCCCTGTTGTCTATCTGTGCCTGCACCATGCCAACCATATTTACTATGCTCCGTGCATTTACATGCATGCAATGTAAAGTTAATTTAGATTTTATTGCATTTCCCTTTAATCTGATCCCACCTAATACTACTTCTTACTCTAATGCTATCTGTCTCCCCCAATTCTATATGCACCTTGTTTCTCCTTTCTAATGCTACACCCTGGTTATCTGATTATCTGGTAACCTGGTAATATTGGAATACATCATGTTCAATTGCATGGCATTGTGGAGCAGTTAATGGAACATACCCAATGTTGCTTGGCCAGGACAATGAGTAATTGGAGTATAACCAGGAATGACCTGCACCAAAGTAGCTAGGTGTTTTGCATAGGCTGGTGATATCTATCCATAGGGCAAGATGTCAACATCAAGGAGTTTCCAGACAGGGCACAATCCCAAGCTTTTCTCATACCAGGGTACACTGCAGGTTTTGATGGCATGGATACCTCCTGTACCATCATGCGCTCATGAATGCAGTTGATCTAATTCAAGAGGTAGAGCTTCTATTTATATTACATCACTTCATATCATTCTTGTACAAGAGGCACACAAAGAATTTTGATTGCCTAGGTACACTAGATGCAGCAGCTGATCGGAAATTACACATTGCAACCCCAAAGTGATCTGGCTGCAAATATGGAAGCTTCACCTAAAGCCAGAGCGAGTACCACCCTGCTCATGTTCGGCCGCTTACTAACAAAGACAAATATACAACCGCCAAAACATCACCCAATGTAGCTTGCAATGCAAGCTCTGATTGAAGGTGTCTCTTGGAGACAGTATTCAAACATATGTTCCTCTTCTGTTATTGCAGGCTTTGGAAAAGCAGTCCACATTTACTGCCAGTAACCACCAAGCCAGTGCCTCTCAGCACTTTCCATCATACCAGAAAGCAGCACAACAGCTATGGCTACCATAAAGGATGCAGATAACAAGCTTCAGGAGAGAGCATTGAGACAGTCAAAATTCACAGGTGAGGAGCAGCAAGTGGTGGTGGAGCAAGAATCCGCAAATGCAGCAGTGTGGTGAAATTGGGAAACCCTTTCATAGTCTTACTGCATGGGAACATACTGGTCTTGCACAACAATGTATCAGTTTTCTGTAGGAAGCAAACCAGGCAATTCTGAAGATAATCCTATGCTGGCCTAGAAGGATATGGAGGCAAAAAAAAAAATTAGGGAGGAGAGAGCCTTTGCCTTGCTGTGGATTTGGGAAGAGGTCTTATGCTCCTTCTCTCTTTCATCAGCCAGGGAGCTCTGGACTTGCCTCCCTGTTGAACCACAACCTGTGGAGTCTGTTCCCTTCAGTAGCTGTGCCTGCGCCTGCAGGTACGATTGCTCGTCATATCATAAGATATGGGCAGCTGCCTCTAGTGCCTTCTGAGGTCCCTGGTATGCGACTTGGATTATGTTCCTCTTCTTGCATGAAATCAATTAGGTCCAGATGCTTTGACAGCAATCCACCAATCTTGCATTGGGATGGTATAATCTTGCTCGCCTTTAGTGCCCATTCTAACTAGGTGAGAAAGGAACTCTAGAGGATCAAGGGCTGCATCATAATGTCATTATTTGAGTAGAATTTCAATGTCTAATAAAGCTGTAGCATATTCAGTGCAAGAGCGAGTGATGCCAATAGGAAACCAGGCATGGAAAGTTCTTCGATGACTAAATGATCTGGGAGGTGCCAAGTTTCAAAATTTATTTTCCAGTTTCCTCCAGCTGGAAAATTTACCCTAAATGATTGTAGAAACTGGCATTGCGAATTTTTGGTGCAATTGCTGCAAGAATCCTGCAGGTGGATACTCTTAACAAAGTTGCATCTTAGACAAAGAACACAATGGGATTTAGAATGTGATTGCAGTTGCGCTAATGAAAAGCTCTGTTGCAAGAGTTTTATGGGAGTTCACAGGTACTATTATGCAGGTATTATGGAAGTGAAAAACTTTCCAGTATATTCTACATCTATGCATCAGATGCTTCACTGAATAGCAGTGCATAAAATGCTGGGTACTTCTCTGAAATGTTTTACATTGCAGCTTCTAGACCTTAATATTGTTTTTGGCTGGTTACTCATCACAGCAAGGAAGAGCAAGTCAGAAAGATGGGTCAAACAAGCCACTCTCGCTGTTCTCTTTGCAGCTGTCTAAAGATTGAGATTGACAGAGGTCTGGGCGTGGGATCAATGCCCATACTTTCACCTAGGAAATGGTGTGCTAGACTGGCCAGACCTCAAGAGAGTGGAATTTTTTTATTCTGCTGTCAAGGTGGACTTTCTGTAAATTCCAATAACAAAGCAGAGTGTAGACTCTGGCCTTTTATTCAATTCTATCGAGTGTTAGCCTTGGCTCAGTTGATAGCACTCTTACTTCTAAATTACAAGTTTCTGGGTTCAAGCCCACTCCAGGACTTGAGCACAAAAATCAAGGCTGACACTCCAGAGCAGTACTGAGTGAGTCTTTGAAATGAGATGTTAAATTGAGGCCACCTCTGGCTGATCGGTTGGATGCAAAAGGGGAGTTATCTCTGGTGTCCTGGCCAATATTTATCCCTCAATCAACATCACTGAAGCAGATTATTTGGTCATTATCATATTGCTGTGCATAAATTGGCTGCTGGGTTGCCCTCGTTACAACACTGACTACACTTCATTGGCTATAAAGTGCTACATAAATGCAAGTCTTTTCTTCCTTTTTCTAAATTCAAAAAGCAGGCCTACTGTCATACCAATAATAATATCAACAGTCTCAAAACAGCTTTTCAAAAAGAAAATGCACTGGCGATGAAATTGGTGTTTAGTAGTGCAAAATGACAACAGTGAATCAGTAGGCCATTTCACACCTCAATGGAAGTCAACTGAAAAGAAAATTGGCCAGTGTGTAAAATAGGCTGCCAATCTACTGTTGGCTGTTTTGCATTACTGTCCATGACCAATTTCACCCCAAGTTGAAGAATAATATAAAGTCAGCAGCACATCGTTTGGTTTGAAGTATAGTAATTCTACATCATTATTCTCCTCTTCCCTCTCCCTCCCAACTCTTTCTTTGTAAAATCTGTTCCCTAATGGTATCGGGCTATCAATAAATCAACTGTCTCAATGAAGCATACAGGGCTCAAAATCTACACACTACTTTTAATATTCCTTTAAACAAAACAGAAATGACATGTTAAGTCAATTGTGCAACTAGAAAAGGAAGACAAAAGAAATTCTACTGTGGTCAACAGTTTGTCTTCTTTCTAGAGACCAAAACATCATGTGAATGTATTGTGAGCCAAACAAGCATGTGGGAAGTGACACAGGTGGGCAATCCCTTCTATTCAATGTCAAAATAAGACAGACCTTGTCAATAGCATCTTCCAAACCTCTGACCTCCACCAGCGAGAAGAACAAGGGCAGCAGGTGCAAGGTAACATCACCACTTTCAAGTCATACATCATCCTGACTTGGAAACATCGTTGCTGTCAAAATCCTGGAACTTCCTACAATGTTGTGGGAGTACCTTCACCAGACAGACCGCAGCAGTACAAGGAAGTGGCAGCTCATCAGTATCTTCTCAAGGAAAATTGCGATGGGCTATTAATGTTGGCCACGTCAACAACATGCACATCCTTAGATTAGTTAATTTAAAATAAAATCATTTTTCAGGCACATGCAGTTCTCCTTTTTTTAATATTTATAGTATCATTTGAATACTGTACAGGTGGTGCAGTGATAGCATTTTGGCAGAGTGAATTGACTTCAGTTACATTATTATGCAATTAATTCCCCTGCTTGTGGGGTAATCTGGGATAACTGCATAAAAGGTTGGGCTCATTCACTCTACGGGTCTTGCTTCACTGTGACTTCAACATCTTGCAGGCTTTATTTGAAGACGTCCACCACAAACTCCAACATCCACAATGGAACAGCTACGATGTCTGTGTGGTTCTGCACTCATCCAGGTGAACAAGACCGATCAAATGTGACATCAAATGGCCAAGAACAGAAATCAGCGTGCTTGCTTAATAAGCAGCTGTTAAAAAAATACTGGGTATCTGATATTAGTGTCTAGACAGTGAGATGAAGCTGCATGAGATGTGTATTTATAAAGGTTCAGTAGCTTCCATAAACTAAAAAAACTATAAACTGCAAAAGAAAATTAATGAGAAAATAGATTTTTTTTTCCTGAAGCACTCCCAAGTTCTTTTGAAGCACTCTGTAGTCAGTAAAATTCCCCAAAGAAATCCCATATCATTCCTGACAGGCAATTGAATGAGGCAATTGTATATTATTCTCCACAAACGTCAAGCAATAAATCCCTTGTCTGAGAAAGATGCATGTTGGTTTCAAGGGCAAGGAGCTTTCATTTAATTGAGGAGCTTTGGACAACCGTATTGACAAAGGTATCCTCCAGGGCAAAAATAACATTTCTGCTATCAGGCAGTGGTACCACATGAAATTCAACAAAGTCTTTACCTACCTAGTGAGCAGGTAGATAATGTGATCTTTGGCTATTACAGCCCTTTTGAGACCTTATTATGTGTTTCACGAGATAGCTCCTTGAGGAGTGCACTTTGTACTGCTGGATTTTACTTCTATACCAGATTCTTCGGCTCCTTGAGTGTTCCCACTTTATACCAACTACACAAAACCTTCCCAAAGAGCAGCTATAGAAACGAGTGCATTTGGCAATGCTTCAATCTGTTGTGCTGCTTTTGTGGTATGATGCACATTATACCATTGTCTCAAAGTTACCCTTTTTGTTATCTTCTCATGTTTTCTTTGTGTGAAATTTCTTTAAACAGTTAAAGAAAAATTGTAAGCCAAAATGTGAGCCGATTTATATTTTTTGGCATGTTCCCCAGGGTCACATGACTTTGCTGTCTCAGGACTATGCAGAATTTCAAAAAATTACACCATTTTGTAAAATATCATGGAAATATACAGCTCTGTAACCATTAGTCAAGAAACTCTAGGTTATGCTATTATTAATTTTGCTTGAGGACTAAATTGAAATAAAAGTGAGGTGGTTAACTTTGGACATGATTTGGCGACAAAAAGGTGTCCATGACTGACTATTCAATAATTTGATTACTATGCACAGAATTCAGCAGAGGAGTCAAAACATTTTTGCAAGACCATTAATTATCTATAGATATGGAATATGATTGCCCTCTATAAATACTACTCAATTTGCCTATTTTCTGTTAAAATATCCTATAAGTATAGTTAGGCGAAAGCAGTTTCATAAGAATTGAAAGTGTAATCTATCTTCCATCAATTGTCATGCAAAGGCATTCAAACAATAAAAAAACAATCCTCTGCACCAGTGGAATTGTAGCAGAGTGGGCAACAAGGGTCCCCAAGTGATAAGGCCCAGACTACGCTACAGAATATAGGGACAGGATCATTTGCCTACCTGGAGCAGATGCATCACACAGTAAAGGGGCTGTCAGTTGGGTCCACCCCTAATAGGCTAGAAACAGAAATCGGAGGTGACATGGCACTACAACTGAGGCCGTGAGGTCCAGGAATGACCCCAAAGGAAATTTATCTTTTGATGTTCTCAGCACCTCAGAGGGCTATGGGGGCATTTGGAATCAACTGGCTTTGGCTCGAATAGTCTGGGGCCTTTTCTGTAGCCTGAGGAGAATTCAAGTAAGTTTTCAATTGATGAGAGCTCTGCTGAGGCCTGCTTTAAGATGGTGCTGGGCAGGATTTCTGGGTAGAGCAGGAGCATTTGCAGGCAGATCCCTTCAGTGTAGAGGGCCAGTGAAAATACATTTGTACGTCTCCAGTCCTCCATCTACTCTCTGAATTACCTGTAATGGTTAAAACAGGGCAGAACCTCATGGTTCTGATCCATGATCAGAGAATACCTACACCTGAGACCCGAGCAGAATTTGAGTGTTGGCATATGTAGTAAAGTTGTCCTATTTAGTAAATACTTTACATTCATTATACTCTGAAGTCAAGCCAATAATGAGCACATTCCTGTATCACACAGATAGGTAATTGATCACATTCAACTTTGGCCTACCTTAATTCAAATTTCTAGCATCTGACTGACCCATATACAAATTTATAAATTGTAGTTCAATATACAAATTTCTTAGAAAGGGGAAAGCAAACCAATGAAATAATTCAAGATACATTTTAGATATGTTTTTGTCCACCATTTTTTCACCATAGCATCTTGCTTAAGGGCTCAAAATAAGGATTGTGACATAATTCCATATTTGACAATGGCATGAAAAGAATACCTATAACATTATTCCCTTTTCTTTAAGTGCATTGATGAATGTTTCTACTTGAAGGCCTCAGCCTCTATCATCTCCCAACTGCTCTTCTGGCCCACTGATCGGACCTCAAGAAGCCATTCCGCCAGGTCATCACTTCTTCTCAAGCTGTTGTGTCCTCTCATGCATTTGTTTTCCTACAATGCAGAATATTCCTGAACCCCTCTCATCTTCCTCCTCCGCGATTCACCGAGATAGTCTGCCTCACTTCCAAGCCACTCTTTTGTTCCCACCAGCTCCAACGCTCACACAAATCATTCCTCCACACTGTTTTCTGACTTAGCTCATTCCCAGGTTGCAGGAATCCTTTGAATGCTTGGCTCCAAGCTTCCCTGCAGGCTGCTGAGTGAGCCACCGCTTCAAAACAGCAACATGCTAGGTTCTCTTCTACTCTTATTAATTTAACTATACATGATTATAAAATGTATTAAACATTATTTTACTTTTTATCAGTTTGAATATTGCTTGACGATTCAGAGTCATCATGCTTCTGCATCACCAGCTCCACTCTGGCCCAGCCAACCTCCACATCTCCCGAGCCATCCTCTTCCTCCTGCATTTGTTTCCACATCCCAAAACAACCCACAGCAAAGCCACATGCATGCAAAATGGCATGAAAACATACGGGGAGAAAATTTCCATTCTGCTTCGACAGCACGTGGTGGGTTTGCACCATCTACTTGACATCCGTAACATGAAACTTGAGCCATTTTGATGACCAGACCTCAACCGCATTATGTCAGCAAGCATTAAATCAACAACTGCAGGCAGCTCGCTGGTCTGGGCGGGGAGTGCGGGGCAGCAGGAGTGGTTAAAAGAGGGTGGGAAAGTTGAGGCAGGAAATCCGGTGGCTCCTCTGCCAAGGCCAGCCAGGTGCTGGGACTTGAGAAGCAGAGGGGAGGAGTGTGTGGGGGAGCAGGCTCCCCAGCAGCAGGTGAGGCAGTTTTTGTGGGACTAGGTGGAGTAATCACATTCTTCCTGGCCCCACAAAAGTCAACAGCACGGATGTTTGGCTATGTTTTCGGAGTGGTCCCTTTAAGGATCATGAGTTAGACTAAGGGGCAGAGTGCACTTGTTGCCACTATGACCATTAGTAACTGAAAATTTCATTGGGATCCTACGAACAGGACACGGCCCTGATTTGCAGATCACTCACCTGAAACAGCCAGGCGTTTTGGCCGACCATTTTCACAACGTGTTAAGTCCATCACTGCCTATTTCCACCTGGCTGAGGCAATGACAATCGGCCTTTGTGTGTCTAGCATGTGTTTTATTCATCATAATCCTCTTTGATTGGAAATGCAAGATAAGGGAAAGTCAGTCACTTAAATCCTGGGTGATGCTGACCTGGAGTCTGAACTTAAAAACATTTTATAATCGCACAGCTTCCGCTCCAAACAACTAAACTCTGACCTGAGGATCTTCATACTTAACAATTATACCTTGTGCCCTAAAAGAGACAGAGCTCCAACTTAGCAGCAGAATAATACATGATACAATACCAATCCTCACAGAATAGTATCAATCTCTGACTTGCCATGAGCAATAAAACAGGGGACCAGCTGGTATTTGTTTTAAGCAGAACACATGTGGGATTGGAATTCCTTCCAACCCATCTCTTCCCCCCCCCCCAACTAGACATTAAAACTGGACATTATGAAATATGGGGAAAAACCCCAAGCCCCACAGACACTCGTACTGTGAATAAAAGCCAAACCTCAACACAAAACACAGAGGCAGGCAGCATTCCAAGGGGTCAATTTCAAACATTCCAAAATCACAACAGAACTGATACTGTTAAAGGACTGGAATTTGGGACATTATCGTAACAGTGACACAGGATAACTGCCATCATGTAACCCAATTGAGTGGGGAGGCCACTGTTACAATTAACTGGCCCCAGACCACAGCATTCACTGCTGTCAACACAGGAGAAAAACCTTTTCATGTACATTAGCTCTGGAATCTGGAATACCTCACCTTGGTGGAGTTCATTGTTTTCTGTCATGGAAATAACATCAGCACCGAGTGGATCTGTCTGGACCAGGCAGGTAACAGACAAAAGGAATTGAAAGGTGCTAAGCGTTGACCATCCAGCAGGATGACTTCAGGAGATGTGTTTATGATATTTCGATAAGGATCATCATAAAAAGGACAAGATCGAAGGGTTTGGCACTGCAATCAAGGAGGAGGGTCAGGAACAGTCAACCTGGCTCGTGGACCGACAAATTCTCACCAGAAGGACCAAGTGAATGGAGGATTGTAAGTTATCAGCCAAATCCACGGGGTATTTGGTGCTGAGAGTTTAAAGCAATTTTAAGTGTAACAACCAAATTCTGGGAGGGTTTGGGTTTTGAATTAAGCGAATTTGGGGCAGAAACGTGGGGTTTTGCCTGTGGTTTTTCGAAAAAGGTTTGTAAGTCACGATGACTTGTGTGTTTCGGAGGAAGCCGAGGTTAAATCGTGGAAGGATTTAAATCGGACTAACCAATTAAGGTGTCATGTGGTGTCCTTTACATTAGTTTAGAGGTCTTTGTATCAGGGTGTTAGGAGGGTTTTAATAAACAAGTTTGTAGTTCAGCCCAACCCTGTGTCTGTGCAATTTGTCCTTTATAAAAATTCTTAAGTCAAGAACCATCAGTAAGGGGAGAAACGGGAGCAGGAACCTTACACACATTAGAAGATTTTAGATGAATTAAATTAAATTGGCATGTGTGGTAGGAGGAGGGACAATGCTTAATAGAAACAGCTACTGGATGCTATCAAAATTCATTTGAAAAATGTTGAGGCGATAAGAAATAATCAACATTCATAGCTTCACAAATCTGACAGAATTCTTTGAGACAGCCACTAATTTAACAGATAAATCCTGTGGGGTGGTTTTCGGGCTGCATTTAGTGGAGCCAGTGGGGTTCCCAGTGCTGGGCCAAAAAGGTGGTGGGAACCCGCCCCTCTGGCTCTATTTAATGGCACTCAGGCAATCAACTGCCTAGCGCCGGGATCCCCCACCATGGGCAAGTCTTAATTCAATTCTCACACACAAGGATCGGGATTTGACTCCCTTGTCAATCAAAAATCTGTCAGTCTCAGCCTTGAATATATTCAATGACCCAGCCTCTGCTGCTTATTGGGGAAGAGAATTCCAAACACTAATGACCCGGAGAGAAGAAATTCCTCCTCATCTATGTCTTAAATGGGAGACCCCTGAATTTGAAATGTGCCCCCTAGATCTAGATTCCCCCACGGAGCATTCATTACCACTGTCCTTGGAAGGACCTGGTTGCAAAAAAGTGCAAAGCCATTGTGACTTTCACAGTCATGGGAAGGCCATGGCAAAGGTTCCTGCGAATCCTCAGATAACCCTCAACGAGGACATACAAGTCGGCAATCATCTGCCTGGACAAGTGCAGCCTTCTGTGGCACTGGCACTCGGACATGACCAGGTAGCTTCTCCTTTAGCAACAGACCTTCTACTGAGGGCATAACCTTTATTGTCTTCCTGCCCCTCGTTCCTGGTCCCTGCACCCCTACTGCCCAGAAGTCTGCCTCTGCTCCTGCAGATTCCACTCATCGCTAGTTGATCACATCTCGGAGTAGCTAAATCCCATTTCCCGTTATGTCCTTCCTCCCTTGCTATTGGAATATGCAATTGTCCTGAACCATTCTCTCATGAACCTATGAGGCCCGTAAACACAAGTACCCGTTCACATCCCTTCCCCACCCCCCCCACAAAATGCCCTCGTCAAGAGTGACGAAATATGCGTTAATTTTCCTGACTCTGTACAATTGGTTGCCTGTGGATGAGGGCCTTTTCTGAGCTTTCCCTCTTCAATGGTGCATGTTGCTGCTGCCCCGCCATTTGGAATTGTTCCCCCGTGTTTGTCCTTCTTCCTGCCTCCGTGTACCTCGTGTCTTGTAAAGAAAATTCAAAACTGGCACTAAATAAGGTGTCAAGCTCATTATGAGGCTTAAGGGACCATTTATTCATTTCTGGTGGGTTGGCTCTTTCAGCCTTTTAAACTTTGAGCATGGTGGTTTCGCATTGGACCCAAGGGCCATGTTTAAGCGACCACCTGCCCGCTCATTTAAATAAAAACCCTGTCCAAGATTCTTGAGCTACTCACTAGGGAAGAGTAGCAAAGGTGGTTACCCATTGTCTTCCCCAGAGTTTACAGTGCCAGAGTAACTTCTCCTATGTGGGCTACTACCAAAGCCAATCCTTTACAATGGAGGGTGGGGGCAGAGGCACAAGGGTGGAAGAGACTACCCACAAAGCTGGAATTCAGAACCAACTTCTCGTTGGAGTTGATCTGAAGTGGGACCAAACCTTCTCTGCAGAGGCAGGAATCAGTGATCATGCTGTCCCGAGTGAATACAACATGCAGTTCCCCATCATACAATACAAAATGATATTTTGATAAATGCAGTGAATTAGGTCAGAGAAATGTAACACCTTCTTGTGATCATTGAACAGTGCACTGAGATTCTGCAGTACTTCTGAAGAAAATGGTACAAAGTCCTCTAACATTGACAAAAATGATAAAAAATTTTGCTAGAATTTCAAACATGATATGTATCAAATAAAATATCCATCAAGGAGTGAACAAAAAGATGAAAGCTAAACCTGCAGATCAGATGTTTATAAGCCACTAAGAGACATCCTCTGAACCTCAGATCAAGCTACAACCTTGTAACTTGCTCCAGGATATCTGTAATTCTCGACTTAAGTGGAAGTCTGCAATATTTATTTAGGTCAGATTAGAGTCAAAAAGTCATTATGGCACAGAAGGTGGCCAGAAAGCCATTCGGCCCATAGATTCCATGCCAGCTCTCTGTAGAGCAATCCAGTCAGTCCCCTTCCCTTGCTCTATCCCCATAGTCCTGTAAGTTTATTTCCCTCAAGTGCCCATCCAATTTCCTTCTAAAATCATTCATCATCTCTGCTTCTACCCATTCTACTCATAGGTGGCAAGTTCAAGGTACTCATACGCAGAAAAAGTTCTTCCTTACATCACCCCGCATCTCTTGCCCAAAATCTTAAATCTGTGTCCCCTAGTCCTTGTACCATCAGCTAATGGGAACAGCTTTTCTATGAAAATGAGATGCAAAGAAGCAAATCCATTAATAACCATCTATTGCTATTTATTTCTGCCAGCTGTGGATCATTGAGTAGCATTCTTGCCCAAGTCAAAAGGTTGTGGGTTCAAATCTCACTCCAGGGAGTTCAGCACAAAACCAGGTCTGATACTTCAATACAGTAGTAGGGAGAGCTGCGAGGTCAGAAGCGTCACTTTTTGGCTAAGATGCAAAATCAAGACCCAGTCTGCTCTGAGGTAAAAGATCCCATGAGACTATCTTCAGAGCTAAGGAGAGTAACCATAGATTACAAAGTGAAAGGAGTGCATTGTAAACAGAGTGGAAAATTCCCAGATAAAAACATGAAATGCTGGAAATACTCAGCAGGTCTGGCAGCATCTGTGGAGAGAGAAGCAGAGTTAAGGTTGAAGGGTCACTGACCTGAAACGTTAACTCTGCTTCTCTCTCCACAGATGCTGCCAGACCTGCTGAGTATTTCCAGCATTTCTTGTTTTTATTTCAGCTTTCCAGCATCTGCAGTATTTTGCTTTTATTTTAGTGAAAAATTGAGAACTTGGTGAGAGTGGGAATTCAATGCAGAGGGGGAAGGAGATGCTCTTTTTGCCTTTTAACGCTTGTAGTAGTTTGTATAAGCTTGAAGCAGTAAGTATTTCACAGAATCATAGAACTGTTACAGCACCGAAGGAGGCCATTTGGCCCAACAAGTCTGCACTGGCTCTCTGAAGGAGCAATTTACCTTTTGCCACTTCACCACCTTCTCCCCATAGCCCTGCACATTCTTCCTTTTTAGATAACAATCCAATTCCCTCTGGAATGCCTTGATTGAACCTGCTTCCACCACACGCTCAGGCAGTGCATTCCAAATCCTAACCACTCGCTGCATGAAAAAGTTTTGTCACTTCGCCATTACTTCTTTTGCCAATTACCTTAAATCAGTGCCCTCTTCTTCTCGATCCTTCCACCAATGGAACAGTTTTTCCCATCCTACTCTGTTCAGACCCCTCATGATTTTGAATACCTCTATCAAATCTCCTCTCTACCTTCTCTTCTCTAGGAATGAACACGAGGAACCTACGACTAATACTTTATTAAATTCACCTCAAATCTAAATCAGGGGACACAATCACTGACCAACGCAAGCAAATGGACCGCTGGGTGGAACACTACCAAGAACTATACTCCAGGGAGAATGTTGTCACTGAGACCGCCCTCAATGCAGCCCTGTCTCTGCCAGTCATGGATGAGCTGGACGTACAGCCAACAAGATTGGAACTCAGTGATGCCATTGATTCTCTAGCCAGCGGAAAAACCCCTGGGAAGGACGGCATTATCCCTGAAATAATCAAGAGTTCCAAGCCTGCTATACTTTCAGTACTCTACGAACTGCTTTGCCTGTGCTGGGACGAGGGAGCAGTGCCACAGGACATGCGCAATGCCAATATCATCACCCTCTTTAAGAACAAGGATGACTGCAGTGACTGCAACAACCACCGTGGAATCTCCCTGCTCAGCACAGTGGGTAAAGCCTTCGCTTGAGTCGCTTTAAACAGGCTCCAGAAGCTGGCCGAGCGTGTCTACCCTGAGGCACAGTGTGGCTTTTGAGCAGAGAGATCCACCATTGACATGCTGTTCTCCCTTCGCCAGCTACAGGAGAAATGCCGCGAACAACAGATGCCCCTCTACGTTGCTTTCATTGATCTCAGCAAAGCCTTTGACCTCGTCAGCAGGTGTGGTCTCTTCAGACTACTAGAAAAGATTGGATGTCCACCAAAGCTAATAAGTATCATCACCTCATTTGATGACAATATGAAAGGCACAATTCAGCATAGCAGTGCCTCATCAGACCCCTTTCCTATCCTGAGTGGCGTGAAACAGGGCTGTGTTCCCGCACCTACACTGTTTGGGATCTTCTTCTCCCTGCTGCTCTCACATGCATTCAAGTCTTCAGAAGAAGGAATTTTCCTCCACACAAGATCAGGTGGCAGGTTGTTCAACCTTGCCCGTCTAAGAGCGAAGACCAAAGTATGGAAAGTCCTCATCAGGAAACTCCTCTTTGCTGACGATGCTGCATTAACATCTCACACTGAAGAGTGTCTACAGAGACTAATCGACAGGATTGTGGCTGCCTGCAATGAATTTGGCCTCACCATCAGCCTCAAGAAAATGAACATCATGCGACAGGATGTCAGAAATGCTCCACCCATCAATATCGGCGACCACACTCTGGAAGTGGTTCAAGAGTTCGCCTACCTAGGCTCAACTATCACCAGTAACCTGTCTCTCGATGCAGAAGGGTACAAATTAAAAAGCAGACCAAAGGCAATAACTTCTGGATTTCTACCTGAACCACACACAAATGGTATAGAGACAAACAAATTAAAGGTTTAAATGTGTACCTGAAAGAGTGGTGTGGGAGGCAGGGGTTTCAATTCATGGAGCATTGGTACCAGTTTTGGGGAAAGAGGGAGCTGTTCCGCTGGGATGGATTCCACTGAAACCAGACTGGGTCCACTATCCTTGCGAATCAAATAACTAGGGCTTTACACTTCAGGGCTTTAGACTAATAAGGGGGAGGAAGGGTTGTTCAGGCAAGGGTCAATTTATCAGTCTGAAGAGAAATGACAAGGCTGTAAAGCAGATATGTGATTTGTGTAAAATCAAGCAGATTGTGTCAGGAAGGGCCAGAGAGTTTATTAATGGTAATAGGGCATGAGCAACTGCGACCACATCAAAAAAAATAGCAAAAGTTAAATTTAAGAGCAGTGTATTTGAATGCATGAAACATTCATAACAAGGCTGGTGAATTAGTGGGTTAGATCCAGTAACCTAAAACTTATTAGTCTTTGAGGGTGTAGCTAACAGAGTAGTTAAGAGGCAACCAGTGGATGTAGTGTATTTGGATTTTCAAGAAGCATTTGATAAGGTGACGCACAAGAGGTTATTGCACAAAATTAAGGCTCATGGGATTGGGGATAATATATTTGCACGAATTGAAGGTTAGCTAACAAACCGAAAGCAAAAATTATGAATGAACGGGTAATTTTCAGTTAACAGGCTATAATTAGCAGGATATCGCAAGGATCAGTATTTGGGCGTCAACTATTAAAACCTGTGTCAACGACTTCTAAGGGAATGGAAAGTAATTATCCATGTTTGCTGACAACACAAAGTTAGGTAAGTAAGTGAGGATGTCAAGAGGCTGCAAAGGTGGGCAAAAACATGGCAGATGGAATATAATGTGGGGAATTGCTGGACCTGGTGCTGGGACTGAGGTAGGCCAAGTGGACCAAGTGTCTGTGTGGGAACACTTGGGTAAGAGTGATCATTGTATCATAATGTTTAGATTAGTAATGGAGAAGAGCAAGAAATAACCTAAAGTAGAACTTATAAATTGGAAGAGGGCTAACTTCAATGGGATTAGGGGGAATCTAGCTAGGATAAAATGGAACCAAAGACTGACAGGGAAAACAGTAATAGAACAACGGGTGATCTTTAAGGAGGAGGTATTTCAGGTACAGGCCAGGTACATTCCAACAAGAGGGAAAGGCAGGGAAGCCAAAGCCAGGGCTCCTTGGATGATAAGGGAGATAGAAAATACGATGAAACAAAAAAAAGAGGCTGCATGATGCATGTTAGGTGAATTCTTCACCTGAGAACCAGACCAAATACAATAAGTTGAGAAGGGAGGGGAAGAGAAAAATAAAGACTGGAAAAGAGAGAATATGACAATAGAATGGCAGTTAACATAAAAGGGGACCCAAAAATCTTCTACCAGCATGTAACTGGCAAGCAGGTAGTAAAAGGCAGGGTGGGGCCTATTAGTGACAAAGTGGGTGATATTTACTCAGGGGCACAGGGCAAGGCTAGAATACTTAATGAGTAATTTCTATCACAGTTTACCAAGGAAGAAGATGCTGACAAAATATTAGAAGTGGAGATGGTAGAGGTAATGGATGGGGTGAAAATTAATAGGCAGGATGTACTGGAAAGGCCAGCTATGCTTAGAGTGGATAAGTCACCTGGTCTGGATGGCTTGCATCCCAGATTACTAAAGAAAGTGGGAGTGGAGCTAGTGGAAGGGCTTGCCACAATCTTCCAATCTTCCCTAGATATGGGGGAGGTGCCAGAGGATTGGAAATTGGCAAATGCGACACCCTTATTCAAGAAAGGGTGTAAGTAACAGTGAAGGTTGATGAAGGGAATGCAATGATTGTGGTATATATGGATTTTAAGAAAGTGTTTGATAAAGTACCACATAAAAGGCTGGTTAACAAAACTGAGGCTCATGGAACAGGAGAGTCAATGTCAGCTCGGATAAAAAAAAATTGGCTTCAGGACAGAAAACTGCGAGTTGTGGTAAATATTTGTTTTTCAGGCTGGAAGATGGTAGACAGTGGAGTTCCCTAAGGTTCAGTGCTAGGACCACTGCTTTTTGTGATATAAATGACTTGGATACTGTAATACAGAGTAAACCTTCAAAATATGCCCATGATACCAAATAGTGAGGATGATACAAATCTACTGCAACAGGACATAGATAGGCTAGCAGAATGGGCAGACAAGTGGCAGTTGGAATTTGTTTAGTTTAGAGATACAGCACTGAAACAGGCCCTTCGGCCCACTGAGTCTGTGCCGACCATCAACCACCCATATATACTAATCTTACACTAATCCCATATTCCTACCACATCTTCACCTGTTCCTATATTCCCCTACCACCTACCTATACTAGGGGCAATTTATAATGGCCAATTTACCTATCAACCTGCAAGTCTTTTGGCTGTGGGAGGAAACCGGAGCACCCGGAGGAAGCCCACGCAGACACAGGGAGAACTTGCAAACTCCACACAGGCAGTACCCAGAATTGAACCCGAGTCGCTGGAGCTGTGAGGCTGCGGTGCTAACCACTGCGCCGCCCCACTGCGTGATTTAAGTGATAGAAAAGTGAGTGGTGATACATTGTGGCAGAAGGGATAGGGTGTGCAGAGACACAGGGACTTTGGGGTTCATGTGCACAAATCTTTAAAGGTGAAAGGGCATATTGAGATAGTAATTAGCAAAACATATGGGATCTTGGGCTTTGTGAATAGAGATATTGAGTACAAAAGCAGTTAAGTACTCGGACCTGTACAAGATGGACAGGTTGCATCATAGCAGGACTGGGACTAATATTCTCACAGGGAGATTTATTACTGCTGTTGGGGAGGGGGATGGAAACCTGAGGGGGAGCTCAGATTGGAGGGAAGCAAAACTGGTAACTTGTCAGGGGTGTGGGAACCAGGAGGAAATATCAGAGAGGAATACTAAGGTGCACAGAATACAGAGAGAGAAAGATAGCACTAGAGAAGGGAATAGTAAGTTATTAGGTGGGGTCAGAGTAAGGGAGAAAGTAAAGTCTAAATCAGGGTTAATGTGCATGTATGTGAACGCACTGAGTGTGGTAAATAAGATTAGTGAGGTACAGTTGCAGACTGCCATGTGGAAATATGTTGTGGCTATAACAGAGACCTGACTCAAAGAAGGGCAGGACTGGGTGTTAAATACTTCTGGATACAAGGTGTTCAGGAAAGATAGGAAAGGGAAAAAAGGGGGAGAGGTGGCGGTATTAAGGAGAGCATTGCAGTGCTGGAGAAAAATGATGTCCCAGAGGGGACGAGGACAGAATCAATTTGGCTAGAGCCAAGGAACAAAAAAGGTGCAGTTACATTGCTTGGTGTTGTCTATAGGCCACCAACTAGTGGGGAGTACGTGGAGGAACAAAGTTGCAAGGAAATTACAGAAATGGTGCAAAAATTATCGGGTATTTATAATGGGGGACTTTAATTACCCAAACATAGACTGGGATAGTAGTAGTGTAAAGGGCAGTGAGGGGCAAGAGTTCCTAGAGCATGTTCAGGAAAATTTTCTACAGCAGTATGTTGCTACTCCAATGAGAAAGGAGACACTGCTAGACCTGGTTCTTGGTTTGTAGTGGAGTTCCCCAAGGGTCAGCGTTGGGACCCTTGCTTTTCCTGATATATATGAATGTCCTAGACCTTGGTGTACAGGGCAAAATTTCAAAGTCTGCGGATATTACAAAATTTGGAAACATTGTGAACTGTAAGGAGGCTAGTGTAGAACTCCAAAAGGACATAGACAAGTTGATGAAATGGGCAGACAGGTGGCAGATGAAGTTCAATGCAGTGAAATGTGAAGTGATTCATTTTGGCAGGGAGGACATGGAGAGACAATAAAGAATGAAGGGTGCAATTCTAAAGGGGATGCAGGTGCAGCGGAACCTGGGTATATATGTGCATGAGTCATTGACGGTGGCAGGACAAGTTGAGAGAGCAGTTAATAAAGCATACAGTATCCTGGGCTTTATTAATAGGGGCATAGAGTACAAGCGCAAGGAAGTTATGTTGCACTTGTATAAGACACTAATTTAGCTTCAGCTGGATTACTGCGTCCAGTTCTGGGCACCGCACTTTAGGTAAGATGTGAGGGCATTGGAGAGAGAACAGAAAAGATTCACAAGAATGGTTCCATGGATGAGGAATTTCAGTTATGAAGTTAGATTGGAGAAGTTGGGATGAATTTCCTTGAAGAGAAGGCTGAGAGATATTCAAAGTCATGAGGGGTCTAAACAGAGTAGATAGGGAAAAACTGTTCCCACTCGTGAAAGGATCGAGAACGAAAAACCACAGATTTAAAGTAATGAGTAAGAAAAGGAAAAGTGGCACGAGGAAAAACTTTTTTCATGCAGTGAGTGGTTAAGGTCTGTAATGCAATACCTGAGATTGCGGTAGAGGCAGTGTCAGACAACACCCGCACCCCACCCCCACCTGCTAAGATTGAGGCACATGAACAAAAACTTAAAATGGCAAGCCCTGACTGGAAGGACATTTGCATAGTACCAGACAATGTTGAAACAATGGGGACCCAGCAGTTGCTTCCCCAATACACAGAAGTGGTCAGACCAGGTTTAGTCGCATGGCTAACTGGCTGTTGCAGAGAATTTGAACTTTCAACAAAGGATTTTGGAGACAGAGAACACAGTGTGCTCATGGACTGAGAACATTTCCTCTCCTGTCTGCCTGCCTCCATCTCTTTCCCACTGAACTGAATTTTGTGAAGACATATAAACTCAGTAAAAATCTCTGACATGAACAAGGTTTATGAAACATACTGGGCCCAACGAAACGCAAGACCATATCGACAGTCAAGGACTACAGCGAGCTCGAGAAACAGGAACAAGATGTTGCCTCAAACTGTTCTACTTATCTTTTCTTCACTTTTCTGTTCCTATCTGCATGTGTATATTGCGTGCGCATGCTAGCGTGGGCGCATCTTAGATCCGCAGGCATGAACCGTATTAGAGTTTGAGTTTTAATAAAATTTCATCTTTCTTCTTTAAACCAAAGAAAGCCTGTTTGTGCTCATTTCTTTGCCTTATAATTGGAAAGTTGTGAACAAGGATTCACAAAGGGGGAACTGAAAACACAGTGTGTTTAAAATTAAACCCTGTTATAATAAGACAAGGTAAAGATAATAACAAATTCCTAGACACCTTTCGCACGTGGCTGTAACAGGCAGGTCCAATTGAAGCATTCAAAAGGGCATTAGACTGTTATATGAGAAGGAGGAATGTGCAGGGTTACAGGGAGAAGGCAGGGGAATGGAACTGAGTGAATTGCTCTTCCAGAGAGCCGGTGAAGACGTGATGGGCCGAATGGCCGCCTTCTGCACTGTAACAATTCTGTGAATCTGTTCTGTGAAGTTACGCTGAAACTTTATAAAGCTCTGGTTAGGCCACAGCTGGAGTACTGCGTCTAGTTCTGGGCACCACACTTTAGGAAGGATGTGAGGGCCTGAGGAGCATATAACAAGGGTAATGAATTACTCCTGGTGACTTTAATCTTAATATAGACGAGACAAACCAAAGTGACAAAGCTAGCTTGCAGAACGAGTTCACACAATGCATTTGAGAGAGTTTTCTAGAACGTGTCGAGGAACCAACTAGGGTACAGCCTATTTTAGATTTATTATTAATTAGTAATCTTATAGTAAGTAATTCTCTGGGGAAAGAGTGATCATAATATGACAAATTCCATATCAAGTTAGAAAGTAATGTGGTTAAGTCCAAACTAGAGACTTAAACCTAGACGAAGCCACTTATGAAAGTATGAGGGTTAAAGTGGCGGAGGCAGATTGGAGAATTAGAAGAAAAGCTGTTACGGCAGATAAGCAGTGACAAACATTTAAAGAAATAATTCATAATTCTCAAAGAACAATCAATCACCTGAGGAATAAAAATTCCACTGGAAAAGTGGCTAACTGGAGAAGTTGATATTAGATTAAAAGGTGTACAATGTTGCCAAGGAAAAGTAGTAAGCCTGAGGATTGGGAAGGTTTTATAAGTGGTTAAATTGCCTTACATAATTGTATTTTGAAAATGCCTTTGCTTGAATCCAGTTTATCTTGTCCAGGTGAGCTCCAGGGTTTTATGATCATTTTTGTTTCGATTTAAGCCAACAAAATTCCAGTTTCCTTCAAAATGGTAAAATTGTCAGTACAATACTGTGGAGCCCATCAATAATGGCCACTTCTGGGATTGCCTTCAGTCCATCTCTTAGTGCGAGTTCCCGTTGCAATCATCAATCATTACTATAGCAACCATTATTAAACGGTTACTGTGAACAGTTGGAGACATGGCCTTAACCATAAACTGACTGCAGAAACACAAGGAACATGTATTTTGTTTTCTGGTGGAAAGATATCTGCATTATTCAAGTCTGTACATCCATATAGAAACATACACATGCACACTGAAAGAATATTCTAGATGAAAGTTCTACAACTTCATTCCTTTGTATTTCATAACATAAATCTATGTTTTAATTACTTTTTTAAAAACTCACCAGTTGGTGGCTAACCTCTCAATTAAACTACATTTCCAGGCTCAATGCAAAACGGTTTCATAACTTGGACTCATCTCCCAATACCCTGCTCTCTAACCGAAAGCAATGAGCCATGAGGGTGGTGGGTCATGTGAGCTACTCTGAGGGTGGCCCAACTAGTTAACTGACAAGCCATATTGCGAAATGTATTTATTTAAAAATAATAATCTTTACAAGTTTCACATTGAGGAATTTGTTCCCTTACAATTTTTTTTTTATTTGTTCATGCGATGTGGGTGTTGCTGGCTTGGCCAGCATTTATTGCCCATCCCTTCCCTAATTTCCCTCAACACCCGAGTGGCTTGTTAGGCCATTTCAGCAGGAAGTTAGGAGTCAAACACATTGTTGTAGATCTGGAGTCACACATAGGCCAGAGCAGGTAAGGACAGCTGATTTCCTTCCCTAAAGGACATTAGTGAACCAGATGAGTTTTTTAATGATAATCAATGATAGTTTCATGGCACCATTACTGAGGCTAGCGTTTAATTCCAGATTTTTATTAATTAATTGAATTTAAATTCCACAAGCTGCTGTGGTGGAATTTGAACCAGTGTCCACAGGGCATTCGCCCAGGCCTCTGGATTACTAGTCCAGCGACATTATCATTATGCCACCATCTCCCCCATGATTAAGAAATTCTGGAAACTGTATTTTACAGCCTACATTCCATTTACTCAATCACAAATGTCTTGGCCCCAAATGTAATCCTACTCGCTGCATCCAAAATCTCAGTTGCGATTGTACAGCAGTTTGTAGTTGCAAGCTGGTGGCACACTCTGGTAGGTCTCCACAACAGGCAAACATTGAACTAGTCCTCACTGGATGGCTGTTTTCTTCATTTGTAGTTATCTGAACGGCCTCGGGCAAGGCTCAGCAACAGAGCAGCAAAAGCCGTTACAAGACGTATGGCTGGAATCTGAGGAAATATGTCATTTGGAGTGATTACATGCTGACTGAATCCAGCTAAACACTTGCTCCATTTCATCAATCCAGACTAAATCAAGCCCTGAAGTTTGTTTGGAATAATGCCACTGGTAGATGGACACTTTCTCAGAGGAGAAGGGGATGAATTTCCCTTGCCTATTCTTTCACATCCACCAATCAAGAGAACGTGGAACTGCTGATTCCCATCTTTTCGTTCAGTTAGATGTATCTTAGGAATTTTCCTCAAAAGCTGAAGCAAGGTCCTGAAGTTTAAACTCTTCAGAATCATCTTCTTGGGTCTCTTTTGTAAGTAAGGGAGGGTCTTCCGCCACGTGGGGAGATTGTTCAGTAAAACCAGGCGGCCTCCATGTGGGCTGGCTGGGGGGAGAGCCCTCCTTGGGCAATCTGTGGCTCACGTCGGGCCCCTGGCAGCAAGGCTGCCCCCGTGCCACCACAACCACCCCAAACCTCAACATCCCACCCACCCTTCGCCAGGGCCTGCCAGACTGAACCTGGCGAGCCTGCCTCCACTTACCTGCAGTCCGGGGTTCCTGGACCGGTGACTGCTGCAGTATCAGCAGTGGCCGCCACTCCTGGTGGTGCTGCTGAGACAGCTGAGCTCCAGTCCTCTGACTGGCTTGCAGCTCCTGAAGGCAGGATCCCCATCCTTTAAAGGACAAGGACCCTGGCACTGGGCAGTTATTCCTGAGTGGCATGAGATGCAGCTGGGGGTCCCACAAACGGCTGAGGCGGGGTTTGCATTGTCTTCCAGCTGCTTAAAATTCAACCCTAAACGTCACTCAAGCCTTTCACAAGACTCAATAAATATTTTGTAATATTAAAAAAAGCTGCAAAAATACCTTTAGGGCATTTAATTACAATCTTTTAGTTTGGATATATATTTTGAAGCAGAGGCAGATACAGGGTTATGGGAAGACAACAGGTCAGTGGGATTAGTTTTGGATTGTTCCAAGGAGCCAGTACAGACACAGTGGGCTAAATGTACTCCTTTTGTGCTGTAAACCTCGTTGGTTCTAAAACATGAGTTATTTGGTTGTGTAGAGTGCCATACCCTAGATTCTCCATGGACTTTTGGTTATACAACAAAAATTCAATTTTACTACCTAATAGCAAAGGATGCCTGTTAACAAATTTTAAAAAAAATATGAATAGGTAATTACTTCTCATTTGGTGGCTGCTTTTTGCATCCCAACTCACTTCGAAGAACATCCTTTATAAAATTCACAAGTATTCACTCTTAAGCGAATATGAGCTGGCTACAATGCCAGATGCTTTTCTCCTGAGCTATCATGAGTTCTCTCAAAGTGGCAGCTGTACTTTTATTCCCTTTAGTGAACCGCTGGATGATGGAGTGATGTCTTTAGTTTGTGTACAAAAATTACTAAAGTATAATTCTCAGCATCGTTGTCAACATGATAGACTGCATTACTTGTAACTTACTTACAGGAAAGCATGCTGTTCAGTCTTGAGACAGTTTTCCTGACTCTGAAGGACTTCCAACTCCAACATTTTGCAAACTTCGTTCAAGTCTTAAAAAATAAATAGCTAAGTCATTAAAATCACAGGAGCATGTCATTACCAGGGCTTCATGTATGTCTCTCTTAGATTTAATGAGTATCGAGTGGAATGTGCAAATGCAGTTGCCAGTGTGGACTTTTACAAATCAGCACCATGGTAGAAAGTTAATAGAAATGTCGCCAAGATTAGTGCGAACCCCAGGGGAGCAGAAAATTAAAATCAACCTGCAAGTGTGCTTTGTATGGTTTGTGCTTTTGTTTTATTTGGTCTTCTACAGTTGCCTGTGACTTTGCACTCTGTAGACACCATATCGAGTCCACAGTTAAATTTATTTTTGTATGAGAGATCAAAAGACATTTTGCATCAAGTTAGGGAAATATTGCACCTATGCAATACTTGGGATGAGATTTCAGCTCCCCAAGTTCACCAATAAACATACTCGATATTCCTTTAAATGTCAAGTCACCAGAACGTCAATGGAAAGCTATTCAAAAGAACTTGAATCTACACATGCAGCTTTCACAACCTCAGGATGCCCCTTTACAGTTTTACAGACAATTAAGTACTTTTGAAGTGTAGTCACTGTTGTAATGCAGGAAATGCAGCAGCAAATTTGCACACAGCAAGATCGCACAAACACCAAATGACCAGTTAAGCTGTTTTACAGATGTTGGTTGAAGGGTCAATGTTGGCCATGACGCCAGGGAGAACTCCCCTGCTCCTGTTTGAAATAATGCCATGGGATCTTTTAAGTCCACGTGGACAGGACCTTGGTTTAGCATCTCATCTGAAAGACGGCGGCCAGGATTTTATGCTGGCGACGGGATCTCGATGTCCGGAAAAAGCGACTCCGAGATCCCTGTGCGCCTCTTTTCCAGAAGGCCTGCCGAATCTAGTGCCAATCAGGCACTTGGCTGCTCTTGGAGGTGCAACTACAGAGGCTGAGGAGCAGCGCTAGACCCAAGCCACAGATAGGTCAGGGCAAGAGGGGTCTTGCGGGAAAGGGGGTTGCTAGCAAGGACAGGGGGTTGGCTCTCAGCGGGCTCCCCTTTCCCGATGCTGTGTCCCTTGTTCAGGCACTAAGTGCCTTTGAATGAGGGACAACCCTCCACCGAGCCAGGAAGCAGCCAGCACGGTTTTTCTTGCCGTGCTTCCCATGCGGCGACAATGATGTCTGCCACACGACTAATTGCAACGGCGGAATGAGGCCCTTTATTGGGATTAATTTCCCAGATTCTGGCCTCAATTGGTAGCAGGATGAGATGGTCATTCACAGGCCTTCCCAGTCTGGACCAGGGATAGGCACCCACATGTTGCACCTTGACACAATTATTGACAACCACAGACATGGGGGCGATTAATCTGTATACAATGTATATATCCAATCTAATGCCATCAAAACACAGTCCAATTTAAAACACATTTCTCCCTATAAAGTTGCTAAGCATACAAATATCAGTGGAGAGCAGAACAGTATTAGTTAGCAAGCAACATAGTATACAATGCCAATGCAAATTACTTTTGCTGCTAGGTTATTTTAAAACACAAGGTTAAAGGCTCGAAGCAGGGTGCCAACATTTTCGTGTTGGGGGCCACATTACAATTTTTGTCTTACATAGGGGGCTGGTGAGACAATTTTGGAAAGAGGTGCATTTTTGTGAAGAAGCTTTAAATGAGAAGACTAATTTATTGACTTACTTTTTGGTTACTACGTTGGACGCTGATTTAGTGAGACACATGGCTTTTTGTGCTTGCACAAGTAGTCAATGTTTTCCTGCACACTTGTTGCAGCAATGCACAGTATTCTGGATATACGTCCATCTATCGGGAGTGATCCTGATCACGCTCTCTCCCCCACTTCTCTCTCTCTCTGTCTGTCTCTCACTTTCTGTCGCTCTCTCCCCCACACTCTGTGTCCCCCTTTCTGTGTTGTCCCCCCTCGCTCTCTGCCCCCTTTCTCTATCTCTCTCTGCCCCCCTCTCCTCCACCTCTCCCCTCCCTCCTTCCTCTGCCCCCCCTTTCTTCCCCTCCCTTCCCTCTCTCTCTGATAGTTGCAGCAAGCGGGAAATCTTAACCTGGTGATTGGTCCGCTTTTTAAAAAAATCACAATTGTCAGTTTAACAGCCGACGTGTTTAGAGTGGGAACAGCACTCCCAATTCTGAAAAATTTGGGCATTTTGGCAGGTTTTAAAAAAAAAAAATCAGAACCCGCTAGAAAACCCCGAACTTGTCCGAATTGGAAGCGCTGTTCCTGCTCTAAACAAATGTCAGCTGTGAAACTGACAGCTGCGAATTTTTTAAAAAACTGACTGGTTGAAAGAAGAAGCCAACGGAAATTTCTCGTCCCTGAAATTACCAGTCACGGACCCCAAACTTTTTACCATAGACACTGATGTCCCTGTACGGACACATTGCCGACCCTGCCCCGGACTAAATTATGGCAGAGGCAGGATGATGGCGGGAAGCCGCTCCCCCTCCCGCAACCTCTGGCCAACATCCCACCTGATTTTATGCTCTCCCCACCTCCAAACCCACCACGGTGGAGAACATAAAATTCCCCCGGCATCTCTGACATTGCAGCTTTCCCTTAGTGCTGCACTGGAATATCAGCCTAAAACAATTCCTCCATGGATGTTAAACATCGCAGGAGATGGTTACCATAATTCTTCACCTATTTTAAATTTTACGCACAAGTTTTGAATTAACCACTTCATCACTGTGTATTTTAGCCTTCAGAAAACGTTCTGAATGTGAGAAGAACAAACGGTTTTCCTCTAGCTGTGCAGGTTTCCCAGCAAAAATATTTTCTAAACTTCACTCAACTCAAAGACTAACACAAGTTCTTTCCAGCTATACTGTCATTGATCTTTCAGGGTGACAGTTAATGTGCAAGATTAAACTCCCCAAAAGTTCTATTGAAATAGATTCTGATCTTAAACGCAGACAAACCAACTTAGAACACGACTCACTAATAATCTGTTTATCTTTCTGCTTAGTATCTTCATTATTTTCTTCTCCTACTACTAATTTTAATTATGGAATAGTAGGCTGATTTTTTGGGTGGTGGTGGGTGGGGGGTGGGGGTGTGTGTGGTAAGAATTACATTAATCAATGGTGAAAATACTGAACAGAGGCCTCATCTGTGCCATCAAGGTGAAATGGCAAGATGTAGTAATTAGCAGTCATCGAGGTATATACAGATTAGATATCTAATTTCTAAAGTGCCTCTCTCTGTAATTATTACAGTATGCTGTACTTGAAGGTACTGGCTGTTAATCAGTACTACACACATTCTTGACTGACAGTATTTTTCTCTATGGCTCAGCAATGATGAGAATATAGTTATCTTACTACAGCATTTTTTTTTTATTATGGGTTTACTTCCTTTACCCCAATTCCTCCCTCCAGGAAAAAAAAACTCCCAAGAAAACCTGCATCACATTTGAAAGCAACAACTGATGAAAGTTCAAGCTCATTTAGCATCGGCCTGCATATTGTGCTAAATGGAACTTGCTCAGCAATGGAAAATAATGAAAGACGGCCTGCTTTATTAAGATTTCAATGTGTTTTGTTCAGTGCATTTAAAAAAAATGTAAGCATGAGATTCTCTTCTCTTCCCCAAAATAAAACAAAATAACCAGATGACAATTCTTTCTCTACACTGTGCAAAGTTTGTTGTTTTTGTTTGGCACCTCTTCAGTGCACTGTATCTAAGATCAGCAACTCGACAGAATGCTTTGGTGGGAGGCGGGGTTGGGTGTGGGTGGTGGTGGGAGGATCACATGGGAGAAGGGTAGAGGAAAACAAGGGAATACAAAAGTCACATTTGCAACCCTCCACACTATGACAATGCTGGTTATTGGTCCAATGGCCATATACATTCATTTAATTTTAGCCAGCATCTGCAGTTAGGGGAAGGAGACTTTGCTACCATTTCTACACTCATCCACACTGACTATATAATACACTACATACAAGATGTGAGCCTTGTCTCAGTGGAAGCTCTTCCATCTGAAAGTCAGAAGGTTGTGGGTTCATGCCACACTCCAGAGACCTGAGTACATAATCTAACTGACACTTAAGTGCAGCACTGAAAGAATGCCTAACCAGGTAAGCTCCATGTTTAACTATGAACAAAAGACTGATGTTTGTTGTAGTATAAATATTATCCTCACAGCAATAGTTGATGACAGAACCATACATCACAGGAGGCCACCACTCAGCCCACTGTGCCTTTGCCAACTGTCTGAAAGAGCTACCTGTCATGAAAACCCTACATACCAAATGGGAAATATTAATTTCATCGATTGGAACCTTGCCTGAGACTTTTACTGGAAATTCTTACAAATGACTTTAAAAAGTACATTGGCAGTCAGGTTGGCCACTTCAATTTACATTTGAAACACTAGAACACAAGACAAAGAGACAACACAACTGACTCAACCTAGCCAGAACAATGGGGTGCTCTCTGATTAAATTACCTGAAATGACCTTATCAGTATGGTCGTCAGGGGCCATCGACACCCACTGACTTTGAAAGAGCTAACCCGCGCCAAGTGTGACTGGACAGTTTGAGGAGTAGAACCTTGAATATCAGAGAAGCTTCCAGAAGGACCTCATTAAAACACAAAGAGGTTTGGTAATGTCAGTGACTGATTGTGCAACTCTGGAGAGACTGGAAGCTTTTTGCACACAGAAAACAGGTGTAACTGAAAGCCATCAAGGAGGCAGCTCTCTCTCTCTCTCACCAGTCAGACCGCCACAGCCAACAGCCAGGGGGCAAAGCTCGAACCCCCTCTTCAGGAGCCCTGAGAAGCAAGTCCATAACCGTACCACCACAGCTCAGCGAGGGCTTCAGGACTACAGTTTCAATGAGAACCCTGGGACGGATATACCGTGTTTAAGTTCCATTTATTTCAGACTCTACTCCAACTACCAAAACAGTTCACCCCTCTGTAATCTATTCGTGTGTGAGACTGTTGTGTGAATGTGTGCGGGAATGCATAGAATGTTTTAGTAATTTTAACCGGTTTAGAGTGTTAAGGATAATAAACATATATCTTTCTTGTTTAAGCTCAAGAAAACCTGCCCGATTGGTTCTTTGGCAATTATATTAGAGGAACAGGAGCAAGCACTCGCTGAGGTGGTAAGTTCAATCACTGTGTAAAAAGGATAAACCCTGTTGTGGTCAAACCAGAGAAGGGGCAAAAGGGGGAGTCTAAGACCCTTTCCTCACCTAGCCATAACAAACCCAATTTAGTCCCTCTACTCTGCTCTTTCTCCAATAATCCAGCAAATAATTCCTTTTCAGGTATAAATCCCATTTTGAAAGGTACTCTTGAATCTGCTTCCACCACCATTTCAGGCAGTGCATTCCAGACAACTGTCTGCGTTAAAAAAAATTCTTCTCACCTCCCTTTGATTCTTTTGACAATTACCTTGAATTTGTGCCTTCTGGTAATCGACCACTCCACCCCCACCCACCACCAGTACAAACAGTTTCACCCTATCTACTCTATCAAAACCCTTCATAACTTTGAACATGATGATTCCCTGAGAAATCTAATCAGCCTTTATTTCTTTTCTATATGTCCCAAATATGTGTATATCACATCAGTGACCTTGGCATAACACTTACAGCGTGCAATATACAGTGTGCAACATGTGGACTGACACCAAGGATGGAATGTCCTTGTTCTTCTAATTTGAAGAAAACTATGGAAATTCAGGGGACTTTCCCCTCAAGCACTGGAAGAAATCAGATTTATCAATTTGCCACCAAAAAATCCAGGCATTTATCAATAAAAATCAGTACATCTTTATATTATGTGGACATTGCTGCATTCACTGGTCAGCTTGCATGTCTCCATTTGTACGCAGTTGATAACTGACAACCCTGCCAACAATGGGATACAAAACTGTTGCTATCCCTCCAACATTCATCTGCACATTTTTAGAAATGAATTCGCTCGCCAGCTTTGCTGAGGTGGGCATCAGTCACCTTTTGAGTATAAGCAGGCATGAAGAGTTGTTGAGTGTCAGTAAAGTCACTTCCTGATGATTGCAATGTCTCAGTGGCCTGAAAATAAATGGGTGCTCACATGTTCAAAACCAGAAATAGAATGGCTGGAGGGACTGGTGATCATTTCATACTGTCGTTCAGCTTTGTACAAACCTTCAACAGAGCTATGCTGAAAAATCTGGAACCCTACGTACATTGTTCTTTCATTAGGCTTACACAGGATATGTGAGTTACAGAACGCTTCCAAGTACAAGGGTCTCTGAGCCTTCTCTTACATGCCTGGAGCTTCCTTTCACTTTTCTTCCTTTCTGGAAGACAGAAAGGATGCAGCTGTAGGTACAATTGCCAACTTGCTGTCTTTTGTCACGGACCATCTCATCTGCTGGCACCAGCAGAGTATGACTTGCAAAATTGATAGCTTAGACCATATAACAATATCGAATTTGCAACCAAAGAATTGCCCTTGTTTCTGGCCCCATGTTAAAACCTTACTGTGATGTGCAAACTGGTATCAGCCGCTAAAGCAGTCCCTTGACTGCCATTTTCAATATGGTAGTGAGTCACAAAGTGGCAGTGTTTATTTTTTTAACCAATTTTGTTATGTTTATGCTAGATTACTGGGTTTAGGTCCGATATCCGATTTAACTCTGAGCAATGCAGATATCACACTGTGTTTAATAACCAACTGGTTTATTTCAAGCATATTAACACTAACTATAAAAGATCTTACAGATTGCAAGCACATGTCTTCACAGCAGCCTGTGTTCAGTGAGACAGGTTCAAATATCTGATTTCCGGAAGCTTCTGCTCTCTGCAGTTCCGCCCAGAGGCTGAAGTAATCAAAGCAATGAACACAGACCAAAACCATCAAACTTAGATCACTCAAACACTATACATTTCAATGCTTTTAAATGTCTGTCATATGCTGTTTTTTTGTGTTCAGCAATATGGTAACTTTTCATTATCGAATATTAGTTGTAAACTAATTTTATTACAGCCAATGATTATTTATTATTCATGGATTTCATACCCTCCTTTTTTGTTGGAGGTGTGTTCCTTGTTTGTGCCTTCCCTCTCACCACTTTTCCTTACAACTCATCTCTTGGGTTTTGAGGAATATTCGCCTTCTTTGATTATGGATTAATCTTCTGGTGGAAAAATCCGATAAGCGTTGTAACACTGAAGAAAAAAATCTCGATAGAGTTCCGTTTTAGATATATAATCCTTCCTGCTTGATTTTCCTCTATGTACCCTGCCCAGACAACTACTTTAAACATGCATGTACAAAAGTGGACAATGTGCCCAATGCATTGCACTGTCAAAGATGGGCTACTCTCAGGCATAAATGACCCTAGCCACGAGGGAGCAAAGTTACATATATTGTAAATTTAGACCTCCAACAGATTATCAATTGTGAAAAGAAAATTAACAAGGGCAACCACTGTTAAGTTCATCTCAATATCGCCAGGCAGCCCAGCACCTTCCCCTCAATGTCGGCAGGCAGCCCGGCATTTCCCTCAATGTCCACAGGCTGCCCAGCATTTCCCTCAATGTCAGCAGGCTGTCCGGCATCCCCCTCAATGCCTGCAGGCAGCCCAGCATCTCCCTCAACATCTGTAGACTGCCCACTATCACACTAAGCCTTCACTGGCTGTCAATCTTCTTCCTCAGCATCCACAATCTGTCCAATTACCACAGTGTCTTCAGGCTGTCCACTATCTATATCTCAGCATTCCCAGACTGTCCACCATCAACCTCACTGTCCCCAGCCTGTCCTCCACATCCTTCAGCATTTCCGGGTCATCTCTATTCATGTCAGTGTCTCCATATTGTCCACTACTGATCAAGTTCAGCAAGCAGTTTTATGTAATCGTAGAGTCAAAATCTAGTTTAGTGGCTTAACACACAGGAAATGAACCTTCTCAGCATTACTGGTAAACTTTAACTCCAGATGTGATCCTCAGAATCTTAAGAGGCATGATTGAAAGCATTTGACCAGAAGATGCATTTCACCAATTTAGCAATGAATTGGATTGTGGAAGATGGCCAGGAGTGCCGTAATACTCGGCTTTGCTGCACAGTTCCAATATTGTACACAAGAAAGCAAGCCTGGCAGCTCAGCAGCCAATCAATTGAATGTTCACTGCCAAAGGATGGTGGCATGAGTTCAAGAGATTGTATGACATCAAGAAGAAAACCAAGTAAATTTTAGTTTTCAGTCAACAGGCTCTTGACACAAGTGGTGGGGCACAGATGATCAAAGTATTGGCACTGTGCAAGAAAGCTGTTATGGGAATTGTTTGGCATGGAAATTCTGAAGAGAGAGACAGAAGCCAAAATAGATTCTGAAATAAAAACAGAAAATACTGGAAACACCCAGCAGGTCTAGCAGTATCTGTGGAGAGAGAAACAGAGTTAACATTTCATGTCTGTGACCTTTGATCAGAAACTGAGACCTGAAACATTAACTCTGTTTCTCTCGCTACAAATGCTGCCAGACCTGAGCATTTCCAGCTGTTTTTATTTCAGATTTCCAGCATCCGCAGCATTTTGCTTTGGTGCCAAAATAGATTCTTCTGCCAGTACCTTTATACCTCTTACTTGATAAGGATTGCAGACTGCAGCCTTCTTCAAGGATAATTTATTCTGTGCAGTAGAACAAAGGGCTGGATTTTGTTCTCCCCAGACATTGGGTTCTGTGGCAGGGTAGGGCCTGAAGATGGCTCCAGATGAGACCCGCCATGGACTTCGACGCCTGGAGGGCCTGGCCCAATACCACCGGCGGTGGCAAAGCACTGTGGCAGCCTCCCCACTGCTGGCAATGGGATCACAATGTTAGGCAAATCAATTAATTTAAATAAACTTGCATCGCCTCCTGATGGCCCGTAGCGATCTTTGGCCCGAAGGCCGGCACTCCTGCACCTTCGGATCCGCATCTGGGGATGGGGGAGGTGGTGGGGGGGGGGGGGGGGGGATGGTGGGAAGGGTTGTAGTTTAAGGTTTGTGCAGTTTGTGTGAGGGGGTGGGGGGTGGGTAGAGGAGGTCAGATGTAAAGGTAAGTGTTTTTTTGGGGGGGGGGTGGAGGGCAAATAATTAATTTGTTATTGGGGTGGGGGAGGGGCAAAATAAATGTATTTATTTAATTAAATCTATCTTTAAATATTTAAATATGCCAGTGGGGCTAACAACCCTTTAAAGATAGCGACCAGTTTCTCTATCTCAGCAATCCCAGACTGTCCACTATCTACCTCTCTGTCCACAACCTGTCCACCACCTCCTTCAGCAGGTCCAGGGAGAGGGGGGTGGGGGGGCGGCGGCGGCTTGCCCCAATCTATATAAATGAGCCGCTGCACTTAGGGTGGCGGCAGTTCCCGGCCCACCCACCGCCAAAATTGGCAGCGGACACATAAAATTCAGCCCATAGAAACAGGAATAGGCCATTCACTCATCCCCTCAAGCCTGTACATGCATGCAATAGTATTTTGAACTCTCATATTCTACAAAACAAAAATTATCGATCTTTTCAAGATAGCCAAAGAACAGACTGGTTCGTTGAGACTCCTCAGCAATATTGTAACTGGCATCACCAAAGAGAACCATCTGTATCTCCACAACCTACTGACTATCAATGCAAGAGCATAAAAGGAAAGAGAAACTCATCGAAATGAGTAATTTGGCAAGTCCAATGAGCACCACTGAAATCCTGAAATGAAGCCCAGAGAGTGATGGTTAAAGATCAGTGGGTGTCCTTACAAACCAAGGATAGTAGCATGTGCACAATGTTATCACCACCTCTCACACTCTGATGGAGGAAAGCCAGTCTAGGATATGGACCACCACTTCACAGACCTATCATGTCTACGGCGAATGCCTGCATTAGCACAAATCCAGGTGACCCAAGGCAACAGACCATTGCTCTAAATGCTCTGACAGCTACTGTCTGACACGGGTCTATTGTTCAAGGAGGTCAGCATTTCGGGTCGGAGAAATTATGGTTAACCATAAGGGATGATTGTTCTCACTTTATAGATGCACACGGTTTTGTCTTCACACAGGTCAGCTACAACTTAGGCAACAACTTGCCTTTATATAGCACCTTTAAGATAACGAAATGACCTAAGGCACTTCACAGGAGCGCTATCAGACAAAATTGCCACCACGCCACATAAGGACATATCAGAACAGGTGACCAAAAGCTTCAAAGAGGTAGGTTTTAAGGAACATCTTAAAGAAGAGAGGTAAAAAGACAGAGTTTAACGGAAAGAATTCCAGTACTTAGGATCTAGACAGCCGAAGGCACAGCAACCAATGAGGGACGAGAGAATTCTGGGATGCCAGAAGCAGAGGAACAGAGTTGTCAAAGGGTTGTAGGGCTAGAGGAGATTACAGACAGTCCTGCAGACTCTTCCTGCTGTCTTAAGGCATTGGCCAAAATTCTACCTATGCTCCACTGGAAGGCAGAGGGCCCTCCACAATGGCCTTTTGAGACATTTCTTGTCCTGACACTCCACCACTATGATTACTCCACCATTCCCTTTAAACAGTCTGAAGGTTCGCAGTGGATGTGCTGCCTTCAGGGATATTGGTTACAGCCATGACTCATTTGAAGTGTCACAAGAGTGTGAGATGCATTCCCAAGTTTAGTGCTGGGCACTAAATAACATCTAATTGTAGTAAAATACTGCCCTCCAGCAAAAAGGTATAATATAATAAGTTTCACTTGCAATTAATTGTCAGCTGAGCACAAGGCCAGAGCCATGTTGGACTTGGCATTCATTATATCCAAAGCGTAGGGCATTTCAGAGCACCAACAAATGCAGGAACAAGAGATTAATTGCAAATAATCAAGTATGCTGGATGACCTCTGGAATATTTGATCTTGGAAAGCACCCATCATAAGTTTCCTATCCTCCTGAAAATGTATCAGCACGATGCATACTGTACTCACATAGCATTGATTTAACTATGGTTCATGAACCAGTCTCCTCTCTCCGTAGTATGAGAGTGTTTATGGCCTGTGGATTACACCAGTTGACAACAGTTATTCATATGAGATTTCAGATATTTAGGACAAGACACAGTTTGTTACAAGGTAGTCACACATTCAGTGGTTGAAACAGCATCATAAATCATAAAAATGAATCAACGCTACCTCAAGGTTGAGATGTGTTACTATCTTGGGTCACACTCAATGTATTATTCTATATGATCGGTACAAACTATTACACCCATGTAGAATTTATATGTATGCTGCTGCTGCTCCAACTATGTTGAAAAAGATAATCTCTTTGAAGGGAAAACCTAATTACTAAAAGTAGAAGACCCTTGGGATCACTTCAGGTAAACTGTTGTGGTGAAAGGAACTTGTACCTGTGTTAGTTGAGGAATAAATTCTGTCCAGGACATTGGGAGAACTCTTATGCTCTCCTTGAAATAATGCTGTGGGATCTTTCACATCCACCCGAGAGGACAGATGCGGCTTCAGTTTATAGCCTGATCCAAGAGATGACACTTCTGATGGCACTCCCTCAATACAGCCCTGAAAATGATGTGTTCCAAGACAGTGGAGCAGGGCACGAATCCAAAACTTTGCAATTTAAAGGTGAGTGTGCTACCACGGAGTCAAGGCAGGTAGATGAATGGATGGGGACTTTTCCAAAGAAATCCTCTTTTTCTTGAATATCCCTTAAAAGATGGAGTGCCAATGTGCTGTAAACATTTCAGTCTATTTACAACTTGCTGTCAGGATGTAAAATTGTGTTGCAGATTGGGTGCCCATTATAGAAACCACCTGATTTTCATTTCCAACTCCTGGTCCTTTTGAGCCTTTGTGGCAGTTGTAATTTGTTTATATCTTCCCCCCCCCCCACCCCACCCCCCCACACCACCATTATTGATTTCAACAAGAATTGTTTTGGAAGAATGGGGATTCTGTACTGCTCACCTGCTGGTTCCCACATACCCACATCTGCAGACAATGGTGAAGTACCTTATCTTGTCAGACAATTAGTGCTGGTTGAAGTTGGGACAGCAAATCCAATGGAATCATGAAGATAGGCCAAGGTCACATGCTGAATGCTTCTTCAATCATGGTATTTCTTACTATCAACACATTACATGAGAAGAGGCATAACACGGAGATTGCGAGCCTAGTAATGCTGATGAACAAGAATGCTGCCATGGAGTGCTATGTTGAGAACACTCTCAGAAACATCTCATGCGATACCAGCACTTCAACAGTGATCAAATAAGGCATCAAGTGGTGAGCCACTATATCACCTGAATGTAGATTTGTGTCTGCATCTTTTATTTTTCATTTTCTACCCCATTTCTGTTTTTGTCTCTTGTCCTTTCAGTCTCCACAAAGGCTGTGAATGGGTCCAGATGTCTTTTGAAGCCATCCAAAGGCTTCTAAAAATGTTGTTCCCCTTAGTGAGGCAATCTCCTCTAATTGACCACATTTAAATTTATATTGCACACAATTTTCTATTTTCACTACCTATATGTTCCCTGGACCTTTCCAAATCTGCACTCAAAGAAATGCCAAGATGCTGACCAAGGAAGATTAGCACAAACAACACGCTTCCACTGTGTCTGTCCAAGATACTCTAAGTGCCATTCTGCTGTAGACTATGCCTGAAGAAAATATGTAGGTGCCAATGTCTTTTTGTCTTTCTTTAAAATCATAAATTTGCAAAAACTCAAATCCAACATGCTTTCCTTTTTCTTCCATGAATGGTAGGTCAGCATTGTGGTCATTGGAGGGTTGTCAACCCTCTAGGATTGCTCAGGAGTAAAAACAAATCTCCAGGATACTGCTGTGAGCAAGCTGGGAAAGAAATCATAGGGACAGCAAAGAAAGTTTTTTTTTTAAGTTTTCTTTGAACACTTTTGATTACTGGTTATAAAAATATCAGACATGAGAATAAGAACTGTTTGATTGACAGGCAAGAATCATTCAATTGGGTAATGAAGAGCCTATTCGCTTTCCATTTGGTGTGGAAAGGCAGAGCACTTCGCGAATGGATTAAGTTGAGCGGCAATGACAGAAGTGTCGGGGTGGGGAGGTTGGAGGCAGGAAGCCAAGTGATGACAACTCCAGCAATATGTCCAAGAGTTGGCAACCCTGTGACATTATAAATGGCAAAGGGAGAAAGCTGGGCAGGGGCGTGTGGGCAGTAAGGATCTCAATACACTTAACACTCTGAGTTGGAGGGGGGGGGGGGCGGAACGAGGACTGTCATTGTATAAATTCTAACAGGTCTGACTAAAAACTAGAACTCTCTATCAACTTCAACTGCTGGATATTCATGGTTGGAACAACATGTGAATCACTTTTGAATAGCTCATTCCCATGCATGTGCGACTATTAGGGCAGGTTTCACTTTACACACCAACCATTAAACAAGAAATTTGAATTGGCACCGTGACTATTACTAGCCTGCTCCCAAAACAAGTAGCACATATTAAAGTAACTGCAAATATTTGCAGAAAAAACTGCATTACAACATTTCTTTGTTGTTGCATCTTATTAATTTAGACACCAGCCACTGTTCACCCTCCCCCAAAGAAAAAAATAATAATTTGCTGTTCTGAAAAGTGTGGCTAATCAAGCAATAACTGTACAACATATCGTAATGCCACACCAATGCTCTGTGATTTTTTTTAAAAAGGCAGAAACACTGAATTAGTGGCTGAAGTTCCACTTGAATTAAATCTTTCAGAAAATGTAATAAAAGGTTATTGAATTCAGCCACACACAGGGGATAAGCTATAACATAACAAATGTCTCTCCACTTACATATTTACTCAAAACCCACTGAATAATCTATTTGTAAATGGATTTTCTCAAGTTAAATTACAAAATCAGTGTGGAAAGAAGTGACGAGTAAGCATAGATCTATTTTTTGATGATACAAAGTGAATTAGAGGATACAAAATCATATTTGAAAAGATTTCAGCTTTAAAATAAGGGCAGTGAGATGTCAACTTATGAAGGGTGTGTGCATGTTATGTAAATGATATGTATTAAAAAAGCACAATGACATGGAGAGCACCCTAGGTAACTGCTGAATCAGTGATATTTGATTACATGCAAAGACTCCACTGGGGCATGGGTGGGAATGAGACAGTCAGTGAATGAGGCACCAATTTATAGCTGTTCCAAGCTATGTGCTTTGTTTCTCTTTGTTCTGGTCCATTGTGTGATGCAAAAATGATTATTTACAAAACTCTTTTGTGCGATGAGCTAGAGAAGAAATGATGCAAACAGACTCAAGAAGAACTGCAGATGGAAAATAAAGTGAAGTATGCCAAAGGCAAAACCAAGTTCTGTTTGTGGTGGCACAAATGGCTTATTTTCCATCAACCATCAAGGCCCATTATGTTTTCTATTTATACAACATGGAGATATATATCGTTGGCTAGCTGTAGCTCTATATCTACCTAATATATATATCTATGTATATCTATATATTATAAATGGATATATACCGCCAAGTTGTATAATTAGAAAATCTACTGTGGCTCAGTGATCATTTTTTTTTTAAGTTTAGCACTCTTTTGAGCACAACCCCTTTCCAGCTTTCCAATAATGTCTGTTAGCAAATTCACAAAATCTTGTCTTGTCATTTCCTTGTGTCAGTTGTTAAATGAGGCACACAGAACAAAGTGGAGGGAGCAACTGGCCTTGGGTGTGGGCTTCATTCCATTATACACCAATGTGGCTGTGTTTTCAGCAGTTGCATTATCACATTTCCAATGTGATCACTGTTGCATGCCACCATTTCCAAAAACATTTGGCTAATGTATATGTCACGTTCATGTGCAAGGGGAGACAATTAGTGTGGCTGGCTGGAAAAAAAAATCAACATTCTATAAAAGACAGATTGTATAAGTGAATTACATGGGAACTTAACAGTGAGTTGCTGTTTAATAATGTGTCATGCACATAACCCATTTGTGCAACTGGTACACTGACAACTGTTATCTGAAAGTCAGAGTCAAAACTAAACACCGTATAAAAAATTAATAGGTATATTTTACATCTGTAATAAAAACCTTACGTTGTATATACTTTCCATCAACTTTTTCCATCAATTCCTATCTCCACATTTATAATGAGGTTTGCCTATATAAAACTTGCCAAATTGTAATAACACCCAGTGGAGGCACTGCAGTACTACCCAAGGGATCATTAAACTGTGACCAGTTTCTGTAGGCAGGTTCCATTATAAATGGGGACACTTATTTATAACTTAAATATAAGGACAGAATGTATGACTCTAAATTGGTAACTGAATTATATTTGTGTGCAATTAACACCCCTCCCCGTCCATGAAGTTCTCCTGAACATATTTCAGAAATTCCTCCTTACCCTTTACTCTAACATTATCCCAATCAATATTTGGGTGAAGTCCCCCAATACCACCACTCTATAGTCCTTGCACATCTTTGATTTCGTTGCGAATTTGCTCCTCTTTCTCTCTCACTATTTGGAGGCCTATAGAATACCCCCAGTAGTATGAACCTACTCTTTTTGCTTCTTGACTCTAACAAAATGGATTCTGTTTTTGCCTCCTCAAGGACATCCTCTCTTTTCAACACTACAATGCCCTAATCAGTATTGCCACCCCACCCAGCATTATATAACAATACCTCTCTCTCTCTCTCTCATATTATATATATATATACACACAACATATCTCAAATCTATATATGTATATGACTATCTCTTCCTAAAATTACAACATTGAACTACACTTTAAAAGTAGTTCACTGGCTGTAAAGCACTTTGGATTGCCCTGAGGTCATGAAAGGCATGATATAAATGCGAGTCTCTCTTTCTTTATCGATCTACATACGTGAGCTCAGAATTCTTTCATAACTATGACAACTCCCACTGCCCTCCACCCCCGCCCATTGGGCAATCAGCTCTTCCCAAGAGGAGACTGCAACATTAACGGTCGATTCATCTAAAACAAGTTACACTCACTCCCATCTTCAGGTCCCGCACCTGATAAAACACACAAGACAACTGTTCTTTCAGGAAACAAACTTATCCACCTCTATACTACATCTTCACCAGCTCAAAACAATCAAAATTAATTTAATACATACATGGCCTGTAATGAAAAAAGGTTCAAACAGCTTTGTACTTATTCTTTTGGTTTTTACAGCAGACAGTTATTTAAAAACAAAGCCAGGAAAATCCAATGTAGATCAGGCTTGGAGTACACAATTCAAAAGTTGGATCTTTCCCACAGTCATTCAGCCATCTGAATTCTGATCTTATCCAGCACCCAACCTTCTCTGAAGTGTCATGGTCTGTATGCCTATGAGCCTGAAAAAACTGTTCTCAATATCAAGGGCAGGGGATAAGAAATTGGGCTTGTTATCTTTCATTTTTGCATGCTACAGGTGCCCTTGGAGTTTCAAAATGGCATCTGTGGCACACGCACACACTTGCAGGGCAAATTGCACCTGACAACATATTAATAAGGGTGTTTGCGCACACACAAGTAATGCAGAACTGGCAGATCATGACATCAATCAGCGTGCAACCAAATAAGCAATTTGATGCCAGCAATGTCATTTTAGAGCTCAACACTCTAGCTAATGCCCTCTCTTAATCACCCACAGCTGAAATTGTGCTTAGCAGCAGAAAGGACACCCCAACAGTGCCATTTGAAGGGATCATAAACTACTTACAGGTTAGTTGCTGGTTCCACCTCCATAACATTGCCCAACTTTGCCCGTCTAGCTCATCTGCTGCTGAAACCCTCATTCATGCTTTTGGTCCCTCTAGATTTGACTGCTGACTGGTCTCCCACATTCTATCCTCTAAATTTTTGAGGTCATCCAAAACTCTGCTATCCATGTCTTAACTTGCACCCAGTCCCATTCCCCTATCACCCATGCTCGCTGACCTACATTGACTCCCGGTCAAGCAACGTCTTGATTTAAAAATTCTCATCCTTGTTTTCAAATTCCTCCCTGGACTTGCCTATCCCTATCTCTATAACCTCCTCCAGCCCCACAACCCTCCAATACAGCTGCGCTCCTCTAACTCTGCCTTCTTGAACATCCAGTTTTAATTGCTCCATCATTGGTGGTCGTGCCTTCATTTGCCTAGGCCGTAAACTGTGGAATACCTTCCCTACCCCTCTCCGCCTCGATTTTCTCCTTTAAGACACTGCTTAAAACTTACCTCTTTGACCAAGCTTTTGGTCATCAGACCCAATATCTCCTTATGTGGCTCGGTGTCAGATTTTGTTTTATAATGCTCCTGTGAAGTGCCTTGGGACATTTTATTACATTAAAGGCGCTATATAAATATAAGTTGTTGGTTGATTTCTTCTGGATGCTTCCCCAAGTGTTTGGTGCTTTCTACAGTTGTTTCAAGTTGCCAAAGTCTACAGGGAGTGGTGCAGTAGATGCTGAAGGACATTTTGCTGATTTCAAAGCTTCCGCACAAACCAGTTGCTCCCAGACCTAGGTGCCTTACTGAGCATTCCCTTGGAATATAGAACGACTTGGAGAATGAACAGAGGCCATGCAATCAAGACAAACTGTTGAAAGAGGGAGGAGGGGAAAGAAGGGCAGACAGCAGATGGCCATATATGCCCAGGGTGTTCAGGGAGCAATTCTCTTACAGAACCTCAATGAGGAATAATGTGACAGATGGTTGTGCTTCAGTAAGGTCGTCCTTGCTGAAATCTGCCACTTGCGGCAGCCACAACTACAACCTCAGAGCAGGGCAAGGACAGCAATGTCAGTGGTGTGAAGGTGACCTTAGCAAATAACTTGCGTGTGTCTGGCTCCTTATAGAATAGAATCATAGGATGTTTATAGCACGGAAGGCGGCTATTCGGCCTGTCAATCCTGTACCACCTCTGTCCAAAACAATTTAGCTTGTTCCATTCTCCTACCCTTTCCCCATAGTCCTACACTTTTTTCCCCTTCAAGTGCTTATGCAATTCCTTTTTGAAAGCAAATCTGCATCTACCACATTCTCAGGCTGTGCATTCCAGATCCTAACCAATCACTGCGTAAAAAGGCTTTTCCTCATGTCGCTGTTGGTTTGCTTGCCAATCACTTTAAAACAGTGTCCTCTGGTTCTCGATCCTTCCACCAATGGGAACAGTTTCTCTCTATCTACTCTGTCCAGAGCCCTCATCATTTTGGACACCTCTATTAAATCGCCTCTCTGGAAAACAACCCCAGCTTTTTCAATCTACGCACATAACTGAAGTCCCTCATCCCCAAACCATTTTCAAATCTTTTCTGCACCCTCTCTGAAGCCTTCCTATACTTTCATTAGTGCAGTGCCAGAATTGGACACAATACTCCAGTGGAAGCCGAACCAGTGTTTTATAAAAGTTCTTGTACTCTATGCCTCTATTTATAAAGCCCAGGATCCCAGATGCCTTTTAACAACTTTCTCACCGTGCCCAACTACCTTCAATGAATTGTGTACATATACCCCCAGGTCTCTCTGTTCCTGCACTCCCTTTGAGAATTGTATCCTTTAGTTTACATTGTCTCTCCTTGTTCCTCCTACCAAAATGTATTACTTCACACGTCTCTGTATTAAATTTCATCTGCCCAGGGCGTTCAGAAAGCAGTTCTCCTACCAGAGCCTCAGTGGGAAACAATCTGTGAAATACTTGTTTTTCAGTAAGGTTGTCTTCCCTGAAATCTGCCACATGCTGCAGCCACAACTTCCAGGCTGGAGATGCAACATCTTAGTTTGCTCTCCACTGTTGCGTAAGGGAGGTCATTAAGGCGCTCTGCTCTATGAGAGCCAACTACATTTCATTCTGTCTTGCCAAAGACAAGCAGGCAGAAGAAGCACATGGCTTTGTTAGGACTTCAGGCTTTTCCATAATGTAGCATACCATTGATAGCCTGCACGCCGTTTTGCAGGCATCACATATCAACGCTGTTCTATAACAAAATCGAAAATGATTCCACTCCCTCAATGTCCAGCTGCTGCGTGTTCATAGGGAGTAAATCATGCAGGTCAATGCCCAGTGTCCTAGTCGCAGTCGTGCTGCTTTTGTTCTGCAGCAAACCGCTGTGCCAGCTGCATTTGAGCCAGCACAGCAAACCAAAGAGTGGCTGCTAACACCATCGCGCATGACTCCAATGTACACAGCAAGCACATAATTAAAGCCATGCTGTTACACAAAATGCGATATAGCAGACCATTGGCCTGCTGAAATAACAGTTCTGCTGTTTGGAACATTCTGGTGAAGCCCTGCAGCATTTGGCAGAGCAGGTGTCAAGATTCATGGTGGTCTTCTGCGTGCTTCACAATATCACCATCATGAGGAGATAGCCATTGACACCAGCTATATGATGAGCAGTTGAATAGCAGGAGCATGATGCGGAGGAGGATGATTATGAAGGGGGGAGGCTATTTACACAGTTCATTTATGCCCATGAATAACTCATCCAAGTGCGATATCAGTAACTGCATCCACAATTCGCCATTCAACATTATACTTGGCCACAATGTAAAAATGAAAGCCATTGCAAAATAAACATTCAAAACCAAATTTATGGTTGAAAACATGCCAAATTACATACAAAAGTAAACTAATCACCCTTGTGCATTCCCTTAGTGCCCTTCTTCCATGTGCCTTTGCCTACCTTAGTGCTCTGAGGCAGTGCTACCCCAGTGTCCGGTGGAAAGCTGCTAACCTTCTGTTGGGAAACTGCAGATGGCCTTAAGGGATGACTTCAAGCAGCTCTGGGCCTAGAAGGGCCGGCTGCAGACTTCACCACCTCGGCATGTGAAAAAGCAGTCTGGGCTGGCTGACAGGCAACAGCAAGGCACTGGTGAAGTGGCAGAGATGGGAGGCTGAATGCTGTCTACCTCAGAGGAGGCAGCAGTTTCGTGCTCCATGGAGCCACTACCACTCTCCCCAGGGAGGCACTTCAGCAATTCTACTACTCTGTTGGATGACACTTTGCTGGGCTACTGTGACCCCCTGAAAGCCCCTTTGCACACTGTAACTAACTGCCATGCTGACAGCAGCCTGAATTTGCATGGCAACACTTAGACATTAGGTCGCTGCTGCTTGTGCTGCAATGGAAGCTGCAACATCAGATGCTGCATCAAGGTTGGGTCCACACGTGCATGAACAGAGGTTCCATGCTGGAAGGAATGGGTTCCAAACTCTGCGCAAAACCATGTGCCAAGTTGGTGCTGGATTCCTCCATGCTCTTTGACACCGACCACAGGTTTTCTGGCAGGCTTCCCAATGCACCAAGCATTTAATTGTGCATAGCCATCAGCATCCTTCCGTAGGCTAGCCCTCAAAGTCTACATCTGAGTTCTCTGCAGCAAAACCAGTATGCGACCTGACCCTCCAGCAAGCTAGCAACTGCGCTGTCCTTTCCCTCTGCCCTGGCTGCAGCCCACTTGAGTCCAGTCTCACTACGTGCAGATCCTGCCGCTAATCTATCCTCTAAGATATCTGCAATGTCAGTATCCGAGCTGATGGCTGTGAGTGTTACATCAAGTGATAGCACTGTGCCTTCATCATCACTCTCTTCATGATGTTCCTCCACTTCATGGTCAAGTTGTTGCATCACTTGAGTGTCTGAAAGGAAAAAGGCACAAAGGTAAGATGGGGAAGGGGGGGAAGTAAGACCTGCACGATTGCACCATCTGCAGCTTGTAAATCAGGAGACAGCATGGGATGAAGGAGAAGTGGGATGGGATGAAGGAGAAGTGGGATGTGAGGAGGAGAAGGTTAGGTATGAGGACACTGTCAGCTTCAAAGGTTTCAGCCCCGCTGCTAGTCACAGCCTCAGCAATGAGCATCCCAATAACAGCCAACATCCATGGGAGTTTCGACATAAAGGTGCATCTGACTCCAACCAGTTAGCTCCTGATGCCTCCAGTTGTGTGTCACTTTATCCTGAAAGAGGGAGTGAAGTATGTCAGTATTGTGCAATCCGTTTGGCTGGCTACCATGGCTGAATAGCTGGCAGTGTGAGAAAGCTATGAAATATGGGAGTGAGGCTTGCAGCAGTGCGAAGTGAGAGAGGAGTGCGATGAAGATATGAATGTTAGATATGAGTCCTGATTGAGAGAAGTTTTTGGTAGGTGAGTGATGGGGTATGCTGATTTGAGCAGTGTCTGAGCCTAACAGTGCAGTTGGTAGGATATGATGTTTGAAGATGCATTCACTGACCTAGACCATTTGTGTGAGGTCATTGATTTTCTTGATGCACTATGTCCAGGTCCTTGGGGCTCAATTCCTGGCATGGACCTCCAGGACTACCTGCTCCCACTGCCTTCGGACAGTGTTTGGAGGGCCTCCAGGCTCCCTGCAGATACAGGACATTTCTCCTACTTTCCACTTCTTCCACCAAGGTCTTGAGTGCAGTGTCCAAAAACCTTGAAGCCTGTTCTCTCACATATTGTGCCATTCTTCACTGTTTCACAGGTCAGATTCACTTCCTGCATGACTGCCAGCACCTGCTCCAGCCACATGGCATCTCCCCTCTAAGGATATGCAGGCTAGCTTTCAGCAGTGCAGGCTGACTTTAACTGGTGCTAGCAAGTTATGATTTTAGACCCAGTGCTGATGTGTACAGCCCAGGAACAGCAAGTTGGTTCTGGATGCACACAGCATTCAAATGAGCAGGCAGCACAAAGTTGGCATGCTACCTGCGTTACGTTGAACAGGTTAATCGTACATTGCGATCCCTGCGCCGGATTTTGGGGGGTGTCCAATTTAGCCCGCAAAGACTTTACACATTAATAAGACATTCCCGTGTTCACTCACCTATTTGTTCTGAACAGGTTGAAATTTCTGTTCAAATAAAGGAACGACACAGGTTACCTGTTCAATCAGTGACATCGCTCCCTGTGATTGCAAAGCTCTACTTACTTAAGTGGGTACCATCATTTTTTGATCAGCCAGCCAACAAAATGACAAAAGTGACCTCACTTAGCAATCATCCAGCAATTATTCATTAGCACAACATACACCAGAGAGAATGAGTGTGTAATCAATTGCATGTTATTTGTTTGACAAAACTGCATGAACTACTTCAGAATTATTTATTGCCCTGAATATTGGAGAACAAGACTGAAACAATATTTGCAGCGATAGGGAGACCTGGCAAAGAAAAAAAAGACCAAAATCAAAACATTGCACTCTTCTAATTTGACATGAAGCTCATCACAACAATATAAATCAATACAAAAATGTGAAGCCCAGGAAGAAAATGGAACATCCTTATTAACTTGAAATGTAAAATAACATTTAACGAAGGAACAAAATCTAGGTTTACTTTCTATATCAGAATCACACGTTACCATGGTTGCTATTGCTTCTTACGCTCAGCCCTCATCTCTGCCTTTCAACTATTCAGATTATCTGAAAGATCTTAATCTAGTACATGTCTTACCTAAGCATTATCTCTTTTCAGAAGAAATTCCGAACTGTACCACAACGAAATGGTTATTTCCAGCTGTTCCAAAAAGCCCTCTTGAGTTGGTCTAGCTCTGATCTTACTGGGGTTCATAGCTTGTATATTATTTGTTTGCTATTAATAATGTGTCAAACTGCACACTATTGCATTAGAACTAGTCTCGATGCCTCCTAGCTCCTGTTCATCAGTTCTGCAGGGACAGTTACTATTTTCAAAGTGTAGTCAGAGTTGTAATAGAGGGAAAGACAGCAGCCAATTTATTCACAGCAAGGTCCTATGGACAGCAATGAGCAGATATCTGTGGTGTTGCACGTGAGATAAACGTTGGCTAGGACTCTGGGGAAACTTTTCAAAATAGTGTCATGGGATGTTTTACACCCGCCTGAGGGTATAGACAGGGTTTCAGTATAACATATCTATAAGATGGTACCTCCAACAGCACAGTACTCACTTAGTAGGGAACTGAAGTGCCAGTCTAGATTATGTGATCAAGCCTCTGGAACAAGAGGCTGATGCGCAGAAGTCAATCTGGGGTCCAAATCGTGTGGGACCAAAGCAGCAGTGAGAATCACCAAAAGAGATACTGAGTGGTACTGAAGTCATGTGTGGGGTGGAACCTGGAACTTAACAGGAAGAAATTACAATACAGCTACAAAAACTTCTAGCGATAGCAATAGAAACCTCCAGCCTCAGGTCCTTGAAAAAAAGGCAGCCCGATGAGAGGGACATTATTGCAGTGAGTTTTAAAAAATTGGGCAATGTTTTACGCATTTACATTATATAAATGTATAGGCTGAAATTCCACTCCCAGCACTGTTGAGGTAGTGCACTGCTGGGGAAAACTGCACCAGTACAGCACAAAACAAGGGAAGTGTACAACAACTGTCCACATGCAGCATGCAACAATTGCCCAACATTTTCAGTCCAGTTCATTTGAGCACAACGGCTTGGGAAAGACAGATAGCACTAGAGTAAGAAATAGTACAGTATTAGGTGGGATCAGACAAAGAGAAAACAAGAAAGTCTAAGATAGGTTTGCAGCACATGTGTGCAAATGCACGAAGCATGGTAAATAAGGTTGGTGAACTGCAAGTGCAAACAGCCATGAGGGAATATGATGTTGTGGCAATAATGGAGACCTGCCTCCAAAGACAGCAGGATTGGGTACTAAATATTCCTGGATAAAAGGTGTTCAGGAAAGTTAGGGGAGGAAAGAAAGGGGGTGGAGGTTTGGCAGTATTGATTAAAGAGAATATTGCAGTGCTGGAGAGAGAGGATGTCCTGGAAGGGTCAAAGATGGAATCTATTTGGTTAGATCTAAGAAACAATACAGGTGTCATTACACTACTGGGTGTGTTTTATAGGCTTACTGACATACTGAAGGATGTGAATGTGGGAATGACAACTGACATGTGGATGGACGACTACCGTAAAATCCATTATATGTCGATAACTTGTCATTACATCACAGTAGATTTTAAACTTAATGCCAAAGTTTTAACAGCAGCAATGTTTCCACTGGAGGAAGCCAAAACTGCCGAAAACATCAGGTGTAAGATTTTAAAGCTACTAGTGAATACTTTTGGATTCGACCCAACAAATTTAAATAAATTAGTCCGGGTGACAGATCAAGGCACTAACATAGGGCTTGCTCTCAGACCATATCAACACCTGGATTGTCAGGACCACGTACATAACACAGTCCTTCGACATTCACTTGATCCAAAGAAATTAGCTCCCGCAGCTCCGGATGTTGTAGAAACTATACATCATGCCAAAGCCTTGGTGACATATGTTAAACAGTCTGGTCTTAGAACATAGAACAGTACAGCACAGTACAGGCCCTTCGGCCCACGATATTGTGCCGAACCTTTAACCTACTCTAGGATCAAACTACCTACTACTATCATCCATGTACCTATCCAAGAGTCGCTTAAATGTCCCTAATGTATCTGCTTCTACTACCACCGCTGGCAGTGCATTCCACACACCTACCGCTCTCTGTGTAAAGAACCTACCTCGGACATCTCCCCGAAACCTTCCTCCAATCACCTTAAAATTATGCCCCCTGGTGATAGCCCTTTCCACCCTGGGAAAAAGTCTCTGGCTATCCACTCTATCTATGCCTCTCATCATCTTGTACCCCTCTATCAAGTCACCTCTCATCCTTCTTCGCTCCAGTGAGAAAAGCCCTAGCTCCCTCAACCTTTCTTCATAAGACATGCCCTCCAGTCCAGGCAGCATCCTGGTAAATCTCCTCTGCACCCCCTCAAAAGCTTCCACATCCTTCCTCTAATGAGGCGACCAGAACTGAACACAATATTCCAAGTGTGGTCGAACCAGGGCTTTATAGAGCTGCAGCATAACCTCGCGGCTCTTAAACTCAATCCCCCTGTTAATGAAAGCCAACACACCATACGCTTTCTTAACAACCCTATCAACTTGGGTGGCAACTTTGAGCGATCTATGGACATGGACCCCAAGATCCCTCTGTTCCTCCACACTACCAAGAATCCTGTCTTTAAGCCTGTTTTCTGCATTCAAATTCGACCTTCCAAAATGAATCACTTCACACTTTTCCAGGTTGAACTCCATCTGCCACTTCTCCGCCCAGCTCTGCATCCTGTCAATGTCCCATTGCAACCTACAACAGCCTTCCACACTATCCACAACTCCAGCAACCTTCATGTCATTGGCAAATCTGCTAACCCAGCCTTCCACTTCCTCATCCAAGTCATTTATAAAAATCACAAAGAGCAGAGGTCCCAGAACAGATCCCTGCGGAACACCACTGGTCACCGAGCTCCAGGCTGAATACTTTCCATCTACTACCATCCTCTGACTTCTATGGGCCAGCCAATTCTGTATCCAGACAGCCAACTTTCCCTGTATCCCATGCCTCCTTACTTTCTGAATGAGCCTACCATGGGGAACCTTATCAAACGCCTTGCTAAAATCCATATACACCAGATCCACTGTTCTTCCTTCATCAATGTGTTTTGTCAAATCTTCAAAGAATTCAATAAGGTTTGTGAGGCATGACCTGCCCCTCACAAAGCCATGCTGACTGTCTCTAATCAAACTATGCTTTTCCAAATAATCATAAATCCTGTCTCTCAGAATCCTCTCCAATAATTTGCCCACTACCGACGTAAGACTGACTTGTCTATAATTCCCAGGGTTATCCCTATTCCCTTTCTTGAACAAGGGAATACCATTTGCCACCCTCTAATCATCTGGTACTACTCCAGTAGACAGTGAGGACACAAAGATCATCGTCAAAGGTGCGGCAATCTCTTCCCTTGCTTCCCGTAATATCCCTGGGTATACCCCGTCTGGCCCCGGGGACTTATCTGTCCTCATGTCTTTCAAAATTTCCAGCACATCCTCCCTCTTAACATCAACCTGTTCGAGCATATCAGCCTGTTTCACACTGTCCTCACAAACGATCAGGTCCCTCTCACTAGTGAATACTGAAGCAAAGTATTCATTTAGGACCTCCCCCGACTCCAGGCACAAGTTCCCTCCACTATCCCTGATCGGCCCTACCCTCACTCTGGCCATCCTCTTGTTCCTCACATAAGTGTAGAACACCTTGGGATTTTCCTTAATCCTACCCGCCAAGACTTTTTCATGTCCCCTTCTAGCTCTCCTAAGTCCATTCTTCAGTTCCTTCCTGGCTACCTTGTAACCCTCGAGAGCCCTGTCTGATCCTTGCTTCCTCAACCTTAGGTAAGCTTCCTTCTTCCTCTTGACTAGCTGTTCCACATCTCTTGTCATCCAAGGTTACTTCACCCTACCATCCCTTCCTTGCCTCATCGGGACAAACCTATCCAGCAGTCACAGCAAGTGCTCCCTAAACAACCTCCACATTTCTGTCGTGCATTTCCCTGAGAACATCTGTTCCCAATTTATGCTCCCCAGTTCCTGCCTAATAGCAGTGCAATTTCCCCTCCCCCAATTAAATATTTTCCCATCCTGTCTGCTCCTGTCCCTCTCCATGACTATAGTAAACGTCAGGGAGTTGTGATCGCTATCACCGAAATGCTCTCCCACCGAGAGATCTGCCACCTGGCCTGGTTCGTTGCCAAGCACCAAATCCAACATAGCCTCCCCTCTAGTCGGCCTATCTACATATTGAGTCAGGAAACCTTCCTGGACACACCTGACAAAAACTGCTCCATCCAAACTATTTGCACTAAGGAGGTTCCAATCAATATTAGGGAAGTTGAAGTCACCCATGACAACAACCCTGTCACTTCTGCACCTTTCCAAAATCTGCCTCCCAATCTGTTCCTCCGTGTCTCTGTTGCAATTGGAGGGTCTATAGAAAACTCCCAATAAAGTGACTGCTCCTTTCCTGTTTCTGACTTCCACCCATAATGACTCAGTAGACAAACCCTCCTCGACGACCTCCCTTTCTGCAGCTGTGATACTATCCCTGATTAGCAATGCCACTCCCCCACGTCTTTTACCTCCCTCCCTATTCCTTTTGAAACATCTAAACCCCGGAACATCCAACATCCATTCCTGCCCCTGTGATATCCACGTCTCTGTAATGGCCACAACATCATAGCTCCAAGTACTGATCCATGCTCTAAGTTCATCACCCTTATTCCTGACACTTCTTGCATTAAAATAGACACACTTCAACCCATCATACTGGCTGCAACTTTGCCCTGTCAACTGTCTAACCTTCCTCACAGACTCTGTGCACTCTGTATCTGCCTGTTCAACAGCTACCCCATCCACTGATCCGTAGCTCCGGTTCCCATCCCCCTGCCAAACTAGTTGCAGCACAGTTGTCTAAAACTTTAAATCCAATGGGACAAATGAGGTACAGTACTGTGTATCTGACACTGAATTCAATTCAGGTCATTTATTGTGAGCTGCACGAAAAACTGGAACAGTGTGGGGAAAACTACAGGCTAGAAAGCATCGCCCCCAATGTCTTGCAATTTTTGGTTGATTTCCTCTGACCATTTTATGAAGTTCAGAGGGAACTCGAGGGAGACCAGTATCCTACGTTGAACCTGGTAATTCCGTGGTTTGAGAAACTTAAACAACTCTGAATGCTACTTTCTTCAGATACTCCAATGCAAGCAGTTGTCAGGCAACTGCACAGAGAGTGGCTTCTGAAGAAAGTTGAAGTAAATGACATGCACAAGATAGCAACATTTCTCTGGCCTAAATTTAATCAGTTGCAAATGTTGTCAAGCCACGATAGGGAAGAAGTTTGTTCTGAAGTGCGCAGACTTATCAACAACTATAAAATAGAAGACCCTGTGAAGCAAACGAAAGTGGGTGGTGATGAACCTACAGCTGCCAAAAAAGCAGTGACCGAATTTGTTGAATGGGAGAATGTTCATGAAGAAGTGGACACAAATGATGAAGTGCAGCAGTACACTGCACAGAGGCCTGCTGTGTTGGCGATGGCAAACAAGCGTGATCTGTTGGGCTGGTGGAAGGAACACAGTCATACCCTAAATTGGCCAGGCTGTCTAGAGGTATATTTTGCATTCTGGTGATCAGTAGCAGCAGTGAGAGGTACTTCAACATAGCTGGAAGGACAGTCGACCAACGGAGGACTGCACTTAAGCCTTCCACTGCTGACTCTATTCTTTTTTTAGATGACAATTTACAAGACCTTTCATTCTTTTCTTGTTTTTTTTGCTATGTCTGTAACTGTCTGAGACTACTTACTTGCTATGTCTGTAACTGAGACTACTAAATCAAATGTTCACCTAACTGCCTATTGGGTGCTTTGTTGGAGTAGGCTATTTGTTTTCCTTTTAATCTACGGTTTGACGCGATTTGTTTCTGTTTTATCTGGTTATTATCACAGTGCTGTTTGTGGGAGCTTGCTGTGGGCAATGGCTGCTGCGTTTCCTACTTTACAACAGTGACGACAATTCACAAAGACCTTCATTGGGTGGAAAGTGGCTTGGGACATCCTGAGGTTGTGAAAGGTGCTAGAGAAGAGCAAGTCTTTCTTTGTCGAGAGAAAATGGATAATCTCATGAGAAGACTGCTTAAAAATCATAAGGCAGTCAAGACGTTGTTTAAAAGTCTCGGAAGAGACAGGCTGATATTTCTGACAAAAAACAGAATTTTGAAATTTATCTACAAAAACTTAGATTGGCTCCTCGAGTTGGGATCTTTAATTTTATGTACTCAGGGAGTTGGAAGAAAGATGTTCAATAAATACATAACTGCATTTGATCACTGTTAGATTATTTGTTTTGTATTTTAATACTTCTAATCAGGGCTTTATCTCTTCTAAGACTGAACTATAATCTTATAGAAGAACAAGACAGTCCATTGTTTAAAAGCAATTAACAAACAGCACCTGCCGATTGTTTATCTGGCAGTGCTACAAAAACTTACAAAGATCGCAAAGGATAGATGGACACTCTGAAAGCTTTGGAGAGTTGAGATTCAGTGACATCAAATAATCTAGGGTAAGAATTTTTTTTTTAAGAAGTGATACTAACCTTTATGTAAATTTGTATTAAATGTCAATGCTAGAAATTGTTCAACATACTTTGTCAACATTAACATATCTTTTTTTTTTTGCTTTGTAGGCTATTCGAGGTGCTGGCCATTATGTGTATGCTGATCAACCAGAAGTCTTCAATCAAACAGTACTGCAGACCTGCAGTACTGTAGACTAATAATCAGACAGCACTGGGAATCTGCAGTACTGTACATTAACAATCAAACAGCACTGGGAAAACCTGCAATCTGATCTGCCATTTTTCCAATTAATCAATCTTTCCTTTCACTGAAATTTGGTTTCCAATCCAATCTCTCTGCATTGAATTCACTGAGCTTAGGAATAGCAGTAAGAAAATGATAACTGGCCTGTGTGTTGCTCATGTTCAAATATTCATGGCTTTGCACACACACACACCTGCCACCCCCCCCCACCCCCCCCACCCCACTCCAAATCTCTGCAGTCCTACAACCCTTCAAAACCTGTGTTGACTAATAAAGGGAGGGGATGAAGAAATCACTAGGTTTGTACCCCTGATCACTATCCAATGAACTCGGCCACAAAGTGCTCGTGTGTGAAAGTGGCGGGGCGGGGGGTGGCGTTGGTTCCTGGTGACGGGATCAGGCTCACCCATGATTCCCCACAATTCCATCTGCAGGAATAGCCTGCTGCTGGAACAGATGAACAGGATCACAAGTAAATATTACCATTTGGACAAGGTAGAGCCCAATAACTTGTTTGATATCATTAACTTTATTCCGATAGTCGGGTTGGGTTGGGTCAGGTGCGAAAAAAAATAAAAGGACTCAGGCCCAGGTCAGGTTGGATGTGGTCAGGTCGGGTTTCAATTTTATACTCGAGCAGGCCTTTAATTCCTCGAACAGTTTAAAATTCATGTTCATATGACAAAATTAATATGCTTCATTCATGGCAAGTGGGGTCTTCATGACAATATCCACCCTTTCAAGACCCCTCAGGATCTTATATGTTTCAATCAAGTCACCTCTTACTCTTCTAAATTACAGCGGATAAAAGCCTAGCCTGTCCAACCTTTCTTCATAAGACAACCCACCCAATTCAGGTATTAGTCAAGTAAACCTTCTTTGAACTGCTTCCAATGCATTTACATCCTTCCTTAAAGAAGGAGACCAATACTGTACACAGTACTCCAGATGTGGTCTCACCAGTGCCCTGTATAACTGAAGCATAATCTCCCTACTTTTGTATTAATTCCCCTCGCAATAAACAAAAACATTCCATTAGCTTTCCTAATTACTTGCTGCACCTGCATACGAACCTTTTGTGATTCATGCACCAGGACACCCAGATCCCTCTGCATCTCAGAGCTCTGCAATCTCTCAACATTTAGATAAAATGTTTCATTTTTATTCTTCTTGCCAAAATGGACAATTTCACATTTTCCCACATAATACTTCAATTGCCAGATCTTTGCCCACTCACTAAACCTGTCTATACCCCTTACGTCCTCTTCACAACTTACTTTCCGACCTGTCTTTGTGTCATTAGCAAATTTAGCAACCATACCTTCGGACCCTTCATTCAAGTCATTGATATAAATTGTTAGAAGTTGAGGCCTCACCACTGAACCCTGTGGCACACCACTCGTTACATCTTGCCAACCAGAAAAAGACACATTTATGCCTACTCTTTGTTTCCTGTTAGCTAGACAATCTTCTATCCATGTCAATATGTTACCCCCTACGCCATGAGCTTTTATTTTCTGCAATAACCTTTGATATGGCACCTTATCAAATGCCTAAAAGCCATAGAAAAGCTACGGCACAGAAAGAGGCCATTCAGCCTATTGTATCTGCGCCGGCTGAAAAAACTAGCTGCCCATTCTAATTCTACCTTCCTGCACTTGGTCTGCAGCCTTACAAGTTACAGCATTTCAGGTGCTTGTCCAGGTACCTTTTAAATGAATTGCAATTTTCTGCCTCCATCACCGATTCAGACAGCGAATTCCAGATACACATCACCCTCTGGGTGAAAAGGTTTTTCCTCATGTCCCCTCTAATCCTTCTACCAATCACCTTAAATCAGTGCCCGCTGGTAATTGACCTCTCATGCTCGGGGAAACAGGTCCTTCTCACCTATTCTATCTAGGCCCCTCATAATTTTGTACAATTAAGTCACCCCTCAACCATCCTCTGTTCTATGAAAACAACCCTAGCCGCCAATCCAATCTTTCCTCATAACTGCAATTTTCAAGCTCTGGCAACATTCTTGTAAATCTACTCTGTACTCTCTCGAGAGAAATTATGTCCTTCCTGTAATGTGGTGACCAGAACTGCACGCAATACTCCAGCTGTGGCCTAACCAGTGTTTTATACAATTCTAGCATTGCACACATGCTTTTGTATTCTATACTTCAGCCAATAATGGAAAGCATTCTCTATGCCCTCTTCACTTTATCTACCTGTCCTGCAACCTGTGGACATGCACTCCAAGGTCTCTCACTTCGTCTACCTCTCTCAATATCCTCCCGTTTATTGTGTATTCCCATGCTTTGTTTGCCCTCCCCAAATGCATTACCTGACACTACTCCAGATTGAATTCCATTTGCCACTTTTCCGCCCACTCAACCAAACCATTGATATCATTCTGGAATAAAAACAAAATACTGCAGATGCTGGAAATCTGAAACAAAACAAAAAGTGCTGGAAATACTCAGCAGGTCTGGCAGCATGTGTGGATATCGTTCTGCAGTCTATGGCTATCCTCTTCACTATCAACTATAAGGCCAATTTTTGTGTCATCTGCAAATTTCCCAATCATGCTTCCCACATTTCCCTTTGCTTCCTGTCATTGAGCCAATTCGCCACATTCCCCTGAATTAGAATTTAGAATTAGAATTAGAATTAGAACATTACAGCGCAGTACAGGCCCTTCGGCCCTCGATGTTGCGCCGACCATCTGACCTACACTATTCCATTTTCATCCATATGTCTATCCAATGACCACTTAAATGCCCTTAAAGTTGGCGAGTCTACTACTGTTGCAGGCAGGGCGTTCCACGCCCCTACTACTCTCTGCGTAAAGAAACTACCTCTGACATCTGTCCTATATCTTTCACCCCTCAACTTAAAGCTATGTCCCCTCGTGTTTGCCATCATCATCCGAGGAAAAAGACTCTCACTATCCACCCTATCTAACCCTCTGATTATCTTGTATGTCTCTATTAAGTCACCTCTCCTCCTCCTTCTCTCCAACGAAAACAACCCCAAGTCCCTCAGCCTTTCCTCGTAAGACCTTCCCTCCATACCAGGCAACATCCTAGTAAATCTCCTCTGCACCCTTTCCAAAGCTTCCACATCCTTCCTATAATGCGGTGACCAGAACTGCACGCAATCCCATGGGCTTTTACTTTTCTGACCAGTCTGCCATGTGGGACCTTGTCAAATAGTTTAGTTTAGTTTAGTTTAGAGATACAGCACTGAAACAGGCCCTTCGGCCCACCGAGTCTGTGCCGACCATCAACCACCCATTTATACTAACCCTACACTAATTCCATATTCCTACCACATCCCCACCTGTCCCTATATTTCCCTACCACCTACCTACACTAGGGACAATTGCTAATGACCAATTTACCTATCAACTTACTGTCTTACTAAAATCTGTCTTACTAAATAATAATGTCTTACTAAAATCCACGTAGACAACATCCAACATCAACATCCCTCATCAATCCTTATTGTTTCCTCAAAAAATTCAATTAAGTTAGCAAGACACGACCTTCCCTTAACAAAGCCATGCTGACTATCCCTGATTAATTAGTTCAAGGCTTTCTAAAGTATTAAGTTTTTTGTGACTGCCATAATCTTTCTTTTTCTGCTTTATCTTACCCTGTATGCTTCTAGATAACCGGGGGCTCTAGATTTGGCAGTACCACGGTTTTTCTTTGTGGGGACATGTCTACACTGTGCCTGTAGAATCTTGCTTTTGAATGACTCTCACTGGTTTGCCACTGATTTTCCTTCAAGTAGCTGTATCCAATCCACTTTCGCCAGATCACCTCTCGGCTTCATAAAATTTGCCTTCCCCCAATTTAGAGCTTTTACTTCTGTTCTATCTTTGTACTTTTCTATAATAATGCTAAATCTAACTGTATTATGGGCATTATCTTCAAGATGGTCACCCACTGCTACTTCATCCACTTGCCTAGCTTCATTACCGAAGACTAAATCTAGAATTGTGCCCCTTCTCATTGGGCTTGTTACGTGCTGGCTAAAAAAGTTCTCTTGAATGCAGTTCAAGAACTTTGTGCCCTCCACACTGTTTGTATCCCAGTTGATATTAGGGTAGTTGAAATTCCCAACTATTATTGCCCTATTGTTTTTACACTCAGAAATGTGCCTACATAGTTGTTCTTCTATCTCCCTCTCACTATTTGGGGGTCTATAGTGCACTCCTAGTAGTGTGGCTGCCCCTTTTTTTTTTTCTGAGCTCAAACCATCTGGCCTCACTTGATGATTCATTTAGCATATTATCCCTCCTCACAGCTGTAATTGATTTTTTATCCAATAATGCTACACTCACTCCTTTTTTATCACCCTCTCTATCCTGCCTAAAAACTCTATCCAGGGATGTTGCACTGCCACTTTTGACCCCCTTTAAGCCAAGTTTCCATTATAGCAATGATATCATGCTGTCATGTGTCTATCTGTGCCCTCAGCTCATCAGCTTTATTCGCTATACTCCTTGTATTTAAATAAATACTTTTTAATTATGCCAAATTCCTGCACTGTACACGTTATAACCTTTACTTCTTCTGTCTTTCAGAGTCACTAGTTAATTTTCTGCCTCCCATTCCCTGCTCTGAATTTGTGCTATCTGAAACTGCCCTCAGGGTCCCATCTCCCTGCTGATCTAGTTTAAACTATCCCCAACAGCACTAGAAAATCTTCCTGCAAGGACATTTGTCCCGGTCCTGTTCAGTTGAAGACCGTCCAGCTTCCCCAGGTCCCACCTTCCCCAGAACCAGTCTCAATGCCCCAGAAATCTGAAGCCCCTCCTCCTGCACTATCTCTCCAGCCAAGCATTCATATGGTGTATTCTCCTCTTTTTACAGTCACTAGCACATAGCCTTGAGAGTAATCTGGAGATTACTTCCTTTGAGGTCCTTAACTCCCTAAACTCTTCTGGAAATTTAAGCACACCGGTTTCCCTTTATCCACAGCACGGTACTTCTTCAAAGAACTCCAATAAATTGGTTAAACATGATTTCCCTTTCACAAAACCATGTTGAGTCTGCCTGATTATCGTGAATTTTTCTAAGTGCCCTGCTATAACGTCTTTAGTAATAGCTTCCAACATTTTGCCTATGACAGATGTTAAGCTCATTGGCCTGTAATTTCTTGTTTTCTGTCTCCCTCCCTTTTTGAATAAAGGAGTTATATTGACTATTTTCCAATCAAATGGAACCTTCCCAGAATCAAGGGAATTTTGCAAAATCAAAACAAACGCATCAACTATCTCACTAGCCACTTCTTTTAAGACCCTAGGATGAAATACATCAGGACCTGGGAACTTGTCAGCCCGCAGCTCCAACAATGTGCTCAGTACTGATTGTAATTTTCTCGAGTTCCTCCATCCCTTCCATTTCTTGACTTACTGCTATTTCTGGGATGTTACTTGCATCTCCTATTGAAGAACAATGCAAAATACCCATTCAATTTATCTGCCATCTCCTTATTTTCCATTAATTCCCCAGATTCACTTTAATAGCACCGACACTCATTTTGTTAACTCTTTTCTTTTTTTAGTATCTATAGAAACTCTTACTACCCATTTTTCTATTTCTAGCTAGCTTTCTCTCGTACTCTAATTTTTCCCTCCTAATTAATCTTTTAGTCATTCTTTTCAATTTTTCATCATCTGTCCAACCTTCTGACCTGCCACCCATCTTTGTGCAATTATATGCTTTTTCTTTAGGTTTGATACCATCCTTAGCTTTTTTAGTTAACCACAGGTGGTGGATCCTCCCTTGGAATTTTTCTTTCTAGATGGAATGCATTTATTCTGTGTATTCTGAAATATCCCCTTAAATGTCTGCCACTGCATCTCTATTGACCTATCCCTTAACTTAATTTGCCAGTTCACTTTTGCTAGCTGCTTTCATGCCTTCATAATTGCCCTTATTTAGCTTTAAAATGCTCCTCTTAGACCCACTCTTCTCTCCCTCAAACGGAATGCAAAATTCAATCATATTATGATCACTGCTGCCTAGGGGCATCTTCACTATGAGGCCATTAATTAATTTTATCTTGTTGCACAATACCAGGTCTAGTATAGCCTGCTCTCTGGTTGGCTCCAGAATGTGCTGTTCTAAGAAACTATCCCAAAAAACATTCTATGAACTTCTCATCTGAGCTACTTTGCCCATCTGCTTTTTCTAGTCAAGATGTAGATTAACACCCCCCAAGATTATCATGGTACCTTTCTGACAAGCTCCCATTATTTCTTCCTATCCCGTCCTACCATGTGGTTACTGTTAGGGGCTGGTACACCACTCCCACAGGTGACTTCGTGCCCTTATCATTTCTCATCTTGACCCAAACTGCTTCTGCATCCTGGTTTCCTGAACGTAGGTCATTCCTCTCTATTGCTCTAATACCATCATTAATTAACACCCCTTCACCTTTTCCTAGCTTCCTATCCTTCCTAAATATCAAGTACCCTGCAATATTCAAGTCCCAATCTCAGTTTTCCTGCAGCCATGTCTCTGTAATGGCTATCAGATCATATTTTCTTCTATTTGCGTTCATCTGTTTTGTTTCGAATGCTACGTGCATTTAATTTTGTCCTATTATTTTTGTAATCTCTAACCTGATCTGCTGATTTACTCTTAGATTTGTACTCTCTGTCCCTTCCTGTCACATTCTGTTTATTTCCCATATTAATGCCTTTCTTGCCTTGTCTCTACTCTTTGATTTACCATATCTTCCCAAATTTGATCCCATGCCGTCACTATTTAGTTTGAAACCCTCTCTACTTCCCTAGTTATGCGGCTTGCTAGAACACTGGTCCCAGCATAGTTCAGGTGGCGACTGTCCCAATGGTACAGCCACCACTTTCCCCAGTATTGCTGCCAGTGCCCCATAAACTAGAACCCAATTTTAAAACACCAGTCTTTCAGCCACGCATTCATTTCTCTAATATTATTTGCCCTACTCCAATTTGCACGTGGCTCAGGTAATAATCCAGAGATTATTACCTTTGAGGTTCTGTTTCTTAATTTGCTCCTGACTATGTAGAACCTCTTTCCTTGTCCTGCCTATGTCATTGCTACCTATGTAGACCACAACGACTGGATCCTCCCCCTTCCACTGTAAGCTCCTCTCCAGCCCTAAGCAGATGTCCCGAACCCTGGCAATGGGTAGGCAACACAGCCTTCTGGACTCTTGCTCTTGGCCACAGAGAACTGTGTCCATCTCCCTGACTACAGTGTCCCCCTGCTACCACTACATTCCTATTTACTCCCCCCACGCTTTAATGGCTTCTTGCACCATCGTGCCAGGGTCAGTGTACTCATCCACCTCGCTCTCATCCATACAAGCTAAAAGAACCTCAAATCTGCTGGACAATTGCTCCTCCACTTCTGCCTTCTCAATCCCCTTACCTGCCTCATGCGCAGTCACACCCCTCCCACCACCCACCTACCCCCTCATCCCTAACCACTGACCAGATCAGAAGACTCTATCTTAAGGGGTGTGACTGCCTTCTGGAACTAAGTATTCAGGTAACTTTTCCCCTTCCTGATGCATCGCAGTATCTGTAGCTCGGCCTCCAGCTCTTCTACCCTGAGCCGCAGCTCCTTGAGCTGCAGACACTTACTGCAGACATGGTTGTCATGGATCACACAGGAGTCCACCAGCTTCAACACAGAGCCACAACACATGACCTGCCCTGCCATCTTTATTATTTTTTAAATATTTAATTAACTATTTATTTAATAGGAAATACTCACCAGACAGACAATCTATTACGCTTTACTATTAGCAAATAAACCTTCCAATTACTAAAATTACCTGAGTTTTTGAAAGATAAATGAGAAAAAGTCACCAACCAATCAACTACCTGTTTTCTTGTGAAATCACACTTGAATTTTTTTTTTCAGAACGCAGTCTGTCCACTCTGGTGGACTGGGCCGGATAGTTGTTTTATGGCCTCTTGCTGGTTCCCGCTGCCAGTGTTTTATGGCCTCCAGGTCTCACTCTCACTGTTTCCGGCGGCAGCCACTGTTTTACGGCCTCCGGGTCTCACGCTCTCTTCCACCTTTTTCAATTTAGTATATTGCATTCATTGCTCATGATGTGGTCTCCTCTACATTGGGGAGACTAAATGCAGACTGGGTGACCGCTTTGCTGAAAACCTCCGTTCAGTCCCCAAGCATCACCCTGAGCTTCCGATCACCTGTAATTTTAATTCTTCACCTTTCTCCCACTCTGACCTGTCTGTCCTCAGGCTCCTGCAGTGTTCCAATGAAGCTCAATGCAAGCTCGAGAAACAGCACCTCCTCTTTTGACTGCACACTTTACGGCCTTCTGGACTCAACACTGAGTTCAACAATTTTAGATCACAACCCCAGACCCCTTTGTTTCCTTTTTTTTGCTGGTTTCTCTCTTTTATTTCCTTTGCTCTGCTTTCAGACATCAACTATTCATGATCCAGCCATTCACGCCTCCTCTAGACACAACTTTTGTTCCTTTTCTTGCTCCATTACCAATCCCTTTGATCTTGTACCATGAAACCTTTCGTCATATAACCTTTCCTGCCTTGCACTCTATCACAGACTTTCTCCCTTTTGTTCTTTTTACCATCTTTCACATGCTTAAAACTTATTACATTTCTAACTTTTCCCAGTTCTTATTGAAGGTCACAGACCTGAAACGTTAATTCTGTTTCTCTCACCACAGATGCTGCCAGATCTGTTGAATATTCCTAGCATTTTCTATCTTTATTTCAGATTTCCAGCAGCCACAGTATTTTGCTTTTGTATTAATATTTGAGAGCCTTGGTTAAGGTAGGGGGAGGGGATGCAGTTATTGTCATAAATAAAGTAAAAGGAAACCCATTGCTCACACTCAAAACTGATTCTGTGGACAAGTGAATAAGTGGTACAGCCATTGCCTCAGTTTCACAGATGGATGAGTGGGTGTGCATCTACTTGAGGTGCATGTAAGGAAGGTTGTGCAATTTGGTATTTCAGGAAGCCCTCACTACAGGGCATCATTCCTGATGGTAAGCAGACTCAACACGTGTGCATTACCTGCAAGAGCTAGGACAGACAGAAAAGTCAGTGACACGCTTAAAAAACTTTGGTTAAAGCTACTGCACTCAGATGGTTAGCATTGGCAGCCCAGAGATTGCTGTGCAAAATGACACCTATTCCACATATTCTACCTCACCCATGCCAACCCCTCATGCAAAATTACAGCTGGTTCTTTGCATCCTATGCAATCTCATTCCTGAGTACATTAATACAAATTGGTCAAATGGGCAGTTGATACTAAATTGGTCAAATGGACAGCTGATACAGGAAAAACCCTAGAATCATTTAAGAAGTAATTGGATGCTGCAATGGTGGGGTGGGGTGGGGGGCGCAGTGGAGGAAGGTTATGAAGGTGATCCTGGATGGATAAACTAAGATGGTCCAACTGGACTTCCTCACTCTTAATGGTCTAATTCACTTGTGATAAGCTGAGTTGAGCAGTTCAGAGACTCAAGTCTCGATTTGCAGCTGCGGTTTGCATTGGGACACAATGGAAAATGCAACCATTCCTTGTATAATCTCAGGCCACTGGATATTAGCATCTGGAGTTTTTGAGGTGGGGTCCATTCATTTGGAAGATAAGGGGCCCAATATGTTACTTGAACTTCTAGCTTTTGTTATGATGAATATAGATTTAGGACGATTACATACTTATTCCCTTATCTATGAGAAGGTTCCAAACTTTCACTCAAAAAGGAATCGGCTTATTTATCTACACCAAAAGACTTCTGAAATTATATCTACAATAGATAGGGCGCCTGTCAGCTTTCCTTTATGTTTGAACATCTTTATTTCTGGCAACCAGCTTGGATAGTTCCAGTTATCACAGTGTGTCTCACAAATAGTTGAGGTTGGGAGGTTATCTGGTTTTAGCCAATTAATTCCAAGGATACGCTATACAATTTGAGAGAGCCATTCCTTTTGAAATTTCCAGTTGAAAGGTAGAAGAAGGTTACATGGGATTTGACATCCCCAAACTCCTGGCCTTTCTGTGCCAGAGATATATGAAGTTCTTTTCCATGCACCTTGCAGAGAATACTGCATTATTTTGTTGATTGCTTTGAAGAATTTCCTATAGATATCCAATTACTTTTTTTTATCATTTCTATTCTACTCAAAAGTAGGGAGAAAAGAAATGCAAGCCAAGCTTTTAAAAAGTCCTCCAGGTTAAGTCCATGCAAATTTGGGGCGGCACAGTGGCGCAGTGGTTAGCACTACAGCCTCACAGCTCCAGGGACCCGGGTTTGATTCTAGGTACTGCCTGTGTGGAGTTTGCAAGTTCTCCCTGAGTCTGCGTGGGTTTTCTCCGGGTGCTCCGGTTTCCTCCCACAAGCCTAAAGACTTGCAGGTTGGTAGGTAAATTGGCCATTATAAATTGTCACTAGTATAGGTAGGTGGTAGGGAAATATAGGGACAGGTGGGGATGTTTGGTAGGAATATGGGATTAGTGTAGGATTAGTATAAATGGGTGGCTGATGGTTGGCACAGACTCGGTGGGCCGAAGGGCCTGTTTCAGTGCTGTATCTCTAATCTAATCTAATCTAATCACTATCCTCAAGAAGTGGATTTGAGAAATACAGCCCAATATTTCATTAAAATATTTCAATATTTCCAAATTTCTGTAAGACAGGGTAGCTGACTCCAAAGCTATCAGTGACCATGGGCGAAGGGTCACTGGGTTAAGCAAAGAAGTTTCCTTTTTTCAATGTCCAATCCCAGATTCAATCCACAACAGTGGTGTTGAGCTTCATGAGTGTTGTTTTTATTCATTCTTTCATAGGATGTGGGTACCTCTGGCAAGGCCAGCATTTGTTGCCCATCCCTAATTGCCCTTCACAACTGAGTGGCTTGCTCAGCCATTTCAGAGGGCAGTTAAGAGTCAACCACATTGTTGTGGGTCTAGAATCACATGTAGGCCAAACCAGGTAAGGATGGCAGATTTCCTTCCCTAAAAGGACATTAGTGAACCAGATGGGTTTTTATGACAATCGATGATAGTTAGTCTCAGTAATGGTACAATGAAACTATCAATTCCAGATTTCTATTAATTAATGGAACTTAACTTCCACCAGCTGCTGTGGTGGGATTTTAACCCATGCCCCCAGGACATTTGCCCAGGCCTCTGAATTACTGGTCCAGTAATTACCACTACGCCACCATCTCCCCGCACCTCCCCCCCCCACCCCCTCCCTGTTAGAACTGCACTCATCCAGGAAATTGGAGTATTCCATCTCACCCCTGACTTGCACCTTGTAGATAGTGGACATGCTTTGGGGTGTCAGGAAGTGAGTTACTCTTGTACGTGGCCGGTCCAGTTAAGTTTCAGGTCACTAGACCAGGACACCAGGGAGAACTTCCCTGTTTCTCTTCGAAAAGCGCCATGGGATCTGTTACTTTCATATGAGATGGTAGATGGAGCCGCACTTTAACTCCCTCAGTACTGCACTGTGTGCGTTAGCCTGGAAGATGTGCTCAAGTCTCTTGGGTGGGGCTTGAATGCACAACCAGACTCAGAGGCAAAAGCACTACCACTGAATCAAGGCTGACAGCTCAGGACCCGAGACTAACCACAACACAAAAAGAGATCCTGTGTTCACATAATTAATATTCTTTTTTTCTTTTGGGCCTCCTTATCTCGAGAGACAATGGATACGCGCCTGGAGGTGGTCAGTGGTTTGTGAAGCAGCGCCTGGAGTGGCTATAAAGGCCAATTCTGGAGTGACAGGCTCTTCCACAGGTGCTGCAGAGAAATTTGTTTGTCGGGGCTGTTGCATAGTTGGCTCTCCCCTTGCGCCTCTGTCTTTTTTCCTGCCAACTACTAAGTCTCTTCGACTCGCCACAATTTAGCCCTGTCTTTATGGCTGCCCGCCAGCTCTGGCGAATGCTGGCAACTGACTCCCACGACTTGTGATCAATGTCACACGATTTCATGTCGTGTTTGCAGACGTCTTTATAGCGGAGACATAGACGGCCGGTGGGTCTGATACCAGTGGCGAGCTCGCTGTACAATGTGTCTTTGGGGATCCTGCCATCTTCCATGCGGCTCACATGGCCAAGCCATCTCAAGCGCCGCTGACTCAGTAGTGTGTATAAGCTGGGGGTGTTGGCCGCTTCAAGGACTTCTGTGTTGGAGATATAGTCCTGCCACCTGATGCCAAGTATTCTCCGAAGGCAGCGAAGATGGAATGAATTGAGACGTCGCTCTTGGCTGGCATACGTTGTCCAGGCCTTTCCCCACAGCCCTGCAAAATGTTCCTTTTCAAGTATTTATCTAACTCCTTTCTGAAAGTTACTATTGAATCTTGTTACACCACCCTTTCAGGTAATAGATGCCAGCTCACAAGTTATGACATCAAGATGGCACAGTAGATTTACTAGCTCAATTGCCAATATAATGCATAATAAATTGGCAGCAAGAGGCAGGGTACCAAACTGGCACATTTCTACGTGCTCTGTACAGTCCCAGGAGAAGCAGATAGTAAAGTATGCTGCTGAAACCAAAGCCTGTTCAGCACTCTCCTATCAACTGACATACTCCGGTCTATTCTACGCCATAATTATATCTGTTTTTCTGCAGGCAACTTTCAATATAGTACAGGTGTTCTTCATTTAACAGGCCACAATGTCACAGTCATGCTCGTGATGAAATGTACTGCCTGTGCAAAGCATATACACAGCAGCTGACTCTCAATTCACTCCATCCAAATAACTTGGTTAAAGCAACATCAAGGGAAAAAATATAATTTTGACTAATGAGGAAAGAGCTATTTAGGGAGTAGCAAATGGATTTTAGCAATAAATAAATCTGCAAATTAAATTAATTGAATACAGTGTCAGACTATATACTGATAACAACAGGAACAGTTCCCAACTTTTCCTTTTGGCTTTCAAAAAACATTGATATACTTTATTTTTACTGAATACTTTTAAGTTTGCTCTGAAAAAATATTTGGATTTTTAATTAACATGAATGGACTTTCAAAATCCAAGGTCAGCTTCATCTAACCACTATTCCATGACATATCTTCCTTTTACTTCCATGTTTAAATAGTTCTAGTGCTACCTGGCTCATGGTTTGTAATAATTTTCTAGAGATAAATTTTAATTTGGAAATTGAATTTTTTTAAAAATGAAAGACAAATGAAAACACCTGGTTTGAGAAGCTGGGGGATTACAAATCAAAGGGTAGCCCATGTTTATTTAGTAAGGTCATGATGGGATGTGTAAAGACCCTACACAGTGGGAACCTCTCTTAACTAGTTGATGGAAACAGTGTGGCTGCAGCTGCGATCATCAGGGGTTTAAATTATTCATATGATCACCCAAAACAAACAGAAGATTTGGAGTTGGAAATAATGAACTTAAATTGCCATCTGAGACATCCCACATGTACCAAAATGGCTATGGTGATAAGATGTTGCTAGGGAAAGAGGCCTTTTAAGTCAATGAGTTGGCTTTAAACAGTAGTTGGCGTTGGGACAACCAGTTGGTTTTTGGAAAGCTATTGGCTTTCAGACAGGCAGTTTGTTGGATTTTGCAAAAGCCCATGCGAGAGAACAGGCCATCCTAGACTGGGTATTTTGTAATGAGAGAGGAATCATTGACAATCTAGTGGTGCAAGACCCCTTGGGGATGAGCAACCATAATATGATAGAATTCTTCATCAAGATGGAGAGTGGCATAGTTGATTCTGAGACTAGGGTCCTGAATCTTAGTAAAGGAAACTACAAAGGTATGAGGCACGAGCTGGCTATGATGGATTGGGAAACGTTACTTAAAGGGATGACGGTGGATAGACAATGGCAAACATTTAAAGAGCGCATGGATGAACTGCAACAATTGTTTATCCCCGTCTGGCACAAAAGTAAAACGGGAAAGGTAGCCAAACCATGGCTTACAAGGGAAATTAGAGATAGCATTAGATCCAAGGAAGAGGCATATAAATCTGCCAGAAAAAACAACAGACCTGAGGATTGGGAGCAGTTTAGAATTCAGTACAGGAGGACCAAGGGATTGATTAAGAAGGGGAAAATAGAGTACGAGAGCAAGCTTGCGGGGAACATAAAAACTGACTGTAAAAGTTTCTATAGGTATGTGAAGAGGAAAAGATTGGTGAAGACAAATGTAGGTCCCTTACAGTCAGAAACAGAAGAATTTATTATGGGGAACAACGAAATGGCTGACCAACTAAATGCCTACTTTGGTTCTGTCTTCACAAAGGAGGACACAAATATCATACCAGAAATGTTGGGGAACACATGACTGAGTGACAGAGAGGAACTGAAGGAAATCAGTATTGGTAGAGAAATGGCGCTGGGGCAATTGATGGGACTGAAGGCCGATAAATCCCCAGGGCCTGATGGTATGCATCCCAGAGTACTTAAGGAAGTGGCCCTGGAAATAGTGGATGCATTGGTGGTCATCTTCCAAGATTCTATAGACTCTGGTACAGTTCCTACAGATTGGAGGGTAGCTAATGTAACCCCACTATTTAAAAAGGGAGGTAGAGAGAAAGCAGGGAATTTTAGACCAGTCAGCCTGACGTCGGTAGTGGGGAAAATTCTAGAGTCCATTATCAAAGATTTTACAGCAGAGCACTTAGAGAACAGTGGAAGAATTGGGCAGAGTCAGCACGGATTTACAAAAGGGAAATTATGCTTGACAAATCTACTAAATTCTTCGAGGATGTAACTAGTAGAGTTGATGAAGGGGGAACCAGTGGATGCGGTTTATTTGGACTTTCAGAAGGCTTTCGACAAAGTCCCACGTAAGAGATTTGCGTGTAAAGTTAAAGCGCATGGGATTGGGGGTAGTGGATTGTGATGGATAGAAAATTGGTTGGCAGTCAGGAAACAAAGAGTAGTGATAAATGGGTCTTTTTCCGAATGGCAGGCAGTGACTAGTGGGATACCGCAGGGATCGATGCTAGGACCCCAGCTATTCACAATATACATTAATGATTTAGACGAGGGAACTAAATGTAATATCTCCAAATTTGCAGATGACACAAAACTGGATGGGAGGGATGGTGGGACTGATGTATGAGGATAGATTGAGTTGGTTAGGATTATATTTGCTGGAGTTCAGAAGAGTGAGGGGGGATCTCATAGAAACCAATAAAATTCTAACAGGACTTGACAGGGTAAGTGCAGGAAGGATGTTCCTGATGATGGGGCTGTCCAGAACCAGGGGTCATAGTCTAACGATACAGGGTAAACCTTTCAGGACTGAGATGAGGAGAAATCTCTTTACCCTGAGAGTGGTGAGCCTGTGGAATCCGCTACCACAGAAAGCAGTTGAGGCCAAAACATTGTATGTTTTCAAGAAGGAGTTAGATATAGCTCTTGGGTCTAAAGGGATCAAAGGGTATGGGGAGAAAGCGGGAACAGGTTACTGAGTTGGATGATCGGCCATGCTCGTGATGAATGGCGGAGCAGGCTCGAAGGGCCAAATGGCCTACTCCTGTTCCTATTTTCTATGTTTCTATGCTCAAGCTGGGAAACCCAGATTTGTGAGGCATTGAAGGTGAACTGGAGGATTTGCCTAGCTGAAGCTGGAGGGAAAATCCCCAGGAAATCTCAAACCTCAGAAGACAGTTGAGAAACTAAGAATCTCGAAGTGAATGCCTAAGAGCTGTGGTACACTTTGGATTGGTCGCAGGAGAAGTGAACAAACTGCCAAGATCCTGTAATGTAAAGGGGACTCAGGGTGGAAATAAAAGTCAAACGACTCAATGTTCTGTTAAGATTTTAAGTTTAAAGATTAAATATTTCTAAATTATAGTGTTAGGTTAGCAGTGTTTTGCTTTGTCCAACTCTTGTACAGTAAAAGTTTTTGTTTAAAAAATGGAATTTTGTGGTGTAATTCTTTCAGAAATAACTGGGAATTTGATTTTCTCTTTCTAAAAGTTAACAGTCCCCAACGGGATCATAATACTAGAATGAACTGAACATTTACATCAGGTGTTTGCATCTGTCAACTTACAATCTTCCTGTCTATTACAATGAATGGTGGGGAGGAGTAGGGGGGAGTTGAGCACCTGTTAATAAACACATGAAAAATACTGGCCATGCAGCGCCAGAGAATTGGGTGCTTGAGCTGGGTTAATGCACTGTCCTTACACTGCTGGAAGACAAACAAAAGACTAACCAAGATTCTTGGACTTTCACCTGTGTCTCTCTCCCTCTCTCTCTCTGTCCCCCTCTCTGTATGTCTGTGCCTGTTTCCCCCTCTCCATTTGTATCTCCGTCTGTGTCTCTATTAGCTGTGAAATAAATTTTTGCATTCTCTATCCAGTTCTCAATGGCCAAGAATCAACAACATTGAGCTGCCCTTAATTCAAAACTAAACTGGTAGCCTCACTCAGAGCACACAATTGTGGGTGATATGAGAGTTAATGCTATGCTCTTGAAATGGAACAATTAGAATCAAGACTGCCTACGACTTACCCAAGAGTGCTTGATATTGAGATTGGAATAAAAAGTGCTTCTATTCCCCAACATGAATGTCTCTCACTCTGATAAGTAGAAACGGTAACCAAACAACAATTTTAACAGCAAAGGCCCAAGATGAGAGTACATCCCAGTATTATCTATATGTTTGTAATGTGACTACTGCTTAAGCTGTGTAATTTATGGAAAAAGTATTGGTTATATATCATTCAAAATGTCAGAAGCAGCAGTCACACCTTGAGGCTGTTTGCTTATTTCCAACACGAAGTTCCACGAGCAGTATAGGGATTCACCCACTGGGTGCAAAAGCAGGAAATCAGACATAAAAACAGAAAATGCTGGAACTACTCAGCAGATCTGACAGCATCTGTGGAGATAGAGTTAATGTTTCAGATCTATGATCTTTGGACAGAGACATTGACCTAAAACATTAACTATGTTTCTTTCTCGCTCGAGGTACTGCCAAACCTGTTGAGCAAAGCCAGCATTTTTTGTTTTTATGCGATTTCCAGCATCTGCAGTGTTTTGGTTTTGTATCAGGAAATCGTGTGTCTGCTCCCCACCATTTTTAACTGAACTTCCATAACACAAGTATTGAGTTCCTAAAATTATCGCATTAATGAATCGATCCCATTCTGAAATTTACTCTGTACACTCCTTGGGCTGGATTGTGTGGTGCCAGCGGGGCTTCCGGTGGGTGCGAAAAGGTGTGGGGAACCCTGCCACAGCCTCTCTGAGCCCCCCCGATGTGATTTTGCGTTGTTCTGGCACCTAGGTTCCCGGCGCCTCCAAGAGCTGTCAGCCAATCACAGGGGCAGCAGCTCAGCAGTATCAGCAACGCCACTGGAAGCGGTGGCCACTGCCGGTATTGCAGTGCTGAAGACGTGGACATCAGGTACGTGAGATGGGGTTGTCAGGAAGGCCCTGGTGGGAGGGTGGGCGTGTAGTGCAGGGAGGGTGGGCGTGTAGTGCAGGGGGAGTGGGCCCAAGGAGGTGGAGTTTATCCCAGAAGAGGTCCTCCATGGCCAGATTGTCCACGCAGGTGGGTCCCCCCCCTCCCCCAAGCCCGCAGGGAGGGCACCTCATATTAGTGGGTGACCTCCCTGCATGGCAGAGTCACCCCTCGCCGCTTAGAAGAGGCCCTTAAGTGGCCGTTAATAGGCCACTTAAGGGCCTCAATTGGCCTCTGGGCGGGAAGGCCATCGTCGGCGTATCCAGCCCTGACAAAGTCGCTTGGCGACAGGGAGGCAACTGGCCCTCCACCTCCTGCCGCAATTTAGCACCCATCCACCTCAAGGGGCTGGATTTTATGGGCCCCCTATCACAGGTTAATTAAGCACAAATGATTGTTTGCTATCCTGCATTGAAACGCCTGCTTTATAGCCTCACTGGTGTGTATAGTTAACCTCCTGCAGCCCACCAATCCTCTAAATCCCTAATTTTAATTGTTCCATAACTGGCAGCCGTGCCTTCAGCTGCCTAGGCCCAAGCTCTGAAGTTCCCTCCCTAAATGTCTCTGCCTCTCCGCCTCTCTCTCCTCCTTTAAGATGTTCCTTAAAAACTACTGCTTTGACAGACTTTGGTACCCATCCTGATATCTCCTTACATGGCTTGGTGTCAAATTTTGGCTGATGATGCCTATGAAGTGCCTTGGGACATTTTACTACATTAAAAGCGCAATAGAAAAGTGCTATACAACTTAATGGCAAGGTTTTAAAAAAAATATATATATATATTTCTCTCAAAGTGCTTTGAGCACCAGCTACTTCATTTGGTACTCTCAGAACAGTCTTTGGTTGCAATTACAGGCAATTTCATCCACCAGCAAATCCTTCACTGATGAACATTTAACAGCTGCTGTGCTTTGGCAGATTTATAAATAAGAGATTTCCTAACTGATTGAGTAAATCAGTGGATTCGGGAACCACCAGCTGAGGTACCAAACCTTAGAGAAAGACATGCATTTCCATTCACATTCCATAACCACATGATTTCCCAAAGCACCTTACAGTCAATAAAGTACTTCTGAATGTAGTCACTATTGTAATATAGGAGACACCGCAGCCAATTTGTGCAAAGCAAGGTCCCACAAACAGCAATTTGATAATGACCAGATAATCTATTTTACTGAAATAAAAACAAAGTGCTGGAAAAACTCAGCAGGTCTGGCAGCAGCTGTGGAGAGAGAAGCAGAGTTAATGTTTCAGGTCAGTGACCCTTCTTCAGAACTGGCAGATATAAGAAATGTAAAAGATTTTAAGCAAGAAAAGTGGGGGTGGAGCAAGAGATAACAAAAGAGAAGGTATTGATAGGACAAGGTCACAGAACAACTGACCAGAAGGTCATGGAGCAAAGGCAAACAATATGTTAATGGTGTGCTGAAAGACAAAGCATTAGTACTGATAAGGTGTTCATGGACTGAAAACTGAACAGCCACAAGCACAAACATGAAAAAAATTGTGGGTCGGCACAGCAGAAACAAATTGAACAAACTAAAATAAAATAAACACAAAAAAGAAAAGAAAAAATAATTAAAGATAGAAGTAAAATGGGGGGCTCGTCATGCTCTGAAATTATTGAACTCAATGTTCAGTCCGGCAGGCTGCAGCGTGCCTCATCGGTAAATGACATGCTGTTCCTCGAGCTTGCGTTGATCTTCACTGGAACACTGCAGCAATCCCAGGACAGAGATGTGAGCATGAGAGCAGGGGTGTGTGTTGAAATGGCCAGCAACCGGAAGCTCGGGGGTCATGCTTTCGGACTGAGCGGAGGTGTTCCGCAAAACGGTCATCCAGTCTCTGGTCTCCCCAATGTAGTGGAGGCCACATTGTGAGCAGCATATACAGTATACTACATTGAAAGTACAAGTAAATTGCTGCTTCACCTGAAAGGAGTGTTTGGGGCCTTGGATAGTGGGAGAGGAGGTAAATGGGCAGGTATTACACGTCCTGTGCTTGCAGGGGAAGGTGCCATGGGAAGGTGACGAGGTGGTGGGGGTAATGGAGGAGTGAACCAGGGTGTCGCGGAGGGAACAATCCCTTCGGAATGCTGACAGGGGAAAGGAGGGGAAGATGCCTTTGGTAGTGGCATCACGCTGGAGGTGGTGGAAATGGTGGAGGATGATCCTTTGGATATGGAGGCTGATGGGGTGAAAAGTGAGGACAAGGGGAACCCTGTCACGGTCTGGGTGGGAGGGGAAGGGGTGAGGGAAGGGTGAGGGTAGAGGTGCGGGAAATGGGCTGGATACGGTTGAGGGCCCTGTCAACCACAGTGGGGGGAGGGGGGGGGGGGGCGCGGAATCCTCGGTTGAGGAAAACGCAAGACATATCAGAAGAGCTGTCATGGAAGGTAGCATCATCAGAGCAGATGTGTCAGAGACGGAGAAACTGGGAGAATGGAATGGAGTCCTTACAGGAGGCAGGGTGTTGACCTTCATTGCTTTCTATTTCCCTCCTGGTGTTTGATAAAGTGTCTACCAAAACTCGTCTTCACAGCCACATTTCCTTCCTCGGTGACTGCCTCCGGCTCCGACTTATTTCACGTGAATTCCAACTGCAGTTTCACCCATCATGTTTTGAATCCAAACAGGATTACAGGCATCCCCGAGAAATACAACGTTCCTCGGACTGCTGTTCTCGCTGCATCCTGAGATCCACAGTGTATGCGCAGCCACATGTACACACTGGACCTCTCTCTCTAGAAGCACCACCTCACCTTATCTCAAAGCTGCTCCACTCCACAGTTTCATTTCATCTTTTTTCTTATCCGACGCATTAACAAAAAACTTTTTTTCTTCCTTTCAGGTGTTAGGGAACGCACGCTCCAGCAGCTGATGGGGAATAATGCCCCTCCAGATCCTTCTTCCCCTTCACTTTCCCCTGACCCCACCCCTTCTGATGTGACCCCTTGCCGTGTATTCACTATACCCTCTGACCTCCTGCTCTCTGATGCTGAACGTTTCTGTACTCAGCAAAGGATTCGGTTTTATCCCCTTACGCTCCCATTCCAAATGAATTTCGCGCTCAGCATGACATTGAGCTCTTCTTCCGTCGCCTTGGCCTCCGGGCTCACTTCTTTGACCAGGAGTCCTCCCCCCTAACCAGCAGACTCATTCACCCACCTCCAGCATTCTCCCTCTACCTGGACCCCTCCCTCTGGCCTCTTACCCGCTCTTGATCTTTTCATTGAGAACTGTCAGTGAGACATTGGTCATCTCAATTTCCCTGCTCCCCTCACTCACTCTAACCTGTCCCACTCTGAACTTGCTGCACTCTGTACTCTCAGGTCTAACCCCGACATTGTCATCAAACCTGCAGACAAGGGTGGTGATGTTGCTGTATGGCGTACCGACCTCTACCTTGCAGAGGGTCAGCGCCAACTTTCAGACACTTCTTCCTACTTCCCCTGGGACCATGACGCCACCACTGAACATCAAGCGACTGTCCACAGGACTGTCACTGACCTCATCTCCTCTGGAAATCTTCCCTCTACACCTTCCAACCTCATAGTCCCACAACCCCGGACAGCCCGCTTCTACCTCCTTCCCAAAATCCACAAATAGGACTGTCCCGGCAGACGCATTGTTTCAGCCTGTTCCTGCCCTACTGAACCTATTTCTTCCTATCTTGACTCTATCTTTTCTCCGCTGGTCCAGTTTCTTCCCACCTACATCCGTGACTCTTCTGACGCCCTACGTCATTTTGACTATTTCCAGTTTCCTGGCCCCAACCACCTCCTCTTCACTATGGACGTCCAATCGCTCTACACCTCCATCCCCCACCAGGACGGTCAGAGGACTCTCCACTTCTTCCTTGAGCAGAGGCCCAACCAGTCCCCATCCACCGCCACCCTCCTCCGCCTGCTGAACTTGTTCTCACATTGAACAACTTCTCCTTCAACTCCACTAACTTACTTCAAGTAAAAGGTGTTGCTATGGGTACTCGCATGGGCCCTAGTTATGCCTGTCTTTTTGTGGGATATGTCAAACATTCCTTGTTCCAGTCCTACTCATGCCTCCTCCCACAACTCTTTTCCTGGTACATTGATGACTCTATCGGTGCGGTTTCCTGTTCCCGCCTCAAACTGGAAAACTTTATTAACTTGCTTCTAATTTACACCCTTCTCTCACCTTTACATAGTCCATCTCTGACACTTCCCTTCCCTTCTTCGACTTTTCTGTCTCCATCTCTGGAGATAGGCTGTCTGCTAATATTCATTATAAGCCCAGCGACTCTCACAGCTCCCTCGACTACACTTTTTCACACCCTGCCTCCTGTAAGGACTCCATTCCATTCTCTCAGTTTCTCCATCTCCGACACATCTGCTCTGATGATGCTACCTTCCATGACGGAGCTTCTGATATGTCTTCCATTTTCCTCAACCAAGGATTCCCCCCCACTGTGGCTGGCAGGGCCCTCAATCATGTCCGGCCCATTTCCCACACCTCTACCCTCATCCCTTCCCCTCCCACCCAGACCATGACAGGGTTCCCCTTGTCCTCACTTTCCACCCCATCAGCCTCCATATCCAAAGGATCATCCTCCACCATTTCCACCACCTCCAGCGTGATGCCACTACCAAAGGCGTCTTCCGCTCACTTCCCCTGTCAGCATTCCGAAGGGATCATTCCCTCTGCAACACCCTGGTCCACTCCTCCATTACCCCCACCACCTCGGCCTCTTCCCATGGCACCTTCCCCTGCAAGCACAGGACGTGTAATACCTATCCATTTACCTCCTCTCTCCTCACTATCCAAGGCCCCAAACACTCCTTTCAGGTGAAGCAGTGATTTACTTGTACTTCTTTCAATGTAGTTTACTGTATTCACTGCTCACAATGTGGTCTCCTCTACGTTGGGGAGACCAAATGGAGACTAGGTGACTGCTTTGCAGAACACCTCCGCTCAGTCCGAAAGCATGACCCCCGAGCTTCCGGTTGCTGGCCATTTTAACACACACCCCTGCTCTCATGCTCACATCTCTGTCCTGGGATTGCTGCAGTGTTCCAGTGAAGATCAACAGAAGCTCGAGGAACAGCATCTCATTTACCGATAAGGCACGCTACAGCCTGCCAGACTGAACATTGAATTCAACAATTTCAGAGCATGACGGGCTCCACATTTTATTTTTAGTTATTTTTTCTTTTTATTTTAGTTTGCTTCATCGTTCTTTTTTTTTTTTACCATGAGCCTGCCCACTGTTTTCTTTCATGTTTGGGCTTTGGACCAGGGCTTTTCATTTTTCTGTGAATTAACAGCCTCTCTGCGCTAACTGAGGCAACAGGTCTGATCCTACATATATAATATACTGTTTGCCTTTGCTCCATGACCTTCTTGTCAGTTATTCTCAGTTACCCTGTCCAATCAACAACTTCCCTTTTGTTATCTCTCGCCCTACCCCCACTTTACTTGCCTAAAACCTATTACATTTCTAATCTTTGCCAGTTCTGATGAAAGGTCACTGACCTGAAACTTTAACTCTGCTTCTCTCTCCACAGATGCCGCCAGACCTGCTGAGTATTTCCAGCTTTTCTTGTTTTTATTTCAGATTTCCAGCATCTGCAGTATTTTGCTTCTATATGAATATAGGTCAGATCCTATAATTGGCCTGAGTACCCTTTGACCAGACAGAAGCTCCAGTATGTTGAGAAAAGGTTTGGGCTTGGTTCGAAAAACTTAATAGGAGCAGGATTAGGCCATTTGACCCCTCGAGCCTGCTCCACCATTCAATAAGATCATAGCTGATCTGATTGCAGCTTGAACTCCATTTTTCTGCCTGCCCCTCATAACCCTTATCGATCAAAAATCTGTCCAGCTCAGCCTTCAATATATTCAATGACCACTACTCTCCGGGTACAGAAATCCAAAGATTAATGACCTTCAGAGAATAAATTCTCCCCCATCTCCATCTTAAATGCGAGATCGCTTATTTTGAAACTGTGCTCCCTAGCGGGGAAACATCCTCTCAGCATCTACCCTATCAAGCCCCTCAGATTCTTATATATTTCAATAAGATCACCTCTCTTTCTAAACTCCAATGAGCATAGGCCTAATCTTTCCTAATAAGACAACCCCTTCATCCCACAAATCAACCTAGTGAACCTTCACTGAATTGCCTCCAATGAAAGCATATCCTCCTTAAATAAGGTGACCAAAACAATACACAGTACTCTAGGTGTGGTCGCACCAATGCCCTGTACAGTTGTAGCAAGATTTCCCTACTTTTACACTCCATCACCTTGCAATATAGGCCATCATTCCATTTACCTTCCTAATTACTTGCTGTACCTGCATTCTAATGTTTTGCAACTCTTGTACGAGGACACCCAGATCCCTCTGTACCACAGAATTCTGCAGTCTCTCTCCATTTGAATACTATTCTGCTTTTCTAATCTTCCCACCAAAGTGGACAAACTCACATTTTCTCACATTATACTCCATCTGTCAAATTTTTGACTGCTCACTTAACTATCTATATCCCTGTTATATATTGATACATTATTTGTAAAGAGCTAGCAACTAATTAGCTAGGAACTAACTTGTGCGTGTGTTCCAGGGTGCCACAAACACTGCTGCACTGAAGTCATGTGACACACAATACTGCACTGGTCTCAATGAGTTTTATCAAGCAGCATGGATAACTGGATGAAATACACTGTGAACTACAGCATTTTTAAGTTTAAAGTGTGATTATTTTTAACTTAAAGGAATCAGAAAACATATGGTAGTAGCAGGTGTTCTGTGAATAAGCCTAAAACATTTTAAATGAATTTAATCCTGAATTAGATTGCAAAAAGACCCAAATTGGTGCCAGAGAGAGAGAAAAAAAATCGGTGAAATGTGCGAAAACAGAATGTCCACCGCCACAGCCATAATGCACAGCAACAGCCCATAATGAATTGGGAGGCTGATGACATTGTAGAGGTATTTGAGAAGTTTAAACAAAAGTGCAGATTGACATGCAGTAGTTTTCCAAAAGGCACTAGAGAAGAAGAGAGGGCAGAAGATAAAGGATTCAATTTGTTTAACAGCAGGGTCGAGTGAAGAGCACAGCAGAAACTCAGATAAAAGTTTTGAAAAATTCAGCACCCATCTCCAGCCAAAATCGAGTCATTGGATCTATCGATAAGAATTTCAAGGCCTCTGACAGGAATTAGGTGGGCCTGTTGACAATTTCATGACAAGATTGAAAAATGCAGCCAGAACATGTAAATTTAAGGACACAGATGAAAGGCTGAGTGAGCAGCTAATTTGGGGCTCTGCACAACCTGATGTACAAAAAGTTCTAATTGGAAAGGACATGCTCAGAATATCGCAGGCTGCAGACACTGCCAGACCACATGAAGCCACAAGCAGACAGATGAAGACACTGACTACCCAAATGGTGAGTCTTCCGTTAAACCAAGAGAAAAGCAGCAAGGCTGATGCAGTGGAACAGCAATGAAAGAATGTACACGAGACAGAGAGAAAGACGAGCAGGAGCTGCGGACAACCACGTTAATTTACAGGTAGATGGAATCTGCAGAGCTTGCAGAAAGGCCATTCACCGGGAAAAGATGTGCAGAACAGAGGAAGAAGGTGGTAGACGAGTCACCAGAGACAGAGCAACAGAGTGAATGAGTAGGAAAAGAAATCAAACATCCATACTCTGGAAGATGACAATGAGTTTGAGAATGCAATAGACATAGGAATCATGCAACTGCATGAAATGTCTGGATGTGACAGTTCCCAGAGAAAAGAAATTCATACAGCCATTCAGATCAGGAAGAGGGTGAGCAATAAGCCCACAATGACAAATCTGAAGGTGAAGATTGATACTGGAGCACAGATTATCATTCCACTCAGACTCTACCAGAAGATCTTTCCTGAAAATTTGGAAGAAAAAGGAAAGGTGCTCTGAAACCAAACAACAACATGCTAACAGCATACAGGGGAACGGAGATTCGACAGCTAGGAACAACTCAAACTGGAGGGACACACAAAGGAAAAGATGTTAACTGTATTTTCTACGTCACTGAAACAAATGGTCCTGCTATCCTGGGGTTGAGCAATTGTGAAGAGCTGCATATTATCTCAACAAGCCATCAGGTGAAGGAGGTGACACTGGGTTGAAAGAGTACATACATTGGAAAGTGCCCCTCTGATCAGAAGCAAAGACAATCTGGTACAAATGTACCCAGAATGTTTTGCTGAGATGGTTGGCTGCTTTGAAGATTCAGTATTACATCAATATTGACCCAGCGATTAAACCAGTGATTCACCTCCCATGTAAAGTACCAATAGAGCGAAATGGAAAGTTTGAAAGTGAGGTCCAAGAGATGGAAGAAAAGATGATAATCACCAGAGTCACTGAGCCTTCGGATTGGGTAAATTCCATCGTCAGAGAGGGAAGCCAAATGGATGGCTAATAATTTGCCTGGATCCCCAAAGACCTTAAGCAATAAAGAGGAATCAATACTCTATTCCAACTAGAAGAGATCACACAACATTGGGAGGGGCAAAGGTTTTCAGCAAGCTTGGTGCCAGAAATGGTATGATTCTATGAAGTGCATTGTGAAAAGTGATAGAATGCCAGTTCTTTGGAATGGTGTACACACCTGACGGAGTTAAGCTGAGTCCTGAAAGAATCTCAGTTATCTCTGGGATTGAAGCCCCGAGAGATGAGAGAGAGTTGAGAAGTTTCCTTGGCTTGATCCAATACATGAGCTCCTTCATATCACACGTGTCGGAAAACACAGCAAACCTGTGGGAATTGATGAAAGATGATGTACAGTATCAATGGTCATAGTCACATGACAGGAGTTTCAACAAACTCAGAACGGTAGTATGCAAGGAGTCAAGTCTGTCATACTATGACGGAAAGAAAACTGTCACTCTGCAAGTAGATGCTTTTACAAAATGACTGGGAGCAGCCCTGGTACAAGAGAGAAAGCCAATAGCATTCGCATCCAAAGCTCTAACATCAGCTCAGACCAGATATGCCAACACAGAAAGAGAGCTGGCAGTTGTGTATGGATGTGACAAATTCCATATACATCACTACGGGAGAAAGTTCATAGTGGAGAGTGATCATTGTCCACTGCGGCAGATCTACAAGAAAAATCTACGTAAAGCACCAGCAAGACTGCAGAGGTTACTCTCAAGGCTTCAGAGTTATGATATCAATCTGAAATACAAGCCACAAAGAGAAATAGTGCCGGCAGATACCCTATCTCGGTTGTTGCCACAGGAGAAACATGAGATAAAAGATCTAGGTATAAAGAGTCATCACCTAGTGAACATAACACCACCGAAACAGAGTCAAATTAGAGATGAGACCAGCAAAGATGAGACGTTACAGATGCTTTCTCAGCAAGTGCTCCAGGGACGGCCTGATAAAGTACAGCAAACACAGCCAGCAATATGGGAGCACTGGATGATATCACAATAGAGGATAGTGTTCTGCCAGCTGGATCCAGAATCATACCCAAAACAATGCAGGAAGTACTTCTCCAGAAGATACATGGAAATAGTGAAGTGCAAGTTCAGAGCCAGATCAACAGTGTACTAGATAGACATATACAAAGACATTGAAAATATGGTGTCTACATGCAATGTATACCAGAAGTACAGAAACACACAGCAGAAAGAGATAATAGCTACTGAAGTACCACCCAGACCACGTAGGAGCCAATTTATTCAGACACCATCAAGACTGGTATCTCAGTCACAGACTACTACTCAAAGTTCCCTTTTATCTGGAAGGTGAAAGACTTGAGAGCTACAACAATCATCTCAACAGTAAGAGTTCTGTTCGCTGAGCAAGGGATTCCTGAAAGATTAAAATGTGACAGCACCTAATTCACCTCCAGAGAATTTAAGGAATTCGCTGAACAGTATGAGTTCAACACCAACACCTCATCATTGAGAGCAACGAGTGCCAAGTCTACAAGATGGAGGCACAACATCTTTCCACCTAAGCAATACAGTGAATAATATTTTTAGAAAAAACAAGCTATAAAAGCCTCTAAAAGGGGTTCAGGTAATTGCTAAAAGTCAATTATTAATCTTTAGTTTTAAAAAAAAGTTAATAATTGGAAGTTGATATAGAGGCATTATGTTTTTAAAGAAAGAGGGATGTTATATGTTGTTATATTATTCAAGAGCAAGCAACTAATTAGCTAGGAACTAATACAAGTGTGTTCCAGGATGCCACACCCACTACTGCATTTGAGTTATGTGATATGTAATACTGCACCAGTCTAAATGAGTTTTACCAAACAGCATGGACAGCTGTATGAAATACACAATGAGCTCTAGCATTTTTAAGTCTAACGTGTGATTATTTCTAACTTATGGGAGCCGGAAGACTTAACAATCCTTTTGCAGACACTTTGTATCCTCCTCACAACTCGCTTTCCGACCTATCTTTGTATTGTCAGCAAATTTGGCTACAGGAATTCTCTGTCCCTTCATCCAAGTCATTAATAAAGATTGTAAATAGTTGAGGCACTCCACTAGTTACAGTTTGCCAACCTGAAAATGCTTCATTTATCCCAACTCTCTGCTTCCTGTTAGTTAGCCAGTCCTCAATCCATTCTAATATATTACCCTCAATACCATGTGCTCGTGTAGTGTCATGCAGGCCCCCCACCTGACAAGAATGAGGCACATTACTTTGGCCATATGGACATTAAATTTCAAATTGTTGCTGGGAAGAGGAGAAAGCCTGGTACAAGGGGTTGCCAGGCCCCTGGCTGGAAAGACATTTTTGCATAATGACCGACAGTGCTTGTAGACAAAGGAGCTACTCCCAGCTCCAATTCAATCCACAAATAGATGTGGTCAGACCAGTTAGTTTCATGGCTAACTAACTGTTGCAGAGTTTGAACTGAGGGTTTTAAATTGGAGAGACAGTGTTTGAACTGACAGAAAGCTCTTTGTTCCTGGACTGAAAAAAACACCCCTGGCTGGCTCGCCACAGCCTCTCCTGGTCTGCTCGTATCCCTTTCTCACAGAACTCCAAAAACCAACTGAAGACACAGGAATCCCAAGGATAAAAGTCTCCTACAGTGAACAAAGCTTAAGAAGAATACTGGGCCCCGAGAAGCAAGATCCACCTGCAAACCAGGACTCTATAGTGAGCTCAAAGACCTGTAACAAAAACTCTTCAGATATTGCCTCAAACCTTTCCATCTTATTTTTCTTCTGCTCTTTTCTGTCTCTATTTGCATGCGCGTATCGCATATGCATGCTAGCGTGGGGCATGGCGTGTATCCGTAGGCGTTAACCAAATTAAAGTTTTAAGTTTAAGTTTAATAAAAATTTCACCGTTCTTTTTTAAACCTAAGAAAGCCTGTTTGTGCTCATTTCTTGTCCTTATAATTGGAAAGCAGTGAACAAGGATTCATCAAGGGGGAGCTAAAACACTGTGTTTAAAAATAAAACACTTACAGTCAGACAAGGTGAAGGGTGAAAGGAAACCCCAGACCTTTTTCTCACCTGGTCATAACAGTAGTAACCTTTTATGTAGCACCTTATCGAATGCCTTTTGGAAATCCAAATACACTACATCTACTGATTCCTCTTTATCCACCCTACTAGTTACAACCGCAAAGAACTCGAACAAATTTGTCAAACACTATTCCCTTTCATAAAACCACGTTGACTCTGCCTGATTGCATTATGATTTTCTAAATTTCCTGCTACTACTTCCTTGATAATGGATCTAACATTTTCCCAGTGACAGATGTTAGGCTAACTGGCCTATAGTTTCCTACATTCGGTCTTCCTCCTTTCTTGAATAGTGGCCATTTGTGGTTTTCCAATCCACTGGGACCTTTGCAGAATCTTGGGAATTTTGGAAGATAACAAACAATGCATCCACTCTCTCTGCAGCCACTTCTTTTAAGACACTAGGATGCAGGCCTTCAGGTCTAAGGGACTTGTCAGTCTTTAGTTCCTCGAGTTTTCCTCCCACCCTAAATCAGAATTGTATATTTTGATTGGGGGCTTTGACTTGAGCGGTCGGTCATAACAATAGAAAGACGGTATACTATAAATAGCACAATTCTGAAAAACGTTGATGTTCAGAGAAACCTTGGTGTCCAAATTCTGAAAGGTGGCAGGGCAAATGTTTAGTTTTAGTTTTAGAGATACAGCACTGAAACAGGCCCTTCGGCCCACCAAGTCTGTGCCGACCATCAACCACCCATTTATACTAATCCTACACTAATCCCATATTCCTACCACATCCCCGCCTGTCCCTATATTTCCCTACCACCTACCTATACTAGGGGTAATTTATAATGGCCAATTTACCTACCAACCTGCAAGTCTTTTGGCTTGTGGGAGGAAACCGGAAATTGAAAAGGTAGTTTAAAAAAAAACTTATGGTTACTTGGATTTATAACTAGAGGAATCGAATGTAAAAACAGAGATCATGCTAAAAATGTATATATCACTGGTTAGGCCTCAGCTAAAGTATTGTGGATAGTTCAGGGCACCACACTTCAGGAAAGATGTAAAGGCCTTAGAAAGGGTTCAGCGGAGGTTTACCAGGATATTATCAGGATAAAGGACTTCAGTAATGGAGAGAGGTTGGACAAGTTAGGACTGTTTTTCTTGGAACAGAAAACATTAAGAAATAACCAAGTAGAGGCTTTCAAGATGATCTGAGGTTTTGACAGAGTAGTTAGAGAAAAATTATTCCCTCTGGCAAGTGGGTCAGTAACAAATGTCATAGGATTTAAAATCCGTGGCAAAAGACAGAGAGGAGAGTTGAGGAGAAATGTTTTCACTGAGTTGTCAGGATCTGGAATGCTCTACGTATAAAGATGATGGAAGCTGATTCCAATAAATAATTTTAAAAGGGAGTTGGATGGGCACTTGAGGATGAGAGACTAACAGGATTACAGGAAAAAAAGATGGCGATGTGGGACTAAGGACGACTGCTCTTTCTAGAGCTAACACAGGTATGATTGGCCAAATGGTCTCCTTCTCTGCTGTAAGTTTCTATAATTTCTATGTATTTGAGGGAAAGCTAGGTAAGTGTGAGTGAGAAGGCACTAGAAGGACATGCTGACAGGGTTAGATGAGAGGAGGTGGGTGTGGAACTTAAACATTGGCACAGACCAGTTCGGACAAATGGTCTGTGTCTGTGCTATAATTTGTAGGAAAACTGCCAGTTGTTAGTAAACTCCTCACTTTTCTGTTTAACAAGCTATCTAACAGGTATATCTGTGTGACTGTACATTTGGAGCAGGGAGGAAGAGATGTGAATGGGCGACCCGGAAATACAGGTTTCCCGAGCATCCTGTGTTTTTAAACTGGAGGACGTTGTTTAAATTTTTTCTCCAGGTTTCTTGTCAGTGACCAGCCCGATCGACAGGCTGTTCAGACAGGAAAACCTGCAGCAGAAGGATGCAGCTGAGTAGCAGGTGGGGAGGCAGGGAGGAATTGAGGTCGGGGTTGGATCTAGTGGGGTTTGGGGCAGGAGCGATGTGGTCGCCAGCCATGTCCCATTTCCATTAAAGCAGGAAATGGGTGGGTTCAAATTTTAAACTCACTCAACCAAAGGACACCCATTTTTTGGAGTTAAAAATTACCTTGTGTCATCCGAAGTTAAGCTTATATAAATAAAGCAACTCTCATTTCACAGATGAATGAGATGGCTATACTGTATTCCGAAGGATCGTTATTCTGAATTCAAACCCTAAATTGTTATTATTTCAAATTTTGCATGGCAATTCAAAAGTCTGCTTTAATGCCTTGGAGAACCATGTCACCAACTTCCTTTGAAGCAACAAAAACCCCACACCTGCCATTCAACTAAATGGGTTCCAGTGTCTAAGCAGATTGTTTCACAGTGCCAACATTTGACATGTTTTTGATTTCCTCAGGCCTAGCTCTATAACACAAAGGGAAACAGGAGGCTAAATCATTCAGTGCTGACTTGAAGCTGCTGCGTTTCAGCACTCTTCCCATTTAGAACACCACCCATTACTGACAAGGTTAACTGCCATCATTATATTGGAAATTGCAGTGTTACAGTCCAGTGAAGATGGGCTGAAGAGCTTCTCTCTTTTCCCTCTCCTTGTTTCACCACAATAGGTTTAATTCTTTCTTAAAGTGCATGCACTGACCAATTCAGTAAATGTTTGATTGATTCTTGTTATGACCACATCACGTAAGTAATCGGATAGGTTTTCTTGAGGTAACAAAGAAAGAGGTTAACTTTATTGTACCTAAACCGAACTAATAAAATAATAAACAATGCCCAACTTCCACTCCCACACACACACTAGAGGTTTACACACAGATAGGTTACAGCGAGGGGAAAGACAGATGGGTTGAGTTAGAGTCCATAAAAAAATGTATACAGTCTGTGAAGTTCAGTGATTTGGCTGGCTTCTAGCTGAATTCAGTGGTCCTGAGGCTTTTAGTTTGAAGAGGTAGATGATTGATGCGGTGAGTCTCTTGGAGATAGCGATGCGGATGATTTCCTCCAACAGGGTTTCGGATTGTAGCAGGAGTACGCAAAGGTGGTCAGTCAACAGGATGGATTTAAAACCTTACATGCTGGAATGGAGAGAGGGAGAGAAAGAAAGAGAAAGAGAGAAAAAAGGAAGGCGAGAGAGACACCCCACTTAGGGTCTGCTCATGTCAGAGTCCAGTTGCTTCTCCTTTGCTGCAGAGAAAACACCAGATGGGGAGGGGTTTGTCACATGACAGTCACTCAGTCATTCAAACATAGCAGTTTGCAGTATTTCTCTGCTTACAGGTCGTTCCTTTAAATTTCTTCGATCTTGGTTCTTGCTGGGGAGTTGGCAGACATTTTGTCTCCTTCCTCACAGTCCTTTGCAATGTAGCAGGCAATGTAGCAAATTAGATGATCATCTTAAGCTGAAAGGAGGACTTTTGCTGGCAGCTTGTCTTTTAGAAGCAGGGCACTTAGAAAAATTCAAGGTAATCAAGCAGAGTCAACATGGTTCTGTGAAAGGGAAATCATGTTTAACCAAATTATTGGAGCTCTTTGAGGAAGTAACGTGTGCTGTGAATAAATAGGAACCAGTGGATGTACTGTATTTAGATTTCCAGAAGGCATTTGATAAGATGCCACATCAAAGGTTATTGCAGAAAATAAAAGCTCATGCTATAGGGAGTAACATTTTGGCATGGATAGAAGATTGGCTAGATAACAGGAGACAGGGAATAGGCATAAATGGATCATTTTCTGGTTAGCAAGATGTGATGAGTGGTGTGCTACAGGGATCAGTGCAGGGGTCTCAATTATTTACAATTTATATAAATGACTTGGACGAAAGGACTGAAAGTATGGTTGCTAAATTTGCTAATGACACAAAGATAGGTAGGAAATTAGTTGTGAAGAGGACATAGGGAGGCAACAAAGGGATATAGATAGGTTAAGTGAATGGGCAAAGATCTGGCAAATGGAGTATAATGTGGGAAAATGTGAAATTGTCCATTCTGGCAGGAAGAATAAAAAAGCATATTATCTAAATGGTGAGAGATTGCAGAACTCTGAGATGCAAAGGGATCTGGGTGTCCTCATTCATGAATTGCGTAAGGTTAGTATGCTGGTACAGCAAGTGATTAGGAAAGCTAATAGAATGTAATCATTTATTGTGAGGGGAATTGAATATAAAAGTAGAGAGGCAATGCTTCAGTTATACAGGGCATTGGTGAGACCACATCTGTAGTACTGTGTACAGTATTGGTCTCCTTATTTAAGGAAGGATGTAAATGTGTTGCAAGCAGTTCAGAGAAGGTTTCCTAGACTAATACCTGGAATAGTCTAGGTATTGTTGTCTTACGAGGAAAGGTTGGACAGGCTAGGTTTGTATCCACTGGAGTTTAGAAGAGTAAGAGGTGACTTGATTGAAACATATAAGATCCTGAGAGGTCTTGACAGGGTAGCTGTGGAAAGGATGTTTTCTCTTGTGGGAGAATCTAGAACTAGGTGTCACTGTTTAAAAATAAGGGGTCGCCCATTTAAGACAGAGATGAGGAGAATTTCTTTCTCTCAGAGGGTTGTGAGTCTTTGAAACTCTCTTCCTCTAAAGGTGGTGGAAGCAGAGTCTTTGAATATTTTTAAGGCAGAGGTAGACTGAGTCTTGATAAGCAAGGGCGTGGAAGATTATCGGGGGTAGGTGGGAATGTGGAGTAATCAGTTCAGTCATGATCGTATTGAATGGCGGAGCAGGCTCAAGGGGCTGAGTGGCCTATTCCTGCTCCTAATTCATATGTTCATTAAAAAAAATAAATTCAAATCTCCAGTCAGTGGATTAAAAAAAAATTATCATTCAACAAAATACACTGGCGTAACAAGAGTAGCACAAAATAGGAACAACTGCAAAGGGAGATCAGCAGCACCACCAATATAATTCCAATATCCTCCATGCAATGATGGGGGGATAGATGCATAAATTTGCATGGGTTGTTGGGGGGGAAGGGCAGTATTGGCCTGCAGGTGAATCTAACAATTAAAAAGAACAAAACACCAAAGATCAATGCATTAAGTCGAAGAGTCATTTGTGGCAAAGGCAATCTACCTGTAAAAGATGATTGACTGGTAAAATAAATATCCTCATCAACTTGGAATTGAGCAGGTTTTTAAAATGTCATATTATGATTATTCAAGTTGAATTGCTGCTTTAGATCTACAGGATTCAGCTGGTTTGTACAAGGTTACAAGACTTCTTTTGCAGTTCAAGACACCACTATCCATCTCACACCTACCCCAATTCAACCAATGATGTGCAATGAAATCATCAGGCAATTACAGTTTTCTTTTATATTTTTATCAAGATGCTGTTCATCGTCCCTATCCCCCACAGGTATATTTTCTTTTTATGCGTTTTTCAGATTATAAGTGTGCCGTTGGCCATCAAACCAATCAGAATTTCAGACCCTGCAGGTGAAGCGATAAAAGAAAACCTGATTAAAAGATCAAGTCTGACCATTAAGGAAATGAACTATGCTGCTGGGAAACTTATTCTTTGATGGAAATGCATTGTATCGTGAGGAAAATAGGTCATGTGAATGTCCAAATATATGGAACATGCAAGCCCTTCAAGATATGTGCTGAAGGTCACTGAAAATGCCTTTCTGCTTCCAGCCAGGAAAGCAAGCTATTCTGACATCTCTCCTGGGATGCAATTCAAAGAAAACCCAGTTAAGGTGTACCTCTCAATATATCTAAAATCCATACATGTAAGCATTCAATAGATAAGGCAGTCAATACCTTTCAAATTGGGTTCAACATCCAGATTTTTCATGGTTTTGCTGTGTTTTTGAAATCAGACAATAGGTTTAGCAGAGAATTCTCTTAAAATTGCGCTTAGAAGATTTGTACACAGACTAATGCTGTGTAAGTGATTTGATTGTTCACCATTTCAATAGAGATGTTAACCCATGCATAAAACATTTGTACACGAAGTTTTCCAGTTTCATTTCAAGGCTGGTATTATTAATTTCCAAAAAATGCTGGCAGATTTCTTAAGGATTTTTCTCCTCTTTACCCACCATTCTTTGTCCAAATGAACAGCTTCTAATTCAGCTCTTGAGATATGTAGGAAATGTCAATGTCTCTAAATACCAGCCTTGGCTCAGTTGGCTCAGACCCCAAACACTCCTTTCTGGTGAAGCAGCAATTTACTTGTACTTCTTTCAATGTAGTATACTGTATTCGCTGCTCACAATGTGGTCTCCTCTACATTGGGGAGACCAAACGCACACTGGGTGACCGCTTTGCGGAACACCTCCGCTCAGTCCGAAAGCATGACCCCGTGCTTGCCATTTCAACACACCCCTCACGCTCACATCTCTGTCCTGGGATTGCTGCAGTCTTCTGGTGAACATCAACGCAAGCTCGAGGATCGGCATCTCATTTACCAACCGATTAGGCACACTACAGCCTGCCGGACTGAACATCGAGTTCAATCATTTCCGAGCATGACGAGCCCCCCATTTTACTTTTATTTTTAGTTACTTTTTCTTTTTTCTCTTTTTTTGTGTTTATTTTATTTCATCTTAGTTTGTTCAGTTTGCCTACCCACTTTTTTTTATTTTATACTTGCGGCTGTTCAGTTTTCAGTCTGTTAACACCCTATCTGTACTAATGCTTTGTCTTTCAACACACCATTAACATATTGTTTGCCTTTGCTCCATGACCTTCTGGGCGGTTATTCTCTGTGACCTTGTCCTATCTACACCTCCTTTGTTATCTCTTGCCCCACCCCCACTTTACTTGCTGAAAACCTTTCACATTTCTAATATTTGCCAGTTCTGAAGAAGGGTCAACCTGAAATGTTAACTCTGCTTCTGTCTCCACAGATGCTGCCAGACCTGCTGAGTATTTCCAGCATTTCTTGTTTTTATTTCAGTTGGTACTACTCTTGCCACAAGAGTCAAAAGGTTGTGAGTTTGATTCCCACTCCAAAGACTTCAGCATATAATCCAGGTTGACAGTACTAAGACAGTCATGCACTGTGGGAAGTGCTGTCTTTCAGATGAGATGTTGAACCTCTGCCCTCTCAGGTGCATACAAAATATCCCAAGGCACTGTTAGAAGAGGAGCAGGGGAGTTCTCCCCAGAGTCCCAGCCAATAGTTAACGGTCAACCAATATCACCAAGACAGTCACAAACTCACTGGCCTGGATTTTGGACTGATATTAATGGTGAGGCTATCAGCCCTCACTGTTATCTGGAAAAAACTGGACAACATTCAGTGTCCACACATGCTCAATTAAATGCGGAACTCCGTATGGTATCCTGCTCCTCCACAGGGTGCGCTGCAACAGATCTCGCCGATAGACTTGGTAATGAATTTATTGGGTTGGTGTGAAGATCCCCACTAAAGATGCCATAAAACGTTAGAGCTGGGTCATTCAGGAGTAACTGTATTTTTAACAATGTGATAAGTACTGCCAATAAAAATCTCTCTGGCTCTGAAAATGTAATTTTACAACTGTGGAGTCTCATTCCTTTAGAAGTTAGTGTGTGTTGATTTTAAAAAAATCATAATTAAAATACTTTTTAAAAAACCTGTTTCTTATCTCTCTCTCAATCCCATCTGTATTTCCCAATCTTTATTTTCCTTTCTGTATCTGATTTAAATATAAGTTTACTTCCTGGTTTAGACTGTGCGGGCCGAATTTTCATTCCACGGTCAGGAACCCAATGCCCGGAACGATTCCGGATCCTGACCCTGCAAAGCATCAGCGATACAACACAATTTTCAAAGTGTCAGTCACTAATTGTCCCAAAGCTAATTTCGGTGTCCAATTAGGGTACAGCCAGGAGGTGGAAGCCAAGCACAGAGGGATAATTCAAAAGGCAAACAACAGCCATAACTGGGCTTGCCATTGCCTTTGGGAATGAATGAGCAGAGAGAGCAGAGCACCAGCGGTGGTTTGGGCAGCGATCCCCAGGCTGTCCAACATTTTTCTGCTGCATTCCTTGAGGCCCTGATCAGGGCTGTGGTGGACAGGACAGCAAGACTTTTCCCTCCAGCTGGGAGTACAACTCCAACTTCAGGAGTCCAAACACTCGCTCCTCAACATCATGTCTCTCAGCTCTAGCAATGGCAACTCTGTGCCACTGCATGAGCAACTGAGTTTAACTCTCTCCTTTTTCACAACTTTTCCACACTGCAGTCATGAGCAATAATGGTTCCTTGCTGTGTTCCCGACAGCTATGCTCAAATGCGTCCCAGATTCTCTGTGCATCCTGTGCTTGCCATTTGAAAATTGCTAACTATTGCTCTCCATACTCCTAATGAGTTCCACTACAAGCTTAGCAAGCAATTAAATGGAAGCGTGTGGGCTGCTTGCTCCGCCCTCCTGGAATCCCTTTGAAAATCTAATCTCATCAGTAAGGCATCAGGAACCAGCGACATCTTCTGAGTGCGTGATTTTCTGGGCCCACACGCACCCGACTTTGCCCCCATGGGCAATTAAAAATTCAGCTGTGTGTGTCTCAGTGAGGATTCTTCAATCTGATTGGTTGAAGAGCCTTGCTATTTCTTGCCCTGCTCTTAAGCACCACAGACACCTTGTAGAGGGCACCATGCTGGATCAGACCCTGAATTAAAGCAAGTTTCCACTCAAAAGCCCGCAAAAACATTGTGGGTAGCTGTCAGTGAGGTGAATGGAAACCGCTGATATTTTGCCATTGACCGTAAAATCTGGGCCATTCCTGTTTGTGGGATCATGTTGGAAAACAAAATACCTATGACATCCAATTATTTGTTGTGATCAACACAAAAGGATCAATGATCACTGCTAAGTGCAATTCACAAATCATCACAGAGAACGCGTCATTCTTCAAAGCACTGTAAACACCACTCGTAAGCATTGAATCTGATTCCAACATCGGCATCGCAGATGAAAAATGAGTCAAATAAGACTACATCTGATATCAGACGATATCCTACTCACGACAGAAAACACCCACTATACTTAAGTGACTGTGTTATGAAGTGAACTATTTATGCTTAAGTTTATTGTTTACAGTTTTGAAAACAAACAATTGAAACGTGCTATGTCTCTCATTTACTAAGAAGGGGAGGGATGTAGTGTTGTAGTGTTTTGAAACTGCAATTGCATTCTGTACTCTAGAGGCTGCTATAGAAAACACATATTAGCAAAGGGAAAGTGAAAGTAAAACAGAATAAAAGATGACTCCATTATGGTCAGCAGCAAGCTGCTTCTGTCCCATCCTGCTATCTCAGTCTAAGCCTCGCTTCTTATACTAAGCTTGATGAAACCTCATTAAAGTGCTGAGGACATCACAGATTTTTCAACCAAACAAACTATTATTTGCTTAAACAGACTCTTGACCTTGGATTAAGTGTTATCATCTGCTTGTAAGGTAATGCTGAGAAAAACTTTAAATTGGGTGACGCTGATGAGCAATTTGTGGAAAAGCCAACAAAATAATTTAGAATCCTTTATTATTGGTGATTCTGAATATACAATAACCTAGCTGCAGGAAAGACAACCTGGTTCTAGGTTTAAAAATCCTGAAAATCAGCAATAGTGTAAAGCCAGGACACACAGGCAAATACTGCACAACACAGTGGCCTCTCTAGTCAAGACTTGTGAAGAGAGGCATATTATAATGTTAGCATACTTGAGGAACCCTTGGTCAGGTAATTCCTAAGAGCTGTTACCACTTTGTTAGCTTGAATTTGCTGGAATAGTAAACTGGGTTTCCACTGCACTGCTAGTAAAGTAACATTGGAACAGCAGGAGCTCCTTCTGAAGAATTTCATGGCACTTTGCATCATTTAAAGTGACTGATGTCCAAGACTAACAGACAGAATTAGTGCTAGATAATGTTGTTGAAAGCAGTTTACAAGCTTGATTTTGATCACTATTACCTGCAACTCATCAGCCAGAGAGGGGGTGTAGAATCTTTGGGCGTAATTGCCAGAGGCAGAGAAAACAAATCCTTCTTTTGTGTGTTTTGGGTGAGGGTAGAAGAGCTTGCATTTTGCGGTGTCATTTTGTATCACAGCCGCGGATCCGAGATGGACCTTACCTGTGAAATCTTCAGCTATAAACAATTTACCTGGCATGCCTAAAGAAGGCGGCTGTATCTGGAACAGGGGTTGTAAGACAGTCAGGCGCTCTTGATACTTTTCTCTCCATTTCCCTCTTTATCTCCCATTTTCTGTACTTCCTTCTTTCTTCACATCAGTTGGGGAATATGCAAATTTCCCCTTACTTTCTGCACAAACTTTCTGTCTCTCAAACAAAAATGGGACAAATTACCAGATAATCTGTTTTAGTGATGTGCATTGAAAAATGAATATTGATCAGGACACTGGGAGAGTCCCCTGCACCTCTGAATAGTGCCTTGGGTTCTTTTTTTAACAATGTTTGAAAAGACAAACGGGGCCTCCTTTTAATATCTCATCCAAACAAATCACATGGAATATTGCGATTCTGAGAAAAATCGAAGACAATGATTTCCCATGCAGACTAATATCAAATGTGGGAGGAAGTCACTTTTATCATTCTATCAACTATAAGAATATTCTTGCAGCCATCTTATTTAACTGGAAATGCTGACAATTAAGCATCAAAATAATTCTCCACTAATATTTCAGTTATTCATTCTTGGGATGTGGGCATTGCTGGAAAGGTCAGCATTATTGTCCATCCCTAATTGCCCTTGTTGAAGAGACTTAGTAGTTGGCAGGAAAAAAGACAGAGGCGCAAGGAGAGAGCCAACTGTGCAACAGCCCCGACAAACAAATTTCTCTGCAGCACCTGTGGAAGAGCCTGTCACTCCAGAATTGGCCTTTATAGCCACTCCAGGCGCTGCTTCACAAACCACTGACCACCTCCAGGCGCGTATCCATTGTATCTCGAGATAAGGAGGCCCAAAAGAAAGAAAAGAAAAGAAAGAAAGAATTGCCCTTGAGAAGGTGGGGGTGAGTCGCCTTCTTGAACCACTGCAGTCCATATGTTTTAGGTACACTCGCAATGTTGTCAGAGTGTTCCAGCATTTTGACCCAGCGACGATGCAGGAACAGCAATATATTTCCAAGTCAGGATGGCGTGCAACTTGGAGGAAAACTTGGAGCTGGTGGTGTTCCCATATGTCTTTCCAGGTGGTAAAGGCCGTGGGTTTGGAAGGTGCTGTTGAGTGAGACATGGCGAGTTTCTGCAGTGCATTTTGTAAATGATGCACACTGCAGCCACACTGTGCCGGTGGCGGAGGGAGTGAATGTTTTAGGGTTGTGGATGGGATGCTGATCGAGTGAGCTGCTTTGTCCTGGCTGGCGTCGCGCTTCTCAAGTGTTGTTGGTGCTGCACTCATCCAGGCAAGTGGTGAGTATGACATCAGACTCCTGACTTGTGCCGTCTATATGGTGGACAGGCTGTGAGCAGTCAGAAGGAGATTTACTTGTTGCAGAATACCCAGCCTCTGACCTGCTCTTGTAGCCACAGTATTTATGTACTGGTTCAGTTAAGTTTCTGGTCACTGGTGACCCCAGTATGTTGATGGTGGAGGATGTAGGTAGATTTGGGTAGATAGGTTTCAGTTTAACTTGACCATTTTTATACTGTATCTAATGTAATGAGCAACAAGATCAAGAAAGCCATTTTATAATTAATGTGACCAAAGAAGTCATTTTGTGTTCAGTATTAACTTTTGGATCCTGTATTAATTAATAAGTAGCTATCCATCATGACACTGTAATGAACCTTGATTAAGATATAATTAATGAATCAATTATCATTTTAGAAAGAACGGGTTTCATTTAAAGTTTGTTAAATCTAATTACTGTAAGTTTCTGTGTCTGTGTGAGAAAGAGCAGTTTCAGCTAAATGTGTTCAAACAATGGACCTTTCTGGGATCCCTAATAAAGGCCATGAGATAAAAACATAAGAAATAGGAGCAGCAGCAGGCCATTCGGTCCCTCAAGCCTGCCCCGCCATTCAATAAGATCATGGCTGATCTGCCCCAGACCTCAACTCCTCTTTCATGCCAGCTCCTCATAGCCCTCAACTCCCTGATATTTCAAAAATCTATTTACCTCCTCTTTAAATACTTTCAGTGATCTAGCCTACACAATTCTCTGGGGTAGAGAATTCCAGACATTCACTACCCTCGGAGAGAAGAAATTCCTTTGTATCTTAATTTTAATTGAGTGTCCTCTTATTTTGTAACTATGTCCCCAGTTCGAGATTCCCCACTAGTGGAAACATCTTCTCAACATCTACCCCGTCAAGCCCCCTCAGAATCTTGTATGTTTCAATAAGATCATCCCTCATTCTTCTAAACTCTAATGAATAAAGGCCTAACCTGTTTAGCCATTCTTGAGAAGTCAACCCCTTCATCGCAGGAATCACCGAGTGAATCTCTTTTGAACTGCCAGTATATCCTTTCTTAAATACAGCGACCAAAACTGTACACAGTACTCCAGGTGTAGCCTCACCACCACCCTATACAGTTGTAACAAGACTTCCCTATTTTTACACTCCAACCCCCTAGCAATCAAGGCTAAAGTTCCGTTTGACTTCTTAATTACTTGCTGCACCTGCAAGCTAACTTTTTGTGTTTTATGCACAAGAACACCCAGATCTCTCTGTGCTGCACTTTTCTGGAGTCTCTCCATTTAAATAATAGTCTGCCTTTTGATTCTTCCTACCAAAGTGCATGACCTCACACTTTCCTACATTCAACTCCATCTGCCAAGTTTTTGCCCACTCACTCAACCTATCTATATCCCCTTGCAGATTCCTTATGTCCTCATCACAACATGCCCTCCCACCTATTTTTGTATTGTCAGCAAATTTGGATATATTATAGTCTGCCCCCTCCTCCAAGTCATTAATATAGATAGTAAATAATTGAGGCCCTAGGACTGATTCTTGTGGCACTCCACTAGTTATGTCTTTCCAACCTGAAAAAGACCCATTAATCCCGACACCCTGTCTTCTGTGAGTTAACCAATCCTCAATCCATGCTAATACATTACCCCAATCTTGTGCAATAATCTTTTATGTGGCACCTTATTGAATGCCTTGATGGTACATCATGGCCTTCAAGAGTCTAGATTTTTAACAAATAGAAAACTTGTGTTAAGGTCAGGTTAGGAGACAGCATGAAACCACACTGTCTCACGTATTTTATCTCCTGGCTTTAGCCGTGTAGCTCTACATTATGAAGAATGTGATGGACACTGGGGGTTAAATGCAGGGGTCTTGTAAGGTTTTGTTGCGCAGGGACACCAGAAAACCTCAGAGGTAAAGGCACAGATCATCAGCCAAGTTCTCCACCTGATGAGGTATCTGGACCAAAGAAACAGGAACCGCAATCTGCGACAAAGCTCGACCAGTCAGCACACCTGCTAGAGCTGTAAAGTTATATTCCCAAGTTTAAGTATAATTTTACTTTCAATTGTTAAGCATTCTTTTACTCTCAATAAAATTTCTGGACTTATCAAGTACCCTGTTACCTTAATCATTTAAAGTCTTACCCAAGGAGATGGTCCGCAACGGACTTTCCAGACTTAAAAGGTAACTTACAGGGATTCAGCAATGATCATGCTGTTCAATGTTAAGGGAGGTACTTAGACATTCTCTTGTTGGAGCTAGTCATTACTTGGCACTTGAGGTGCAAATGTTATGTATGCAGTCAGTGTTACCAAGTTACCAAGCCAATCTTGGTGAAAAGACATTGCAGTCTCCAACCTGGGGTATATTCTGTGGGGTTTAATAAATTCTGGTAAATCTATCAGTTATTGTTACTAACAGGTAAGGCAGGGGTCTAGGGCTCTCCTCTCAGCTTTTTCCTGGTTTGGCCGTAACAGGGTTTAATCTTAAAACACAGTTTTTAGCTCCCCTTCAGTGAATCCTTGCTCACTGCTCTCTAATTGCAATGGCAAAGAAATCAACCAGACGGATTTTCTCAGATTTAAACAAGAAAGGTGTAAGTTTATTAACCTTAAAACTCTAGTTCAGTTAAAACTACTAAAAATACATGTCGTGACCATGCTAGCATGCATATGTGATAAACGCACATAGGAAGAGAACGAATTAAAAGGGGGGAGGTTTGAAGTAGTCGATGGAAATTCAGTTACTGGCTCATTGGCATATGGGCAGGCTCCTTCCTAACTTTCTCAATAATGTCAAGGTCAAGCAGGCATTGAAGTTCCTTCTCTGTCTGTTTCCTGACATGAAATGGTATTTGTTGCCTTTGATGCACAACTGGGGGCACATTGGGGTCTACATGCAACTTGCAAGTAGCAACTTTCAGTTTGACAATACCAGTGAAGTGATCAACATACAGTTCGAGAATGTTTGAGAATATGTGAAGGAATAGCATGTGACTGCAGTCATGTGCAGATCTGTTGCTGTGTGGAAACTGATGTGTGTCACATTCTCCAGATATGACATGGAATACAGCATTTGTTCTAGTGTTTTTGAATGAGACTAGTATTTCAAATGTCCCTAGGATTTTCAGTGGTTTGTCAACATTGCAAGGAAAGATTTTCATATTCCCTGGTTTGCAGAAAATGGGGCCAATCTGAAGTTGGTTGAATGTTTTGTCCCCCATGACATTGACAGGCGCTCCTGTGTCAATGAGAGCATCTATGTCCGAGCAGCCTCAAGTGGTGTCTGAGAGAGAGCTCAAAATATGTTTAGGTTGTCCGCCTCTACTTTGGCTACATTCTCTCACCCTTTTGCTGTTGTATGCATGCGAGTCACCCTTCTATTGGTATTGGTCTAAGTAGTTGATTCTGATGAGCGATAAGCACGAACAAAGAGGTTGGGTTTTCCACAAGCTTTACACTGTTTACCAGTAGCAGGACATTCTGACCAGTGCGGGTAAGCACTGCCACAGTGGAAGCATTCTTTGGATCAGCTGCAGCTCTGTTTGTGAGATGGCTGTTGTTGCTTTGCAGGTCGTTTCCTGGCACAAGTGATGAATAGTGTTCACAGGAGTTGAGATTGGAGTGTGGTGGTTACTATTAGCGTTCTGCGCTACTGAAATTGAGGCTAAGATTGATAGTGATCTTGCTAACTTCAACAACACCGACAGCTTTCTGTCTTTCTCAAGTGCTTTTTAGCATAGTCAACTGGGGAGACAGCCTTTGTGTTTTAATTTCTTGTTCGACATGTTCAGCATCACCGAAGTCACATTTGCTTGCTGGTTGTCTCAAATGCGTGCAATATTGGTCAATTGTCTCGTTTGCTTCTTGCTGAGTGCGTCAGTAGACAAGAGTTTCATGTATGGTATTTTTCTTGGGTGTGAAGTGGTTTGCCAGTGCATTTTTGCTGAGTAGTAGTCATTTTGCTCAGGAGTAACTGTCTCAAAGATATCTTCTAATTCTTCACCTCCATAGTGTAGAAGCAAGGCATTTTTCCTTGTGTCATTTGTGATTGCGAAACCTGCTACCTTTGAAACATCGCAGCCACTTTTGACAATGTGGGTATACAGATGATGGCTTTAAATGCACATCAAAAAGTGGTAGATTGGGCATAGACAACACCATACTGATCATCAACGCAGTGATAAAGGATCCGGGATCGCGATCTTTTTCAGAGAAAACTTCTCTGCAGTAATCGGAGATTTCATTTTATTTTTGATTGGATGGTTCTTTGGAGGGATCAGTGTGCGAGTGTCCACTGTTCTGTTTGTGCCTAATGCAGTCTCCATGTTAAAATGTTGTCTGTGAAAGTAGAAAAAAACTTCCATAATTTTCATACCCGAAAACAATGTTTCCATTTTTCCCCCATCTTTTTCCTGTTTACCACGTCGCCATTGTGACATGTTCGGGACTTGGGTGAGGTTCAGCTGAGTTTGGTACAAGGTATGAAGCAAAGGCAGGGAGACAAAGACTGTAGCAGCTGAACATAAAGGCTTCTCCTTTTATTCTCTCTGTTACACTTTCTCTTTGCTGGCATGTGTGTTTTACAGCAGCCTCTGGAGTACACAATGCAATTGCAATTTCAAAACACTACAACACCACAGAATGAACAGCAGATACCTTGGGCACCATGGGTCAAGATTTCTATTGAGTAAATGGGCTGATTTAATAACTTTTTAAATTAACTCACAAATATTGCTCAGCCCCATGCTCCATTGATTAATCCATTGTTCAAAGTGGTAAATAGAGTAATTAGAACACCAGGGAGCCCACCAACATACGTCACAGGAATACTATCTCTGAGCTCCCCTACAAGCTGTGCTAGGCCCAATCATCTTCAGCTGCTTTATCAATGACATTCCCTCGATCATAAAGTCAGAAATGGGACTAGTCGCTGATGGTTGCAGTACTCAGCTCCATACACAACTCCTCAAATGCTGAAGCAGTCCATGCAAGACCAAGACAACATTCAGGCTCAGGTTGACAAGTGGCCAGTAACATTCATGCCACACAACTGCCAGGCAATGACCATCTCCAACGAGATAGAGTCCAACCACCTCTCCTTGACATTCAACAGCATTACCATCACTGAATCCCCCACCAACATGCTGAGGGTCATTGACCCGAAACTTAACTGGACCAACCAAATAAATACTGTGGTCAAAGAATGGGAATTCTGCAGCCAGTAACTAACCTCCTGACCCCACAGCCTTTCCATTATCTAGAAAGGCACAAGTCAGGAGTGGAATGGAGTACTCGCCACTTGCTTGGATGAGTGTAGCTCCAACACTCAAGAAGCTCAGCACCATCCAGGACAAAGCAGCCAGCTTGATTGGCACCCCATAGCATTCACTCCCTCCACCTCAGGTGCACCTTGGTTACAGTGTGTACCATCAACAAGATGCACTGCAGCAACTTGCCAAGGCTTCTTCGCAGTGACTTCCAAATCCACAACCTCTACCACCTAGAAGAACAAGGGCAGCAGGCACATGAGTAAACCAGAACCTGCAAATTCCCCTCCAAGTCACACACTATCCTGACTTGGAAATATATCATGTTATTTCATCGTCGCTGATCCAAAATTCTGAAACTCCCACCCTAACAGGACTGTGGGCGTATTACATCACATAGACTACAGAAATGCAACAAGGAAATCACAACTACCTTCAAGGGAGACTGGCAATAAATGCTGGCCTTGCCAGCAACACCTAAATACCATGAACCAAAACAAAAAGTCATACAGCATCCTGACTTAGATATACATGACTACTGGTTTATTGTTGCTGGGTCAGTTTTCTCACCTGACATCATTGTGGGAGCTCCATCAGCACAAGTATTGCTGCAATTCAAGGCAGCTTGAATTGTCCTTTTGCAGAGCAACTAGGGATGAACAATAAATGTCGTCTCATCAGAATCACTCACATTGCAAGAACAATTTTTTTTTATTAACTCTGAAGAATAATGCCACAATTCTTTCATGAATACTTGCAACAGACACTCAGGCTATCGCTTACATTGAATAGGATGGGTGTCAGTTGGAAACCTTTCCTCAAACCTACTATAAGAGTTATTGACACAATGGGTAATGCAGACATTAACATACCATATATAGGATTATTATGTAAATGTATTGAATTTGCATATACTGTCAGCAACAGATTATAAATTAACATTCATGCATATCATCTCATGTCATATAGAACACCTTTGCATTTGTATTGGAAGACAATATACCTGACATTTAGCTGGACAGATACATTAGTGGATCCAGACCAGTAATATCTTCCTTCCATTCCAAATGTGTCAAGTTTACACACAACCGGTTTAATAATGCAAACCATCAACAGCAGCTAAATCTCTCATAACTTGATTAGATGTTCTACTGGATAAAATGCTGATGCATAGCTAGTCTCAATAAAGCTCCTGAATTTACAATAAATATTCATGAATTCAGGAGAGTTTTCACTGTCTGCTTTCTGAGCTATTAATTTGTGCCACTTAAGAGGAGCGCTAAAGGGAAAGGCCAGGGCAAGAACCCGACCATTTCAAAATAACTGTTAATTTTGTTCTTTTAAATAAAAAAATATGCAGTTAAAATCCTAGGAGTTTTGCAGAAAGTTATGTTGATTGCCTCATAGGCACAAGGCCTGGAGGAAGTTCTTTCCAAATAATCATCTTACATCTTGTGAATGCTTTAGTGATCAGCATCTTCAAGCTCAAGCAATGTTAGTTGAACATCTGCCAGAGCAGTTTCCAGTAGATGAGAGTGTGGGAAAATTGTGCCAATTAAAAAAAAAGTTAAAACTGGAGAGCAACAGACTATTTCAGTATAACTTGACTATGCAAATGGTACATGGTTTCCATATAAACTTTCACTGCAATAGCTTTGGCCATCTCCTTGACTTCCCATTTTCAGTGACCTCTCTACTCTTATGGCCTTGATCCACCAGCAAGCCCATTTCTGACCACTTCCTTGTATTCCGCGCCGCCCACATATTCCCATCCCCATTTAACCCCAACTTTGTTTGTGTCCCCCTCTGGAAAAAAACTCTACCCAAATCATTTACAACTGTATCTGAGGAATGCAAAGTCCTTCACAAGGGGCAGAAAATTCAGAAAGGGACTACTACTGAATTGGAAAGAACGTGTGCTTGGAAAACAAAATAGCTCTGGTTGTCCTGATTAACAATAAATTGAAGCTATCGCAACAGTGCTGGATGGCAGCGAGTAACGCAAACCAGAAGTTAGGACGTATTAATAGGTCAATATTGAGTCAAAATAGAGAGGTAATCCTGCCATTTCATAAATCATTGGTGCAAACACACTTAGAATACAGTGTACACTTCTAGTCGCCATAGTACAAAAAGGACACTGCAGCTATTGTAAGAGTACAGCAAAGCATACAAATACATTATGGGGGTGAAGGGGGTGGAGTGGTTGGACTATGAGGACTGATTAAACAAATTGGGTAAGTACGAACTGGAAAGTAAAAAGCGGAGAGGTTGCGTGATTGCAGTTTTTAGGATTCCAAAGGGAGTAGAGAATGTCAATTTTTTTTTTAAGGACTTCCATTCCCTCAATGTGTAGGTACATATACAATACTCAGAAATTAATCCTTCTGGCTTATAGAAAATATCCAGAAGAACACACAACCCCATCGCCTTGAAAATAAATGACATGCAGAAGACTAGTTCACCATTTAAACAGGAAAGACAGCTTTTGTGGGAACTTAAGTCCAGTTCTTTCAGCAGAACTTGAAGACAGTCAAAGTATACTTCTATTGAAAGAGATCTAGATTCCGAGATCCTACTGGCAGTATTTCAGTTTGCACGACAAGTTTGCAAATTCTTTGGTCCTGTAATTATACTCTGCAAACACTAATGAAAGCTTAAAATGTCAGAGTAAAATTTCTTTATGCATTCCTCACAGCAACTGAAATTCAAAACTACTGTGCGTCAGGCACTTGGAAATGTTTCTTAGACATGAAAAAGACACTATATAATTGGAACTCTCATTTCTCCAATTGGGTGTATTAATATATTTATAAATAGGTTAGCAATCTGTTAAAATAATGGTCAAAGGAATTCCATGTGAACATATGAAGTATTTACCTTGTAATATTTACTGAGTGCAATATCAAAGCCTTTGAGAGGCGCTGAACAATCATGCTCAAAGGAACATCTACCTTGGATATCATAAAGAATGGATCAGCACCCTGGTTTGAGGGGAGGAGGAGGCTGCCCAATAGCCTGTGCCCGGGGAAATGGGGAATGATGCCCTGGTTTGGTTAATAGAAACTCGTGACACCATTGGTTGCCATTTCAACTAACATTTATGGTATCAGCTACCTCAGCTCAACGTAGCCCCTAATTGTACAAATCGAGCCAGCTCCACTAATCAGTATCATGGCTGAACTTTTACATTAACTCCACTTTACCACCCTATCCCTATATCCCTTTATTTCATTAGTGTCCAAAAATCTATTGATCTCAGTCTTGGAACATACTCAGATTGTACATTCACAGACCTCTAGGTTGGAGAACCCCAAAGATTCACAATACTCAGTGAAGAAATTTCTTCTTATCTCAGTCCTTATCTTGAGGCCATGACCCCAGCTCTAGATTCTCTAGCCAGGGCAACAGCCTCTCAGCATTCACCCGGTCAAGCCCTCTAAGAATTTAATATGTTTCAATGAGATCATTTCTCATTCTTCCAAACTCCAAAGATTATAGGCCCATTCTGCTCAGTCTCTCTTCATAGGACTGCCCTCTCATCCCAGTATTCAATCTATTGAACCTCTGTTGCACCTCCTCTCAGACAAATATATCCCCCCTTAGATAAGGAGAACAAAACTGCATACAGTATTGCATACTGTATTCAGTTCTGAAGAAGGGTCACTGACCTGAAACATTAACTCTGCTTCTCTTTCCACAGATGCTGCCAGATCTGCTGAGTGGTTCCAGCATTTCTTGTTTTTATTTCAGATTTCCAGCATCCGCAGTATTTTGCTTTTATTTATTTGCATACAGTACTCCTGTGTGATCTCACCAAGGCCCTATATAATTGCAGCAAACCTTCCTTACCTTATTCTCCAAACCCCTTGCAATAAAGGTTAACATACCATTTCCCTTCCTAAATGCTTGCTATTCCTGCCAGTTAACTTTGTGATTTCTGTACCCCTAAACACCTTTAATATTTTTTTATTTACCCTTCTAAAGTGTATAACTTCACACTTCCCCACATTATATTCCATCTGTCATGTTTTGCCCACTCACATAACCTGTCTATGCAACCCTTTTCAGACTCTGTCCTCCTCACAGCTTACTTTCCCACTTAACTTTGTATTGTCAGCAAAGATGGATACATTACACTTAGTCCCCTCAGCTAAGTCATTGATGTAGACTGTAAATAGCTGAGGCCCTGATTCTTGTGGCACTACACTAGTTACACCCTGCCATCCCAAAAATGACCTGCTTATTCCTACTGTTTTCTATCCTGTAACCAATCCTAAATCCAGCTAATATATCACCCACAATCCTGTATAATAATCTTTGTGTGGCACCTTATCAAATGTCAACTGAAAATCCAAATATACTACATCCACTGATTGCCCCATACCCACTGTACTAGTTACACTCATAAAAAACTCAAATGGATTTGTCAAACACAATTTCACTTTCATAAAACTGTATTGACTCTGCCTAATTATATTGTAATTTTCCAAGTGTCCTTCTACCACGTCCTTAATAATAGATTCCAACGTTTTCCTATTGCTGGTCAACTGGCCTAAAGTTCCTCATTTTTTCTCCCTCCTTTCATGAATAGCGGAGTTATATTTGCTATCTTCGAATCCATGGGAACTGTTCTAGAGTCTAAGGAATTCTGGAAGATCAATAATCAATGCATCCACTATCTCTGCAGCCATCTCTTTGAAAAGCCTAGGATGTAGACCATCAGAACCAGAGAATTTATTGACTTTTAGTACAAGTACTTCATCTTTACTAATATTAATTGCTTTAAGTTCCCAACTCTCATTATACCCTTGGCTCCCCAAAATTTCCAGCATGTTCGTGTCTTCTGTGAAGACAGGCACAAAATATTTCTTTATCATCTCTACCATTTCCTTATTCTCCATTTTAATTTCTATCTCTGCCTCAAGGAACCCATATTTACTTTTGGTTATCCCTTCCTTTTTACAAATTAATAATCTCACCTCACATATTGCACACTGTTCCTAACTGATTCCTAGTGTTAAATATGTATAATTTATAGCTGAACACAACAGCATTGGTCAATAAACATACCAATCTGAATCTATTGCAGGATTAACCAAAATGACTTCTACTACTACCACCAGTTAACATACAAAAATGTCCCAAAGTACATCATAGAGTGGTAATCAAAAAATGGACACCAAACCAACGGAAGAAATATTAGGAAGGGTGACCAAAAGCTTAGTTGAAGAGATGAGTTTTAAAAAGGAACAAAGAGAGGTAGTGAAGTTTAGGGAGGGAAGTGCAGAGCATGGGGCTTAGGCAGTTACTAGCACAAAGGAAGGGTGAAGAGAGAGATAAACCAGAAACAAGAGGCCAGAGTCATAGAAATGAAGATTTAGGCGGGAGAGGAGATAGTAGGAGTAGAGTTAGAGTTGGGGAGGACTAAATACAAGAACGAGAACTTTAAACGTGAAGAATTAGGAAGCAGAAGCCAATGTAGGTCAGTGAAGACAGGACTCCACAATGACAGTGCCTTTGAAAGCCAGAATGGCTATATCCAAGGAGATGGAGCCACATTGCAATGTCAGCTAGCATGGGGGACCAGAAGGGAAGTAGGATGGTCAACAGTTTATTGGGAATCGCGGGTAGGTGTGTGGAGGTGGGGGTTGGTGTGGACAGGATAAGCTCAGGCAGGGAGATGGGGTGTGTGGGAAGTCATCGAGCACAGAAACAGGCCCTTTTTTCCATCTTGTCTGTGTTGGCCATCAAGCACCTAACTATTCTAATCCCATTTATAAGCATTGCCCCATTGCCTTGTATGCTATGGCATTTCAAGTGCTTGTCTAAATACTTCTTAAATGTTGTGGGGGTTCCTGCCTCTACCACCTCTTGAGGCAGTGTGTTCCAGATTCCAACCACTCTCTGGGTGAAAAAATTCTTCCTCAAATCCCCTCTAATCCTCCTGCCCCTTACCTTAAATCTAAGCCCCCTGGTTATTGACCCCTCCGCTAAGGGAAAATGTTTCTTCCTATCTAATCTATCAATGCTCCTCTTAATTTTGTATACCTCAATCATGTCCCCCCTCAGCCTTCTCTGCTCTAAGGAAAACAATACTAGCCTTTTCAGTCTCTCTTCATAGCTGAGATGCTCCAGCCCAGGCAACATCCTGGTGAATCTCCTCTGCACCCTCTCCGGTGCAATCACATCCTTCCTATAGTGTGGTGCCCAGAACTGTACACAGTACTCCAGCTGTGGCCTAACTAGCGTTTTATACAGCTCCATCATAACCTCCCTGCTATTATATTCTATGCCTTGGCTAATAAAGGCAAGTATCCCATATGCCTTCCTAACCACCTTATCTTCCTGTGCTGCAGTCTTCAGTGATCTGTGGACAAGTACACCATGGTCCCTCTGACCCTCTGTACTTCCTAGGGTCCTACCATCCACTGTACATTCCCTTGCTTTGTTAGTCCTCCCAAAATGCATCACATTTCTCAGGATTAAATTCCATTTGCCACTGCTCCGCCCATCTTACCAGCCCATCTATATCATCCTGTCATCTAAGGCTTTCCTCCTCATTAGTTATGACACCACCAATTTTCGTGCCATCTGTGAACTTACTGATCATACCTCCTATATTCACATCTAAATCATTAGAGTACTATTAACAGCAAGGGTCCCAGCACCGATCCTTGTGGTACACCACTGGTCACAGGCTTCCACTTACAAAAACAACCCTCGACCATCACCCTCTGCCTCCCGCCACTAAGCCAATTTTGGATCCAATTTGCAAATTACCCTAGATCCCATGGACTCTTACCTTCTTAACCAATCTCCCATGCGGGACCTTATCAAAAGTCTTACTGAAGTCCATGTAGACTACATAAATTGCTTTACCCTCATCTACACATTTCGTCACCGCCTCGAAAAATTAATCAAGTTAGTTAAACACGATCTCCCCCTGACAAAGACCTGCTGACTATCCCTGATTAATCCCTGCCTCTCCAAGTGGAGATTAATCCTGTCCCTCAGAAATTTTTCCAATAGTTTCCCAACCACTGATGTTAGACTCACCGGCCCGTAATTACATGGTTTATCCCTATTACCCTTCTTGAATAATGGTACCACATTCACCGTCCTCCAATCCTCTGGTAACTCTCCTGTGCTCAAAGAGGATTTGAAAATTTGTGTCAGAGCCCCTATCTCCTCCCTTGCCTCACATCACAGCCTGGGATACATCTCATCTGGGCCTGGGGATTTATCCACTTTTAAGCCTGCTAAAGCAGCTAATACTTCCTCCCTTTCAATGCTAACATGTTCAAGTATATCACAGGCCCCCTCCCTGATCTCTACACCTACATCGTCCTTCTCCATAGTGAACAGATGAAAGGTAATAATTTAAAGCCTCACCTATGTCCTCTGGCTCCACACACAGATTGCCACTTTGGTCCCTAATGGGCCCTACTCTTTCCCTGGTTATCCTCTTGCCCTGAATATATTTAGAAAACACCTTAGGATTTTCCTTTATCTTGCCCGCTAGTGTGTTTTCATGTCCCCTCTTTGCTCTCCTAATTACTTTAAGTACCCCCCTACACTTTCTATTCTCCTCTAGTGTCTCCGCTGTTTTCAGCACTCTGGATCTGCCATAAGCCTCCTTTTTTTTTGTGATCCAATCCTTTATATCCCTTGATATCCAGGGTTCCTTGGACTTGTTGTGAGAATTTAATGAGACATGGATATAAAAGCACAATACTGTGGGTGCTGGAAATCTTAAATAAAAACAGTAAATGCAGGAAATACTCAGCAGGTTAGGCAGCAGCAGTGGAGAGAGAAAGAGTTAACGTTTCAGGTAGATGCCCTTTCATCAGAACAGGAAGAAAGAGATGTAACAGGTTTTAAACAAGTACAGAGGCAGGGAAAGGCTGGCGGTGGGGTGGAGGTGGAGAAAGAACAAAAGGGAATGTTTGTGATAGGGTGGAAGGCAGGAAAAATTAAATCCTTCCCCTCTGTACTTGCTTAAAACCTGTTACAGGTCTAACTTTTTCCTATTCGGATGAAAGGTCATTGACCAGAAACAATAAACTTCTCAAGCCGCAGATTCTGCTTCACCTGCTGAGTATTTCTAGCATTTTCTGTTCTTATTACTAATGGAACATGGGGTCATGGAATCAAACCGGGGTTTAACATGCACCAAGTCCCAATCACCCATTATTGAGTGCTCACTGACCTACATTGGCTCTCAGTCCAGCAACACCCCAATCTTAAAATTCTCATCCATGTGTTCAAATCCCTCTATGGCCTATTTCTGTAACCTTTCACCCTACAACCCACCAAGACCTTTGCCATTCCACCAATTCTGGACTTGTGCGCATCCTTGATTTCTTTCGCCTCTCCATTGGCAACCATGCCTTCAGCTGCCTAGGACCTCAGCTCTGGAATGGGCACCCTAAACCTCTCTGCATTTCTACACATCTCTCCTCATTTAATACATTCCTTAAAACTTAACTATTTGAATAAGTGTCCTGTCACCAGTCCTAATATCTGAGAGTCTCTGTGTCAGATATTGTCCGATAATGCTCCTGTGAAGCACTTTGGACGTTTTGGCATGTTGAAAGGCAATATGAATGCAAATTGTCATCGTAGGGTCAATATATATCTTCATCACACGGATTAAGGAATAATTTTTGTTCATTCTGAATGTTCGGTTTGTAACAAAGTTAACGCTTGTTTTAAAGAAATAAAACCAATGTATACCAATGTTATTTGTATTTGAATGGTTTATTCTTTGAAGCCCATACATTTATCTCTGTTGCCTACTCAATGTTCCTGATTGTGACCTTTGAAATTCCTTTTTGGTGGAGGTAGCAGCGAAGGACAGATTCATAGCCAAGCAGAGTGTGGAGATCAGGGGATGGAAGGATCAGCATCTGACACCTTTGCATCACAAGGAGGAATGGCTTGAATCATATTCATGCATGGCTTATCATTTATAGGGATTATGTTGCTCAGGCTAAGTCACCTTTATAAAAGAAAAAGAACTCGCATTTATATAATGCCTTTCACAACCTTTGTCCCAAAGCCTTTTACAGTTAATGAAGTACTTTAGACATGTAGTCACTATTGTAATATCGGGAATGTGGCAGCCAAATTGCACACAAGTTCCTACAAATAGCAATGTGATAATGATCAGGTAATCCCTTCTTAGGTATTGGTTGAGGGATAAATATAGGCCAGAGCACAAGGGAGAACACCCCTGCTCTTCTTTGAAATGATGTTTTACACCCAACTGAGCAGGGAGATGGGGTTTAATATTTCATCTGATAGATGGCACCTCAGACAGGACAGCACTCTCTCAGTACCGCACTGCACTGTCAGCCTAGTTTTTATGCTCAGGACTCCGGAGTGGGACTTCAACTCACAACATTCTGACTCAGCAGCAAGAGTGCTACCACTGAGCCACAGCTGACATCCACTTGGTGTCAGCTATAATTGGATTGCTGATCAGAGAACCAGCATCCTTTACAGAAGTGTTTTTGGAACTGCTCATGGGAGCCATCCATCTTATTGAAACCAGATTTTATGACAACCAAACCATCTTCTATAGATGACATATTTCTTCTTGAATGTCTGCTATCATTAGCCTCAGAGATATGTTAGAATTACATAGAATGCATAGCAAACATGCCAATCAGCACAACCAATCTATGCCGGCATTTATGCTCCACTTGGGTCTCTTCTTTTCCTTCCTCATCTAACCATCAGCATAACTGTCTATTCTGTTTTACCACAAATGCTTGTCTAGCTTCCCCCAAATGCATCTATGCTATTCACACCAACTAGTCCATAGTTGCGAGTTCCACATTCTCATCACTGTCTGGGTAAAGAAGTTTCTCATGAATTGCCTATTGGATTTCTTGGTCACTATCTTACATTGATGGCCTCTAGTTTTGCTGATCCCCCTGTGTCTGCTCTGGCAAAACATTTCATAATTTTAAAGACCTCAAATAGTCTCTTTTTCAAGAGAGAAAGAGACCCAGCCTGTTCACACTTTACAGATAGATATAACCTTGCATTTCTGGCCTTTTGGAAATCTAGATATATTATGTCTACTACATTACTCTATTCCCTCCTCTGAGTTGATCAAACAAGACTTTCTCATTTGAAATCTATGCTGACTATTATGACTTTTGTTTCCAGATGTTTTTCTATTTTTTCCCTTTAATAGAGATTCCATTATCTTTTCTACCACCAATATTAGCTGACTTATCTACAGCTCCCTGAATATTTCTATCTCCCTTCTTAAATGTATACATTAGCTATCCTCCAATCCTCTGCCACTACACCTTTTAAAAACACATTATATACATGTAATAGCGCCTCTGGTATCACTTCCCTGGATTCTTTTAAAATGCGCTGATACAATCTGTCCAGAGTAAGGGTTTTTATCCCCCGAGATGACTAGTTTATTTAATATTTAAATTTCTCCCTTTTTAAATTTAAATACAGTTATATCATTTCTAATCTCATCTTCTAATGTCCTGTCCACCTAATCAAACTCCCTGGTAAACACTGAAATAAGTAATTAATAGATTTACGAGGATGGTTCCAGGGATGAGGGATGTGGATAGATTGGAGAAGCTGTGTTTTGTTGTCCTTAGAGAAAAGACAGTTGAGAGAAGATTTGATAGCAGTGTTCAAAATTCCTGAGGTGTCTGAACAGAGTAGATACACAAACTATTCCCATTGGTGGAAAGGTCAAGTACTAGAGGACACTGATTTAAGGTGATTGGCAAAAGAACCAAAGGTGACATGAGGAAAATCTTTTTTAAAAAAATGCAGTGAGTGGTTATGATCAGGAATGTACTGCCCGAGATATGGTGGAGACCAGATATAAACCGGGGCTTTCAATAGGGAATTAGAAAAGCACCTGAAGAGAAAAAAATTGCAGGGCTATAGAGAAAGGGTGGGGAAGTGGGACTAGTTGAGATGTTCTTGTAGACAGCCAGCATGGACACAGCAATAGCCTCCTCCTGTGCTCTATGATTCTGTCCTTTCCCTATTGCTGCTTGTGAATTTACCCTGCTCGTCCCTTCGTGGCCCTATTTCCAGCTCGACTTTCCTCTTCATATTTGTGCCTATAGAATATATTATTTTGTTTTATGCTCCTTGCTAATTTAATCTCATGATTCCTCTCTATCTTCCTAATTGTTTTTTTCACTTCTCTCCTAATCTTTTCATACCCTCCATCATGCTCTCTCCTGTGATCCATGTACATAGTGTATGTGTTTTTCCTTATCCTCAATTGTTCCCTCATGTCTTTATTCATCTGTGGTGTCTGTTTAGTTTGTTCTTGTTTTCTTAAGCAGAATTTTTTTTGGGGCTCTGTTGAACACCATTTTAAATGATTTCCATTGCTGATCGACATAATTGTTTGCCAATATTGTCCATACTTTCCCAAGTTCTTTCAATCAACTTTTCTCCAATCTATTACCCTGAGCTTTCTTGTGTTTATGTCCTTTTCAATTATTGTCCATCATTCTCTATTTTATCTGCTCTGATTCATTCCCCATGATTAGACTGTTACAACCAGGTGAGAAAGAGGTCTAGGGTTCCCTTTGAGATGTCACCTGGTCTTACTGTAACAGAGTTTAATTTTAAACACACCGTGTTTTAGTGCCCCGTTGGTGAATCCTTGTTCACCACTTTCCAATTAAATAGGTAAAGAAACCAACGCAAACAGGCTCTCTCAGGTTTAAAGAAGAAAAGTTGAAATTTATTCAACTTAAACTTTAATTAGGTTATTGCCTACGGATACATGACGCGCCCATGCTCGCATGCATATGCGATACACACATGCAGATAGGGACAGAAAAAGAAAAATAAAGTGCAAAAGTTTGAGGCAATCTCTGAAGAGGGTTTTTTTTAAATTGTACTTCGAGCTCACTGTAGAGTCCTTGATTGTAGGTAGATCTTGCTTTTCGTCGGGGCCCAGTATTCTTCTTAAACCTTGTTCACTGTAGGAGACTACTCTCTCTTGGGGTTCATGTGTCTACAGTGGGTTTTGGAATTCCATGAGAAAGAGATGGGAGCAGACAGGAGAGGCTGTGGTGAGTCAGCCACGAGAGGTCTTTTCAATCCAGGAGCAAACAGCTTTCTGCAGGCTCTCAGTTCAAACTGTACAATTCAGAAAAAACCCAGACTGCCAAGCAGGTTAGTCATGTGACTAACTGGTTTGACCACATTTGTTTGTGGATTGTATTGGAGCAGGGGCTAGCCCCTTTGTTCCAAACACTGTCTGTTAATATGCAAAAATGTCTTTACAGCCAGCAGCCTGGCAACCCCTAGTCACAGGCCTTCTCTTCTTCCCTGCAACAATTTGAAATTTAATGTCCATATGGCGAAATTAATGTGCCTCATTCTTGGCAGGTGGGGACCTGCATGACAAGTTTCAGCAGTGAATCTCTCCTTGTTGAGCTTCTTACATACCAGGTTAGAAAGGAATCCTATACATATTGTAGGAACTCCATTCCTTCATTCCTTTCACCTACCTATGGTGCAGTGACAGATGACAGATGATGTTTCCTCAGACACAGAAGAGTTCATAAGTTTGTTTACTGCCCTATGCTATTTAATCTATGGGTCGTTGAAGATTTGATTCTAGTCAATAGATCAGTTAATGTTCCCTCCACAGTGGGACAGGAGGGCAATGAATTAGTAGTCAACACCCACGGAATCCACAAATCCAGCAATGTTGTCAACCTCAATGTTTCCCTTCACCACCATTTTCTAATCACCTCTGTCCTCGAAACTAACACTGTTATTACAGGTGCCTGATGTCTGACTTCTGGTTAATTAAGGTTACTTAACTCTACTATTGATGCCTGATGATGGGTTTACATTTGATGATCAACAATAGTGGATCAAAATACTGCAGGCTAGCAGCTCTATGGTAATAGAATCTGGTTTATGCCAAGTTATTGCACAATATGTCTTTAATCTCACTAGTATGGTTCTTGAAGGGAAATATATAGAATTTTCAGTAAGTTTAATTGAATTGGACCCCTAAATTTGTCTTTAATTAAACCCTATTATGTAAATGCTTAAAAGTTTCCGTTTCTATGGTAGCTCGGGGAAGTTCCAGGTTCAACTGTCGATCTGCGCTGCATTAGATCTTAAGTGAGGTGACTGCAAGGGGAATAAAGTTGGCTTCATTGCCCCCAAATTAGGGACAGCATCAACCAGGATTCTAATCATTATTCAGTGACCTTGCTTGAAGTATGTGTGCGTAGGTATTGGGTGAGGCCAGTTTCAATTTAGTGAATGGTGATGCTGGACAGTCGAGGCTGATGGTGGCTACCTGGAAAATGTATTGAAAAGTGACCGGCGCTGTGGAAATGGTGGCCCAGCTACAGGTCAATGAATAAAGGGGCAAAGGAATAAAAATTGCTGGAGGGGAGGAAACCCTAGTTCCCAAAATAACAATGCATTCTATCGATCAAGATACATTTTAAGTATGGAGCTCGCCATTACTTAAAGACATAAATTTTGCGGCTCATTGTCCTGATTTTATGTGATTGGAGCCCATGGGGCAGAGACTCATCTCAGGTGGTGGTGCAAAACAGGCAGTATCGGAGCATCTGCTTGTTACACACTGCACCTAATATACAGTTCCATTGGAGTCAATGTTTGGTCTGTAAGTGGGGGTGGGGGGGGTGGGTTAGGAAACAGGCCTGTTGCTACTATTTCTGTGCAGTGCTGCGGGAGTACTGCACTGTCTGAGGTACTATCATTCAGATGAGACATTAAACCAAGGCTCTGCTTGCCTTCACCAGAGGATGTATAACATCGCATGGCACTATTCGAAGCAGAACTGGGGAGCTCCTAGGCAATATTTATCCCTCAACCAAAACATTACCTGGCCATTATCGCATTGTTGTGTACATGACCTTACTGTGTATAAACTGGCTGCCATGTTTCACGACATTACTCCAGTGACTACACATGAATTTTGATCAGCCTGCAGTTCCTAGAAGACTGAAATGTACAAGTGGGGGAGTGGGGGGGAGAAACGATTGCCTGAACACCCATTTGTTTCTTTTGGTCTATGATAGGGAATGAACCTAATCCAATTTCCTTTGGTTAAAACTGAGTGCACAATGCTGTCTAATAATAGCACTGTCAATGTGGTTACGCTCACATACTTTCTCTGCTTTTAAACAGACTTTCTTGTTAGAGATTTCAATGCAGTTATGAGAGAGTGCTGCACAACTGAAGATGTCGTCTTTTGGATGAGGCTCTAAACCGAGGTCCTGTCTGTCTTCTCAGGTGGATATAAAAGATCCCATGCTACTATTTGAAGAGAAGAGGAATTCTATAAATGACCTGGCCAATTTTCTTTTTTTTCTAATTTATGGCACAGAGGCCATTCAGCCTATTGAGTTTATGCTGGTTCTCCGTGGAGTAATCCAGTCAGTCCCACTCCTCTGCTTGATCCCCGCAGCTGTGCAAGTTTATTTCCTTCAAGTATCCATCCAATTTCCTTTTGAAATCATTAATCGTCTCCGCTTCCAACATCCTCATGAGCAGCGATTGCCAGGTCATTACCACTCGCTGCGCTAAGAAGTTCTTTCACACATTCCCCCTGCATCTCTTGCCCAAAACCTTCAATCTGTGTCCCCTAGTCCTTGTACCATCAGTTAATGGGAACAGACTGCCTTGTCTAATTTATCTAAGCCTGTGATAATCTGTTACACCTCTGTCAAATCTCCCCTCAATCTCCTTTGCTCCAGAGAGAACAACCCCAGCTTTTCCAACCTAACCTTGTAACTAAAATCCTCCATCTCTGGAACCAATCTGTTAACTCTTCTCTGCACCCTCTTAAGGACCCTTCCTAAAGTGTGGTGACCAGAATTGGATGCAATACTCTAGTTGGGCCCTAACCAGAGCTTTATAAAGATTCAGCATAACTTCTCTGCTTTTGCACTCAATGCCTTTATTTATGAAGCCCAGGATCCCATATCCTTTGCTAAGCACTCTCTCAATACGTCCTGCCACCTTCAAAGATTGATGCACATGCACTCCCAGGTCCCTCTGTTCCTGAACACTCTTTAGAACTGCACCATTAAGTTTATATTGCCTCACACTATCCCATCTGCCATAATGCAATACCTCACACTTGTCTGTATTAAATCCCATTGCCTTTTGCCTGCCCATTTTGCTAGCCTGTTGCAGGCAGTTCTTAGCAACCTCCCTGTTTGCCACTTCTCCAAGTTTGGCATTATCGGCAAATTTTGAAATTCTACTCTGTATTCCAACATCTAAGTCACATAGATATAACAAAAAAAAAGCAGCGATCCTTGGGAACACCACTGTGTACTATTCTCCAGAAATGAAAAACAAACATTTACCACTGTTTACTGTCCTTGAGCCAATTTTTAAAAATCTAATTAGACACTGATCCTCCTATTCCATGAGCCTCAGTTTTGTTAACCAGCCTTTTATGTGGTACTTTATCAAATAGTTTCTTAAAATCCATATAGATAACATCCATTGCATTCCCTTCATCTAACATCTCTGTTACTCTAAAATAAAAGCAAAATACTACAGATGCTGGAAATCTGTATGGAAAACCTTGCAGAGTGCAAATTGACTGGCGAGTTGCTTACATTACAACAGTGACTGCACTTGCTTGAAAGCGCTTTGGGACATCCTGAGGTTGCAAAATGCACTCTATAAATGAAAGTTCTTTCTCTCTTCACAGAGTTGGATCTAATGTTTTGTTTTAGAAAGGCATCATTGCAACCTATTTTATTAGAAATTCTCTGCTTCATTTTAAAAATCATGAGGACATGCTTATCATAAAATAAGCTAACTTGTATGTAGAACAGCATCCTTCGAAAAGGATACTTCAATTTTCATTTTATGTCTTTAAACAGTTTGTTGGTGAAGCATTTTATTATTTTTTAATGAATATCACAGCAGGCAAAGTCATCATTTCTGCTATACATCAATTTGTATCAATGTTGAGGAGCATAATGTTCAATACAGAGATGGTAAAAATTTTGTAAAAGCTATCAAACATATTAACTGACATTTGAAAATTCTGGAAGCGATAAATGTACGTATGTGTCATTTTGGGCACACATCAGTACAAGACACAGTGAAGATAACCACTTGCAGCCACATATTGGTGTCCCAAAGGGGTACCTGGACTAAATCTCATTTTCACTGCCTGCTGCAAGTATTAACAGAGTAAGTTTTACAAGAACAAATAAGAATATGCGATTGATTGCCCCCTCTATTAAGGTTGGAAGATTTTAGCTATCAGTCTGCAGTATGTTATAAGGAAAGGAATAAACTGTTTTTGATGTTGCATCCATTTTCACTTCATTTCACAATGCTTCATAGGATTTTGCCAATATGGTTCAGTGAATTTGCACTGCGGTAGCCCCAAGCAAGGCAAAGCATTACTACTTAATAGCAAGTGAAAGGCAGAAACCTCGACTCCTATGGTCTCACATTAGGCACTTCAGTTTTTGGCTACTGCATTTCCTCACAAATCAATAACTGCCAGCAAACCTCCAACAAGCTTTCAATAATTAAAACAAGAAAACAATCCTGAAATAAACTGAATTAGACATATGCAATGCTTAAAAGTAAATAGGAACATTTTGTTATGAAGCTTCTTCAATGGCTTAGTGGATGAAAGCATTAGTGAGTGTTTTGCTGAGTCATACAGACCAGGAAGATGGTTAGGTTAGGTTAGAGATACAGCACTGAAACAGGCCCTTCGGCCCACCGAGTCTGTGCCGACCATCAACCACCCATTTATACTAATCCTACACTAATCCCATATTCCTACCAAACATCCCCACCTGTCCCTATATTTCCCTACCACCTACCTATACTAGTGACAATTTATAATGGCCAATTTACCTATCAACCTGCAAGTCTTTTGGCTTGTGGGAGGAAACCGGAGCACCCGGAGAAAACCCACGCAGACACAGGGAGAACTTGCAAACTCCACACAGGCAGTACCCGGAATCGAACCCAGGTCCCTGGAGCTGTGAGGCTGCGGTGCTAACCACTGCGCCACTGTGCCGATGATCGGAACACAGGAACATAAAAGACCTTATGGTCCACCTGCTCATTCCCAGTATCAAGGAACCTTCATACCACTACTTTCAGTCTCAGCCTGCTCATCTCTATCCCTCACCTAGACACTGTCCTCAGTCTCCCCTTGTCCCCCGCCTTGCTACTGGCACTGATACCAATGATTCTCTTTTCTCTGGTTTCCAGAACTGAGCTGGGAATGGCAATTTATTTTTAAAGCATCAGTTTAGATCCCTGCACAGTGTTCAGAAAAGTGTGGGAGCAGGGGAGTGGGGAGGGGTGATAACAAATAGAATGAAATAGGGCACATTGGCCTGCACAGGGAGCATCAGTGCCTCAGAGATTGTCCAGGTTTATGGGCTGGGTGTGATGAAGAAGGGAGGCTGATAGTCAGCAGGACCGAATCAGAGATCAGCACAGTCTGCATAGATGCTCAACTGAAAGTGGAGGCAGCAGCGAGGCCACCCAAAAGGCAACACTGATGGGTGGGTTCTCAACTAGTATAAAGGAAAGCTTATGGGAGGCAATGATAGCAGGGGGATGCTGGAAGCAGGATAGGATAGTGGGAATTAAATTGGGCATAAATGGGATGCAATAGAATAATCATGGGAAATTTCAACAACCTCCAAATAAGCTAGCAAGAAGAGTTAGGAAAAGGGGAAAAAATAATGGAATCTCAAATCTCCTCCAGCCCACAACACTCCAAGATATGTGCACTCAACTACTTCCAGCGTCTTGAGCATCCCCGATTTTAATTGCTCCATCATTGGCCTCGCCTTCAGGTGCCTGGGCCCTAAGCGCTGGAATTCCCTCGCTATACCATTCCAACTCTATACCTCCCTTTTTTCCTTTAAGTCGCTCCTTAAAGCATATCTTTTTTGCCAAGCTTTGGGCCGCTGCTGTAATATCGCCTTGTGCGACTCTAATTTTGCTTTATAATGCTCCTGTGAAGTGCCTGGGAATGTTATATTACAGTAAAGGTGCTATATAAATATGTTGACATATTATATTTTCAGTTTTTAAGGATAGCACCGAGTAGTCAGCACAAATGGTCACGTTTGCCCAACTGTCAACCTGCCAAGAATAAGGCATATTAATTTCGTCATATGAACATTGATTTTAAACTGTTGCTGGAGGAAGAAATGACTTGTTAAAGAGATCACCAGACCTTTGACTGGAGGACAATTGCATACTAAGAGACAGTGCTTGTGGAGACTAAGCACCATTCCCTGATCCATTTAACCCAGATGGATTTTGATCACCAGACATTGAAGGTGTAGGAAGTGCATTCCAGGGACTGCTGAGATGACACAATCCACAAAGCCAGAACTGGTTAAACCAGCTGGTCACGTGACTAACCGGCTGGTCCAGGTTTTGACTGAGACAGCAGTTTGTAACTGAAGCTGGAACAAGGAAGCCTCTCTCCTGCCTGTCTCTCTCTCACTTTCTCCCAAGCCACTGGACCCACGGGAGATACGTAAACCTCATGAGAGAAAAGACTCTGATATCGAAACAAGTTGAAGCGTGAACTGGGTCCCAATGAATAGCAGGACTAACCGGCAACCAAAGACTCCACAATGAATTCAAAAGGACTGTAATTATAATCCCGATATTGCCTCAAACTTTTCCCCTTTATTCTTTTCTACTTTTTCTGTCTCTATCTCCATGTGTGTTTATCACGTATGCATGCTAGCATAAGGCAGAGGTAGATAGATTCTTGATAAGCAAGGGGGTGAAAGGTTATCGGGGGTAGGTGGAAATGTGGAGTAATCAGTTCAGCCATGAACTTACTGAATGCTGGAGCAGGCTTGAGGGACTGAATGGTCTACTCCTGCTCCTAATTCTTATGTTCGTACATTGCGTCGCATATTTGCAGTTGTTAGCCGGATTAGAGTTTCAGATTAATAACCTTCCACCTTTCTTGTTTAAATCTAAGGAAACCTGTCAGATTTCTTTGCCTTACAATTGGAGCAGTGAACAAAGATTCACTGAGGGAGGAGTTAAAACATGGTGTTTCTAAAATTAAATCTGGATACGGTTAAACCCTTCTCACCTGGTCCTAACAGAAATCTGGGGGCTATCATCCTAGATTTGACACACAGCCAAATGAGAAATTGGAAGTGGGAAGCCAAATTGATCCCAAACAAAAGAGAAAAGATTTCAATACAGGTTTTCTTGTGGTTGTGTGTGCTAGAATACTAACATGTCTGCGACTGAAGCTAGTAGCTCAGCAAACCAGGGTGAACTAATTTGGGATAAGTTAAAAGCACTGTCTGTGGAGGAGTTGAGGAAAATGGCTGAGCAGTGTGGGATCACTGTACGTGCCAAGTCTTGGGAGTTCAGACTTCCTAGCCAAGTGGCCAACAATTTTCCCTCGAATCTGAAGAAGCAGAAACAGGGTTAGAAGGAGACTCCAACAGGGTATTGCTAGCAAAGATAAAATTGGAACAGAGGAAACTTGAATTTGAGGAAAGAGAGAAAGAGAGTGACAGGAGAAAGAGAAAGAGACTTGCAAAAAGAATGCCAAGAGAGAGAGAGCTAAGTCAGCTTGAGTTAGCTAGGGGGCGACAGAGTAACCCCAGTGAAAGCATGGCCAATATGGAGCAGCGTAATTCAGGGCTGGGTACAGATTGTTAAAACTCTCCCAACTGATCCCAAAATTCAATGAGGGAGACGTGGAAGCATTTATGTGTCTTTTACAAAACTGGCAAGGCAGTTAAAGTGGCCAGCTGAGGCTTGGACTCTACTGTTAGAGCAAATTAGTAGGAAAAGCCATGAGGTTTATTCCATGTTACCAGATGAAAGTTCATCAAATTATGAACCGAACAAAAATGCTATCCTCGGGGCATGAGTTAGTACTGGAAGCCTATCACCAAAAGTTTAGAACACTCAAGAAGCAAGCTGATCAAACTTATCTGGAGTTTGAGAGAAATAAGCAGCTGGCTTTTGACCAGTGGTTGAGGGCTCTTAAAGTACAGCTCAGCTATGAGAATCTCAGGGAAGTAATTTTGCTGGAGGGATTTAAAAACTCTCTCCCACTCTCCATAAAGACACATGTAGAGGAACAGAAGATTCAGAGAGCCACGCAAGCAGCTCTCATTTATAAGTCAGTTTCCCAGGAGAAAACCTTTCCTAATCACCCCCACAAATCCGAAATGGACAAAGGGTGGGAAGGTGATAGAAGCCCAAGCAGTTCCGGGAGGGAAAGTAAAGCAAGAGACACAAGGGACCCTCCTCCAGCCGAAAAGGAAGGTGTTATGAGCAAGAGTGAGACCCGGAGACCTGTGCGCTTCTATTGTAATAAAGCAGGGCATTTAAGAGCTAACTGCTGGAAACTAAAGAGAAAACCTGTAGGGTTAATCAGGGCATACCAGCTCAGTGAAGAAGTGAACCTGATGGAAAGCACAGCAGAACAAGCTGTGGCTTTAACTGCAGTAAGAGCGAGACCCAGGAAGCTTAATGTTGCAAATGCAGGAAAATGTAATAGGATTCCTGAAGGTTATCAGGGTTTTGTGGCTGAAGAGAGAGTAACCCCATATCCCTTGAGTGGGGCAAGCAAGCCCATAGTAATCCTCAGGAACACAGGGGCCACTAGATCCCTTTTACTGGGAAAAGGCCTGACCTTACCCCCAGAGGGTGCAGTGAACACCCGAATGGTGGTGAATGGCATTGGAGGGCAGTGTATGCCTGTATCTTTACACCGAGTGCACCTGGAGTGCGACCTATTTTCGGGACCAGTGACCATAGGGATTGTCCCTAGTTTCTCTGTGGATGGGGCTGTCCTGCTCCTAGGTAATGATTTGGCGGGGATGAAGGTGATAGCTTCCCCAGTAGAGAAAGATAGACCGGAGGTCAGAGAGACAGGGCAGTGGCAGGAGACAGACCCCTGCAGTTTCCCTGAATGTGTAGTGGATCAGGCCATGATCAAACCAGGAGACTGCACTGGCACTGCAACCATGAAGTCTGCCTGTCTGAGACTTTCTTTCAAAAGTCAGAAGACCTAGGTAATGACTTAAATAAATCTTCCCTAGCTGAGGCTTGGCGAGCTGACCCAGTATGGAGAGAATCAGCACTGGCTGCCCAGTCTGAAATTGAAGCACAGGGAGTGTGATTGCTACTATTTAAAGAATGAGGTACTGATGAGGAAGTGGAGTTCTCCTCACAGACCTGAGAGCAAGGAGTGGACAGTGGTTCACCAGTTAGTGGTGCCGCAGAGGTACCGGTGAGAAATATTAAGAATGGCCCATGAAATTACAGTGAGTGTACATGTTGGAATACGAAAAACCAATGCCTGCATAAGACAGCAGTTTAACTGGCCAAAACTCCACAAAGATGTGGCGGAGTATTGTAGGAGTTGCCACATGTGCCAGGTTGAGAGGAAACCCCAACCTACAGTAAAATCTGCATCCCTGTTTAGAGGACCCTCCAGCAGAGGGCTGGTGAACTGTAAGGGACCCCTGCCGAGAACAAAAGGGGAAGGTAGGCACAAGACTGGCAACAAGTTAGAAAGGTCTGGGAGAAAAGGGACAAAGAGGGCAGGTTAAAGAAAGTCTGGGAGAAATCCCAAATGAAAACCCCTACTGTCCGGTCAGCCAACCCCAAAATATTTGAGAAGTTAGACCCCACATCCTATGTTATTGCAGACAATTGAAGCACCCCAACAGAGTTGCTTACAGCATTTACAGGAACCTGCAGATACAAAGAAAATCCTCCAGAGGGCAGAGATACCACGAGGGTGATGCCTCACTTAGCTAAGTGCTGCAGGGAAGTGCAGCAGGAATATCCCAGAGGAAGATTAGCAAACAATCCACCTGCAGAGTCAGGAAAAAAGGGAACCAGCCATCCCCTAAGGTAAAAAGCCTTGGCATGACTCATCAAAGCTCTGAAAGAGAGTTCAGAGTGGATCCACCCACTGCCGCCACCCCCGAGCAGAACTCCAACCTAGGGCTAATTAAACCTAACCCTCCCCTTGCAGACCTCAACAAGAACAAAGACCCCTTAGGCAGTCATGTAACTACCAGATATTGCCTCAAACCTTTCCCTTTTATTCCTTCTACTTTTTCTGTCTCTATCTGCATGTGTATTTATTGCAGATGCATGCTAGCGTGGTCTCGTCGCATAATAGCAGTAGTTAACCAGATGACAGTTTAAGATTAACAAACTTCTACCTTTCTTATTTAAATCTAAGGAAATCGGTTTGATTTCTTTGCCTTACTATTGGAGCAGTGAACAAGGATTCACTAAGGGGGGGGGGGGGAAGCTAAAAACACGCTGTGTTAAAATTAAACCCTGTTATGGTTAAACCAGGGAAAGGCTTAGAGGGAACCCCTAGACCCCTTCTCACCGGGTCGTAACACCAACATTATTGAATTCTTTGAAGTACCACCAACTTGAGTTTTTTGAAGAAGTACTAACTTGATTGAATTTTTTGATGGAGGTAACAGAGGGTTGATGAGGGTAATGCAATTGATCTGGTATACATGGACTTACAAAAGGCGTTTGATAACGTGCCACATAACACGTTTGTCAGCAAAGTCAAAGCCCATGGAATAAAAAAGGACAGTCGCAGCATGGATACAAAATTGGCTAAGTGACTGGAAACAGAGAGGAGTGGTGAAATGTTCATCGGATTGGAGGAAAGTAACAGTGAGATTACCCAGGGGTCTGTAGTAGAACCACTGCTTTTCTTGATCTATATTAAAGAACTAGACTTGGGTGTGCAGGGCACAATTTCAAAATCGGCAGTATTGTGAATTGTGAGGATAGTGATAGAATTCAAGAGGACATAGCCAGGCTGATAGAATGGGCAATCATGTGGCAGATGAAATTTAATGCAGAGCAGTGTGAAGTGATACATTTTGGTAGGAAGAACCAGGAGTGGCAATATAAAATAAAGGATCAAATTCTAAAAGGAGTACAGAGCAGAGGGACCTTGGGGTATATGTGCACAAATCATTGAGGTGGTAGGACAGGTTGAGCTAGTGGTTAATAAGGCATATGGGATCCTGGGCTTTATAAATAGAGATGGAGTACAAAAGCAAGAAAGTTGTGGTGAGCCTTTATAAAGCACTGATGAAGCCACAACTGTCCAATTCTGTACACCAGACTTCAGGAAGGATGTGCAGGCATTGGAGAAGGTACACAAGAGATTCATGAGAATGGTTCCACGGATGAGGGACTTCAGTTATGGAGATAGATTGGTGAAGCTGGCCTGTTCTGCTGAAAGAGAAAGATGAGAGGAGATTTGATAGATATGTTCAAAATCAAGAGGGTTCTGGACAGAGCAGATATGGGGAAACCGTACCCATTGGTGGAAGAGTCAAGAACCAGGGATACCAACTCAAGGTGAATGGCAAAAGGAGAAAAGGTGAGATGAGGAAAAACTTCTTCATACAGTGGGTGGTTAGGATCTGGAATGCACTGCACGAGGCAGAGTTAATCGTGTCTTTCAAAAGAGAACTGAATAATTAAAGAGAAAAAAAATTGTTGTTAGAGAAAAGGTGGGGGAGTGCAACTGGCTGAGTTGCTCCTGAGACCTAACATGGACACAAAGGGCTGAATGGTTTTTCCATCCTCCCTCTTGAAAGTTAGGCAATGAAATTATCCAGTGCTAGCTGCTTGGTTTCAGCTAGCCTGTTGAAGGTGCAGAATAGGCTTCAACAGCTCATTGTTGGGAGAGAAACAGGTATCAGCCACAGGTAGGTTGTGCCAATGTTTAGAAACAATTCCCAAACTGCAGGCAGTGAACATTAAGAGCTGCATAATCTTCCATCTTGAGCTATTAAATACACCCTATATCTTAATAAACCCAATACCCATTCTTAACTGCACCTACGTAGAGGTATTGATAGACTACGGAGAACGCAATGCTAATGTTATGACCAACCTCTCCTGTCAAAGCTCCAATCAAAATATACAATTCTGATTGCGGTGGGACCAACGCACTGTTAATTCAATCCCGTCGCTCCACAGATCGGCTAACATATCATTTAAAACTTTCCAAATTAAAGAAAGACCCAACCAAATTGTACCATCTATGAACCCCCAATTGGCTAACCAAATCAGCTGTCTTTAAATCAATAAATTAATTCTTTAATTAGAACTAAATTCTTAAACACTATAAAGATATAAACAACATTTAAAATAGAAAAAAAATAGAGTCCTTGCAAATTTACACTCCAATGTTGTTTGAAGTCCTCACAGGATGTTGCTTTCCTTCTCCAGCGAATTTCAACAATTAACGACTTGCAAACACTTTCAACAGAATCAATCTGATTTTTAGAGTTTTTCAGGAATATAAGATCGTAACAGTCTAACTTCCCTTCCTTCAGTTTAAAATACCAGCAATCTCTGTTTTGCCTTGATGTTTTTACAATTTTGAGAGATAATAATTAAACAGACTAAAATCCGTTTCCTTCAGTTTACCTGGCTGACAGCTCCTTTTCCAGGTGCTGTGTCTGTCCTGTGTCTGAGTTCTGTTAGAACAACCTGTCTTCAACCAAAGCCAGTTCAAAAACTGAATTGTAACAAATGTATCGCATGAGTCTCACTCCCAGTGGCCGTTTCCATTGTATCGAGAATACACCCTTTGAATCGCAGCTGTTTCTAAGGCAACAAAAATGCACCTTCCTATAACTCCTGAGGCTTGCTGGTTCTTAAAGCAATACTGATCCTTTGCAAGCCTTAAAGGCAAACTGCATATTCCCGAAAAAACTACGGGATCATGACCTATGTAGAAGGTATTGCTAGACTACGGAGAAGGCAATACTAGGATTATAAGACTATTACACACAAAACTTTTGCAAGTAGGATAAACATTTTATAGGTAGGCTGGCAGAATATTGGTTATTTTGTTCTGATGTGAAATTCATGTTGACCCTTCAATTGACATCAATTCATTTTGGATAACTCTTACAGTACAAAAGATGAACTAACCACCCTGTGAGTGAACAGGTATGTGGGATGCTGGCAAATTTGGCCATTCTGTGCTAACTATTAAATTCGTGAAACATTTTATCCTGTGGGCAAACGACTTAGAAACAGATTTCTATAGCTGATTTTCAGCCAAACACCTACTTTTTGGAAGCTGCTCTCATTTTTCAAATCAGCAAGTGTGGGTGAGAGAGATCAGAAGGAGGAAGACATATTTAGGAAGTTTTTTTCCAGAAATAGATTACACAGAAAAAAAGTTACGATATAAAAATGAGTAAGATTGGGGGAAAGAAAGGGGTGAATGGAAGACCAGGAGAGCAGAATTAAAAAGGTTTAGCATTTACTTAAAATGGCATTAAATTTGACTTGAACAGTTCGTGTAATTTCACTGTTCGCATTGGTCGCAATTTGAGAGCCATAAATTTAATCAAGGCCACCCAGGAGATAGGGAAGAGCGTGCGCAAGAGGCGAGGGTGGGGGATGGAATTTTCATGGTGGAATATAAAAACAGGAAATGTTGAAAAACTCAGATCAGGCCTTGGCCTCCTACATTGCTCCAATGAAAGGAACAACAATTCAGATCTTAACCATTGCCCCACTTATTTCGGGCAGCAATTGTTGGTAATGATTCATCTTTTGTAATTTATGGCACCTCTAAGCTTATCTTTCACTTTCTTATTGTCCCATTACCACCCTACTTGTCTTACACCACAATCCCTCGTCATTTAATCAGTCCCGTCTTCCAACCTATCACAGACCTTCCTCTTTGTTCTTCCTTCCCCTCATTTCCCCCTCTCTGTACTTGCTCAAAGCCTAACTTCTAACTCCATCTCTAACTTTTTCCAGTTGTGATGAAAAGTCATCGACCTGAACCATTAACTTGGTTTCTCTCTCCACAAATACTGCCTGACCTATTGAGTACTTTCAATGTTTTTGGTTCTTCAGATTTTCAGCATTCACAGTATTTTTCTTCTGTATCCTGTGGTATAGCTCAACAGTCTTTGTTATTTTAGCCAAATGGTTTTTCATGTTTACAAATAAATAAACTCCTGATCGCTACAAGTGCACTTTAAATTAATAAGGTCGAGTGTGATGGGGGTGCTGGGGGGGTGGGTGCATGGGAGGACATAATTCAAACAAGTGTAAATTTATGTCTAAAGAGTCAAGGTTGTGGAGCAGCATAGCAATTCAGATAAAATAATAAAATGAAGGGGCAGAGAGTTTAACAAAGGTAATAGGCCCTTAGTGACTAAGGCCATATTAGGGAAAAATGAGTCAAAAGTTAAAATTAAAGGCCATATATCTGAATGCACAAAGCATTCATAACAAGATATATGAATTTATGGTATAAAGATAAATGGGTACCCATTACTAAGATGTGGTTCTAGGATGACCAAGATTGAAAACTAAATATTCCAGAGTACTTGACTTTTAAAAAAGGGAGGCAAATGAAAAAGGATGTGACGGGTAGGAGTAGCTCTGATAAGGGATGATATAAAAGACAGTAGTCAGAAAGGATATTAGCCCAGAAAAATCAGGATATAGAATTAGAATGAGTGGAGCTAAGAAAAGGCAAAATACAAAAAGGCACATGAGAGTAGTTTACAGAGACAGCAACAATTGTTACAGTGTTAGAGTATAAATCATCAAATTAAAGGTGCATGAAACAAGTATAATGCAATAATCATGGCAGACTTTAATCTTCATATAGACTGGGCAAACTAAATTGGCAAAAGTAGGTCGGGAGATGAGTTCATGGAATGCGAGAGTTTCCTAAAACAATATGTCAGGAGAATAACTAGGGAATAGGCTCTTTTAGATCTAGTATTATGTAATTAATTATGTGATTAATTAGTAATCTTATAGTAAATGATGCTCTGGGGAAACAGTGATCATAATAAGATAATATGACATTCTAAGTTTGAAAGTGACCTGATTAAGTCAGAAACTAGAGTCTTAAATTTAAACAAAATCTATTAGGTAGACATGAGGGGTGAGTTGGCCAATGTACATTGGGAAATTAGATTTAAAGATATGACAGAAGAATAGCGAACATTAAAAGAAATAATTCATAATTCTCAATGAACATACATTCTCTGGAGGAATAAAAAGTCTATGGGAAAAGTGGTCCAACCATGGCTAACTAGAGAAATTAAGGATAGTATTAGATTAAAAGTCATACAATGTTGCCAGAAATAGTAAGCTTGGAGATTGGGAGGGTTTTAGAAATCAGCAAAGGTTTACCAAGGATTTTACAGAGGGAGAAAATAGAATAAACTAGCAAGAAATATAAACAGATAGTAGGAGCATCCACCAGTACATTAAAGGATCGGTGGAAGTAAACGTTGATTCCTGGGAGAGAAGAAACTATAACACCAAACAAGAAAAACTGAGAGTGTGTTTTACAGTAGAAGATACAAAAAAAAATCCAGAAATTGTGTGCATCCAAGGGTTTAATGAGAGTAATAAAGAAAACAAACAAGCAAGAGAAGGGCGGGGGGGGAGGAGATGGTGGCGTGGCGTGAGCACAAGACAGAGAAAGAGAGGGAGGGAGGGAGGGATGACAAATGAGAGGGAGGGAGAACCAACGGGAAGGAGGGAAGGAGAACCAACGGGAGGGAGGGAGGGAGAACGAACGAGAAGGAGGGAGGGAGGGAGAACGAACGAGAAGGAGGGAGGGAGGGAGAACGAACGAGAAGGAGGGAGGGAAGGAGAACCAACGGGAGGGAGGGAAGGAGAACCAACGGGAAGGAGGGAGAACCAACGGGAAGGAGGGAGAACCAACGGGAAGGAGGGAGAACCAACGGGAAGGAGGGAGAACCAACGGGAAGGAGGGAGAACCAACGGGAAGGAGGGAGAACCAACGGGAAGGAGGGAGGGAGGGAGGGAAGGAGAACCAATGGGAGGGAGGGAGGGAGAACCAACGAGAAGGAGGGAGGGAGGGAGGGAGGGAGAACGAACAAGAAGGAGGGAGGGAGGGAGAACGAACGAGAAGGAGGGAGGGAGGGAGAACCAACGGGAGGGAGGGAGAACCAACGGGAGGGAGGGAGGGAGGGAGGGAAGGAGAACCAACGGGAGGGAGGGAGGGAGAACCAACGGGAGGGAGGGAGGGAGAACGAACGAGAAGGAGGGAGGGAGGGAGAACGAACGAGAAGGAGGGAGGGAGGGAGAACGAACGAGAAGGAGGGAGGGAAGGAGAACCAACGGGAGGGAGGGAAGGAGAACCAACGGGAAGGAGGGAGAACCAACGGGAAGGAGGGAGAACCAACGGGAAGGAGGGAGAACCAACGGGAAGGAGGGAGAACCAACGGGAAGGAGGGAGAACCAACGGGAAGGAGGGAGAACCAACGGGAAGGAGGGAGAACCAACGGGAAGGAGGGAGGGAGGGAGGGAAGGAGAACCAATGGGAGGGAGGGAGGGAGAACCAACGAGAAGGAGGGAGGGAGGGAGGGAGGGAGAACGAACAAGAAGGAGGGAGGGAGGGAGAACGAACGAGAAGGAGGGAGGGAGGGAGAACCAACGGGAGGGAGGGAGAACCAACGGGAGGGAGGGAGGGAGGGAGGGAAGGAGAACCAACGGGAGGGAGGGAGGGAGAACGAACAAGGAGGAGGGAGGGAGGGAGAACGAACAAGGAAGAGGGAGGGAGGGAGAACGAACAAGGAGGAGGGAGGGAGGGAGAACGAACAAGGAGGAGGGAGGGAGGGAGAACGAACGAGAAGGAGGGAGGGAGGGAGAACGAACGAGAAGGAGGGAGGGAGGGAGAACCAACGGGAGGGAGGGAGAACCAACGGGAAGGAGGGAGGGAGGGAGGGAAGGAGAACCAACGGGAGGGAGGGAGGGAGAACGAACAAGGAGGAGGGAGGGAGGGAGAACGAACAAGGAGGAGGGAGGGAGGGAGAACGAACAAGGAGGAGGGAGGGAGGGAGAACGAACAAGAAGGAGGGAGGGAGGGAGAACGAACAAGAAGGAGGGAGGGAGGGAGGGAGGGAAGGAGAACCAACGGGAGGGAGGGAGGGAGAACCAACGAGGAGGGAGGGAGGGAGAACGAACAAGGAGGGAGGGAGAACGAACAAGGAGGGAGGGCGAACGAACAAGGAGGGAGGGCGAACGAACAAGGAGGAGGGAGGGAGGGAGGGAGAACGAACAAGAAGGAGAGAGGGAGGGAGAACGAACAAGGAGGAGGGAGGGAGGGAGAACGAACAAGGAGGAGGGAGGGAGGGAGAACGAACAAGGAGGAGGGAGGGAGGGAGAACGAACAAGGAGGAGGGAGGGAGGGAGAACGAACAAGGAGGGAGGGAGGGAGGGAGAACGAACAAGGAGGGAGGGAGGGAGGGAGAACGAACAAGGAGGGAGGGAGGGAGGGAGAACGAACAAGGAGGGAGGGAGGGAGGGAGAACGAACAAGGAGGGAGGGAGGGAGGGAGAACGAACAAGAAGGAGGGAGGGAGGGAGAGAGAACGAACAAGAAGGAGGGAGGGAGGGAGAGAGAACGAACAAGAAGGAGGGAGGGAGGGAGAGAGAACGAACAAGGAGGGAGGGAGGGAGAGAGAACGAACAAGAAGGAGGGAGGGAGGGAGGGAGAACGAACAAGGAGGGAGGGAGGGAGGGAGGGAGAACGAACAAGGAGGGAGGGAGGGAGGGAGAGAGAACGAACAAGAAGGAGGGAGGGAAGGAGAACCAACGGGAGGGAGGGAGGGAGGGAGGGAGGGAGAACCAACGGGAGGGAGGGAGGGAAGGAGAACCAACGAGAAGGAGGGAGAGAGGGAGAACGAACAAGGAGGAGGGAGGGAGGGAGGGAGAACGAACGAACAAGGAGGGGGGAGGGAGGGAGAACGAATAAGAAGGAGGGAGGGAGGGAGAACGAATAAGAAGGAGGGAGGGAGGGAGAACGAATAAGAAGGAGGGAGGGAGGGAGAACGATCAAGAAAGAGGGAGGGAGGGAGAACGATCAAGAAAGAGGGAGGGAGGGAGAACGATCAAGAAGGAGGGAGGGAGGGAGAACGATCAAGAAGGAGGGAGGGAGGGAGAACGAACAAGAAGGAGGGAGGGAGGGAGAACGAACAAGAAGGAGGGAGGGAGGGAGGGAGAACGAACAAGGAGGGGAGAGGGAGGGAGAACGAATAAGAAGGAGGGAGGGAGGGAGAACGAATAAGAAGGAGGGAGGGAGGGAGAACGTATAAGAAGGAGGGAGGGAGGGAGAACGAACGGGAGGGAGGGAGAGAGGGAGGGAGAACCAACGAGAAGAAGGGAGAACCAACGAGAAGGGAGGGAGGGAGAACCAACGAGAAGGGAGGGAGGGAGAACCAACGAGGAGGGAGGGAGGGAGAACCAACAAGGAGGGAGGGAGGGAGAACCAACAAGGAGGGAGGGAGGGAGAACCAACAAGGAGGGAGGGAGGGAGAACCAACAAGGAGGGAGGGAGGGAGAACCAACAAGGAGGGAGGGAGGGAGAACCAACAAGGAGGGAGGGAGGGAGAACCAACAAGGAGGGAGGGAGGACCAACAAGGAGGGAGGGAGGGAGGGAGGGAGGGAGAACGAACAAGGAGGGAGGGAGGGAGGGAGGGAGAACGAACAAGAAGGAGGGAGGGAGGGAGGGAGGGAAGGAGAACCAACGGGAGGGAGGGAGGGAGAACCAACGAGGAGGGAGAGAGGGAGGGAGAACGAACAAGGAGGAGGGAGGGAGGGAGGGAGAACGAACAAGAAGGAGGGAGGGAGGGAGGGAGAACGAACAAGAAGGAGGGAGGGAGGGAGAACCAACGGGAGGGAGGGAGAACCAACGGGAGGGAGGGAGGGAGAACCAACAAGGAGGGAGGGAGGGAGAACCAACAAGGAGGGAGGGAGGGAGAACCAACAAGGAGGGAGGGAGGACCAACAAGGAGGGAGGGAGGGAGGGAGGGAGGGAGAACGAACAAGAAGGAGGGAGGGAGGGAAGGAGAACCAACGGGAGGGAGGGAGGGAGAACCAACGAGGAGGGAGAGAGGGAGGGAGAACGAACAAGGAGGAGGGAGGGAGGGAGGGAGAACGAACAAGAAGGAGGGAGGGAGGGAGGGAGAACGAACAAGAAGGAGGGAGGGAGGGAGAACCAACGGGAGGGAGGGAGAACCAACGGGAGGGAGGGAGGGAGAACCAACGGGAGGGAGGGAGGGAAGGAGAACCAACGGGAGGGAGGGAGGGAAGGAGAACCAACGGGAGGGAGGGAGGGAAGGAGAACCAACGGGAGGGAGAGAGAACCAACGAGAAGGAGGGAGAGAGGGAGAACGAACAAGGAGGAGGGAGGGAGGGAGAACGAACAAGAAGGAGGGAGGGAGGGAGAACGAACAAGAAGGAGGGAGGGAGGGAGAACGAACAAGAAGGAGGGAGGGAGGGAGAACGAACAAGAAGGAGGGAGGGAGGACGAACAAGAAGGAGGGAGGGAGGGAGAACCAACGAGGAGGGAGGGAGAACCAACGAGGAGGGAGGGAGAACCAACGAGGTGGGAGGGAGAACCAACGAGGTGGGAGGGAGAACCAACGAGGGGGGAGGGAGAACCAACGAGGGGGGAGGGAGAACCAACGAGGGGGGAGGGAGAACCAACGAGGGGGGAGGGAGAACCAACGAGGGGGGAGGGAGAACCAACGAGGGGGGAGGGAGAACCAACGAGGGGGGAGGGAGAACCAACGAGGGGGGAGGGAGAACCAACGAGGGGGGAGGGAGAACCAACGAGGGGGGAGGGAGAACCAACGAGGGGGGAGGGAGAACCAACGAGGGGGGAGGGAGAACCAACGAGGGGGGAGGGAGAACCAACGAGGGGGGAGGGAGAACCAACGAGGGGGGAGGGAGAACCAACGAGGAGGGAGGGAGAACCAACGAGGAGGGAGGGAGAACCAACGAGGAGGGAGGGAGAACCAACGAGGAGGGAGGGAGAACCAACGAGAAGGAAGGAGGGAGGACCAACGAGAAGGAGGGAGGGAGAAGGAACGAGAGAGGGAGGGAGAAAGAAAGAACGAGAGAGGGAGGGAGTTTTTTTCATGACCACTGGACGTCTCAAAACACTTTACCTTTGAAGTGTAGTCACAATTGTCATGTAATAAACGTGGTAGCCAATTTTCACACAGAAAACTCCCACAAACAGCAGTGATAATGACAAGATAATCTATTTTTTGTGATGTTGATTGAGAGAAAAATATTAGCCAGGGCAGCAGGGATAACTCCCCTGCTCTTCTTCAAAATAGCGCCAGAGGATCTTTTACATCAACCCAAACAGGCAGATGGGGCCTTGAAAGAACGTTTCATCCAAAAGACAGCACCTCTGACAGTACAGTGCTCCCTCAGTACTGCACTGGAATGTCAACCTTATTGATGTGCTCAAGCCCTGGAGTGAGATTTGAACCCAGAATTTTTTGACTCACAAGGGAACTTAAATGATAAAAGGAAAAAAGTACTGTCGAAATTAATGGGACTAAAAGACAAAAAAACATCCATGTACTTGATGGGATAAGTCCTAAGGTGTTAAGAGGTGGCTGCAGAGATAGTGGATGTGTTGGTTTTGATCTTCCAGAATTCACTAGATTCTAGAACAGCCCCCATGGATTGAAGTAGAAAATGTTATCCCTGTGCTATTCAAGAAAGCAGACCACAAGAAAATGGACTTACAGGCCAGTTAGCCCAAGATTAGAAGTAGGAAAATGCGAGAACACATTATAGATACGTGACAACAGGACACTTGGAAAAATCACAATATTAGGCTGAGTCAACATGGATTTATGACAAGGAAATCGTGTTTGACAAATCTATTAAGAGTTTTGTGACAGTGTAACTATATTTGGATTTTTAAAAGATATCCAATAAGGTGCCACACAAGAGCTTGTTGCACAATATTAGGGCTCATGGGACTGGAGATAATATATTAAGCATGGGTTCAAGATTGGTTTATAGACAGAAAGTGTAGACATATGCAGGTGATTTATGGATTGGCAGGTTGTAACTAGTGGAGTGGTGTAAGGGTCAGTATTTGGGCCTCAGCTACCTACAATCTATTACTTAGGCTAAGAGGAGTGAATGTAATATATTCAGGTTTGTTGACAGCACAAAGCTAGGTGGAAAAGAAAGCTATGTGGAGGATGCAGACACTGCAAAGGGATATAGATGGGTTAAGTTGAAGTGTAAAATTAACCATTTTCCTAAGAATAATAGAAAAACACCTTTTTTTAAAAAAAAAGTGAGGAACTAGTCAATGCTGTAATTCAGAGGAATTTGGGAGTCCTTGCACACAAATCACAGAAAGTTAACATACAGGTGCAGCAAGCTATAAGGAAGGCAAATGGTGTGTTACTCTCTATTGCAAGGGGATTGGAATATCACAATAAGTCTTGCTGCAATTATATAGGACGTTAGTGAGACAACACTTCGAGTTACTTTGTACAGTTTTGGTCTCCTTAAATTAGGAAGGATATACTTGCTTTAGAAGAGGTGTAGGGGAGGTTTACTAGATTGATTCCTGGGATGAGAGGGCTGTCCAATGAGGATTGATAAAGTAGATCGAGCCTATATTCTCTGGAGTTTCGAAGAACAAATGGTAATCACATTGAAAGGTATGAAATTCTTACAGGGCTTGACAGGGAGGATGCTGAGAGGCTGTTTCCCTGGCTGAAGCATCTAGAACTAGGGGTCATGCTCTCAGGATAAGGGGTTGGCTATTTAGGACTGAAATGAAAAATATACTCACTCAGAGGGCTGTGAATTTTTGGAATTCCTTACCCCAGATGTCTGTGGATGCCCAGTTGATGAGCATATTCAAGACTTAGAGCACTAAGAGAATCAAGGGTGAAAGGGTGGGAAATTGGAGACAAGATGAAAGATCAGCCATGATCTTGCAGAATGGTGGAGCAGGCTTGAAGGAAAATATAGCCTAACTCCTGCTTCTATTTCTTATATGTTTTCAGCAGGGATATCAGAACAGAGACTATAGCTATTTCCTTCTTCCCAATCCACCAATGCAGCACAGGCTAGGGATCTAATCTACTCTGCGTGACTCAGCTCCACTTTCATTAATGCATTTGTAAAATAATAGAATTTAAAAATTGGCTTTGCTATTTAACATGAATGAAAGCGAAAGAGGAGGAGGTGTTACAAGAGTGCGTCTATTTTTTTTTTGTAAAATTTTTTAAGGACTTATTGTTCAATTATTGACATTGATTCATCTGGAAGCTTGAAGAGATGCTGAACTTTGTGTTTTTTTTTTAAACAAGAGGTCACCAGAGGTTTCCTGGACTTGGCTTGTAAACAAGCCCTTACTGGAAGGCACCTATTTTCAGATAAAATACCAGCAGGGGGCTTGTTGTTTTGACTTGGAGAAGATGTTTACAGAGAAGTGACAGGCCAAGATTTATAGAGATCAGGAGGTTTGACTTCTGGAATGTTTTTGGTTTCACTTTGAATTGTTAAAATAAAAGACAGTTTCTTTTTGCTGCCAAGAAAACCCAGCTCATTTTTTTCTCTCCCTTTGAAAGAAACCTGGGTGTCGAGCGTGTCAGTCTCCCCTTCCCTCCTGCATTTGAAGAAACCCTGCGTATGGAACGCATGGGAACCGAAACCTCTGTTGCCACATTTCTGCTGTAAGGCCTACCTGAAACCTCTGTTGCTGCATTTCTGGGAAAGCCTACTCAAACTGATCTTCAATATCACCTGGAAAGAACTGTTCTAGGAAGATGCCAGTGACAGTCATCTATGTGCATTTAGGACGCCAAACCAAAACAAAGGACATATTTCCATATCTCCAAGAATGAGCAAGTATTCGGCCTCAGTGGAATTTTTTGTCTTTTTTTTGTTAATTCAGCTCTAAAACGCAAATCACTATTTTTGTGGTTAACCGGTATGTGTATGCGAGGAGCTAAGGTAAAAAGGGAACTTTAATATTTCAATCTGTGTGTTTATTGCTTTACTTCATTACTGGTGTTAAGACTTGTTTTATAATAAACTGATAATTTTATTGTTTATTAAAGAAACTTGGTTGGTGTGTTTTATCCTGGGATAAAAACAGAGTCTATTATTGACCGTATCGTTAAGTGGGAAAAAATTTAAATATATGTTGTGACCCATGGACAAGTGGAACTAAAATAACTAGTGTACTCCTCCCACCTCAGTCGTAACAAAGGTCAAAGGAGCTTACGTGAAACTGATCATTAGGATAAGGAATTGCTGATTACATGGTACTTCTAATTAAAGTTCCTCCGAGGACTGCCCATGAAAATGGGCCACATTTTCCTCCATTTGGTGATTTTAAAGAAAAACGGCATAAGCAAAAGGTAGCATAATGTTGTCTGGAAAAAAAATGTGAATGCCCGATTCATCAATGCTCAGCAACCATTCAGTGAATTATACGTCTTCTTTTCTGTAAAAATGAACATCAGAATTTCCAGAGAAAAGTCTACTTTTTCTTAAGATGTTAAGAAGTCATTAATGGAGAGCATGGACAATATTTGCAGCTCACACAAATCGAATTGAGAGTATCTTCAAAGAATGAACAAACGCATTTACTTAGCACCTTTCATGACCTCAGAACATCCCAAAGCACTTTAAAGTCAATGAAGTACCTTTGAAGTGTAAGCGCTGTTGTAATGTAGGGCATGTAGCAGTCAACTTGCACACCACAAGGTGCCACAAACAGCAATGTGATAATGATCAGATAATGTGTTGGTTGAAGGATGAATATTGGCCAGGACACTGCGGAGAACATCCCTTTTCTTCGAATAGTGTCATGCAATTTTTTTACATCTGCCTGAGAGCGCAGACTGGGCCCTGGTTTTGTAGCACCACATTTGAAAAACAGCACCTCCAACAGCAGTGTATTGAAGTTCAAACCAGGGAAGTTATGGAAGTACCACCACAGTAATGACTATACTATTAGATAGCATTATACACCTTGCATGAGAACAAAGGAAATTTGATTATATACATACATTATCACAGACACAGTAAAAGCAAATTGGGTGTTCAGGCAGCCTTCCCACCTCCACCCCCACCCCCCCCCCCCCACACACGCCCACCAACCCCACTACCACCACTTTAACAGTAAAGTCTTGTGGTTGTCCAAGATTGAACTGGCCATCATTCCTGCAGTTTCAATCTCCCTTTTGATACATTGCCTAGACTAAAATCTAAATGCCTAATTATACTTCTTGCTATAGCACACAGCAGGAAATGTAGCCAAGACTAGAAAGGATAAAGGGGGGAAAATACACAGCTGCACAGACTATTCTTGATAGTACACTTACTTCCGCTACTATCTTTTTTCAACCCACATTGCTTTCCAAGGATACAATTTGCACTTGTATTTTATGAAACTCTGTTGGAAGCTAATTGCAGTTCAGTAAAAGAATCATATTGAATCTGTCCACACAGAACAAAACATACTCCTGAGTTGTTTCCTTCTCTAATCAAGAGGTCTGTCTTGATAATATTTAGATGGGGAAAAAGTGAATTTTAAAGGATACTCCATTGCTTTTCTGAAAGGACAACCTGTATTTTGGAAAGTAAATTAAAGGAACATGCTAAATATGATCAAGAGATACATATATTTCACTCAGGACTTTCTAGCCGAGGGAAGTCTTTACATGTCGATTGCAAGTGAATTTTGCTGATGTAAAATGGTCATTAAATGTTTTCCTTGGGATGAAAGCAAGGAAGAAAAAAAGGAATTAAAAAGCTTGCATTTATACAGCAGCATTAACATGCACAGGATGTGCCAAAACACTTCCTAAGCAATTACTTTAGAAGGGTAATTTCTTGTTATGTAGGCAAATGGAAAAAAAAGCCAATGTCTGTACAGCAACATCCCACAAACAGTAGTGAAATAAATGATTCATTATCTATTTTAGTGATGTTCATTAAGGGATAAATGCTGGCCAAGACATTGGATAAACTCACTTGCTCTTCAAATAATCTCATGTGATCTTTTAGTTTCATTTGAACAGGCATGTGTGGTCTTCGTATAACACCTCATCCAGAAGACAGCATCTTCAACAATAAAGCACTCCCATAGAACTGCACTGAATGTCTGCCTAGATTATAGGGTGGCGCAGTGGCTAGCACTGCAGCCTCACAGCTGCAGCAACCCGGGTTTGGTTCTGGGTACTGCCTGTGTGGAGTTTGCAAGTTCTCCGTGACCGCGTTGGTTTCCTCCGGGTGCTCCGGTTTCCTCCCACATGCCAAAGACTTGTGGGTTGATAGGTAAAAATTGGCCATTGTAAAAATTGCCCCTAGTGTAGATAAGTGATAGGAGAATTGAGGGAAGGTGGGGATGTGACAGGGAAAATGGGATTAATGTAGGATTGGTATAAATGGTGGTTGATGGTCGGCACGGACTCGTTGGGCCAAAGGCCCTGTTTCAGTGCTGTATCTCTCTATGACTCTATATACTAGAGTCTCTAGAGTGGGTCTTGAACCCACAACCTTGACTCAAACTTTCAATCTTCTGACTCAGAGGCTAAACCACCTCACCACACCTAGCCAAAGTATCAAAAGCAAAACAAAACCAAGAGTTGCAACATGACATCTTTAACCAAAAAGGCAACATTGATCAAAAATATTGCCCATGCAGTGAGAAACAAGGCCTTGCATCCCGTATACTGTATTCTGCCTTGGGGACCTCAAAACAATTAAATGTTTTTCTCTGATCAGCTCTAAATTCCCCTGCTTCAACCATAAGCACCAATGTACAGCGAGTCAGGACTCCGTGCAGCAAACATGCGCCCGAATTATGATCAAAGACTTAGCTTTTAAATAGAGGCTTATTCTACAAGCCTTTATAAATCACTGGCTAGGTATCAGCTGGTATAATGAGTCCAATTCTGGTAACATGCTTTAGGAATATCAATACCTTAGAGAGGGTAAAGAAATGATTTACCAGAATGGTACCAAGAATGAAGGACTTCAGCTGTGTGGAGAGGCTAGAGGAGCTGCGCTGTTCCCCTTAAAGCTGAGAAGGTTAAGAAGAGATTCAATAGAGATGTTCACTACGATGAAGGATTTTACTTGAGTAAATTAGGAAAAACAGTTTCGATTGGCAAGAGGGTCAATAAACAGAAGACACAGCTTTTAGATAACTGGCTAAAAAGAGGGAAATTAGATTTTTTTTAAATGCCCCGAGTTATGATAGTCTGGAATGTACTACTAGAAAGGTCAGTGGAACCAGATTTAATAATGACATTCAGAAGGGAATCGGATAAATACTTGAAGTATAAAAAATTGCAGGGCTATGGGAGAAAGAGAATGGGAATAATTGGATAGCTCTTTCAAAGGGCCAGCACAGGCATAATGGGTCAAATGGTCTCCTTCTGTGCTGTATGATTCAATGAAAGACTAGCTGAGATTCTGGAAAGGACCAAGATTATTTTGCTATGTGAGCAGGAGAATGAAGGAATGATTTGCAACAGCACTACAGCTCAAACACACAGGCACAGGCTAACCCCTAAGACAAAGTGCAGTCTTCAGGTGTGGGGTCAGACCACGAGAGCAATGCCATTCTCTTATATTAAAGTGGTACCATAAAAAAGATCTTGTTTCTACTTTGGTTTAAGAAAAAAAACATTTAAAATCAGGCAGTTAATTAATGTATTAATACCCAATCTAAGTTATTCTTGATTCCCTGTAATTAAGCATATTAATTAATGCCAATTATACTTTTAGCCTGAACCGCATGGTCTACCAACATGATGTTTCTGCTGGCTTGATGAGATCTGGAACACATATTGCGTAGGTAATATTATTTTCTGTGCAAACGTCAATGATGGAAGGGTTAGTTGTTTACTCTGCGACATTGCCATCCCAAATAATTCATGCACACGTTCAGATTCTGGTCGATGTGAAGCACAATGAGATAATGAGATGGAATATGAATTTTGTGAAAAATACAAATACAAAGTTTTGGAAATTAACAGTGTATGAGAAAAGTCCATTATGATCCTCTGACAGATTTCTTCTCTACTAGGCGGCATGACTGAACAAAAAGAATTCTGACTGAAAATCAGGGGTGCAAATCTACAACTTGCTAGTTTTTAGCTCAATTAATTGTAGAACTTAAACGGAATGATTTTTGACCCTTGTGTTGGAGATTTCCCTGTCATGTGGTAGGAACATACAAGCATCTCATTAGAATTTCCAACAGGCTATGCTCCATATAGTAGTGTCTCACAAGTTGCCTACAAAAATATGTTCTGTACCTTAGAATGAGAGATTCAGAGTAAAAAATAATCTCTTCCACCAAGCAGAATTGAGATGCCATTGGAGGCACATTTTCAATGGTATCTAAATGTCACTTGGCAAAAGAGATTATTAATATATATGCTTCCATACCACATGATGCAAATAAGCATCCTCTGGGTTCAAACAAAACTACAAGCAGTAATTTCTAAACTCAACACCTTAAACTCAAGGATCCATTGTTTAAAATATTTTACCCAGAAGTTTTTCTAGAGAATATTCAGCACTTCCCTAGAACACATTTCCAGCTCCATGCATGCCACTTTCAACCATGAGGCAGGGACGACTTTCTTCTGCTTTTTAAAAAAATTACTGACTTCCAAAATAGCAGTCCAGCCGAGACAAGAATCTCAGCAGTCTTGTGGAACATAGGCAGAAAGCCATGTCTCACTGCCCTGTAGAGCCATGCAATGGCCCTCCAATGCCTTAATGCTACCACACCATTGTCAGCAATGATCTCTCTGCCAAAGAATTTCAGAGTAACTCCCCACATTGTGACATCAATTCAGTGTTTATATGGCGAGACGGTGGATGAAATTGGTCTTTTACACTAAAGAAACAACACAAGACACAGGAAAATACAGGTCTGTTACGACGAGAACACATCATCTGCAAACAAAGCAAGCTTCAACAAGACTGAAAATTAATACAAAAGATGCAACAAGATACATGAAAATTGAGGAGGAGAAAGCATGTAGAGGAAATATGCTTTCCAAATAAAGCAGAGAAATTCTTGTCAGGAGGCACTGGTTAACAATTTTTGTTGTGCTACCTGAAAGAGCATGAAAAAAGGAGGGTGCCATGCTAATGCAACAATAGCCATGATGTCAACCCTACCCACCTAGTGGGAACCAGCCAGGAAGGCAGACAAATGCCTGATGTTACTTACCAATCCTGAAACTGTCAGGATCCCACCATCTGTGATTTTAACCTGCTCATCTGAACAAGCAGCAAGAACATCCATCCAAAGCTGGCAGGGTCCTTCTTTACATATGCAAATCAGGCCCTTATGATGTCATTAGGACCAAACTGCATTTTTAAGTCTGACCAGAGTGGAGAATCTGCTTTGGAACTCAAGCCAGGCCAACCTGGGACTGAAGAGAATCAGCCCCAAAATAGGCCAAAAAATGTAAGTGTTTTTCTTCTCTGTTCTGGTGCCTGAAGATGTTGGATGCCTCTCCAGACCCCACAAGGAAAACTTGGGGCTCCTCAGCCCTGGACTTCCTCACCCCTTTTCCGAACGTAAGACAGTCCCGTAACTCGATTCTGCCACCTACCTTGTGTGGGTGAGTAGCCTCCAGGCCACATAATTTTTCTCCGCTTTAACACTTGCTCAGAGTGAGAGGTAGGCTGCCAGGATTTAAGTGAGCTGCCACCATTAAAATCATGGGCTGAGGGGAAATGGACTGGCCAGTGTCATTTCCCACCAGAAACCAGTTGGCAGTTAATGCCTGTGAAAGCAACAGTGTGCACAGTAGGCTGAGCATAAAGTAAAACTGACCTTTTTTGAGTTTGTCTGGCAATTAAGAGATTGGGTAATCTCTATTTGGTTTTCTTCCATTAATTAAACTGAACTGCACTCATGACTGAAACCTTAGCTACTTTGCCTCCCAAACCCCTCCAACATTTCTCATTATTACTGGGAACATGAATTATACACAGCATTCATTATTCAAACACTGCAAAGATGTACTTTATGCAATTAATCATGTATGAAAAATAGAAATGTTTTCCTTCACTATATATAATGAACTGTTAACTTATGCCTCTCTAACTGTGGCAAGTTATGTTGTAAAACATGATGAATCTACAATGGTTTTGACATGATTGCTATAGTCATAACCAAATATTTATTACTTTAAGCTCCTAGACTCATGTTGGTCCTCATCACATGGCTCAAAACAATTCTGCTGTTTCAGTTAATAATTTGATCATATCTTTGTTTATTTTGATTGGCAGATAAAAAAACATTTTTGAGTTTTGTAAAATGTCAAATGTACCATGTTGATCATTCTTGAGGGGAGTTCCTAATAATAATGGTGCATGTTACTCTATGTGGATGCTGTATACACTACTACCAGAATCAATATTGTGGAAAAAAATATCAAAATGAAGGCATAGTATTCGTCAAGAAAATTCCTATGCATGATTTCTGGCTAATGGTGAGTAAATATATAAGGTGACTCAATTGCAAATAGAATCCTCACTTTTATATAGTTTAACACTGTTGCATAGTTCAAAAACTTCAGTAAATAAGCAAATAGAATTAGCATTTTATGAAAAATTTAATCTTTTCATTTGCAGTTGTTCTTTTGAAAAATCCAAGTTAAAATTGATTTTTAAAATGAAAATAAGTTGCTCAGGTTATTTTTGCATCTTCTTTCTTTTGGGCCTCCTTATCTCGAGAGACAATGGATACGCGCCTGGAGGTGGTCAGTGGTTTGTGAAGCAGCGCCTGGAGTGGCTATAAAGGCCAATTCTGGAGTGACAGGCTCTTCCACAGGTGCTGCAGAGAAATTTGTTTGTTGGGGCTGTTGCACAGTTGGCTCTCCCCTTGCGCCTCTGTCTTTTTTCCTGCCAACTACTAAGTCTCTTCGACTCGCCACAATTTAGCCCTGTCTTTATGGCTGCCCGCCAGCTCTGGCGAATGCTGGCAACTGACTCCCACGACTTGTGATCAATGTCACACGATTTCATGTCGCGTTTGCAGACATCTTTAAAGCGGAGACATGGACGGCCGGTGGGTCTGATACCAGTGGCGAGCTCGCTGTACAATGTGTCTTTGGGGATCCTGCCATCTTCCATGCGGCTCACATGGCCAAGCCATCTCAAGCGCCGCTGACTCAGTAGTGTGTATAAGCTGGGGATGTTGGCCGCTTCAAGGACTTCTGTGTTGGAGATATAGTCCTGCCACCTGATGCCAAGTATTCTCCGAAGGCAGCGAAGATGGAATGAATTGAGACGTCGCTCTTGGCTGGCATACGTTGTCCAGGCCTCGCTGCCGTAGAGCAAGGTACTGAGGACACAGGCCTGATACACTCGGACTTTTGTGTTCCGTGTCAGTGCGCCATTTTCCCACACTCTCTTGGCCAGTCTGAACATAGCAGTGGAAGCCTTACCCATGCGCTTGTTGATTTCTGCATCTAGAGACAGGTTACTGGTGATAGTTGAGCCTAGGTAGGTGAACTCTTGAACCACTTCCAGAGCGTGGTCGCCAATATTGATGGATGGAGCATTTCTGACATCCTGCCCCATGATGTTCGTTTTCTTGAGGCTGATGGTTAGGCCAAATTCATTGCAGGCAGACGCAAACCTGTCGATGAGACTCTGCAGGCATTCTTCAGTGTGAGATGTTAAAGCAGCATCGTCAGCAAAGAGGAGTTCTCTGATGAGGACTTTCCGTACTTTGGTCTTCGCTCTTAGACGGGCAAGGTTGAACAACCTGCCCCCTGATCTTGTGTGGAGGAAAATTCCTTCTTCAGAGGATTTGAACGCATGTGAAAGCAGCAGGGAGAAGAAAATCCCAAAAAGTGTGGGTGCGAGAACACAGCCCTGTTTCACACCACTCAGGATAGGAAAGGGCTCTGATGAGGAGCCACCATGTTGAATTGTGCCTTTCATATTGTCATGGAATGAGGTGATGATACTTAGTAGCTTTGGTGGACATCCGATCTTTTCTAGTAGTCTGAAGAGACCACGTCTGCTGACGAGGTCAAAGGCTTTGGTGAGATCAATGAAAGCAATGTAGAGGGGCATCTGTTGTTCACGGCATTTCTCCTGTATCTGACGAAGGGAGAACAGCATGTCAATAGTCGATCTCTCTGCACGAAAGCCACACTGTGCCTCAGGGTAGACGCGCTCGGCCAGCTTCTGGAGCCTGTTCAGAGCGACTCGAGCAAAGACTTTCCCCACTATGCTGAGCAGGGAGATTCCACGGTAGTTGTTGCAGTCACCGCGGTCACCTTTGTTTTTATAGAGGGTGATGATGTTGGCATCGCGCATGTCCTGGGATACTGCTCCCTCGTCCCAGCACAGGCATAGCAGTTCATGTAGTGCTGAGAGTATAGCAGGCTTGGCACTCTTGATTATTTCAGGGGTAATGCTGTCCTTCCCAGGGGCTTTTCCGCTGGCTAGGGAATCAATGGCATCACTGAGTTCCGATTTGGTTGGCTGCATGTCCAGCTCATCCATGACTGGTAGAGGCTGGGCTGCATTGAGGGCAGTCTCAGTGACAGCATTCTCCCTGGAGTACAGTTCTAGGTAGTGCTCAACCCAGCGGTCCATCTGTTTGCGTTGGTCAGTGATTATGTCCCCCGATTTAGATTTGAGGGGGGTGATCTTCTTGATGGTTGGCCCAAGAGCTCTCTTCATGCCATCATACATTCTTCTGATGTTTCCGGTGTCTGAGGCCAGCTGAATATGGCTGCATAGGTGTTGCCAGTAGTCGTTTGCGCAACGCCTAGCTGTTCTTTGTGCAGTACTTCTGGCTGCTTTAAGTGCTGCGGATGTTAAATCGCTGGGGGCTTTCTTGTAGTTCAAAAGTGTAATGCGCTTAGCGGCTATGACAGGTTCCAGCTCTTCATTATGAGATTGAAACCAGTCTGCATTTCTCTTCGCACTTTTGCCGTAGGTGGTCAAAGCTGACTCATAGATGGCGTCTCTGATGTGGGCCCACTTGGTCTCAGCATCCCCTGTGTATTTTTGCATCTACCTTAGTTAAAAGGCTCTACTCTGTAAAAACATTTTTTAGTAAATTAATTGTGCAAAATGGCAGCACACACCTCCTCAAAATGTCAGTTGCATGGAATGGGAGCAGAAAATTACAGATTATTGAACTTGATTAAAGGCACACAACATTCTGCAAGCACAAGGTTCTGCATCTCCATCCTCAAATCTGCATCAAATATATGCTCTGCTATGCAATATAGCTTGTGACCGAAATTAAAGACCACAGACTCCTCAAGCCCTAACCCAGTACTGAATTTATATAACAGGCAAGATTCTGTGCTTCAAATAGTGAGCAAAATTGCATAGTTTTGTTATAAACTGCCTAGAAAATGCTATTCTGAAAAACATTCATCGGACTTCTATCAAAGATGTCATTCAGCACCATGCAGTGAGGATATGAACTTAGGCATATCTACTGTATCACTATCAATATTAAAGTTCCAGACCACTTTCCTATTTTATGCATATTACTCGTCAAGTCTTTTATTGAAAGGGCTGGAGATAAAATGAGTCACTGAATTATAACAAATGCAACTTTTCTGTAAGAAAGTAATTTTCCATTGCTATTCAAAGTAATCTTTAAAAAAGACAACACATTAGATTAACAAATCCCTTCATTTTCTCAATTATATTTTTCTCTTTGATGGAGAAAGCAGTTTCCAGATTGCAAGTATGATGTATTCCCCCAATGTGACATAACTCAGGCCTGTTAGCCCACAAAACCTTCTGTTCACAACTAATGCCATTGAGCATTCTGAACCGTAACCACAGCTTAGCCCTTCTTGTTGTTACAGGAGGCCAATAACTCTAAACTTTATTGTCCTGCGCAATGGCTGCAGAAGGAGGTAACGGCGGAAAGTCTCCATCAACACTCAACCACAAGAAACTATTCTGCACTCAATATACAAGCTCCATTTTATCTTTCTTGTTTATCAACCATACGTGACCCTCAAACATTATTGTGTAGATTTCTGGATCACACCCAACATAAAATACACTGACTGATTTGTTTTTAACTGGGATCACTCTCAGTTCAATACTCTGGAGAAGGTCAGATGTGGAATCTGCCTAATAGTGAGCTTGTCCTTTGGTGGGTGGGAAGTGAATTTCAAGTCCTGCAACAGCTTTAAACAAGCCAGGCAACATATGAGTGCAGAAGGTTAGAGAATACCCATGTTCTTGAATGGGGCATTAGAAGTATTCCGGGAAGAGTGTGAAGGAAGGCACCAGACAACCTCAACAGTAGCAGTTAGGAGGAGAGATGGCCACCAGTGTGAATGCCACCTCCACCATAAATGTGTAAATTACTGTACCAGGTTAGCCAAGAAAGGAGATACTACCACTATCATTCATTGATTTAGTATTCCAAGCATTCAAAAGATGGCTATCCAGAATGCTAATCATGGTACTGTGGAGCAGAAGGCAATCCAAAAGAGCTGGGGGGGGAGAAAGAGGGGGGATGGTGGACAGGGAGGAGAAGGAGGAGAATAGAAAGATGGCACTCATAGGAGTTTAGAAACTTAAAGAATTGATACCTTTCTCTTCATTCATAACCAAGAGTACAGAAGGATGTGCTGCCTACCTGATCCAATGTTAAAGGACATCTTGGAGCAATTGGAGAGCAACAGGGAAGGTTGTGGTCTATATTGGGAAGAAATGGGAGGAGGTTCTGTTAAGGGAATATTAGAAGTTGGGAATTAATTTTTTTTTTTAAAAACAGGATTTCACGGTGCAGAATTTTGTGAAAACGTAAATCTGAAAATAAAAAATAGGCGATGATAATAAAGGTCAGATCAAGGTAAGGAATAAGGGTAACACAAACATTCAGGGAACAAATACAGTTATAGAACAGAAGTATAAAGGGACTGTTAAAAAGGAGCAACTATTACCAATGCATTAAACTGCTTGTACACAGCATCTAAAGTAAAATGACGAAACTGGAGGTGAGGAACCAGATGTAGTAGGAATAACTGAAATATGGCTACATAATGAACAAGACTGGAAACTAAATATTGCTGGTTATAACAATCAAAGGATAGGGCAGGAAGTGGGCTGGGATAGCTCTACCAATGAGATAAAAATAGCTGTAGAAAAAAGGTACAGAACTAACAGAAGGTTAGAACAAAATCCCTATGGATTAAGTAAAATATAGCAAGGGATCCGTCACACTCAACAGGGTATACTACAGATCACCAAATAGTGGAAAGGAAATGATGGAACAAATATGTAAGCGAGTATGTATAATGAATAAAGTACATTGTCTAATAACCATAGGGGATTTTAACTACCCCTAAATAAACTGACAAAAGACAGCAGAAAGGTTACAGGGAATGAATGTGTGCAGGACTACTTTCTCATCCAGTATGTAAAATGCCTGAGAGGTAGTACTGTTGGATCCAGTAATAGGAAACAAACCAGAACAGATAAGGGAAATGAGATGGGACAACATCAAGGCAATAGTGTTTAAGATAAAGATTATAAATATTGAGGAGATAATAAAGATAAAAGCCAGTCAGAAACAGGAAAAATATGACTGAGAATGATAATGGAACAAGGGATCATAAATTGGAAAAAAATTACTGACAAAGAAATAGAGCAGTAGTGAGAAGCATTTAACATGGTGATCAAGAAAGGCAAGGAGAGATATATCCCACTAAAAAGAACAAACTAGCCAGCAATCACACACTATGGATAAATTGGAAATTATGGCAAAATTGAAATTGAAGAAAAAGCATATACAAAGTAGTTAGACAACAAAGGAAAGGATGGCAAAAGAGAATATGAAACGGTTAGGAAGTCAAAAAATTAGGAAGGCAAAGTGAAACTATGAAATTAAGTTATCAAGGGATATAAAAACAAATTGTATTCTACAGATAGAAATAACCAAATAAAATCAGGATAGGAATAGATTAAGGGAGACATACGATAAATTCACAGGCAGTGACAAGAAATGGAAGAAAAATTAAATTACTTTGCCTTGGTATTTACCATGGAGACCAATATAGTGGGCATGACATTGTGGGTTGGATTTTATGGGCCCCCGAAATGGGGTCAGGAGTGGGGGGGCACATAGAATCATGATGGGTGGCAGAGGCCGAAGGGTCCGTCGCCGTCCGATTGCCAAGCAATTTTGACGGGGGCGGGACAGGCAGACGATGGCCTGCCCGCCCAGAGGCCAGTTGAGGCCCTTATGTTGCCTATTAACAGCCACTTAAGGGCCTCTTCCCGTTGCTGCTGGGATCTAACCAGCGGCAGGAGTTGCCTCTGCCACGCGGGGAGGACACCTTGTAAAACGAGGGCCCACTCTAAAGGGATTGGGGGAGGGGGGGGGGAAAATGAGTGGTCCCTTCTCTGTGGATAATCTGTGGCCCAGGAAGGATCTCCGCTGGCAAAATCTCCACCTCCCTGGACCGCCCTCCCACTAGACTTCATGCCACCACCTGCTCTCTGGGGCCTTCCGGACTGGTGACAGCAACCCCGATTCACTTACCTGAGGTCTGGGGTTCCAGCGCTGGGCCTGGGTCTGAGGCCTTTGCAGTACCGGCAGTGGCCACCGCTCCTGATTCTGCTGAGCTAACAGCCGTTTTTGGAGGCGGGTTCCCCATCTTTAAACGGATGGAGATCCCGGAGCCGGAAACTTCCCCACCAGAACAGAGGATCACGCTGGGGGTGGGGTGGGTGTTGCCCCCACCTCCACAAAATCCAGCCCTATATCTTTTAAATATCCTTAGGAGAAGAGATCAAAGATAAAAAGGGGGAGATAATTGATAAACTATTCAAACTTAGCAGGATAAAACCACTGATCCAGATGGATTGCATATGCATATATTAAAATAAGTTATAGAAGAAATTGCAGAGGCACTATTCATATATATTATATCTGTAAGGAAATAATGAATAATGCCAGAGGGCTGCCAGACAGCTAAAGTGACTCCTATATTTAAAAGGGGAGTCATAGAGTCATTATGGCATAGAAGAAGCCATTCGGTCTATCAAGTCCATGCTGGCTCCCTGTAGAGCAATTCAATCAGCCCTATTTCCCTGCTCTATCCCTGCAGCCCTGCAAATATACTTCTCTCAAGTACCCATCCATTTTCCTCCACCAGCCTTGTAGGCAGCGAGTTCCAGGTCATTATCTCTCACGGTATAAAAAAAGTTCCTCATATCCCCCTTACATCTCTTGTGCGAAACCTTAAATGATCGGCTGATGGGAACAGCTTTGTCTAAGCCTGTATACCTCTATTAATTCTCCCCTCAATCTCCTAGGATCCAAGCAGAACAACCCCTGCTTCTCCAACCTAACTTTGTAGCTAAAATTCCTCATCCCTGGAACCATTTTAGTAAATCTCCTCTGCACCCTCACATCCTTCCTGAAGTGTGGTGACCAGGTGCAATTCTCTGTGACCTAACCTGAGACAGAACAAGTCTAGGGAACTATAGACGAATTATCTTTTCTACCACTGAGGTTAAACTAATTGAACTAAAGATGCAATTGAAAAATATTGGGAAATTGAAAATAATAGCCAGCACGGCTTTCAAAAGAGGTCATGATTGCCTGACCTTATTGAATTCTTTGAAGTAACAATGAATAGACAAGGATAATGCAGTAGCCATTGCATACTTGGATTTTCAAAAGCCCTTTGATAAGGAACTGCATAGTAGACTCAGGACTAAGGTCAGAACATGTAGAATCAGAGGATAAGTGGCAGAATGGATAGCAAGCTGGTTACAAAACAGAAAACTGTAGGGTTGAAAGGTAATTCCTTAAGATAGGCAAAAGGTGGGAAGTGGTGTTTGACAAGGCTTGGTGCTGGGACTACTGTTGTTTACCATTTAAATCAATGATCTGGACTTGGGAATATATATTCTAGCAAACCTTTTCAGTCTTTTCTGATATATATATATATATATCAGAAAAGTTTGAGCAGATTGAGGTTCCTCTCTAGAAAAAGACTGCAGGGTGACCTGATAGAGGTCTTTAAGAATATGAAGCATTTTTGTTAGGGTAGACTTAGAGAAGATGTTTCCACTTGCAGGGGAGACCAGAACTAGGGGATGTCACTAATAAAGCCATTGGGGAATTCAGGAGACATTTATTTGCCCAGAAAGTGACTAGAAGGTGGAATTCACTACTCAAAGGAGTAGTTGAGGCAACTAGGGAGAGAAGAATAGAAAGATATGCTAATAGGTTAGATAAAGACGTTTCGGAGAGAATTCACATGAAGCCTAAACACTGACATGAACCTCTTGGGCTGAATGGCCTGTTTCTGCACTATAAATATGATATAATACTATGTAATACTTATATTCCCTTGCTCTGATCCAGTCCTAAGGTAATTTCAGAATTTAGCATCAATGCCTACACTACTGCAATTGTATTTTAGAACCCAAGCCTTTATCTGGAACCATCCCATCACTCGTCTGCAGTTAGAAAGGCTTAGAGAGTTAAGTTCGATAACAGGAAGTTGTTTTATACAGAGTCGTTGACCTCAAATATGTGGCAGTACATGTGGATTTACTGCAAACATTCAAACAGGAGATGGACAAGTCCCTGAGAGCGGAAGAAAGAGTTATAACAGGTAGGTGGGTTGGCATGGTTGGTAATCACCATGGTCTATAATGCTTGTTTGATCACTTGCGAGGATTGGAGATGGATTCCCTCAATTTTGTTCCTCAATTGGCCTAAGATTGTTTTTGCCTTTCCCAGGAGATTGCGTGGCTATGAGGATGTGGCTGGGATGGGAATCATTTAATGTTGTAAATAAGATCCATAAATGGGGGACAGAACAGACTTCATGGACCAACTGATTTTTCCCCTTTTTCCTATATTTGCTTACATTCATTCCAGAATAATCCTCTCATTTAAATTAACTGAAAATTGCATGTCTAAGTCATCAGAATAGAACGGAGGCTGACACTTGGGTATTAATGCAGGTCACCTTCATAACTGGAACATTATGCTCATCTACTCTGCTCACAGGTGAAGACCAGCCCATAACCATGAGGAATCAGTCACAATTTAACTTTAGATCTCCAGTGCTATTATGGGGAAGAAGCCTTTAAAATGTGAAAGAAGGGCATAAGATGCAAGACATGCAGAGGTAGCAGGCTCGGTGCCATGTCAGGGTTCATTAAAACCTTCTGTTGCCTTTTCAGCTCACACCAGAAAGCAGACAGGACCACTCAACCATCACATCAGCTGACAGCGTCATCTGGTGACCCATCACAAGTGGTACAGAACCCCTTTTTCCTCGCAAGACACCACTGGTTTACACTAGTTTTGCACCCAGATTCCAGCGCAAATGTCCAAACCAGCATAAAAATTGGGGAATTTAAAACACAGCTGAGTTACACCCAAAACCACTTATAAGAATGAAAAAAGTTTAAAAAGATCAAATACTCGGAAGTCCAGCCAATAAGATAAAGATAAACAATCTACCCTAAAATTCCTATACTCTAACAAAACAACTCATTATTAAGTGTAGACCTTCTCACAATCTCTACTCAGTTCTAATGAATCACTATCTCAAAAGATTTGAAAATAATATATGCAAGGCAATCATTTGGTTAATGAGTCCAGAATCATGATACAATCACAAGACTCTATGGGACACTAGTTACATGACTGGGCTGATTACCTGAAGAGTTGTTGGTCATCCATAAAGCTATCCTGCAACTGAGGGGGAAAATGCTGCAGGTAAAACAATGGGATAACCTTGGTTTAGACAGCTTCATGTAGCAAGATCTCCAAAGGGTGGCTCCTTCTGAAGGCTAGCAAACCGTGTAAATAAAAACATTGCCAGATGGCATGAAGGCTGGCACACCTTTAGCCCAAATGGGAAACAGATGAGGAGGAAATCTTTTGGACACAGTTGCTAAAGTATGTGTGCTGATTGGTAGTGTGGATTTACAATGAATCTTACATGCATTTCATTTTAATTTGATGAGGTAGAAGAGAGCGGTGGTGTGCCAGAAAGAGCGCACAAGAAAAAAAAATTAAAATGAGAGAATGCATTTTGGCAACAGTTCACATGCTTTTGAAATTCACATGCACACAGATTCTCATGTGCCACAGCATTATGCAATGTTATATTAATGTATTGTTCATTAAGTGCGACAGACATGCTGCCAGCACGAGAAACCTGAATCTTGCTTGTTTGCACAGTCACATAAAGGTGGCTGATGGCACACTTTACCTCTTGCAATCCTCTTTCAAATCTATGTCACTCCTGCTCACAGGAGGAGATTACTTGGAAGAGGATCTGCGTGTGCCTGCAGATGGTTGAGAATGGCGGTGGGAGGGCCAAAGCTGGAACCATTGACTCCTTCTGGGAAAGGACTATGAAAATTGTGGACATGGACTCTGAGTGGGGGTGTCATACGGCTAGAATTCTAAAATATTTTGTTCCTCAAGGTGTACAAGAGGAGTGGGTTTCTTGGCCCACTGACTAGCCCCAACCAAACTGCTCATTTCAACCACAGCAAAATTGCCAACCTCTGCTCATACACCATCTTTATTCATCATTTTATCACCTCAGTACTTGATTTCTCCAATGCTTTCTTTGCCAGTCTCTGAAGCCACACTCCACTCAGAAGTGAGATTGCTGCCCGTACGTTCCAAGTAGTATTTGATTAAATATTTCACCAAGGAGCCCTAGCAAAATCAAGGAAAAAATTTCCAATGGTTGAAATCCTACCTGACATCCAGGTAGATAGTCATGGACATGGAATCATCAGAGCACCAATATTTTGTTACAAGTTCAGCAAGGGGAGGCCCTCAGAATAACAATCTTTTTCTGCTTCATTAACTACTTTCCCACTGTCATTAAGGTCAGGAATGGGAATGATTTCTGGCAATTCCATTCACAACGCAAGCAAAACCTGGATGAGAACCAGACTTGGGCAGGTAGCATTCCCGCCACATAAGAGGTGGGTAATGACAATCTGCTACAAGAAAAAGTCCAAACTCAACCACCCAGAAGGACAAGGGCAGCAGGGTGCATAGGAACATCACCATCTCCAGATTCCTCTACAAGTCAGAACAATCTGACTTGGACATGCATTGCCTTCATCACTGGGCCAAAGTCCTGGAACTCCATACCTAACAGCACTATGGAAGTACCTTCACCACATGGACTACAGAGGTTCAAGAAAGTGGCTCATCACATTCTTATGGCCAACTAGGGATGACAAATTCTGTCCTTACCAGCAATGCCCACATCCTGAAAATGAATATATTACAAAACAATCCCTTGACCTTCAACTGCCCATCATTGCTAAGTCCCAAACCATGAACACCTTGGGGTGTGGTGGGAGGGGTGGGGGGCGCTCATGAGTTGAAAACTTTCCGAATCAGCCATATCAATTCAGTAGATACAACAGCAGGACAAAGATTGGGTACTCTGATTGGTGCAGCTGCAAGAAGCTCAACACCATCCAGGATAAAACAGTCTACTTTATCAGCATTCTTGCCACTGGACTCAAAATCTAACCCCTCCAACTGCATACTGTGGCTAAAGTACCTTGTATTGGATCGATGCAGAAATTATCCAAGCATACTTTGATACTAATAGAGGTCACAGGGCTGGAAGGTTCTGAGAAGAAAAACAGCTGCAATATTTTGGGAATACCATCCTCTTCAAATCACACACAACCCTGATCTGGATATACACCAACGTTCCTTCACACCTCAGTCCAAATTTTGAAATTCCCTACTCAATATTATCTTGGGAACGCCATCAGCAGGAGGACTGGAGCAAGTTCAGTAAGGTGGGACATCTTCCACTGCTTGGACTAACGAGAGATGGACAACAATTTGACCTTGCTGGTGTTGCGTAAATCCCATTAGCAATGCTTTTTTAAAATAAACACCTGGATCCTTTTCAATACAAAGTCCGGTTTACACATTACCTCAGACCTTCACTGGCACCATTTGAATTCTAAAGCCCTGTCCTCATTTACAAATCTCTTTATGGCTTTGCCTGACAAACTTCACAACCTTTGCCAGCCATACGCTCCTCCAGCTACAGCCTCCTGTGCCTGCTCATTTGGTGCCAGAGGTTTTAGCCATCTTGGTCCTATGGAGTTTCCTTATTGAGCATCCTTAAGGTGGTACTTCACACTCTCCCTTTAAAAGGCTCCTCAAACTACATGTTTCCTAATTATTCCACTTGGGAAATCAGAACTATTCATACTACTTCAGATATTTATTTTTTGAATGTATATTTCTTCTAAACCATGTACATGAGAAAGAAATGTATTCCTTTTCTTTAGGATCAAGCACTTTGCTGACCAGAAGTCCTAACCTAAGGTTCAAGAGAAAGATGGCAAGTAGAATGGGTTGAATTTGACTTTTGCGTGACCGACCCGCAGGTCGGTGCCCCCATTCCAGCAGAGAAGAGTCCTCCACTATTTTGAGGCCCAGGCCTCATTTAAATGTGACAAGCAAGCAATGAGGTGCCAAACAGGTGTAATGATGCAGCCTGTTGGATTGAGGCCTCAAGCTCTCCTGGGGCCCACAAAATAATTCAATACTTACCTCTGGCAGGCCTCTTTGGTTCCATTGTCCATGTAACAGGTCATGGTGTCCGCGACGCAGGCACTGACTAGTTCCGACTTAAAATGTCAATTCGGGTGCTATTTACATCATAGAACTCTTGATTTATTAAAAGGGGTAGATACCTTTCAAAATGGAAAGTGTCAACAAGGTGATACAGCTACCGATCCCAATATGAGGCAGTTTATGCCAAATGAATGTAGTGAAAATGGACCCCAATACCCTTTATTTTGAAGAATGACTCACTTAAGAGTACTCTATCTACTTTCTTCTACTTTCTTTTACACATAGGTAAATTATAGCTGATGTCTCAAAAGAAGTGGAATTACCACCTCATATTTGACAGAAGGAGGAGCAAGTCACTGCTCTCTTTGACAGTGGAGTCAAACCAGTAATACCCTCTCGTACTTTAAGGGCCTGCTTAAAAGGCCACCTCTTGTGATCGAGCTTTTTTGTTAACCCTCCTAATATTGCCTCCTTTGGCTCAGCATCCAATTTTCTGAGGTTAGACCTTTGAAGCAATTTGGAACATTTTTCCATGTTAAAAGATGCTATATAAATGCAAGTTGAAGTATTCAAGCTGACAAAAGTTTTTGTAAAACTTTCAAAATTTAACTTTAATTCCCCATGTGTTACTCACAACTTCAGCTGCAATTGTAAACACAGTAAATGCAATTTCAGCCTTCACAACATTTATTTGGTTCAATCCACATTCAAACTATTGCCAATTCATCTCCTTGATTCCGTCCTTTGATGGAGCAGCATGGTAAAGAATATTTTATACCTAAAAATTATGTAAGAGAGTGGATCATAATGAGATGCGTTTTCCAGCTGTTCAATAATATTCTACAAATAATTTAAACTGACCTCTCCAAATTCTCCAATACCCACATCAATGCAGAATAAATAATACATCTCAAACACTTAATTGCAATGTTTCAAAAATCATTACTCTCAATTCCCTGGTATGGAGCCACCATCTGTATCTGGTTATGTAACTAGAATGGAACTTAGTACAGATTTCGTCTGGCATCAGCATTCCATATCTCAAATACCTGAAGAGAGATAACAGTATTGGAGTTTCAACATGCTTTGCAACAGAATGGTGAAACCTCACTTGGAGCTTGGTTCTCCACACAAATCTGTGTTTATAACGGTGCAATGAACAGCAGTTGCTTCCCCATAAGTCAGAAATCAAGGAGTAATGGGAGGACAATTCACTACATTGGACTAATGTGCCTCCTAGTATTGAGATCAGCACAGTGGCTTAGAAAAAAAGAATTTGCATTTGCATAGTATCTTTAATGACCTCAGGATGTTCTGTAGTGCTTTACAGCCAATAAAGCACTTTTGAAGTGTAGTTACTGTTGTAATATAGGAAACACTGACTTTGCACACAAAGCAAGGTCCCACAAACAGCAATGATAATAGCCAAGTAACCTATTTTTTGGTTGAGGAATGAATATTGCCCAGGGGCGAACTCCCCTGCTCATCTTGGAATAGTGTCCTGGGATCTTTTATGTCCATCCAAGAGGGCAGTCAGTTCACCAAAAGGATGGCACTTCTGCTGGTGCAGTACTCCTTCAGTACTGCACTGAAATGTCATCCGAGGTTTTTATTTATTTATTTTTATTTAGAGATACAGCACTGAGGGCAAATCAACATCTGACATGTGGGAGTCTTTCAAACGTCAACTGATTAGAATCCAGGACCGGCATGTTCCTGTGAGGAAGAAGGATAAGTTTGGCAAGTTTCGGGAACCTTGGGTAATGCGGGATATTGTGAGCCTAGTCAAAAAGAAAAAGAAAAAGAAAGCATGCGTAAGGGCTGGAAGGCTAGGAACAGACAAATCCCTTGAGGAATATAAAGACAGTAGGAAGGAACTTAAGCAAGGAGTCAGGAGGGCTAAAAGGAGTCATGAAAAGTCATTGGCAAACAGGATTAAGGAAAATCCCAAGGCTTTTTATACGTATATAAAGAGCAAAGGGTAACTAGGGAAAGGGTTGGCCCACTCAAGGACAGAGAAGGGAATCTATGTGTGGAGCCAGAGGAAATGGGCGAGGTGCTGAATGAGTACTTTGCATCAGTATTCACCAAAGAGAAGGACTTGGTGGATGATGAGCCGAGGGAAGGGAGTGTAGATAGTCTCAGTCATCTCATCATCAAAAAGGAGGTGTTGGGTGTCTTGCAAAGCATTAAGGTAGATAAGTCCCCAGGGCCTGATGGGCTCTACCCTAGAATACTGAGGGAGGCAAGGGAGGAAATTGCTGGGGCCTTGACAGCATCCTCATTGGCTACAGGTGAGGTCCCAGAGGACTGGAGAATAGCCAATGTTGTGCCTTTGTTTAAGAAGGGTAGCAAGGATAATCCAGGAAATTATAGGCCGGTGAGCCTTACGTCAGCAGTAGGGAAATTAGTAGAGAGGATTATTCGGGACAGGATTTACTCCCATTTGGAAACAAACAAACTTATTAGCGAGAGGCAGCATGGTTTTGAGATTGAGTTTTTTGAGGAAGTGACGAAGATAATTGATGAAGGAAGGGCGGTGGATGTCATCTATACGGACTTCAGTAAAGCTTTTGACAAGGTCCCTCATGGCAGGCTGGTACAAAATGTGAAGTCACACGGGATCAGAGGTGAGCTGGGAAGATGGATACAGAAGTGGCTCGGTCATAGAAGACAGAGGGTAGCAGTGGAAGGGTGCGTTACTGAATGGAGGGATGTGACTAATGGTGTTCCGCAGGGATCAGTGCTGGGACCTTTGCTGTTTGTAGTATATATAAATGATTTGGAGGAAAATGTAGCTGGGCTGATTAGTAAGTTTGCAGACGACACAAAGGTTGGTGGAGTTGCGGATAGTGATGAGGATTGTCAGAGGATACAGCAGGATATAGATCGGTTGGAGACTTGGGTGGAGAAATGGCAGATGGCGATTAATCCGGACAAATGTGAGGTAATGCATTTTGGAAGGTCTAATGCAGGTGGGAAGTATACAGTAAATGGCAGAACCCTTAGGAGTATTGACAGGCAGAGAGATCTGGACGTACAGGTCCACAGGTCACTGAAAGTGGCAACGCAGGTGGATAAGGTAGTCAAGAAGGCATACGGCATGCTTGCCTTCATCGATCGGGGCATAGAGTATAAAAATTGGCAAGTCATGCTGCAGCTGTACAGAACTTTAGTTAGGCCACACTTTGAATATTGCGTGCAATTCTGGTCGCCACACTACCAGAAGGACGTGGAGGCTTGAGAGGGTACAGAAGAGGTTTACCAGGATGTTGCCTGGTCTGGAGGGCATTAGCTAGGAGGAGAGGTTGGTTAAACTCGGAGGGGCGACATGATAGAGGTTTACAAAGTTATGAGTGGCATGGACAGAGTGGATAGTCAGAAGCTTTTTCCCAGGGTGGAAGAATCAGTTACTAGGGGACATAGGTTTAAGGTGAGAGGGGCAAAGTTTAGAGGGGATGTGCGAGGCAAGTTCTTTACACAGAGGGTGGTGAGTGCCTGGAACTTGCTGCCGGGGGAGATGGTGGAAGCAGGTACGATAGCGACGTTTAAGAGGCATCTTGACAAATACATGAATAGGATGGGAATAGAGGGATACGTTCCCAGGAAGTGTAGAAGGTTTTAGTTTAGGCAGGCATCAAGATTGGTGCAGGCTTGGAGGGCTGAATGGCCTGTTCCTGTGCTGTACTGTTCTTTGATCTTTGAAACAGGCCTTTCGGCCCACCGAGTCTGTGTCGACCATCAACCACCCATTTATACGAATCCTACATTTATCCCATTACTCTCTCACATCCCCACCTTCCCTCAATTCCCCTACCACCTACCTATACTAGGGGCAATTTATAAAAGCCAATTTATCTATCAACCTGCAAGTCTTTGGCTGTGGGAGGAAACCGGAGCACCCGGCAAAAACCCACGCGGTCACAGGGAGAACTTGCAAACTCCGCACAGGCAGTACCCAGAATCCAACCTGGGTCACTGGAGCGGTGAGGCTGCGGTGCTACCCACTGCGCCACTGTGCCGCCCTAGTGCTGCTCTGGTCGTTGAGTGGGACTGGAACCCAGAGGCGAGAATGTTACCCAGTGAGCCATGAAGCAGGACTCCAGCCCATTACTTTGGACATCAAAGGTGGAAGATCTAAGAAAGCAGTGGGTTGCTCCAGGAGATGGAAGAGGGATAAAAGTAACTGTAAATGTAGTCTCCAGAGTCAGGAAAAGAAAAATATGATCAGCTCTTGGGGAAACACCGTTGAGTCCATAGAGCACACTTACATACATACAACTCCCCATACACTGCAGTTCTATTGACATCTAGGGGAAGCATACAACACTTCAAATCACCTCTGTCAATCTACTTGCAGTTTTTTTTTTTTAATACACAGTGCTTTTGAATATCCTCATGCCTTAATTTTCTTTCATTCATTCCTGGGATGTGGGCATCGCTGGCTATGTCAGGATTTATTGCCCATCCCTATATGCCCTTGAGAAGGTGGTGGTGAGCTGCCTTCTTGAACCACTGCAGTCCTTGGGTGGTAGGTATGCCCATAATGCTGTTAGGAAGAGTTCCAGGATTTTGACCCAGCAAGTTAAGGAACGGCAATATAGCTCCAAAATCAGGATGGTGTGTGGCTTGGAGGTGTTCCCATGCATCCACTGCCCTTGTCCTTCTAGGTGGTAGAGGTCATGGGTTTGGAAGGTGCTACTGAAGGAGCCTTGGTGAGTTGCTGCAGTGCATTTGTAGATGGTACACACTGCTGCCACTGTGGTGAAGGAAGTGAATGTTGAAGATGGTGGATGGGGTGCCAAACGGCTGCTTTGTCCTGGATGGTGTTGAGCTTCTCGAGTGTTGTTGGAGCTGCCCCCATCCAGGCAAGTGTAGAGTATTTCATCACACTCCTGACTTGTGCCTTGTAACTGGACAGACATTTGGGAGTCAGGAGATGAGTTACTCGTCGCAGAATTCCGAGCTTCTGACTTGCTCCTGTAGCCACAGTATTTAGGTGGCTGGTCCAGTTCAGTTTCTGATCAATGGTAACCCCCAGGATGTTAATAGTGGGGAACTCAGGTATTGGCATCAAGGGGAGATGGTTAGATTCTCTCTTGGATGAGATGGTCATTGCCTGACATTTGTGTGGTGCGAATGTTACTTGCCACTTATCAGCGCAAACCTGGATGTTGTCCAGGTCTTGCTACATGTGGACACAGGCTACTTCAGTATCTGAAGAGTTGCGAATGGTACTGAACATTGTGCAATCAGCGAACATCCCCACTTCTGACCTTATGATGGAGGGAAGGTCATCGATGAAGCAGCTGAAGATGGTTGGGCCTAGGACACTACCCTAAGGAACTCCTGCAGTGATGGCTTGAGACTGAGGTGATTGACCTCCAACAACCACAACCATCTTCCTTTGTGCGAGGTACAACTTCAATCAGCAGAGAGTTTTGCCCGATTCCCATTGACTCCAGTTTTGCTAGGGCTCCTTGATGCCATACTCGATCAAATGCTGACTTGATGTCAAGGGCAGTCACTCTCACCTCTGGATTCAGCTCTTTTGTCCCTGTTTGGACAAAGGCTGTAAATGAGGTCAGGAGCCGAGTGACCCTGGCAGAACCCAAACTGAGCGTCAGTGAGCAGGCTATTGCTGAGTAAGTGCCGTTTGATAGCACTGTCGACGACCCCTTCCATCACTTTGCCGATGATCGACAGTAGACTGATAGGGTAGTAATTGGCTGGGCTGGATTTGTCTTGCTTTTTGTGTACAGGACATACTTGGGCAATTTTCCACATTGCTGGGCAGATGCCAGTGTTGTAGCTATACTGTAACAGCTTGGCTAGGGGCCACTTCTGGAGCACAAATCTTCAATACTATTGCCAGAATGTTGTCAGGATCCATAGCCTTTGCAGTCTCCAGTGCCTTCAGCCGTTTCTTGATATCACATGGAGTGAATCGGATTGGCTGAAGACTGGCATCTGTAATGCTGGGGACCTCAGGAGAACTCAGATGGATCATCCACTCGGCACTTCTGGCTAACGATGAATGCAAATACCTCAGCCTTGTCTTTTGCAATGATGTGCTGGGTTCCCCCAGCATTGAGGATAGGGATATTTGTGGAGCCACCTCCTCCTGTTAGTTATGTAATTGTCCACCAACATTCACAACTGGATGTGGTAGGACCGCAGAGCTGAGATCTGATCGTTGCTTGTAGGATCGCTTAGCTCTATCGCATGCTGCTTCCACTGTTTGGCATGCATGTAGTCCTGTGTTGTAGCTTCACCAGGCTGACACCAAGGTATGCCTGGTGCTGCTCCTGGCATGCCCTCCTGCACTCTTCATTGAACCAGGGTTGGTCCCTTCGCTTGATGTGATAGAGTGGGGGACATGCCAGGCCATGAGGTTATAGATTGTGGTTGAATACAATTCTGCTGCTGCTGATGGCCCACAGTGCCTCATGGATGCCCAGTTTTGAGTTGCTAGATCTGTTCGAAATCTATGGCATTTAGCATGGTGGTAGTGCCACACAATACGATGGTGAGCATCCTCACTGTGAAGATGGAACTTCATCTCCATAAGGACTGTGCAGTGGTCACACCTACCAACACTGTCATGGACGGATGCATCTGCGACAAGTGGATTGGTGAGGACGAGGTCAAGTAGGTTTTTCCCTCTTGCTGGTTCCCTGACCACCTGCTGCAGACCCAGTCTAGCAGCTATGTCCTTTTGGACTCGGCCAGCAGCGGTGATGCCAAGCCACTCTTGGTGATAGACATTGAAGTCCCCCACCCAGAGTACATTTTGTGCCCTTGATACCCTCAGTGCTTCTTCCAATTGGTGTTCAACATGGAGAAGTACTGATTCATCAGCCAAGAGGGGCGGGGGGCAGCAGGCAGTCGGTGGTAATTAGCTGCAGGTTTCCTTGCCCATGTTTTACCTGATGCTATGAGACTTCATGGGGTCCAGAGTCAATGTTGAGGACCCTAGGGCAACACCTTCCCGTCTGTATACCGCTGTGCCGCCACCTCTGGTGGGTCTGTCCTGCTGGTGGGGCAGGACATACCCCGGGATGGTGATGATCGTCAGGGTCACTATCTGTAAGGTATGATTCCGTCAGTATGATCGTCAGGCTATTGCTTGACTAGTCTGTGGGACATAGCTCCCAATTTTGGCACAAGCCCCCAGATGTTTGTAAGGAGGACTTTGCAGGCTCAACAGGGCTGAGTTTTCTGCTGTTTCCAATAGCTAGGTCGATGCCGGGTGGTCAGTCCAGTTTCATTCCTTTGCATTCCATTCCCCGTGCACTTGCATTAAGCATCTTTAAACCTACTTAAGACCTGTGAAGTTATCAGTAAATGTGTTGTTCGTCCACACAATAGAAGATTTTTCCATAATTATTTTGATGGCTATCTTACTAATTAGATAATATACTAAAATTGGATTAGTGCAGTATCGTACTTTTTGATAGTGCAAGTCTGGCCAGGTTCATAAGAATGATACAATACAGGAAGCAGCCAGTTATGTCTGCATTGGCTCCTCAAAAGAGTTATCCAATTAGTCCCACTCCCCTATTTGTTCCCCATATCACAGCAAATTTTTCCTTTCCAAGTATATATAGAATTTCAAAAGTTTCCATTGAATTCATTTCCACCACCTTTTCAAGCAGTGCATTCCAGATCATAACAAGTCACTGCGTAAAAAGAAAAAAATTCTAATTTTCTCCTGGAATTATCAAATCTCTTGAATCTGCGTTCTCTGGTTACCAACCCTTCTGCTGGTTAAACAGTCTCTCATTTACTTTATCAAAACCTCTGAAAATTTTGAGCACCTCTACCAAATCTCCCCTTAACCTTCTCTGCTCCAAGGCAAACACTCCTATTATTTAAGATCTCTTTAAACCCAAAAACCTGTTTTCAATTTTGAAATCATTAAGTGACAATGAATATCAAACTTGTACTCAATCTCTCTTGTTTAGGCCAATGAAAAAACAAATCAGCCTGTAATACAAATCAGTCTGCATGTGCCATCTGTGCTGAAGGTTTAATTATTGAAGGCTGGCAAAGATCAGCAAAAACAATGTTCATAAAATAAGCTACTAATGATCACAGATTTTGAAGCATTGCTCTCAAGTCACCAAATATATTTTTACATTTTGGATTTTTCCTGTCTGATAAACTTTAGAAGCTTTAGTATTCCACAATCTGTTAGTTTAATTTTTCAACTCAGCCAACCTGTTTTCAGAAAAAACGGAATAAACTCCCTATAGTTTTCAATACTAATAATGTCTCTAACCAGTCACAAATAGAAATGATTACAATAGTAGGTGGTCCAGGCATCTGCAGTTCTACAATCTTCACAAGCTGCAAGTGCCAGCATTCAATTGTTTACAGTCTTATGAGATAACTGTAGTGCAGAATGACTGAATATCATCTGGGTATTGGATTTGCAGGATGGGGGGGAATATTTTTCTGACTGAAACCAAGTTTGAAATAAAGGCCATCTGTGAAAGCTAGACAGGATGTAATGAATGATTAATCTGATGGCCTTACACAGCACCAAGAGTTTTGAAAACTTGCATTTTATTTGAGCATAATTTTACACAAGCGTTGCTATGCTACATGGCATATTCTTCAGCAGACACCCTTCACAATTACTAATGTGTGTAGTTTACTGTGAAAAGTTTTTTTTGATCACACACCCAGGTTTGCCATATCCAACATGGGGATTTCAGTGGTGATTGAACCAAAACTCTCCCCTGGACAAAGCACAAGAAGGACTGTACAATGCAATGGAACTTGTATGATTTTAACAATGCTTCATACCTTGTTTTAATTCCTACACTAATGGTCTTCTTTGAATGACTAGTAGTCCAATTTTTCTTCCTCCTGTGAAATGCCTTGGGACAGCTTACTATGTTAAAGGTGCTATATAAATGCAAGTTGTTGTTGAATTAGATTGACCTTGGTCTTTTTCATCAAGCAATTCCTACAGTCGACACCTTTATCTGATTATCTAATAATCTCAGCAAGTCAGACTGCCTGTGTTGCCAACTCTCCCTTAACGTGGTTCAACGGCCTACTGACATTCGCTGGCTAGATTTGCATATAAAACAAATGGACCTTTGGCTGAGGCAGAGGAGGGTAATCTGCTTCCATGGCCCATGGCCAAAGAGGCAATGTTTTCAGAAGAGGAGAAATTGACAGAAAAAGCAGAAATGTTTAAAAGTAACATAATGGGGCACCTGTTGCACTGGGAGTAAGCAATTTATATATCAAGTAGAGAGGTGGGGATGGAATGAATGTCACTGCAACTAATTTATAATATTAAATTATATGAAATTATTTAACTGAGCTGGCAATTAGATCCTTACCTGTGCAAAGTCAACAAAAAAAGTTTGTACATGATCTTTTATAGACACGTTTGGTGTCACAAATAGGTTAGAGGAATGAATAGCTATTGACATACAATATCAGTCATCAGTCCCTTTTGTTAAATCCAACAACTAGCTATGAAGAGAGGTCAGATACCTTAGTGAGGAGTTTTCAAGTGACAGCATTGTTCAAAGAGGAGATTAAAAAGTAGTTACACTCATTTTTAAATTATGGCTTCTGGCAAATTAGCTGCTGCTGCTGACATGGTCTGCTCTTGCCCCTTACCAATAAATACAAAGAATAAAGGCAGGACCCAGTTGATCTTTGCAACGATAAATCAGTTTGACACCACAATTTATAGAAACACACTAGCTAGAACCAGATTGAAGTAGGTCAGTCTGAAAGATGGAGGTTGAGCTGCTGAACCATATGGAACCTAATCCTTTACCATCCAATGCTCTATTATTGGGAACACAAACAATATAAGAAAATAGCAGGGTTTCAGGGTGGCGTGGGAGTGAAGAAAGAATATACCCTCTGTAACGTAGTACTAAACCCATCCCACTGGCAAAAATATTCCTCATAGTGTAAGTGATATTTAACATATTTTACAAAGAGGATATGGAGGCACTGATGAAAAAAGATTTACAAGGATGATACCAGAACCGAGAGATAATAACTATCAGGAATGACTGAATATGCTGGGCCTCTCTTCACTAGAAAATAGAGGGCTGAGGGGGGAGCGATTAAGTAGATGTTTTTAAAATTATGAAGCAGTTTAATAGGGTAGATAGATGTTTCCACTTGTGGAGGCATCCAAAATTAGGGGTCATAAATGAAAGATAATCACTATAAATTCAAGAAGGAATTTAGGAGAAACATCTTTATGCACAGGGTAGTTAGAACGTGTACCTAGCTACCACATGGACTGGTTAATGCTGTGATGGAAACCACACCTGCCAAATGTAAACATATTAATTTTGTCATATGGAACGCTATTTGACCGCTTACTGGATATTAAAAATAACTTATTTAAAAAGACCACAGAGCAGTGGCTGAAAACATGGCTGCACATTTGCATTCTGAGAGACAATGCAAGTGCTCCCTAATCCAATTAGCCAGATAGGTTTTGTCATTCGTGATGATCAAAAGACTTTGAGAGTCATTGTCTGTGTAAGAGCCAGCATTCCACCCCCCGACCCCCACAACTGTGTGTGTCTGGTAAGCTTTGAAGAATCAACAAACCTCTCAGGCGATGCTGTCTCAAACAAAGAGCTAGTCACATGACTAACCTGCTGCCCAACCTGGGAATTGACTGAATTGTGCTCACAGTAAAGTTTTGAGGCAGACTGCTTTTTGAAGACCAAAGAGAAGGTCTCTCTCTCTCTCTGTTATGCAAAGTTCCAAGGACCCACGTAACGTAAGCCTCAAGACACAAGACCTTGCAGCCTTCAGGTATCAGCGATACTAGTTTGAAAGTGTGCACTGGGCCCCAACCAGAACTGCAAGACTTAACATCCAACCCAAAACCAGTAACTGAATTCCATCTACTGCTTGAAACCTACCCCCTTTAAATTCTTTCTCCGCTTCTGTATCTATTTGTGTGTATATCGCGTATGCATGTTAGCATTGTCGCGTCACGTATTTTTAGTAGTTTTAAACAAGTTGGAGTTTTAAGGTTAATAAACATATACCTTCCTTGTTTAAACTTGAGAAAGCCTGGTTTGATTCCTTTACAATTACATTTAGAGAGCAGTGAGCAAGGACTTACTGAGGGGAAGCTAAAAAAAAATGTTTTAAAAGTTAAACCCTGTTACAGCCAAACCAGGAAAAGATCGAGAGGGGAGCCCTAGACCCCTTCCTCACCTGGTCGTAACAATGCAATTATGTATTTCTCTTTCAGGGGAAGCTAGATAAGTACATGATGTTCTAGTTCAGAAAGCCAGCTAGTGAAGGATAGAACTGGAGACCATCTTTACACACTTTTACATTTATTTATAGAGTGCCATATTACAAGCATTCACCTCCTAACCCAGCAACCAGTTTCAGTCCGTGTCTATTTTGTAGGGGCTCAAGTGAAACCCTACCTGCATACAATTATCAATTAATATACACTTAACACGAGGGAGAAAGGAAACGAAGGATGGCGAGATGAAGTAAAGTGAAGGAATCTCTTGGCAGTATCAACACCAGCATGGAGCAGTTGGGCTGAATGATCTTTTCCCTGTGCTATAAATTCTATGCAAGTGCAGAATGAAAAGCATACAATCTTAGTAACTAGGGGAAAAAGAAAACAAAGGAGTCACCCAAGTAGAGATTTATCAACATGAATGCTCTGCAGCCTACAATTGACTGGAAATTGGACATAAAATTGAAAGACATTTGACAAGTGCTTGGAAGTTTATTTAGTGATCAGTGAAAAGTTGCAATGACAAAATTGTTCATTGTCCCACATCATCAGGAAAAAAGGATCAGATAGTTACAGAAGTCTCAACTTTGGAGGAAGCAAAAAAATCTGGTACAAGCTGTACCAATGAATAAGGTGAGATACACTGATGCTAAAATGAAATATCACATAGAAAAGACAAACCTTTTCCACATTTACAGACAATGCGTGAATCTATGGATAGGTATAGTTGGAAAGAACTTGCATTTATGTAAACTCTTTCATGATCTCAGGATTTCCTAAAGGATTTCACAGACAATGAACTACTTTTGAAGTATAGTCACTGTTGTGATGTTGGGAAACAATTTTCGCGCAGCAAGGTCTTGCAATCCATAATGAGTTAAATGACCATATGATCAGCATTTTAGTGATGCTTGTTCAGAAATAAACGATGTAAACAGGTCAAGTATGGACGTGTAGACCATCAGGAACAACAAAAGCAAACATGAAGCAGAGTGCAGGAAATATAACCATTTTGGGTAACATTCTTGAGAAACTGAAAGCTGGAGAAAAATGTCATCATCTGAAACATTGACTGTTGTTTTCCTCTCCACAGATACTGCCTGATCTGGGGAGTGTTTGCAGCATTTTCTGTTTTTATTTCAGATTTTCAACATCCACAGTATTTTGCTTTTGAGACAGAAAATTATATGGCCATTGTAAAAGGAAAGAAAAAGTTTAGATACAAAATCTGCCTGAAATACTAGAGTTGCCAACTCAGTTTGGATGTATTTTAAGGAGGTTTCATTTCATAGCGTCCTGCCTCCCACTGTCTTCACTCTTCTGCTATTGGTCCGTCAACATGTCCATCTTCATGTCACTGTGTCTTCCCACGCCAATTGGAAAATGAACAGAATCATAACTCCACTGGATCATTGTTTATAAAGTCAAACAGCCTTTTCTCCCCCAACTCCGATACTTTAAATCAAAGTGTTCAATAAAAATGAAAAAAATGCACCTATGAATTTTCTCCAGCATTTCTCAAAGGTGCGTCCAGGAGATTAATCTTCAAGGTTGGCAAACGGAAAATAAGTAAAATGTGTTATACCAGGAATTTCATGGATGTAGTAGCTTTTACTCCAGTAGTGAGAATGTGGAACTCGCTACAACATGGCATAGTTGAAGCAATTAGCATAGATACAACTACAGGAAAGTTAGGTAAGTATAAGGGAGAAAAGAATAGAATGATATGCCGTTATGGTGGAAAGAAGCTCATGTGGAGTTTAAATATCAGCATAGAGCAGTTGGACCAAATGGACGGTTTGTGTTGTAAAATTCTATGCATATTAAGCAAAGAAAAGAAATGGGTACTGCCAGGAATAATGAATGAAACAATCACACCACTTAATTTAAATACAAAAAGCACAAATGAATGTCATGTCTTCGCAAGATTACAGAATAAATCCAAATAACAGAAGACCAAGGTAAAAATGATGGATCAACTATGCTAGTGAAGAGCAACTATGTTTCCATCTAATACAGGACGAGTAACAACACACATCCAACCAATTTAAAACCCGAGTGCTCGTGAAAGCTTCAATCAAGCAAAAAAGGATAACTGCAATAAGACTCATTGGAGTTCCAAATGCCTATACAGCAATACAGTAATCTAAGTTACAACAATGACTGCACTTCAAAAGTACTTCAATGGTTGTAAACTGTTTTGAGACATCCTGAGACTTTGAAAGGTTATATATATTATATATATATTTTTTTTTAAAAGGTCTCTTTTATTTCAAGTATTGGGTTGTTAGCTAGGCCAAGACCAGATAATGTTTATAAGCAACTTATCACAGTCATCCACCCACGCAGGGAAAAGTATCATTTGCACTGCACAGAAAATAAAACTAGCACACGACTGAATGAAATACTTAAGAGGTGATAAAGAAAACAGAATGGGTGAATTCATTAGTAATTAAAAGGAATGGAGAGTTGTGAATTTACTTGTACTGAGGGACCTAAATAGGGTTATTAAAAAGGGACCATTCCAAGTATCCAACTCATGTGGAAATTATGAGCCATAATTTATAGTAACAGAGAATCTAATGGCATCTGCCATTAGTTACACTTGCTCTTGCATGCATTGGTTTTAAAATTTATTGAGTGGCAAGTTGCTAAGTGCAAACTAACAATGTTGCAGTAAGGGAAACAGGGCAAGCAAATATGCATCTCCTTAACCAATCAGATTGAAGGATTGTGAAACAAACAGCACAAGGACAGAGAAGGAAGTGTAAATTAGAATGGGTGAATTTAATGTCAACTCAGGCACTGAAAAGGACAGGAAAAGAAAAATTGGATGGAGAGGGAGAAGGAAAATGGCAAGGTAACAAATCAAAAAATTTTAAATTGGGCACTTATAAAATCTCTACCAATCAATTAATACCTGAAAAAAAAGACTACACTTGTAATATTTAATTTTCAGTGCCAGTAAAGTTGATTGGCAGTAATTAACAATTATCACATTGTTAAATAGGTACTTATGCTTGAAAGGACGAGACTTAACTTTCTGTGGTGGATTTAGCTTGCAACAACCACGCAAATACAGAAACTTCACACCATTCAATGGGTTTCGATTGCGAGGCACAGAGTGAATTGCTGTTTTCACAAAACCAATAGTGGAGGGTGCAACTACAACAGCAACTTGTTACGGTCAAGTGAGGAGGGGTTAAAAGGCTTCTCTCTTTTCCCTCTCCTTGGTTGACCACAACAGGTTTAATTCTTTCTTAAAGTGGATGTACTGGCCAATTCCACAGATGTTTGATTACTTACTTGCTATGATCATAACACGAATCAATCGAATAGGTTTTCTTGAGTTAACAAAGAATTTAACTTTAATGTACCTAAACTGAACTAATAAATAAACAATGCACCAACTTTCACTCACACACACACACTAGGAGGTTTACACACACACAAATAAATTACAAAGTGGGAAAAGGTAGATTGGTTGAGTTAGAATCCATAAAAAAGGTATACAGTCTGTGGCATTTAGTGATTCGGCTGTCTTCCAGCTGAAGTCAAGCATCCTGAGGCTTTTCATTTGAAGAGGTAGTTGACTGGTTTAGTGGGTTTCTTGGAGATAGCAATGTGGATGATTTCCTCCAATGGGGTTTCTGATTGTAGCTGGAGTATGCGCAGGTGGGCGGCACAGTGGTGAGCACTGCAGCCTCACAGCTCCAGCGACCCGGGTTCGATTCTGGGTACTGCCTGTGAGGAGTTTGCAAGTTCTCCCTGTGTCTGCGTGGGTTTCCTCCGGATGCTCCGGTTTCCTCCCACATGCCAAAGACTTGCTGGTTGATAGGTAAATTGGCTATTAGCAATTGCCCCTAGTATAGGTAGGTGGTAGGGAAATATAGGGACAGGTGGGGATGTGGTAGGAATATGGAATTCGTGTAGGACTAGTATAAAAGGGTGGTTGATGGTCGGCACAGACTCGGTGGGCCGAAGGGCCTGTTTCAGTGCTGTATCTCTAACTAACTAACTAACTAACTAACTAAACTAGTAGGATTTGAAAGCTTTCAAGCTGGAATGGAGAGAGATCCCACTTAGGGTCTGCTCATGTCAGAGTCCAGTTGTTTCTCCTTTGCTGCAGAGAAAACACCAGATTAAAACCACAGATGGGGAGGGGCTTATCACGTCAGTCACTCAGTCATTCAAACATAGTAGTTAGCAGTATTTCTTAGCTTGCTGAGAACAGGTAGTTCCTTTAAACTTCCTGGGTCTTGGTTCTTGCCGGGGCCTGGGCAGATATTTCGTCTCTCTCCTCACAGTCCTTTGCAATGTAGGACACAGTGTAGCAAACTAGGTGATCATCTTAAGCTGCTAGCAGTCATCCTACTTTAAATGTCTTTAAAAAAAAATACAAATTCAGATCTCCAGCCAGTGGATCAAAGAAAATCATTCAACATAACACATTTTGGTGGAACAAACTTTGATATTTATGAGTAACCGCGCGTCTGCTCCTCCCTGATGTTGCTGAACTGCGAGTACCTGATTAATGGTGAGCACCTTTAGCCTCACAGTAAATTCTGCCCTATGTTAATGAGAATATTTAGCAAGCTAGGCACATCTTTAGTTTTTTGATAAATTAAACAGTACCTTTTATCATAGAATGGTTACAGTACAAAAGGAATCCATTCGGCCCGTCGTGTCTGTGCAGGCTCTCTACAAGATCAACTCACCTAGTCCCATTCTCCCACCTTTTCCCTGTAGCCCCACAAATTTTCTCTTCAGTTAATTATCCTGTTCTCTTTTGAAGGCCTCAATTGAATCTGCCTCCACCACACTCTCAGGCGGTGCATTCCAGATCCTAACCACTCGCTGCATAAAAAAGGTTTTTCCACATGTCACTGTTGTTTCTTTTGCAAATCACCTTAAATCATTATCCTCTGGTTCTGGATCCTTCAGCCAATGGGAACAGTTTCTCTGTATCTACTCTGTCCAGACCCCTCATGATTTTGAACACCTTTATCAAATCTCCTCTTAATTCTCTCTTCTCTGAGAACAGCCCCAACTTCTCCAAGTTATCCATGTAACTGAAGTTCCTCATCCAGGGAATTATTCACGAATCCTATCTGCACCCTTTCTAATGCCTTAGCATCCTTCTTAATGTGTGGTGCCCAGAACTGGACACAATACTCCAGTTGAGGCCGAACCAGTGTTTTATACAAGTTTATCATAACTTCCTTGCTTTTGGACTCTATGCCTCTATTTATGAAGCCCACGGTCGTTTATGCCTTATTAACTGCTTTCTCAACCTGCCCTGCTGTCTTCAATGATTTGTGCACATATATCCCCAGGTTCCTTTAGAATTGTACCCTTTGTTTTACAACGTCTCTCCTCGTTCTTCCTACCAAAATGAATCACTTCACACTTCTCTGCATTAAATTTCATCAGCCACATGTCCATCCATTCCACCAGCCTGTCTATCTCCTCTTGAGGCCTATCACTATCCTCCTCACAGTTCATGACATTTCCAAGTTTTAGCTCATCTGCAAATTTTGAAATTGTGCCCTGTATACCCAAGTCTAGGTCATTAATATAAATCAAGAAAAGCAGGGATTCCATCACTGACCCCTGGGGAACCCCACGATATACCTTCCTCCAGTCTGAAAAATATCCGTTTACAACTGTGTGTCCTGTCACTCAGCCAATTTCGTATCAATGCTGCTACTGTCCTGTTTATTCCATGGGCTCTAACTTTGGTGACAAGCCTGTTTTGTGGCACTTTACCAAATGCCTTTTGGAAGTTCATGTACACCACATCAACCCTCTGTTACCTCATCAAAAAACTCAAAGTCAGTTAAACACGAATTCGCCTTAACAAATCCGTGTTGCCTTTTCTTAATTAATCCATATTTGTCCAAGTGACTTTTAATTTTGTTCCGAATTATCATTTCTAAAAGATTTCCCACCACTGGGGTTAAACTGGCTGGCATGTAGTTGCTGGGCTTGTCCTTACACCCTTTTTTGAGCAAGGATGTAACATTTGCAATTCTGAAGTCCTCTGGCATCACACCTGTATCTGAGGAGGATTGGAAGATTATGGCCAGTGCCTTCGCAATTTTCACCCTTACTTCCCTCAGTATCTTTGGATGCATCTCATCCAGTCCTGGTGACTTAAAGTATCAACTTTAAGTAGAGCAAGCCCATCTAATACCCCCTCTATCACTATGACTCAAGCAGCATCATCTTCCTTGGTAAAGACAGATGTAAAGTACTCATTTAGTACCTCAGACATGCCCTCTGGTGCGTAAATACCCTTTTAGGCTCCTAATGGATCCCACTCCTCTTTTTAACACTCTTTTAGAAGACTTTTATATTCCCTTTTGTTAGCCTCGAGTCTCTTCTCATACTCTCTCGACTTCTTAATTGTTTTTCACTTCCTCTCTCAGCCTTCTAGATTCCACCTGGTTCTCAATTATATTATCCACTTGACATCTGTCATATGCACCCTTTTTCTGCTTCCTCTTACTCTCTATCTCTTACACCATCCAGGGAGCTCTGGATCTGTTTGCCCTACCTTTCCCCCTTGTGGGAATATACCTTGATTGTACCAGAGCTATCTCCTGTTTAAAAGCAGCCCATTGTTCAGTTCCAGTTTTGCCTTCCAATCTTTGATTTAGATTTACTTGGGCCAGATCCATTCTCACTCCACTGAAGTTGGCCCTCCCCCAGTTAACTATCTTTACTCTGGATTACTCTTTGTCCTTTCCCATAGCTAACCTAAACCTTATGATGCTATGGTTACTGTCCCCCAATATCACCCAAATGTTTCCGTTACTTGATTCACCTCATTCCCCAGAACCAGATCCAGCAATGGCTCCTTCCTCGTTGGACTGGAAACATACTGATGTAGAAAATTCCCATGAACACTATGGAAACTCTTGCCCCTCTAGGCCTTTTAGATTACTATACCAGTCTGTATTAAGATAATCAAAGTCCACCATTATAACAACTGTAATTCTCGCACCTCTCTGTAATTTCCGTGCAAGTTTGTTCCTCTATATCCTTCCCACAAGTTGGTGGCCTAGAGAATACAGCCACCAATGTAATGGTACCTCTACAGTTTCTAAGCTCTAATCAAATAGATTCTCTCCTCGATCCCTCTAGGACATCCTCTCTCTCCAGCATTGTAATGATCTCAATCAATAGAGCTGCCCATTCTCCTTTCTTTCCTTCCCGAGATTTCCTGAACACCTTGTATCCAGGAATATTTAGTATCCAGTCCTGCCCTCTTTCACTGACACCACCCTAATGCTATCTGTCTCTCCCAATTCTCTGTGCATCTTGGTATTCCTCTCACAATTTACCTCCTGGTTCCCACCCCCCTGCCAACTTAATTTAAACTATTCCCAATAGCACTAGCAAATCGCCCCGCAAGGACGTTGGTCCCAACTCTGTTGAGGTGCAACCCATCCGGCCTGTATAGGTCCCATCTCCCCCAGAACTGATCCCAATATCCCAGGAATCTGAAGCCCTCCCTCCAGCTATGCATTCATCTTTTCTATCCTCCTATTTCTACACTCACTTGAGCATGGTACCATGAGTAATCCGGAGATTACTACCTTTAAGTCCTGCTTGCTATTTCTTTCCCAGCTCCCAAAACTCTGCCTGTAGGACGTCATCCCTCTTTCCATCTTTGTCATTAGTACCAATATGGGCCACGAGGTTCTCTGTAGCCTCTCCAGGACATCCTTGACCCTGGCAGCAGGGAGGCAACATACCATCCTGGAATCACCTCTGCGGCCATAGAAACACCTATCTGTTCCCCAACTATAGAATCCCCGATCACTTTTCCAATCTTCCTCCTGCTCCCCTGTTGTACAGCTGAACCAGCCCTGGTGCCATGGTCTAGACTCTGGCTACACATCCCAGAGGAACTGCAGCCGTGATTTTACATCGCCCAGATCCTTAGTTGGCCTCGGGTAGGACTTCTACCCGAGACAGGAGGTTCCGCCTGCATGAGCTGCTTTATCAGTATTGATGTAGACTCCAGTGTGATACCTTTACAGTTGAGTAAGCCTTCAATGAAAAAGGCACAGATGAAACTTAATATGGAATTTCTGACTGATAATGGAGGGGAATTTGCCAATGATGAGTTCAGAGACATGTGAAAACATGAACATTATGGTTATGAATACTGCAGCTGAGTGTCCTTGCAGCAATGGGCTCTGTGAAATGAATCACGCAATGGTTGAGGAAATGCTGCATAAAATCTTAGCTGATCAGCCAAACTGCAAGTTGATAACTGCCCTGGCATGGGCGATTCATGCGAAGAATTTGCTTCAGATGGTTGCAGAATACAGTCCTTATCAATTGGTTTACGGGCGGAATCCCAAATTGCCTTCTGTACTCTGCGACAGTCCTCCTGCTCTAGAAGGTACTACAATTAGTTCCATTTTTTCTGCACATTTGAATGCTTTACATGTAGGGAGACGGGTTTTCATCAAGGTCTCTGAGAAACTTCAGAGAGCTCGGAGACATCGTAGAAGGCCATCTGAGGTGGAATTTAATTCAGGAGATTTGGTGTATTATAAAAGAGAGGGTCATAGGGAATGGAAGGGCCCTGATAAGGAAATCTGTCATGATGGTAAGACAGTAGTTATCACGCATGGAAATCAAACTGTCAAGTTTCAATCCTCACGATTGATCAGGGTTGATTATTAAATCTCAGAATCTGAGCAGCTGATAGAGGGAGACGATGCACCTTGTACCTCAAATATTCATGTTTGGTGATGAAGGTCCTGAGGAACAGAATGAGATAGATCAAGGGTTGGATAGTAATGTGAGGAATCATGACGCTCAAGAAAGAGCTATTGCATCCAGAGAACAATTGCCATGAGTAGGTACATGGGTAACATATTCCAGAGGGGTCTAATAGATGGAGGGAGGGATGCAACAATTGTGGGACATGCAGGAAAATCTTCAGGCAAGTTTAAATATTGGTAAAATATTCAGCGTGATGGCCAAGAAGCAAGGTCCATGCACTGGCAGAATGGGGTGAAAGAGTGGAGGGTAAGAAAGTGCAGTGCAAGTTCTAATAGTGGGTCTGGAAGTGACTCTTGCATAAGGAAGCAATCATGTACTGGACAAAGAGCCTCTGATAATGAGTGAGGCAGATCTTCTAGCAGTAGTCCCGAAAGACATCACAGCGCTAATAGAGGCCGCAGTTTGAACAGATTTCACAATGAAAAGCGAAGGCTGGAGAGCAGTCTCAGAATAGAACTAGAAGCAGAAGTCCTCATGACCATGAAGATTTAATGGTCACCAATAAACCTGAGGATAAACTAATAAAAGCAAAACATAAAGGAATTAATGAGTTGGAGAGAGTTTGGGGTTTATTCTGAGATACCAGATAGGGGACAGCCAGCCTGATCACTTAGATGGATTTGTACTGATAAATTCCTTCCTGTTGGAACTCAAAGCTGAAGTGAGGCTGGTTGCAAGGGGTTTTGAAGAGCGACTGGATGATACCAATGTTAGAGTGGATTCTCCTACAGATGGAAAAGTAATCTTGAAAATCGTTTTAGTTCTTTTGAACACATATTCATGGGAGCATAGATTCATTGACATAAAAGCTACATTTCTGCAAGGTGATACTTTTCAGAAAGAAGTGTTTCTGAAACCACCCAAAGAGGCAGCAGCTGCAGAAGGAAAACTATGGAAACTGAACAAATGCATCTATGGCCCGAATGATGCTTCTAGGGTGTGGTATTTCTTGGTGAAATCTGTTTTGTTGAAAATTGGTCATGTTCAACTAAAAGCAGTTCCTGCGATCTTTTATTGGTATCATAAAGGGAAACTTTCAGGCATCTTCATGATGCACTTTGATTATTTGTTATGGGGTGGTACTGCAGATTGAGAAATGCGTTATTAATAAGATTAGGGCAGAATTTAAGATTTGGAGTCATGCTTGTGGGGTCTTTAAATATATTGGTTTAGATATTAAGCAGACTAAGGCTAGAATAACTTTAAATCAACAAACCTATTTGGAGAGTATCACTCCTATCCCGGTTAATCGTGTTCTATCATCATCTGTCTGTGATGACCTAGCTAAAGCAGAGACTGAGGAATTGCAAAGCTTGATTGGTCAATTAAACTGGTTGTGCACTCAGACTCGGCCTGATGCTAGTTTTGATGTGCTGGAGTTAAGCACAATGATGAAATATCCTAAAGTTGAGAATGTTTTAAGGACAAATAAAATATAAAAAAACTAAATCTGGAGAAATGTGTACTGACGTTCCCATCCTTAGGTGACCCAAAGAACATGAAGCTAATAATTTTCAGTGATGTCTCACATGCTAATTTTGCTGATCGGTATTCGTGTGCAGTTGGTTTCATAACATTCCTGATGGGTGAAAATGGGAAATGTTGTCCTTTAGCTTGAGAGGCTAAGAAAATAAAATGGATTGTTAAAAGCACTTTAGCTGCAGAAACACTGGGTCTTGTGGAGACAGTGTATGTGTGGCCTATTTGTCAAATATTTTGGGTGAAATTCTGAACAAGGGACATACTGAATATAGGATACCCATTGAATGTTATGTGGATAATTGTTCTTTGTGGAACAATGTACACTCTACAAAAATTACGAGTGAGATAAGTCTATGTATTGACCTTGTTGGATTGAAACAAATGCTGGAGAGAAAGGAAATCTCCAAACTTAAATGGGTAGATGCAAATCATCAGCTATCCAATTGTTTCACAAAAAGAAATGCTGGTACAAAAGTTGTTTGGGGTGCTAGAGGAGGTGCGTGTCACAATGTAACACTTTGTACCCAATATGGAATTTATTTTGAAATGTTGTTCGAGCATATGCTGTATTATAAAAGAAAGAAGGTAATCTGTTAACTGTGTATCAATTGTTTGATCACATGCAGGTGGAGGGTGTTAATTGGGGTCTTACCTGAGCACTTATAAGCAGACACTTACTGAGACTGGTGGAGGATTCGAGTGAGGAACGTCATGTTTGTAATCCTTTTACACTGTACAATAAATGTGAAACTGAGTAAAGATAGGCTCTAGAATCAACCTTCCATAACAAGCTTTCTGGAGTTTAACAAACAGGTAACACATGTATTGAAGAGCTGTCCTGTAATTCTGTAATAAAGAACCCTTCATTCAGGTTACCAGTCACTATCATAGTGCTTGGTGCATCCTCCCACCCACAGCCAAAGACTTGCAGGTTGATAGGTAAATTGGCCATTGTAAATTGCCCCTAGTATAGGTAGGTGGTAGGAGAATGGTGGGGACGTGGTAGAGAATATGGGGTTAATGAAGGATTAGTATAAATGGGTGGTTGTTGGTCGGCACAGACTCGGTGGACCAAAGGGTCTGTTTCAGTGCTATATCTCTAAATATAAATATATAACACAATCCACTGGTCTGAGCTGCCCTGCCATGCTATGCCTCTATTTATTAAACTTACTAAAAAAAAAGACTCACCAGCTATTCACCAAACAGCAGCTCCCGACCTGCTTCATACTGGCAGTTCAGATTCAGTTTGGTAAATTCTGCTCCAAGATTGTATTACAAAACAGTCTACATGATACAGGAGCTCAATATAATAGTTATGTGTCTATTACATGTACTGTACTTTGAAATGTCACAATGTTCCGCGTGATTACTATCAAATCACAACTGCTGGCGTCCACACACTTTGGGGCCAATCACGTCAGGATGTCATATTGGTGAGGGCATTAGCATGCCTGTAGTGATGTCAATGATGCCATTTTGGAACTCAACATTCCAGCAATCTAGTGATCTGTTGGAGGACAGATTGCTGAACTGCTGTGACACCCTGCAAGCCTCTTTGAGCATTGTAATTCACAGCCATGATAACAGCAATCTGAGCTTTCATGGCAGCAAGCTGAGATTGCATGGACTCAGTCTAAACTTCCACTGCAGGACTCAGACATTGGCTGACTGCTGCTTGTGCAGCAAAGGAAGCTGCAACATTGGCCATCAGATACCGCATCATGGTTGGGTCCATAAATGTATGAACAGAGTTGGCTGCCACTTCCATGCTGGAAAGGATGGGTTCCAAATTCTGTGCAAAGCTCTGTGTCAAGTTGGTGCCAAACTCCTCCATGCTCTTTGACATTGAATGCAGGCTTTCTAGCAGAGTTTCCAATGCACCAAGGATTATATTGTGCCTAAACATCAGCCTCCTTCTGTAGAATGCTTCAAATGTTCATCTGAGTCCTCTGAGGCAGAATTTGTGTATTTGTGAGCTGGAACCTCCACTATCTATGGTCCCTGCTCTGGCTGAAGGCCTCTCCTGCCTGCCATCTCACCACATGCAGATCCTGCCTCTATGCTATCTTCTAACAATATACACAGGTGCAGTTTGTAAATCACAAACATGAGCAAAAGGATACCATCACCTAGTTTCAGCCATACCACTAGCCAAAGTCTCAGCAATCGCCAGCACTATCTAACCTCCATGGGATTAGGACATGCAGGCACACCTGTTCCCCTCTTGTTAGCTCCTCCTGCCTCCAATTGTGCACTATATTGTTCGGCAAGAGAAGGAATTGTATTTGTGAGTGTCAAGCAATTTGTATGGTTGACGTGGCATCATGGTTGAACAGCTGACAGTGTGTGCTAGCTGAGATGAGTGTGAGACTTGCAGCACTGATAAGTGTGTGAGGGTGAGGTGAAGCTATGAATGTTAGGTACAAGGCTTAATGGATAGAGATTGTTGACAGTGTTGTGAGTGATGGAGGTATCATGAATTGAGCAGTGAGAGGGGTTGGTCGTGTGATTGGTAGGATATGACATTTGAAGAAACATTCAATTACCTTGACCTCTCATGTGAAGTCGTTGAACCTCTCAGGGCTTGAAACCTGCACTGACCTCCATGGCTATTTGCTCCCACTGTCTTCCGAGTGAGTGTCTGGGAGGACAAGACATTTCTTCTCCTTTCCACCTCCTCTACCAAGGCCTGCAGCGCAGTGTCTCAAAACCTCAGTCTGCTCTCTCCCAATTTGTGCCATTTTTCCAATGTTTCCCTATAAGTTGTTACCATTGAAGCTATTATGCCTGACAATACTCATGTCTCAATATTGAGTGCATGATACATGCAAAGACAAGTATGATGTAGAGATTCCTTGGTATTAACTTCACAACTGCGATATCTGCACTCATCTAATTCTGTCCTCTTGAGCATCTCCCATTTTAGTCTGATGAAAGGTCACTGACCTGAAACATTAACTCTGCTTCTCTCTCCACAGTTGCTGCCAGACCTGCTGAGTATTTCCAGCATTTCTTGTTTTTATCCCATTTTAATTGCTCCATCATTGGTGGCTGTATCTTCAGTTGTCCGGATCCTAAACTCTGGAAACACTCCCTACATCTCTCCACCTCTCTACCTTGCTTTTCTCCTTTAAGACATTCCTTAAAATCTACCTCTTTGACCAAGTCTTTGGTCATCTGACATTTTGTTGGCTGTACGTCCAGTTCATCCACAGGGGTGATAAATGCGAGTTAAGATATAGGTAGAGTTTTGGATGATCTCAAGTTTACAAACGGTAGTTAGTGGGAGACCAGCCAGGCATACATTAGAATAGTCAAGTGTCGAGATAACAAATGCATGAATGAGGGTTTCAGGAGCAGATAAGCTGAGATGGGGTGAAGTCAGCCAATGTTATGGAGGTGCGAAAAGGCAGTCTTAATGATGGTGCGAATATGTGGTTAGAAACTCATCTTCAGATCAAATATGACACCACGGTTGTGAACAGCCTGGTTTAGGCTCAGACAGTTACCAGGGAGAGGGATAGAGTTGGTGGCTAAGGAACGGAATTTGAAGCAGGGATCAAAAACAATGGTTTCAGTCTTCCTAATATTTAATTGGAGGAAATTTCTGTTCCTCCAGTACTGAATATCACATAAGCAGCCAAATAATTTAGCAACAGTGGATGATTTGAGAGAGGTGATGTTGAGCTAGAGCTAGGTGTCATCAACGTACGTGAAAACTAATGCTGTGCTTTCGGATGATGTCACTGAGGGACAACATGTAGATGAGAAAAAGGAGGGGGCCAAGAATAGATCCTTGGAGGACACCAGAGGTAATAGTGTAGGAGCAGGAAGAGAAGCCATTACAAGTGATACTATGGCTACAATTAGATGGAGAAAAATAGAACCAGGTGAAAGGAATCCCATTCAGTTGGATGACATTGGAGGACAGCAGTATGGTCAACCACATTAAAAGGCACCAGTTACGTCGAGAAGGACAAGGCAGGATAGTTTACCTATGTCACACATAGGATGTCATTTGTGACTTTGATAAGAGCTGCTTTGGTACTGTGATTCAAGGGATTCAATCATGGAGTTCAAGGAGAGATGGGTACGGATTTGGGAAGTGACAACACATTCAAGGACTACATAGGGAAAAGGGAAGTTAGAGATGGGGCAGTTGTTTTCAAGGACGGTGGGGTCAAGGGTTGGTGTTTTGAGGAGAAGGATGATTTTTTAAAATTATTCTTTCAGGGGTTGTGGGCGTCGCAGGCCAGGCCAGCATTTATTGCCCATCCCTAATTGCCCTTGAACTGAGTGGCTTGCTAGGCCATTTCGAGGGCATGTAAGAGTCAACCACATTGCTGTAGATCTGGAGTCACATGTAGGCCAGACCAGGTAAGGACAGCAGATTTCCTTCCCTCAAGGATTTTACAACAATCGACAATGGTTTCATGGCCACCATTAGACGAGCGTTAAATTCCAGATTTATTAATTGAATTCAAATTCCACCTTCTGCTGTGGTGGGATTCGAACCTATGTCCCCAGAGCAATACCTGGGTCTCTGGGTTACTAGTCCAGTGACAATATCAGTACACCACCACCTCCCCAGTGTGAGAGAGAGGGAGAGGGAGAGGAAGAACTCTTAATATTGGCTAACATGGGGACCAGGAGGGGAAACTGGGTGGTCAGCAGTTTAATGGGAATCGGGTCAAGGACGCAGAAAGTGGGTCTCATGGACAAGATGAGCTTGAAACGGGTATGAAGTGAGATTGGAGAGAAGCTAGAGAAAGATGCAAGTTCAGGGGTGGAGAAACTTTACAGGAAAATTGGCCCAGTGGGCTAGAGGAAGTCAGAGGTGGCAGGAATGGTATTGCTACAGGCCTATTGGTTTGTAGGACATCATGGAGCCATGTGGGGGTCATGATGCCAGTGTTTGCCAGCAGTGGGTGAATTTCCGCAAGTACATGAATATTTCCAGACAGGTTTTGACGATGTATTACTTCTGAATTATTTTCAACTAAACCAAATCATTCATTTGAAAAAGATTAATTATTACACTAATTATTTATCTACTTACATTTACAAATGCATTCCACATTAATTTCATTCAAATAAGTTAAGTTCGATCTGTACAACAGAAAAGCAAAAAATACCGTGGATGCTGGAAATCAAACAAAAACAGAAAATGCTGGAAATACTCAGGATTTTCAGGCTGCATCTGTGGAGAGAAAAACAGCATTAATGTTTCAGGTATGACATTTCGTAAAAACTGGGTAAAGTTAGAAATGTATTAGTTTTTGATGTGGGTGGGGGGGGGGTGGAGTGGGCAGGGAAGAACAAAAAGGAAGGTCTTCTGGGATAGGATAGATGGCAGGAGAGATGAAATGACAAAAGGTATAAAGCCAAAGAGAGTGGTAATGGGACAAGAAAAGAAACAAAAGGTGCGTCTGGATGAGGTTTAAATGACGGGATAGCAGCCGCCTGAACTGAAAGTAAAGGGATGAAGAAAGAAACAGGGGGCATGGGGGGCGGGGGGGGGGAGGGAGGGAGGGGTGGTGGGGGAGAAAAGAGAGAAAAAAATGAATCAGCAAAGAAAAATGAAAAAAAGACAAAATGGAGGCAGAGGTTATGATCTAAAATTATTCAACTCAATGTTGAGTCCGCAAGGCTGTAAACTGCCCAGTTGAAAGACGAGGTGCTGTTCCTTAAGCTTGCATTGGGCTTTATTGGAACACTGCAGCAGGCCAAGGAGAGAAAGGTCAGATTGGGAGCAAGGTGGAGATTTGAAATGACAAGCAACAGGAAGACAGTGGCATAGTGGTAATGTCACTAAACTAGTAATCCAGAGGCCCAGGCCAATGCCCCAGGGACATAGGTTCAAATCCCACCATGGCAGCTGGTGGAAATTAAACTAAATTAATAAATAAAAAAAGGGAATTGAAAGGTAGTCTCAGTAATAGTGTCATGAAACTATCATTGATTGTCGTAAAAACCCATCTCTTCACTAATCTCCTTTAGGGAAGAAAATCTGCCGTCCTTACCTGGTCTGATCTACATGCGACTCCAAACCCACAGCAATGTGGTTGACTCTTAAGTACCCTCTGAAATGGCCTAGCAAGCAATTCAGTTATCAAGGGCAATTAGGGATGGACAACAAATGGCGGCCTTGCCAGCAATACCCACATCCCACAAAAGAATTAAAAGAAAAGCTCAGGGTCGCGCTTGCGGACTAAACCAAGGTGTTCCACAATGTGGTCACCAGTCACCCAGTCTGCGTTTAGTCTCAATGTGGTCTACACTGAGAGCAGTGAATACAGTATACTAAATTAAATTGGGTGGCACAGTGGCGAGCACCGCAGCCTCACAGCTCCAGCGAGAGAACGGGTGGGGGAAGAGAGATCTTTATAAAGTTACTTCCAATTTCCAGTTGGTTTTGAAACCATGTTAAAGCCTTGAATTGAAAGTTGACTCTAAAGATGTTATTGTAGTAAAATATAGCTTGCATAAAATACCTTTACACAAGAGTGACAGGCATATGGTTACTGCTGTCCTTTGGTGCATGAGTTTATAGATTTAGGACAGTTTGAAGCACTCTGGCTTCTACATAGCCTCGGGAGATATTGACCACTGAGATGAAGGACAATTCTACTGGATTTGACAATTCCTTTTCTAAAGTGGATACAACTGCTGCCAAAGAATTTTCCAGGCCTTTTGTCAGGACTCAATACAATGCTTGGGCACTGCAATGTCATTTACACCTCTGCTGTTTTTTTTAGTGCCATTCAGCCAAAAGCTGAATAAAAAAAACAATTTACAAAAGTGGATGGAATTTTGTCAATTACAAGTCTGCTTCTATTAGTGATAATGTGGAGCTGAAACTCTATTGCTCTGCTCCACTGAAATAGAGGAGCACTCGCTGGGGACTTCTAGTATTGACCCCACTGAAGAATCTGGGATCAGACTGGGGTCACATAATGAACAGCAATGGCTTGCTCCAGAAACAGAGAATAAATTGCCTAAATTCCGGAACCTGGACTACTCCCATCATAAGAAGGTTGTCATCAAGAAACATCAATGTACTCCTTCCATTATACCAGGTGATCAAAATATACAATGGCTTCATTATCTGAATGCATACTTGAGAAATCAATAGGAAAAAAAGAGCTGACATTGGAAAGTAACAATTGTGCCACTTAAGTGATGTAAAATGACCACCTCAAACAAAATATCCCAACCACCTCCCCCTGACCTGGAACAAAAATACCATGGCATGTCTCTAACCATCAACATCTTGAGGGTGATCCAGTCACTGAAGATTGAACTGGGCTAGCCATATTACTGCCATAGTTATAGAGGAGAAAAGTTGGGGCTTACTTGCTTTTCCACCATCTACTAGGCTCAAGACAGGAGTCTGTTGGATTACTCACATAGATGGATGGAACCACAGCACTTCAGAGGATCAAACTCAACATCAACCATGACAAAGCCATCCACGTGAATGACTTTACTTAAGCAGTAAAAATGTTCCAAGGCACGTCATAGGAGTATTAGGAGACACAAATTGACACTGAGCTACATGGAGTTTCTTACTCATTACTGGATCAAAATCCTGGAAGTCCCTACCCAACGCCAAAGGAGTACCATCACCACAAGGCCTACAGCTGTTTTAAAAGGTCTTATGTCACCATTACCCATCTCTAGCTACCCTTAGACAATGTCTGCAGCCTTACTAGCATCAGCTCAGTCAACAAAGAAAAACATTTGAGCTTTGATGAGAAATATGCTCGGAGCAAGTGTTCAAGATGGGACTAAGCCTCAATTAAAATGTAGTTGTATGATAAAAATAAATTAAATAGGACAAAGACAAAATACATTAAACAACTAATGTATTAGTTGTGTGAGCATGAGTAGTGGCAGGGAAAGAGAACGAATGTGTGTAGCCATCTCCCTAGGAACCAAAGATCCCAATCAGTTACTATACAGACATGACTCGCACACTCTAATATACAGACACTGACACGACTCGCACACTAATATACAGGTACGAACATAAGGAAGGATATTTCCAGTGGCCCTTGCATTATGTATTGTGATAAACGCGTAGTTGAATTTGCATCTTTAAATATTCTCAGTAGAGTTGTGCATTTTCCCTGAAGTATTCAGCTTCCTTGTTGACTTTTGAGTTGAGGTCTACTTGCACAATGCACAACAAAATATGTTGGGGGAAATTTTGACTGCACAACAGTGTAGAACAGGTGATGTCAAATCAGCAATCGATTTTACATCTCTCCCAACTTGACTTCAAAGAAAATAAAAATCAGCTGCTGATTCACTACCATAACAAACACAAAATGTAAGGTTACAGACCTGAAACATCAACTCTGTTTCTCTCTTCTCAGCTGCTGCAAGACCTGCTGAGTATTCCCAGGATTTTGTTTTTTTTTCAGAATTCCAGCATCCACAGTATTTTGCTTTTGCATTGTGCCCATTTGTTATTGGCCATTTTACTCAATTGCTCAGTCAAATTTACCTTCCTTGTGTCTACATCATAGTCCCTTTCTAAACAAACATAACAGTTCTCCTCCCTTGAGAGATCCAGTCATTGCAAAGACATTTGGGAACTCAATCTTGGCTTAAAAATTCTGAGTTATGTATTTGCATTTTGCTGGCCTATACAAATGGGGGCAGGATTCTGACTCCGATTCAACTGTCAGATTTCACAGATGACAAGATAAAATGGGTGCAGAACCATTCTTTTACAGCTGACACTCTTCAAAATTGAAGTTTAATGTTGCATTTACATTGCAGAACTGTTTCATCTGAAGGACTCCTTTAACAATATTGGTGGTCAGTGCTGTGGCACCTGCCCTACTTATACACAGGGAACATCCTATGCCAACAGCATTTGCTTTGCTGAGTTTGGTTTTGGCTGCCGGACTCTAACAACCAGAAACAAAAGCTCTCCAAAGCTTATTATTTACCACAGGGAAGTTACCCAAAGACCACAGGATAATTGCAGCTGAAACGATAGTAGAAATAGTGCTCAATGCAAAAATATCCAGTTGCTATGCAAACACATTCTTGAGTCAACAGAAAGCTAGGATAATCAGAATTAGAACATTACAGTGCAGTATAATGACCAATGGAAATTAAATATCTTCCATTAACAAATACATTTCTTAAATTCTACTATGCTAAAAGGTGCAAAGTTAAATGTGAATCCTAAATCAGCACTGAAGTACCAGCTGCAGTACTCTACCATCCTACACAGCTGGAGCATCAGCTGTTGTACATTTAAGCTAGTGTCCTGCACAGCTAGACTATCCACTGCTGTACACATGCAGCACCATATTATATCAGGTGGAATTGGAGTGTATTTGCGAATCATGGTCCAGCTAACTGTAGAGGTACAGTAGGTCCGGGTGGTCAATCTGAACTTTATACTACCTTAAGCAAATTTCAAATAAAAATTCCCATAAAAACAAAATTGAAATAAATCTCATGCAGCTTGGGGCAAAATCAAAAATACACTCTTCACAGCATGGTTATAAAGATGATAGAATGTGTCAGAACACCATGCTATGATAAATCATTAACCCTGTCAGTGACAACAAGGGAATTTTTTTTTGAGAAATCGTATTCCTAGCATATCCAGCAGGGACCACCGCAAGAAAAATTGCAGTTTGGCATCAGTAACATTACTGCTGATACTACTGTCTCTAGAAGTGCTCCTGAAAACTAAAGAAGTAATCTGCATTTATATAGCAACTTTCATGTCCTTAAAACATCCCAAAGTGCATAAGCGTGCATTAATAACTTTCGAAGTGTTGGCAATGCAGCAGTCAATTTGAACACAGCAAGGTCCCAACAAACAACTTTAAGATGAGTAAGGGGTTAATCTGCTTTATTTCCTTTGGTAACTTTGGTTGCAGTACAAATGTTAACCAGGATCAGAGCAACTCCCCTTCCCACCCACTCTTTGCATTAGTGCCATGAAATCTTTTACATCCACCAAAGAGGAAAGGTGGGTATTAAAGATTTCTTGGCATTATTTGAGGATGAGGTGCCTTGGTGAAAATTCTACCCTCAACCATAATCAAAAAAAAAGGATATTCCTCTAACTGCTGTTTGTGGGATCCTGCTCTGTGCAAATTGCCAAATTTGTCTATATAACAGCAGCAATGTCACTTCAGTAATTCATTGTATGTAAATCTCTTGGGTACATTTCAGAGCGATGTGATGAGGCTCAATATCAAAGTAGGGTTTTCTCCAACTCGAATCAGGAGCAGCATCGACAGATGTCTAGGAACAGGTAACCTATCTGTCTTCTCAGTCACAGCTACGAGGACGACCCTTTGTGACTAGAGGAAGGGAATGGAGAAAAACTATTTAAGATAAAAAGTTACAGATTATCAGTACAATTTTCTCCTAGATGTACCTTGTACAGACAAAAGTGAAATAGACATTAGCATTTTCAGACCACAGACAAATTCAAAAGTGAATTGGAGAATCCACAATAGGAGCACAGGAATTGCTAGACAAAAGAAAAAAGACAAAGGTCCATATAGATCATCTTCTACCATCCCAATAGTCACATAATTCAATGATAATGCAATTGTTGACTAATCATAATCGATTTCCATTAAATGGCCCATCAGACCTAGAAATGGCACATGGAACACCCCAGTAATGGAGATCTTTGGGAACCATAGCCTCAAATCACCTGTTCCTCCCAAACATGCTACATTTTGCACACATCATGTCTCAAATTACTCATATATTGTATCCCAAATGTATTTAAGTTTCCAACTTAGGGCAGGATCATGTAAGACCATAAGAAATAGGAGTAGAAGGCCATACACCTCCTCAAGCACGTTTCGCCATTCGCAAGATCATGGCCGGTCCAATCTTGGTCTCAACTCCACTTTCCTGCCCGTTTCCCACAACCTTTTCCTCCCTTATATTCCAAGAACTTGTCTGTCTCAGCCTTGAATATGGTTCATGACTCAGGCTCAGTAGGGTAGAGAATTTCAAAGATCAACAACTTTTATTCTGAAACTGTGCCCCCTAGTTCTAGATGACCCCCTCCCCCCCGAAGGGGAAACACCCTCTCAGCATCTACCCTGTCAAGCCCCTTCAGAATCTGATATGTTTCAATAAAATCACCTCTCATTCTTCTAAACTCCAATGAGTATAGGCCCAACCTGCTCAGCCTTTCCTCAAAACAACTCCTTCACCACTAGGAATCAATCCAGCGAACCTTCTCTGAACTGCTACCAATGCAAGTTTATCCCTCCTTAAGTAAGGAGACCAAAACTTTACATAGTATGCTAGGTTGCGGTCTCACCAACACCCAGTATGGTTGAAGCTCGACTTCCCTACTTTTACACTCCATACCCTTTGCAATTAAAGGCCAACGTTCCATTGCCTTCCTAATTACTTGCTGTACCTGCATGCTAACTTCGTATTTCATGTACGAGGACACCCAGATTCCTCTGTAATACAGCATTCTATAGACTCTCCCCATTTAAATAATATTTTGCTTTTCAATCCTTCCTACCAAAGTGGATCACCTCACATTTTCCCACATTATACTCCATCTGCCAAATTCCACTCACTTAACCTATCTATATCCCTTTGCAGACACTGTGTCCTCTTCACAACTTGCTTTCCCACCCATCTTTCTATCGTCGGAAAATTTGGCTACAATACAGTCGGTCCCTTCATCCAAGTCATTCATATAGATTGTAAATAGTTGAGGCCCCAGCAATGATCCCTGTGGCACCCCACTAGTTACAGTTTGCAAACCTGAAAATGACCCATTTATTCTAACTCTCTGTTGCCTGTTAGTTCGCCAATCCTCTATCCCTGCTAATAATATGTTACCCCTACACCATGAGCTCTTATCTTGTGCAGCAGCCTTTTGCGGCACCTTATCCAATGCCTTTTGGAAATCCAAATACACTACATTTACTGGTTACCCTTCATCCACCAAGCTCATTACATCCTCAAAGAGCTCTAATAAATTTGTCAAACTCTATTTCCCTTTCATAAAACCATGTTGACTCTGCATGATTGTATTATGATTTTCTAAATGTCCTGCTACTGCTTTAATAATGCATTCCAGCATTTTCCCCCAATGACAGACATTAGGCTAACTGGCCTATAGTTTCTGGCTTTCTGTCTCGCTCATTTCTTGAATAGGGGCATCACATTTGCAGTTTTCCAATCCGCTGGGACCTCTCCAGAATATAGGGAATTTTGGAAGATTAAAAACAATGCATCCGTACTTGGAGCTACGATGTTGTGGCCATTACGGAGACTTGGATATCACAGGGGCAGGAATGGATGTTGGATGTTCCAGGGTTTAGATGTTTCAAAAGGAATAGGGAGGGAGGTAAAAGAGGTGGGGGAGTGGCATTGTTAATCAGTGATAGTATCACAGCTGCAGAAAGAGAGGTTGTCGACAAAGGTTTGTCTACTGAATCATTATGGGTGGAAGTCAGAAACAGGAAAGGAGCAGTCACTTTGTTGGGAGTTTTCTATAGACCCCCCAATAGCAGCAAAGACATGGAGGAACAGATTGGGAGGCAGATTTTGGAAAGGTGCAGAAGTAACAGGGTTGTTGTCATGGGTGACTTCAACTTCCCTAATATTGATTGGAACCTCCTTAGTGCAAATAGTTTGGATGGAGCAGTTTTTGTCAGGTGTGTCCAGGAAGGTTTCCTGACTCAATATGTAGATAGGCCGACTAGAGAGGAGGCTATGTTGGACTTGGTGCTTGGCAACGAACCAGGCCAGGTGGCAGATCTCTCGGTAGGAGAGCATTTCGGTGATAGTGATCACAACTCCCTGACCTTTACTATAGTCATGGAGAGGGACAGGAGCAGACGGGATGGGAAAATATTTAATTGGGGGAGGGGGAATTACAATGCTATTAGGCAGGAACTGGGGAGCATAAATTGGGAACAAATGTTCTCAGGGAAATGCACGACAGAAATGTGGAGGTTGTTTAGGGAGCACTTGCTGCGACTGCTGGATAGGTTTGTCCCGATAAGGCAGGGAAGGGATGGTAGGGTGAAGGAACCTTGGATGACAAGAGATGTGGAACAGCTAATCAAGAGGAAGAAGGAAGCTTACTTAAGGTTGAGGAAGCAAGGATCAGACAGGGCTCTCGAGGGTTACAAGGTAGCCAGGAAGGAACTGAAGAATGGACTTAGGAGAGCTAGAAGGGGACATGAAAAAGTCTTGGCGGGTAGGATTAAGGAAAATTCCAAGGCGTTCTACACTTATGTGAGGAACAAGAGGATGGCCAGAGTGAGGGTAGGGCCGATCAGGGATAGTGGAGGGAACTTGAGCCTGGAGTCGGAGGAGGTAGGGGAGGTCCTAAATGAATACTTTGCTTCAGTATTCACTAGTGAGAAGAACCTGGTCGTTTGTGAGGACAGCGTGGAACAGGCTGATATACTTGAACAGGTTGAGGTTAAGAGGGAGGATGTGCTGGAAATTTTGAATGATATGAGAACAGACAAGTCCCCGGGGCCAGACGGGATATACCCAAGGATATTACGGGAAGCGAGGGAGGAGATTGCTGCACCTTTGGCGATGATCTTTGTGTCTTCACTGCCCACTGGAGTAGTACCGGATGATTGGAGGGTGGCAAATGTTGTACCCTTGTTCAAGAAAGGGAATAGGGATAACCCTGGGAATTATAGACAAGTCAGTCTTACGTCGGTAGTGGGCAAATTATTGGAGAGGATTCTGAGAGACAGGATTTATGATTACTTGGAAAAGCATGGTTTGATTAGAGACAGTCAGCATGGCTTTGCGAGGGGCGGGCCATGCCTCACAAGCCTTATTGAATTCTTTGAAGATGTGACAAAACACATTGATGAAGGAAGAGCAGTGGATGTGGTGTATATCGATTTTAGCAAGGCGTTTGATAAGGTTCCCAATGGTAGGCTCATTCAGAAAGTGAGGAGGCATGGGATACAGGGGAAGTTGGCTGTCTGGACACAAAATTGGCTGGCCCATAGAGGTCAGAGGGTGGTAGTAGATGGAAAGTATTCAGCATGGAGCTCGGTGACCAGGTGTTCCACAAGGATCTGTTCTGGGACCTCTGCTCTTTGTGATTTTTACAAATGACTTGGATGAGGAAGTGGAAGGCTGGGTTAGCAAGTTTGCCGATGACACGAAGGTTGCTGGAGTTGTGGATAGTGTGGAAGGCTGTTGTAGGTTGCAATGGGACATTGACAGGATGCAGTTCAACCTGGAAAAGTGTGAAGTGATTTGTTTTGGAAGGTCGAATTTGAATGCGGAATACAGGCTTAAAGACAGGATTCTTGGTAGTGTGGAGGAACAGAGGGATCTTGGAGTCCATGTCCATAGATCGCTCAAAGTTGCCACCCAAGTTGATAGGGTTGTTAAGAAGGCGTATGGTGTGTTGGCTTTCATTAACAGGGGGATTGAGTTTAAGAGCCGCGAGGTTATGCTGCAGCTCTATAAGGCCCTGGTTCGACCACACTTGGAATATTGTGTTCAGTTCTGGTCGCCTCATTATGGGAAGGATGTGGAAGCTTTAGAGAGGGTGCAGAGGAGATTTACCAGGATGCTGCCTGGACTAGAGGGCATGTCCTATGAAGAAAGATTGAGGGAGCTAGGGCTTTTCTCATTGGAGCGAAGAAGGATGAGAGGTGACTTGATAGAGGGGTACAAGATGATGAGAGGCATAGATAGAGTGGATAGTCAGAGACTTTTTCCCAGGGTGGAAAGGGCTATCACCAGAGGGCATAATTTTAAGGTGATTGGAGGAAGGTTTCGGGGAGATGTCAGAGGTAGGTTCTTTACACAGAGTGGTGGGTGCATGGAATGCGCTGCCAGCGGTGGTAGTAGAAGCAGATACATTA